>NC_139605.1:85264255-86464255 GCF_964270895.1 Podarcis filfolensis | reverse complement strand
AAACGAAAGAATGAAAAAGGGAGGAAAAGAAAGGAAGGGAGACAGGAGACAGGAAACTGTAAGAAACTAAAGGTGAATTAAGAAACAGTTTGTGGCCATGCCTTTCATACTACATCCTTTTTTCCTGGAACAAGATATAAAAGTGTGGCTAGAACAGCAGGAAATTCTCTGTGCATCTCAACTAGAACCATTCCTGTGTGAGGAATGATTTGTCCTTTCTGCCACCTGGACAGCTGTCCATGGTACTGTGTTGCTTAGCCTTAGAGGCACCCTTAGACTAGTGGCTGGATATAGCCACATTTTACAACCCGTTTCGGGCAGAGGAAGATAGGTAATGCAAAAAAAAGAAAAAGAAAAAAGAACAACATACTCTTCAACCACTTCCCTTTCTCAGCAGTTGACGTGAAAATTACTGAGATGCTTTATGCTGTAAGTGCTACATAGCTTTTTATTGTAACAGCTCTGGAAGCAAGCGTCATGAGGGCATCACAGAATGAATTGCCGTATTTTTTGCTCTATAAGACGCACCTAGTTTTTGGAGGAGGAAAACAAGAGAAAAAAAATTCTGAATCACAGAAGCCAGAACAGCAAGAGGGATCACTGCTCAGTGAAAGCAGCGATCCCTCTTGCTGTTCTGGCTTCTGGGATAGCTGCGCAGCCTGCATTCGCTCCATAAGACATACACACATTTCCTCTTACTTTTTAGGAGGGGAAAAGTGAGTCTTATAGAGCAAAAAATACGGTAATTATTGCTTAGAAATCCACAGCCCTTATTTTAAAGAAAAAGCATGCTTTAAAAGAATCTTCATGAGGCTATCCAATGTAGATCCAGTAAGTGAAGTCTCAGGGCTTGGTGGATTTTGATACTTTGGCTGTTAGCGCCATTGTTTCTTAATTGATGAAGGAAATTCTATAGACCTGATCGCTTAACAGAACAGAGTACAGTCGTACCTTGGTTTTCGAACAGCCTAGTTCTCGAACGTTTTGGCTCCCGAATGCCACAGACCTGGAAGTGACTGTTCTGGCTTGCAAACTATTTTTGGAAGCCAAACGTCCAACGGGGCTCCCAATTGGCTGCAGGAGGTTCCTGCAGCCAATCAGAAGCCGCACTTTGGTTTCCGAATGTTTTGGAAATCGAACGGACGTCCGGAACAGATTCCGTTTGCCTTCCAAGGTATGACTGTATAACTAATCAGGAAGTTGTTCAGAGTCTATGGTTCTTCAGCAGTGCCTTTTGTATGCTTACAACCACAGGTTTATTTGCACTAATGCCAGCCCATCTCGTCCTACCTTCATCTTGGATTGAGATTCCTTTTTCTTAGCTCCTTCTCCAGTAGCTGCAATTGTTGCAAAGTACTGGATGACACGCTTGGTGTTGACAGTCTTTCCAGCACCAGATTCTCCACTGTCACGATAAAAGCAAGCATCATGTAAAGAAAAATGGAGGACCATTACTTATGTTATAATTGTACTTTGGCAATATGAAGTAGGACAAACCCAAAGCATCTGCTTACGTGATCAGGATAGACTGGTTTTCGCGATCTGCCAAAAGGAAAGAGAGAAGCATGCTCATTATGCTGCAGAGGCATGTGCTGAGTTACAGGTTCAACCACTGGATTAAATTCCCTCAAATCTGGGCATGTGATAAAGGTTTACTAAGCCTGATGGTATCTTGATTGTTCCTCCAATTCCGTTCTGCTTATAACACCTTATTCCCCTTTCAGTTGTGAAGTATACGTACCAGTTAGCATGAACTGATAGGCGTTGTCAGAGATGGAGAATATGTGGGGAGGCACTTCTGTGCGCTTTTTGCCCCGATAGCCAGCCACCACTTCTGGATTGTATACAGGCAGCCATTTGTATGGATTAACAGTGACACAGAAGAGGCCCGAGTAGGTCTGCATGAAAACCAGTAAAAATACTGTTAGACCCTTTCCCTTTGGGGATTCCTTTCTGTGGACCAGGATAGCACCACTTACATAAATCATCCAGGAGCTGTAGCGATCTTTGAGATTATACAAAACAGCAGGTTCATGCAGATGCGTCAGCATTGCCATGTCCTCAATTCTGTCAAACTTAGGTGGGTTCATAGAATACACATCATCTGGCTTGACAGTCAGAGTCTGAAATGCAAAGAAGGAAGGACTTTCGATGAGGAATGGTTACGCCACAATGCAAGTTTGCAATACAAATGAAATTATTTCAATAGTGATGGCATATATTTAGGACCCACGCTATTTTTGTGATTTTTTAAATAATTGTAAGTTTTTAAAACTTTTTAATGTTGTGTTTTAAATTATTGTAACCCACCCTGGGATGTTGGGGTGAAATGTAGGATGATGATGATGATGATGATGATGATACCACCACCTACCTTCAGGACAGACCGAAAACTCTATGTGTAAAAATTAATATACCTATTATAGAGATGTTTTCAGTAGCTCATCCCAGCAGCTTAAGTGCTTCGCAAATTTTGTCCCAATTATGATCAGAACAATTCAGCTGGAAAATCTTAGCACATGCTTATGGAAAAAGAGGAGTCCACACCCCACACCAAATCTTCAAAGACACTCACCCTGCCATCATCTGTGTCCACAGTAGTTTTGCCACCTTCAGTGCCCTTGATTTTCCCTTTGGCATATTCCTCCTTTGGATCAGCCACGAAGCAATAGGTCTTGGCATCAAAGGGTTGGTTCTGAGCCTCTATTCGCTCCTTCTCAGATTTTCGGAGAAAGGGGGCAGCCACCCCAAAAATCTCCATTTCTGCATCACTGCTCATTGCTGCAGCTGAAAGTGAGACAGGAGGGTCAGTCCTTATTCTGTGGACGCCTAGGAAACTTGAACTAGAGACATCATGTTCAGACAATACCAGACATGGTCCCTATTCCTAAATCTAAGAGAGTGTACAGCAGCGTGAATGATCCCTTTTGTAAGCAGAACAGAAGGTCCAGCTATTTCCACAAACTCCCATTTTCTCTGTAATCCTGACATTATGTACTACGCCAGGGGTATACAATGGACAGGCAGGGACTGGGGTTACATCCCAGACCACGCCCCCCCCCCATGTCAGTGGGCCCTGTAAGACCGCACTGCACCACCCTGTTCTGCTCCCACCCCGTTCCAACCCATTTTGTGACATTTTTGTGATGTCTTTGGGTCACTTTCAGATTTGGGCCAATGTACATGGACAGGTTAAAAACAGTTGTTGCCTTTAGTGCCACCCAGGTGTTATTGGACTCCAGTTCCCATCACCTCAAGCCAGTGGTGATGATGGGAGTTGAAGTCCAAAAACACCTGAAATATGTGGCATTGGATAGCTCACACTAAATTCTGGGCACACTCTCCCTTCAGTTTTCTATAATCCAATCATTCTGTCTCCTGAAAGATCACTAGCTTACTTATGTCTACCTATTTGCCCTTAATATGCTTCTTACGTTGCTTTATTTTTATCTGCAACTGTCCTAAGAACTTTGTTAAAGGGCAAAATATCAATACCAAAGAGAATTAAGAATGAATATAAGTAAATTGCCATTTTGAAGCAAATAACAACAATAGTGAGGATAGTTTCGCATCCATTAAATAGTTGCACAAATACAAAATCTGGAATCTAGAAAAGAATGCAGCACCTTGCAATTGATTTTTTTTTTTAAGTTTCAAAAGGAAGCATAATAATTTGAAAGAAGAGCCTCATGAAATACAGAAGTACGGTAATTATCACAATTGCATCCTGCCCTGTGATAATTTTGACAGAAAACATAAATTATGCAAAACAATTGCATGTAACATAGCCTGATTTTTATATTCGAGTCAAATTAGTTACTTTGGTATAGAATTGATATTATTATAATTCTGTGAATGGCCTATCTGGTGCAGGAAAAAAAATCAGTTGTTTACTTTAGCCTTGGTAGGATCACTCCCCTTTTTGGAGCCATCCAAACCCACCCAAAGAGACTAAATGTGGCTTGCTTGCTTCCTTGAGTGCTTTTAAATGTAGGCATCTAGCATATGTTGCTTGTCACAGCAAGGCCTGAGATGGGTGGGTGGGGTTTTTTTAGTTCTACACATTCCTTAAGCATAGTTCTTTGGTGAGGAAGCACCTCTGTTGTGCCTCCTACTTTCCAAGTTACATTTTATTGGCTCAGAACATGGGATGAGATGAACAAGTAAGACGGTAACAGGAACTCCTGGGCAGGGGGAAAACTTGGTTTACTCCCACTTTCAGCATTCCTGCACTCAGTGTAAATGGAAGCCCCCTTTTCTTTCATCAGGTTGTATCTGTGTTGCTGTTGAATATCCCTGTGTACTGGGAAAGGGGAGGAAGGAGAGAAGGGGCAGTGGCTGTGAAACTATAAGATTACTTGAGATATGAAGTGGCACCTGTGCTAAGCAGAATGTTGATTGAATTCTGCAGTCTCTGTGTTGAGTGGATGGGAAGTAGCATGTGTCTGCATGTGCTGTGAGTGAGAAACAAAGAACCCTCAACCATCTGCTGCAGGCAGTTTCAGGGGATGGAACTGCTGCTTCTGATGATGAGAGATTAGGGATCTCACTTGGGAAAGAGATCATATTAAACGTCTTCCGGAGGAGTAGCCATGTTCATCTATTGCAGTGAAAACAACGGAGTGTTGTGGCTGCTTAAAAGACTAACACATTTATTGGCGATAAGCTTTCAAAGATTACAGTCCACTTCATCAGAGGCGTGAAGTGTTCTCCTTAGTTATAGGGAGGTGTGTGTGCGTGTGTGTTTGTGGGGAGGATTGTAAAGGCGAGGTCAGAGAGAAATGAAATGCAGAAGAAGTATAGATAGTGACAATTACATACTTAACAATGGTAATTCACATAATAGTTCACAATGACACAGACATCCTGGCAATGGTAAGCCAGTGAACACATAAAGACCTAAAAATTATTTGTTTCGCTTCCATCCACAAGTGATAACATTCAAGTGCCTGATGTATTGTAATTCAGGGACTGGCCTGTTTGTAAAATGCAGATGAGCATTGTTGGCAGATGATGACACATATCACATTAACAGATGTGGAGGTGAACGAACCCCTGAAGTTGTGGATGACATTATTAGGTCCTGTGATAGTGTTTCCAGAGTAGATACGCAGAGAGCAATAGAATCATAGAATTGTATAGGTGGAAGGGACTACGAGAGTCCTCTAGTCCATCCCCCTGCAATGCAAGAATCTTCTACCCGATATGGAGCTCAAACCCATGATTAAGAGGCAGCCCTGTTTAGGGAAGTTTTTAATGTGTGACATTTTAATGTATTTTTAATCTTTGTTGGAAACTGCCCAGAGTGGCTGGGGAAACCCAGCCAGATGGGTGGGGTACAAATAAATTATTATTATTATTATTATTATTATTATTATTATTATTATTATTATTTATTATGCTCTACCAGCTCAGCTACCCAAAGCATCTGGATCTGCCAGAGGGGCTGCTTCCTATGTCAGTATCTTTTTTATATGGGCTGTTGTTGCTGCTAAGTAGCTGTTTTTGGTAGGGGTGCTATCTGAATGTCAGTATATAGACCTACCACCTAAGGCTTGTGAAAGAATGAGGGTACATTTCAGCCTTCCAAGACACTGCAAAAGTTCTTAAAGTAGTCATCCTAGAGCAAAATACTTTCAAAGGGAGAGTGCTGTGTGAAACCAATGAATTACAATTTATCAACATTTTCATTTGGAAAGATCCAACATTAGTCATGCTAGGAGTAGTTCCATTGACTTCTGTGGGTCTACTCTGAATGTGACAAACATTGACTATCACTTGTGAACTGAACTGAGACAAAGGATTTTTTTTAGCACAGCACATGTGTTAATTGGCTCACCGATATCAGGGTCATTGAGAACTGTTATTTATCTGATGCCCTTTTAAATGTGTGGTGGGAGGGGGGATTATTGATTTGTTTTTGTTCTTATTTTCATTATGCATTTTGTGTTTTTTATAATGTAATTTTCTGTTGCGAACCGGTAAAAGGTGGTATACTAAAAAAACCTAAATAACTAAGTATTTTTCTACATTTTATTTCTCTCTGACCTCACTTTACACAACCCCCTCATCCCAACTCATGTGTATATACACCTATAACTCAAGATAACAGTTCATGCATCTGATGAAGTCGATTGTAGTCCATAAAACATCATGCCATTTTAAATTAGTTCATCTTTAAGATGCCGTAAGACTCTTCATCAAATACTGAATGCTGGAAAATGATAACATAAGTGCATGGGAGATTGGTTTTTCCAAGAAATGGTCCACCTGTTTCTTAGAATGCCATTCCTTCACCCACAATTTGCAGGCAGGCAAGTCAAAGTATAGGGAGGTACTTTCCCTCTCCTCAGTACACAAACACAGAAGCACTGCAGTTATTATCACTCCACAGCAGACTGATTGAGAAAATGAAATTGCACCACACAAAAAGTATCAATAACTGTCATTTGGGAGGCGGGGTGGGGTGGGACACATAGCGCCACACCTTGACTTCTCACCTTTTTATTTTCCACTCCCAACAGAAAGAAGAAAGGAACTGGATGAAATAAGACGTCTAATCTAGAAAGGAGCAGACAGCGTAAGCATTCATGAGTCCAGGATCCTCAACAGCTGAGAATTTTTTAGAATCTCAAAATACATTACAGAAATAGACCCTCTTCCCCCTAAAATTCCTCCTCAGAGCAAAGTGCCTTTAAGCTCAGCTAAAGTATAGCTGCCCTTATTGTCTAAATTAACACTTGGTTGCCCTGAGATCTCTCCCAAAGTGGAAAGCTCTGGAGTATGTTGCCCATACTGCAGGAGGGAGGGGATAGGGAATGGGGATGGAGGAAGAGAGACTGATTATCAAACTTACCTCTCACAGCTCGCAGCCACCAGTAAGCCTTTCATCTCCTCCAGCTTTTATAGGCTGTGATTCTTCTCTTAGCTCAACCCCTCTCTATATTTGGAAATCAGAGACTGGTCCTAAAGCCTGCTTGCCACTTATACACTTATTTACCCTCAGAAAATGTATTAATAGAAATGACCAAGTTTAGTCATTATTTATCAGTTGTGATACTTTGGCATGGAAGCTAACCATTTCTTTAAACTTGGGAAGTAATGCCAGTGCAGGAGAGGTCTGGTGTCTGATCCCTTTAAAAAAGAGAGTTTGTGGCAGTTTTTCCATCTGGCGCTCTTATTGGATCAAATCCTGCAAATATACTTGCATTTTAGTAGCCTGGCCAACAGCTATTTTATCAGTTACATTTTAAGAATCAGTTACATTTTAGGCGCTAAAATGCAACATCTGAGATTCCCCAAACACATGTACAATATATATTCATACATGCATTTGCCTGCAGTTTGAACCTATATGTGGAAACATGTATTTTCCTGGAGTAATGTGTGAAGAAGCATCCACTATCAGCAGGAATGTTGACACTAAAGAAACTCTTCTTTTTTCTTTTGCCCAAGCAAAGCCTCAGGTAAAAATGACAGTAAGAAAACAGAACACTGGGAATTAAGCATAGATGGTCATGTGTCCATTCACACACACAAACATACTGCAGGAAAGTGTGTGTGAGTATATGCTCCATCTGGTTGAGGGAGATCATGTGGGTCTTTCTGCCATCCCAATTGGTCCTGCTCTCATGATTACAATGGTGTAGGCTGTGCTACGAGGGACTTAACTCCCTATCTGTGTTAAAAGGGAAGAGGAGTAAGAAGGTACAGAAGGGCAAGCTTTGAAAGAGTGACTGAATAAAAAGTGAAGTCAAGACAGGAATAAATAATTGCAAGCCATTTTGAAGACCCTTCTTACTTTCTTTGTAAGATTTATTGTCTGCCCTTCACCAGGGCAGGTTGAAACTGTATAAAGAGTTATAAAAACAGGTAATACCATTCCAACAAAAATGAAGTATAGATTCAGCAACAAAAATGGTGGATTCTACAAAACAAAATAGTTTAACTGTCAAAGGCCAGAATTTTGTATGGAGAGAGTTTAAGGACTTTGGTCAAAAATGAAATATGAATCCCCTGAATGAACAAAGAAAGACCTGCAACATCCCAGGTCAGGAGAACAGGTCCTTAATATTTAACAAAGATCTAGTTATCGTTTCTGACACTTTTGTCCTTATCCTTAAGGGTTTATCATCAGCCTGCCACTGTCCTGAACAGGCATGACCTCCTAAGCAGCATGCCAAAGAATTAAAGCTATGCTGCCAAAGAGGGAATCGGTAACAGCTGATGAAAGCAGACGTCGTGTAAATCAAAACATACTAATGAGAAACAAAGGGCAAGTATCTTAAAGCAGGGACACTCCCAAGCTAGTCATCCACTTAACAGAAAGTGGGGTTCCAAACCCATACTGCTGTTGAATTACTTGTTTTAAAAAAAATATATTCTACCTATTTTGTGGAATAAATTTTGTAGGAAAACTTTCAGGCATATCACAATCAAAAACAGTTATAAATCTGCTATCAAGGCTCATGATATGTGATACGCTTTCCAGAGCACCCTTCCCAGCTCCTGCCAATATATAATATATAAATATATTTAAATCAGCCACTTTTATTTGCGGGGGGGGGGCAGTTCCTAGTCTTTATTGCAATAAGGAATTGTGTGGTATTATAGTTTAAGGAGCTATTTTCAAAAGGCGTCTAAACAGAATCCAAAGCATTACTTATTTACCTATCAAATCTATATCCTGCCCTTCCTGCTGAAGAAAGGGTACATCCGTAATAAAAAATACAGTTAAAAATAAAATGAAAGCATAGTTAAAACATTTTAAAACTGTTAAAAATGTTTAAAACAATCAAACATGTAACCAATAGTGTGTCTTAATAGGCCCACCAAAATAGAAATGTTTTCAGTAGGCATCTAAAAGAATACAATGATGGCCCCTGCCTATTGTCAATAATCAGAGAGTTCCAAAGCACAAGTACTGCCACACTAAAGGCATGACTCCTGACCAACACAGCAGTGCAAGTTTGGTAGGTCAAAGTGAGTCAGCTCATATGGGGTAAGGCTTTTCCTCAAGGTAACTGGTCCCAATCCATTATGAGCTTTATGTACCAGTGGTAACACTTGAACTCAGCCTGGTGGCAAACTGGCAGCCAGTTTAGATATTTGAGCTCAGGTAAGGAAAAGGTAAAACGTAATAGACCCCTGGATGGTTAGGTCCAGTCAAAGGCAACTATAGGGTGCAGCGCTCATCTCACTTTGCAGGCCGAGGGAGCCAGCGTTTGTCCACAGACAGCTTTCCAGGTCATGTGGCCAGCATGACTAAACAGCTACTGGTGCACGGAGAACCACCATGACAAGTGCCAGAGCACACAGAAGCTCCATTTACCTTGCCGCCGCAGTGGTACCTATTTATCTACTTGCATTGGTATGTTTTCAAACTACTAGGTTGGCAGAAGTTGGGACAGAGCAACGGGAGCTCACCCTGTCACACAGATTCGAACTGCTGACGTTCTGATCGGCAAGCCCCAGAGGCTCAGTGACCCCAGTGCCACTCGCATCCCTTTGAGCTCAGGTATAATGTGCTGACAGCTTCACTCCTGTAAGCAATAGTACTGGAGCATTCTGCACTAACTTCATTTTCCAAAGGAAACACCTCATTGTAAGATGTATGCTGTGGGAAGCAGAAATGCTTCAGAAGCATCTGTACTGCTTTCTGTACCGCTTCAACCTGGGAACTTGGTAAAACTTCCTATGTAGGCCAAAGCTATTTTAGCAATAACATGGGCTATAAAGCTAAACATAACAATAGTATACAGTGGTACCTCGGGTTACAGACGCTCCAGGTTACAGACTCCGCTAACCCAGAAATAGTACCTCAGGTTAAGAACAGTTTCAGGTCAAGCACGGACCTCCAGAACGAATTAAGTTCTTAACCTTGAGGTACCACTGTATTGGCAGATGAGTGCAGAGCTCATCAGGAATCCATTGATACTCATACAGAATACAATCTCCCAGCTTTGCATACCTCACTCTTCCTCGCCTTCATGTGAATTCTACCTTGAGCCTTAACATTTAGTCAGGGGCTGCATTCAACATTGCAGTCCTGCTTTGAGACATCAAACAGCTGTGCAGTTTCCATTTAACCAACATGGTGGCTTGTATCTGAGGCAGGTGAAGGAACTACAGATTGTAGGTATGTAGCCTAGAGCCTAGAGTCACTTCCAGCCAGCTCCAGGTAGAGTGAGCAGCAAGCTGTCTTCTCTTCCACTCGAGGTCACTGAAGAATGGTCAATAAACAGCCCCATCTCTCATGAAAAATGAATTCTTAGAATCCTCTCTAAGCCGGGAGAATGAGCTCTTGTCTTTTTTTAGCAGCAGCCTTCCATGGTTAAGCGTCTTTTGAATGTACTGCCTTGTTTGTATTAGGTGTCCATGGAAAGTTGAGATGTTCCAGAAGCATCCATTTTATGCTAGGCTTCAAGCATGAGGACAAGAATTTTGCAGGGTGATTTCGAGAGTTGGAGAGAAAGGGAACATGGGGGCTTTCCCACCACATAGAAGAACAAGCAGGCAGCAGCCACAGATCTGGGTTCCAAAGAGCTGCTTTTGCAAATTAAGGCTCCCTCACCCCTCCCTTCTTTTTTCTAGTAGGTTAATGTTACCCATTGGGCAGCAAATATTAGAGAAGAGAACTCAGCAACAGATCTTGGCCACAGCCATTAAGGACCAGGTCCCCTTGGCTCAGCAATACTTCATTATTGCCTGTATCCAAAACTATTACATGGTAAGCAACTGCTGTTCATCTGCTGTGAATTCTGTGTTATTTGAAGTGTCTTCTATCCTAACTATGTGATTAATATGCACCAGAGGAGCTCAGCTTCTGGATCTTGAAGTTAGAGCAAAGTTTTATCTGGGAGCCAGACATTTATTCTAGTGCACAAATCAACTCCACCTGAAGTTGTCAGCTCCAAGCAATAAGGTCTTTTAGAGTAATATGTCAGGGGGCAAATGCTTTGGGTGCCAGAGAAGTCCTTACACCAATAGTTAGCCACTCCTGTTTTAAACAAGCCACCTAAAGAGAACAAGATGAAAAATTCACAGATAAATGGATGGAGCAAAGTATTTGCCTAGTATGTTTCTTTAGATGACATTGAACTATTACGACTGCAGTCCTAAAAATGTTATGAGGGATTTAAGTCGGTTAGGCCTGTTTACTAAATGGGACTGGCACCCTTCAACATTAGTGCTGGTGTCATGTGCTTGGAATTCCAAAACTGGCATTGTGTGCTATTACGTGATGTTGCACTGCTATGGCAATGGGACAGCTTTTAGGATCATACCACAAGCCTGTTTATATCATGAGAGTGAGGGTGGAAGGAACCTGGGTTTACCTCCATCTCTGCCTTAAATAAATCACACACTCTCTCAGCCTCAGATCCATATTTGTTAAATTAAGAGGGCACTGGCCAATTCAGTGCCCCCCAGGTGATGTTACACAACAGTTCCCATCATCCCTGACATTGGTTATATTGGCTGTGGAAGATGGGAGTTGGAGTCCAACAATATCTGGAGGACCCCATGTTGACTATCCCTTGTTATAAAGAATAGCTGCGAGCTGTATCAATTCCAAGCAGTAGCAGAAGAAGAAATGTAAGTCTAAATACCTAATCTAGTTAAACAGTCTGGCTTAAAATGAGATTCTCCATGCCCCACAACCTTTACAGATCAGTCTGAAGTCTGTTTCTTGAATTGCAAAATTCCTATATATACAGAATTACTGCTCACCCATCTAAGCGGTGGGCAGAGTTTGCAACCTGGTGTTGGCTTCCCAAGCCTGTGTGATATCCCATCGCTGACTAGCCGTCACTCCGCCTCCTTTTCGGCTGGCCAATCAGCGGCTGACTGGGAGGCGGGGGGAGGGCCAGGTAGGACTGGCTCCTTCCGGCCATCTCCTCAGTCGGTATTCATTGTCTCTGATTGTCTATGCAATTCAGCAAACAAAACCATTGATGTTAATGGTTTTATTTATATCTAGGTCTGTGCTTCAATGTACAATGGTGCACACATGCAGCAATTGCACATTCTGATCTACATGTAGGTTCCCTATTCATTCCTATGTGACACTGCCTTCAGTGTAGGAACTGAATACCTTGTGAAACTGCTTGAAAGATGTGCCACAGAATAGTAGTAATAAGACAAAAGTTGACTACATAACACAACCCAAATGGTTTGAGCAAGTACATTCATCTATGGATCAGGGTACTCGCTATTATCTTAGAAGTGATTGAAACTTTGCTGAATAATTTACTTTTAATCAAGCAGTTCTAAATTTAGGGGTTTTTTTTAATCCTTCACAGTCTCCTAAATCATTGAATACCTTACAAAACTCTATTAGAACTAGTACTGTGTTTCAATTAATCACATTTCAAATATCTTATACTGTACAACCTTACTGAAAAGGGAAAAATAGATCTAAAGAGCCTCTAACTCTAAAATGTTGTGAATGATACTAGGCTCTTATGCATAAAAGTTAGTCTTTAAAAAAATTACATTATACAGAGACAGAAAATGATAATATTTTAGTAGATTTTATCCCGTATTATGTGTGAAATGGCACTAGAATAGGTTGTAGTTGCTACAGGTAGCATGCAGTCAACAGGACCTCAAGAGAGGAGATAAATAAGATGGACAACAGGACTTGGGTTCAAATAGGCCACAACTTTTGTTTATTACAGATGTATGTAGATTTTGGCGAAGGAATTGGGTGTGTATCCTGAATTAGCCAGCCCGCCTGCTGGCCAATTGTTTCGGCTGGGTTGACACTGGGTTATGAGTCACTCTGTGATGTACATCAAATAGGGCAATTTCTCCAGCACTGCTATTTTGGGAAGGTGCTATGGCCTGTTGACCCCCATCTGCACACCTGGACAAACCCCCCCCTCCTGGATGCTTTCAGCAGAGTACCAATTTCCTGTTGTGGAGGGGGACGAGTCCTGAGCCCCTGCCCAGGCTAAGGATCCAATCTAATGCTTTATCCGCCAACAATAAATTGTGACGGTTGCTATGACACAGGCAAAACTTCAAGACAAGCTCAAGACAACTCTGACTGAGCTGGTTGGCTCAGGCATGGCCCAATTATATAGAAACTGGTGGACTTGACTGAAGGGACCAGGCTGAAGTCTCCAGCCAGGTCCACCACTATGGCCATACCGCCTTGCCTGCTCATGAATGGTTGATTCAACTGAGCAGGCTCCCAGCAGCCCATGCAACCATAGGAGGAGGCACTGATGTTCTCAAACAATTGCGTGGGACAGAACAATGGCCCCTAGCTCGTTGCAGTCACACTGGGCTATAAATCACCGCTCCCTAGCATTAGATGGTAAGTGGTCATTTTTCATTATATGGTAAAGAAGGTTCTAAAGTTCTGACGATTTAATTAAAAAATAAGTAAATTTCACAGGATATCTCAATAAAGAAGCACTTGGTAAACAGCCTGCAATTCGCTCTTGAAATGCCCCGCTCCCAAAGCAGGATTCAACCTATCTCCAGGCATTCAGGTGAGGTGATAAATTTGCTGGGAAGTGATATCATTTGGCATCGTTAAGTTCTTTGTCTAGGTATTGCTACATACATGTGGATTTATCATGCCAACCTTACTGGGTCGTGCAACATAAAAGTGTACGATCAAAGCAACGGCTAGGCACCTTTCATTGTTTTATGTATTTAAATATTTGTATGAAGCCATTTCAGAAAAAATAAAATTAGATTACATTAAAAACTCACTAGCAAGTGAGATTCAAATCTTCTTGATATGCTCACTTTAATGACTCTCATTGTATTTGTGAGGGTGTGTGGGATGAATGTAGGAGCAAAGGTCTAACAAGCAAGGTCTCGGTGAAGGAAAACACTGGAGTTGCGACAAAAAGTGTCAGAGTGTTTGACACTCCACTGGTAACTTGTTTCAGGATGCTTTGTATGCCAAAAATCTCGTAAGAGTTTCTTTTTTTTTTTTAAAGATATTTATTGGAGTTTTACAAAGATATGAATTTAAAAGATCATATAAAAAGAAAGAAATACAATAAAAGAAACATAGAAAAATGCATAAAGTAAGAAAAGGAAAATAAAAACAAATCCATTTTTGTAACCCTAACTCGTTATCTTATTTCCTTGGCCTCCTCACACCTTCCCTTTTTGTATTCCCATTTAAATAATCAAGTCAGCAAATCCTTACCCTCTTTCGTTTATCTTAACTCTATATCTTAACATATTATAACTCTATATTTTCATCCATTTGTCAATTCATTTTTGCATATTCTTATTAACTTTGTTGCTAATGCCACTTATTTTCAGTCCAACATCATTTTAAGATTCATTAATTTTACAATGTTTCTGAAGATAGTATTTAAATTTCTTCCAGTCTTCTTCCACCAACTCTTCTCCCAGGTCACGGATTCTGCCAGTCATTTCCGCCAATTCCATATAATCCATCACCTTCATCTGCCACTCTTCCAGGGTGGGTAGCTCTTGTGTAAAATCTCGTAAGAGTTTCAAATAAATAAAGTGTGCTTGTTGCTGATAAAACCTCCAATATTATTTCACTATCACAGCAGCTTTCTTGCATATTATTTGTTTTACCTTGCTTTGCTTCCACATGGCCTACCTACTAGCAGTACCTACCAGATAAACTTTTGTTACATTTCTTTCAGACATTTTGTCCAGAACATTATTACGCAAATATCTCGGAATTAGAAATGATGTTTGCATGTAACATTAGGGAGTTTGCACTAGTCACATTTGTTGTCCCACATCACAAATATTCAGTCCATGTGTAAATTAGTACAGTACTATATCCTGTTAATTTCAACACTCTGGTCCTTGTCCTGTTCTTGAAGCTGTACATAGCACAAAGCACTGCATCCTGGCACTCCCCCTTGAGTGTATTTTGGAACTGCTATAAAAGTGTGTTTTCCTATTGCTTCTCTCTCTCCTGATTGGCTAGCTGCAAAGATGCCCACCTGTGCTGTCCTTCTCCTTTGGAATGTCTCAAGCCTTTAGTCTTGGGCTGAAGCATTGTCATTCCATTGGAGAAGGTCCTTTTTTTGGCACTCTGTGCTGCATACCACGAATGCAATTGCTTCTCAAGGAGACAAATGGAACTGCAACATCTCATTCCAGAAGAGCTTCTGTCATGATGCCCTGGCGTAGGATGGCATAGGCTAAACGAGGGGTGGAGGGAGAGAATAGGGAGCCAGCTTTTCTCAAGTGATGCTATTTTACATAAATATCTTTTAAGACTTCAAAATAGATGTTTAAAAATAGATGTGAAATAGGCTGCACTGGAAGGGAAACGCTTTAATAATGCACAGGTTTTTTTCTGTACTGTTGTAATTACTAAAGAAACCATCAAGGCTTTTATGTTCCAGGGAATACATAAATATAGAAATATATGTCCTTGTGCAAACCTGTTTGTAGTCTAGAAATGATAAGTGCTTTGACTGATACACCCTCTTCAGGATGAGTGCTGCCTCCAGGTAAGTTTTCAATCTACTTATTGTCATATAACTTCCCCACAAACAACTCAGAACAAATTCAGGTAGGTAGCTGTGTTGGTCTGACGCAGTCGAAATAAATAAAAATTTGTCCAGGAGCACCTTTGTTGTTGTTGTTGTTGTTGTTGTTTAGTCGTTTAGTCGTGTCTGACTCTTTGTGACCCCATGGACCAGAGCACGCCAGGCACTTCTGTCTTCCACTGCCTCCCGCAGTTTGGTCAAACTCATGCTGGTAGCTTCGAGAACACTATCCAGCCATCTCGTCCTCTGTCGTCCCCTTCTCCTTGTGCCCTCCATCTTTCCCAACATCAGGGTCTTTTCCAGGGAGTCTTCTCTTCTCATGAGGTGGCCAAAGTATTGGAGTCTCAACTTCAGGATCTGTCCTTCCAGTGAGCACTCAGGGCTGATTTCCTTAAGAATGGATAGGTTTCATCATCTTGCAGTCCAAGGGACTCTCAAGAGTCTCCTCCAGCACCATAATTCAAACCAACTAAGAGACCAACTTAGAGACCAACTAAGTTTGTTCTGGGTATAAGCTTTTGTGTTCATGCACACTTTTGTGTATCTGAAGAAGTGTGCATGCACACGAAAGCTTATACCCAGAACAAATTTAGTTGGTCTCTAAGGTGCTCCTGGACATTTTTTTATTTATTTCAACTCGTAACAAATATTCAATAAAATAAAAATAAATAAAAATCAGCCAAACCTTTCACTTAAAGAAAATCAGGATGAATGCTCAACAAACAGGTCTCCTGGAGGCACCCAGAGCTTCTCTTTCCCCATCCTGAGAGCCAGTGTGGTGTAGTGGTTAAGAGTGGTAGTCTCGTAACCTGGGGAACCGGGTTCGTGTCTCCACTCCTCCACATGCAGCTGCTGGGTGACCTTGGGCTAGTCACACTTCTCTGAAGTCTCTCAGCCCCACTCACCTCACAGGTGTCTGTTGTGGGGGAGGAAGGGAAAGGAGAATGTTAGCCACTTTGAGACTCCTTAAAGGGAGTGAAAGGCGGGATATCAAATCCAAACTCTTCTTCTTCATCATCATCCTTTGGACCCCCCTGGAAAACTCAGCAAACCTACTGCACCTGAAACTGGGTGTGTGGACAGTGCAGCTGAATGGGACATAGCTGTGGGCAGTCTGAGGAAGTACCATCCACCCTGGGCCTTCCCATAAAAGCAAGTCTAGAGTGAGAGACTAGGGTGATGTCTGCTGTTTCCAGGAACTCTTCTCGTTGTGAGACTTTTGTGGGTGAGCTGAGAGTTTCTTTGGACCCTGAATGAGAACCCAAAGGCTGAGAGGGAGGGTGTGTCACAAGGAAAACAAATTGATATATTAGTAACTTTGTATTAATGTAACATTTTTCTATTTAACTGGTTTTTTTTGTAATAGTTTGTTCAAGTTGTCTGTTGCTGCTTTTGTTTTCTGTACATCACTTAGATACGTTTTTAATATATTAAGTGGTACAGAAATTCAATAATCTAATCTAACCTTTATCTGGAGATCTTAACGTGTTAAGGGGCTCATAAGGTTAAATGAGTCTCCTGAGATACAGTGGTATCAGGCCACCAACAACTTTAAATAGCAGTTAAATTGTTACATGGAAGAAAAAAAAAGGAAAAAAAAATACGAGGCATTACACTTACACTGTAAAACAATAAAACCCTTAATAAAATATATTTTTTTTAAAAAAGCAGTTAAATTAACTAGCTGTTAGCACAACTGGAAATTCACCAGTGATATATGTTCTCTATAACCAGAACCTACCAACAGGTAGAGTAGCATGTTCCTGGTCTTGCAGGAAATGGTACAGCCAGCAATTCATAGCTCTCTCCTTCCCTCCCAGGTATTTGTGCCAGTTCCCAGTCACAGGCTAGTATAACCAAGGAAAAGAGCTCAATATGTGATGAGAGACTGTGCAGATAGGAAATTTGATTTTCAGTGGTTTAGGTCAACAGGGACAGCAACAGGGATTAACAATGTCCTTGTAGCATCCCCAAATCATCTATTTACTTCCTCTATAAGTGAATGTTTGGCTTTCACGCCAATAAGTAAAAATAAAAGACCGTCCTGTACTTGGGATACTTTACAGTAAGGGGAATACTCTACCCTCCATATCAAAACATATTGCTAGTAGCTGATAAAATGTACCAGTGCACCATCTTCTAAGACCACCTTGTCCAACAGTATAGGTACCATGCAAAGCAGTACCACAGACTTCCACAAACACACATTCCAGAAGTATTCAATGTTCAATGGTGTCAAAAGCTAAGGGCGGTATTCAATTAAAGTTTTACTTAGAGTAGACCTATTGAACTCAAGGAACATGATTATGTTTGAGCCATTAATTTAAATGGGTCTACTCAGGGTGGTTTTCAACTATGTTTTCCTCAAAGTGGCCTGAGGTAATGAATAGGAGCACATTTCCTCTAGCCACCCCAATACAGTGGTACCTCTGGTTACGTACTTAATTCGTTCCGGAGGTCCGTTCTTAACCTAAAACTGTTCTTAACCTGAAGCACCACTTTAGCTAATGGGGCCTCCTGCAGCTGCCATGCCACCGGAGCACGATTTCTGTTCTCATCCTGAAGCAAAGTTCTTAACCCGAGGTAGTATTTCTGGGTTAGCGGAGTCTGTAACCTGAAGCGTATGTAACCTGAGGTACCACTGTATGCATATTATCCACTAAGACCACTGAAGAAAATTTAAGTGCAAAGCCTATAATTGAAGTTTTGAAACTTGAAATTTCAACCCATGAGATAAAAAAATAGATTGGCAAAGCCAAACTTGTACTCAGAAAAGACCTGTGACAATACAGAGCTGGCAGAGGGGATGAAACTATTCCACGCACCTCTTGGCATTAAAAATGGCTAGTAAATAACAGGAATAAACATAGATTCAGGTAGATAGCTGTGTTGGTCTGATGCAGCCGAAATAAAAAGTTGTCCAGCAGCACCTTATAGACCAACTAAGTTTGTTCTGGTATAAGCTTTTGTGTGCATGCACACTTCTTCAGATACACTGAAACAGAAGTCACCAGACCCTTATATATAGTGGGAGGGTGAGGTGGGGTATTTCTCAGAAGGGTAGTAGGAGATGGGTGATTGGCTCAATGGGTATGGTAAACCTCTTGATGAGGAATAAACATGGCAGTGTGATTATGTGGTTGCATAGAAGACTTGCGGTCACTTCTTACACAGGCTCTCATTCTGCTCCTTAAACAAAAAAAAAGGGAAGGGGAGTTTGATAGAGTTGCTTAAATTATCACAGCTATCCAGTGTCCTCCGGCACCTTGACTATTCCCATGGCCACATTTGATCCTGATTTAATTAGGAGTATTTGCCTTGCAGATCAACACTTCATGCTTTCCTCAAAGCCTTCTCATGTGACCAACACACCTTGTAATCTTTGCAGAAACTCGAGGCATTATTTACAGAGTCTGCTTGTTGCAAGGGTGAGCAAAAAAGGTGCTGAGACACAGGATGGCTTTGCTGTTGTGCATGTTCCACCAATGCCAAGGTGAGAAGGGGCTGCTGGTAAGAGTTTGTTTTCGTGGACAGGAAAGGGTATTCCTCCAGCCCTTGTTGCTTCCAGACAACATCCTTGTTTATTGGCACTCTCTTTTCTTTGGTAAGTTTTCACAGAGGAGACTCCACCTTTGTTCTTTTGTCCAGGTCCGGCTGGGCAACCTTCTTCCTGAACACCCATCCACATCTCTTTATCCGTGTGTGTGTGTGTGTGTGGTTTTCTCCCCAACATCCACTGCCGTTAATTGGAAGACCTACTCAAATAAGTCCTGTGACCCACCTCCCCCAGTAGCTCTTCAACCATTTAGGGACAGTTGTAGTATGCCTAGACTTGATCTGAAAATTAATGGAATTTTTTTTTTTTTAGGGCATTCCCTGATATGTATAGAGCAGTAACAAAAAACATAACAATGCTAATAGTAGCTGAAATATGGTGATACAGTGGTACCTCGGGTTACAGACGCTTCAGGTTACATACACTTCAGGTTACAGACTCTGCTAACCCAGAAATAGTACCTCGGGTTAAGAACTTTGCTTCAGGATGAGAACAGAAATTGTGCTCCGGCAGGACGGCAGCAGCAGGAGGCCCCATTAGCTAAAGTGGTGCTTCAGGTTAAGAACAGTTTCAGGTTAAGAATGGACCTCCGGAACATTAAGTACTTAACCCGAGGTGCCACTGTATAACGATATGCAAAAGAATCTGTACACTGCAAGCTCTTCCCTCCATTACTTTATTTATTAGAGGTAAATTATACTTCACACTGTGTGCAAACCTGCTCATGTGGAAACTCAGTCCATTGCCAATAAGCCAACCCTCAACATTCATTTTAGTGCTTATTGAATAAGGCTGGATTTTCTGTCTCCCAGCAGTTCCATCTCATGTCTGGTCCTCATTTAGTAAGGGTTAGCAGCTGCCTCCCTCATCTTCTTTTAATTCATTTATTTCTGGGAAATGAAATTCAATATTCTCTTCTACACCCAACTGTTTGCTGAATTTGGGAGCAATGCTGTTTTGGGGAGGTTGGGCTTGTGAATGCATGCTCCAGAACACAGAAGATACGGAAACTGTTTTATAAAAGGGCAAGAGAAACCTTTTGGCTTCAAATTATGTACAGTCATAAGTTTTAAGAATCATTTAGAATGTTATAGTGTTTTATATTTTAATGATTTTTAAGCTGCTTTGAGAGCTGCATCACCATAAAAAAATCTAGGTAAATTCTAGATACTATCAAATGTAAAATGAGAGGTGTGTGTATGTATGTGTATGTGTGTGTGTGTGTGTGTGTGTGTGTGTGTGTATGACAAAATAATTGCCATCCATTTATACAATACGTTCCAACACAGAAAGAGATACTGTAATCATTAATATTGTCCTGAAAATACTAGCGCAAAGTGTTGCAGGGATACACACATCCATGAAACACACATCCATATCAAGGGATATCAGGAACGGTATAGAAAAAAGTAGGCAGTGTTTTAAAAAACCCTGCATCTTGTAGTCAGTCCTAGAGTTCTATGTGCAGTTCTTACAGTATCGTCAAAGAAACTAAAACAGAACTGAAAAGAGTTTTGTGATCCCCATACTTTTGACAATGACAAGAGCCATCATCTCTCTTCTAAGCTACATACTTAGGAATTCACCATTGGCCAGAGGGTCTTCTTTTTTTTAATCTTCATATAATGTTACAAGCTTTGTCTTTAACCCATTCTAATCAGAAAGTATTGCCATCATCAAGATCCCAAGGCTCAGGTCCTTTCCTTTTCTCAGCAATCAAAATAAAAAGATATTTCTTGTCAATCCCACAATTTCATGTTTCTTTTATTTCTCTTCCTGCATTATCATCATCATTCTTCCCCCCAGGATAAAAAATAAAACAAAAAACATTTTCTTCCTGTTTTTGTTACGTAATACAGTGGTACCTCGGGTTAAGTACTTAATTTGTTCCGGAGGTCCGTACTTAACCTGAAACTGTTCTTAACCTGAAGCACCACTTTAGCTAATGGGGTCTCCTGCTGCTGCCACGCCACCAGAGCACGATTTCTGTTCTCATCCTGAAGCAAAGTTGTTAACCTGAGGTATTATTTCTGGGTTAGCGGAGTCTGTAACCTGAAGCGTATGTAACCTGAGGTACCACTGTACTTGTTGAGACATACTCCTATAGACGGGGAAGAAATTTAGGTTTGATCAAAGGACACATGTAGGAGTACATGAATAGTGCTGGAACTGGTCTATGTCAAACTCATAAAACTAATTACAAGTTATGTAAAATGATGGTAAACATTAGAAAATATGGTACAAAATGGTGCTATGCACCTATGCATGGGGAGAACTAAAGAGTGAACCAGTTTTTGACTGCATCTGTGGTTCTATGTGTCTTTACATTAACTGTTTCTGACCCTGAATTGGATCCGTCATCCAGCAGTATTACTCATCAGAGTATATAAAAAAGGATCAACCAATGAAAGCCAGGAGGATTGTAACACAAGAGAGCAGTTGTCTCAGAAACCAAGCCTCCTACCGCTGAGAACTATATTAGATAACCTAGTTAGTTTGGAAACCCAAACTCATTCAAAACAGGTAAGCTGAACCTGCAACAAAATGGTAGAGTGTGGAATGCTCTTGTTGGAACCTGCCATGCCCCAGTTTTTCATCTATCCCTCGCAAATGTTTGGGGCCTCACTCCCCCCCCCCCGGATTGTTCTGATTGGGTTATTTTGTTTGTGCCAGCTAAATATTTTTTCTTTCTTCTGCAAATACTGAGTTTCCCCAAGTATCCTGCTTCTTCTCTCTGCTTTCTCAGCGGCTCCATTTGGCTACATAGCCATAATACCTGAGCACCCAAGTTTGTTAATATTTTAAGTATATGCAGTCCTGCTGGTGAAGCCTTTTGATTTAGCCACAAAGGTATTTCAACCTCAGAGAAATGTATCAAGAGCAGGTTAGTTCTATGCAAGCGTTAATACAGAGAATTATTAGCTGCTGAAGAATTTGAGAGCAACTTATTATGGGAAAGTGGCTTAATACCAAAAGGGTATTAACATTCTCTAGAGAGAACATCTTTTTATCTCAACATCAAAGTATTTGACAAGGAATTCAATCCAGTGATCATACTAAGGAAATGCTTGGGTTCCTCTTCCTTCTTTATTGAGTGTTACTGCAAGTCTGTCTTACAGTTTGTGGCACTTGTTTTTTCAGAAACAGAAACCACAAACCCCTGAAGTTCTAATGGAAATAGCTTAAGGTACTGTGTCAGTGCAACATTTTCTCCACCTCGCCACCAATTATAGCTCTAGGTTTTCCCACAATTCTCAATGGCTTTGAGTGGCCTCTTCTGATTACTTGGGGTATGACTGAGGCTGACAGACAAAGAACAGAGAAAGAATCTGTCTCCTTCCTACTGACTTTGACTCCCCAGTTATTTGTAGCACTTTATGGAAAGTGGAAGGCGTGCCAGAAGGAATCCATTTCCCCCCCTTGGAATGCAGCAGTTGTCCCTTATTGTAAGACGATCCCCAATAGCTTGAGCCAAGAAAGTGCTGACAAAAGTGAAACTCGAAAGGGCAGAGAACAGGAATGAGCTGGTTTTAGCTGAAGAACAAGCGCCATTCCAACACACACCCCTTGAGGGGGAAAAAGCTATTCTTTATAAAGGTGCATCTCTGGACACTTTGATAGATACTTGGTGGTATTCAACCAAGTGTAACCCAGAGTAGACCTATCAAAACTAATGAGCATGACTGTTAGGGCCATTAGTTTCAGTGGGTTTAGTCTGACAAAACCCTAGCTGAATACCACCCACTACTTCAGTAAGGGGAATTGCCAAACCTGGACTTTGTAGGGTGGTGTTCATGTAAGCCAGGCAATATGTCAACAATGCCATTCTTGCAACTTGTTGAACGATCACATTCTCCTTTCCTGTAGCAGAGATCTGGTTTCCTTTCCTGTTCCAGTAGCTGAAGATAAAGCTTCAAACCACCCAGCAAACAGACTATCTAATAGTCTTGCCCGGTGCTTTGGAAATCTTGATCTTGGCCCCAGGATGGATTACTTTGTCACGTCTCTTTTTAGATGCTCCACAGCCTCAACACCTCCTAAAGCTGGTTTTGAGAGAGGAGTCAGATACTTAGCACTTCTTTTCCTGTACAAAACAGGAGACTTCCTCTGCCCCTGGTTCCTTGTCAAGATACAAAGACGCACACCGACCCACTCAGTTTGTGAGTTGAAATATGCTGAAATGGACCCCCTGAATAAGGCATTTCCAGGCCTCACTATCTTGAGCAGAGTGGCAGAAAATAGGGCATGCTGCAAGAACGTGAGGAGCCTGCTAGATAGGCTAATGGCTCATCTAGGCCAGCATCCTGTTCTAGAAGAAGAAGAGGAGGAGGAGGAGGAGGAGGAGGAGGAGGAGGAGGAGGAGTTTGGATTTGATATCCCGCTTTATCACTACCCGAAGGGCTAACATTCTCCTTTCCCTTCCTCCCCCACAACAAACACTCTGTGAGGTGAGTGGGGCTGAGAGACTTCAAAGAAGTGTGACTGGCCGAAGGTCACCCAGCAGTTGCATGTGGAGGAGTGGAGACGCGAACCCGGTTCCCCAGATTACGAGACTACCGCTCTTAACCACTACACCACACTGGCTCCAATGAGATGCCTGTGGGAAATGAGCAAGCATAACTCAAGCACAGGAGCACTCTCTCCCAATTGCTGTGGTTTCTAGCCACTGGTATTCAGAAGCACTACTGCTTTTGACCATGGAGGTAGAACTTAGCCACCATGGCTAGTGACTTGATAGCCCTCTCCTCCATTAGCTCAGCTGATAATAGCCATGGTCCATTCTCCTTTCCACCCCACAAGCTGAGCGATCTCTCCTTAGCCACCACACTTTCTGCCCAGCATGTTGCTCTGTGCTTCTACATCCTTCCCATTTTGTGCGCTGTGTTTTAAAACGGAATGCAAATCTGGGACTCACAGGGCAGATCAGGCACATCAAGCTATTTTCCAACAGCCAACAGCAAATTTAATATCTTTAAAACATCAGAAGATGTTGATATTTGCACTGTGCAGTGTTGGCAATGTACCTTCAAAGTAGACTGGTGTGTGTGCGCGCACAGTAAATAAAAAGCAAAACTTAAGTTACCTACCGTATTTTTTGCTCTATAAGACTCACTTTTTCCCTCCTAAAAAGTAAGGGGAAATGTGTGTGCTTCTTATGGAGCGAATGCAGGCTGCGCAGCTATCCCAGAAGCCAGAACAGGAAGAGGGATCGCTGCTTTCGCTGCACAGCAATCCCTCTTGCTGTTCTGGCTTCTGAGATTCAGAATATTTTTTTTCTTGTTTTCCTCCTCCAAAAACTTGGTGCGTCTTATGGTCTGGTGCGTCTTATAGAGCGAAAAATATGGTGCTTTTTCTGGCAATTCTCTCTCTCTCTCTCTCTCTCTCTCTCTCTCTCTCTCACACACACACTCACACTCACACAGAGTGTGTGTAAAGTAGGAGAAAGAGCTGCCTCTGCCTAGAACAGCTGAGAATGAAGGTTATATTCTGCCAAAGTCACAAAAGCACTTCATGCAAACTGACCCAAGGAAATTCTTGGTGGACACTTGGAAAAAAGGCAATGTCTCCTTTAATCTATCCAGTATCTCAGATGCAGAGAAGATATTTCAGATATATGAGAATCTTCTTACATTACAGTACTTTCTCCAGAGGGGGGAATTGGCCCAGGCACATTCCCCAAGAACTTTTTGACGCACAGCATACGCAAAACAGAAATCCATAAGCACACTTGAAGGGGGGCGGGGGGGAGAGGAAGATGGACAGCAGCCTGTCACTATTCTGTATCATAAGATACAACCTATTTACTCAGAGAGAGAAATTTATCTATTCTAATTACTCAGATGCTGTAAGCATCTTCAACTTGAACATTTCCTCCCTATGAATATAAGGTACAGAATTCATTAACTAGGAAGCTGGCTACAAAAAAAATTCTACCACTCCAAAGTCAGGGCAAAGGCTCGTTTATTTTAGTGTGCTACCTGAAAAGTGCTGCATGGGGGAGGGGGGATATGCCCCTTCTACTGTTGACAGATTTAAATGTGCATGATATACAACCATATTCATCCATGTGTCCTATAGCTGCCAGTTTTGTTTCAGTTCATTAGATTTTAAGGAATAAAAAAACATTCGAAGGAAACAGGTGGTACATACTTTGGAGAGAGAAATTCACTTTAATTGATGTGAGATTTCAAAGAACACAGGCTCTAGGTTTCTTCCACTTTATTTCATTATCTGTGGATTAAACGCCACTTTACCTGATCAATAATCCATGATCAATATAGCTACCACCCTTACCATAATCATTTCAAAAAGGCAAAAAACCCAGCTCCTACGCCTGTCAGGAAAGTTTTGAAAGCGATGTTGAAGACGTGGGACTGAGTCAAAAGACGCAGAGATACCAAGCAAGCCTCCTCATGACTGATACCTTGAGCACAGTTCAACTTAGCACCCCACTGTACATGCATCAGCACAGCACAAAAGCACATTACAAGAGCAGGGAAATATTTGAATGCTCCTGTGAATGGATTTGAGCAGTGGTGACCCTCTCACTGGGACCTTCTCTGCGTCATCCCTAAAAGCCTTTAAGAAGCAAGGCACGTTCAGAGAAAAATATTTGGTCAAGTACTTTTGCTGTATGATGTCCAGCTCCTTATTTAATCCATTTGAGCCTTAGCCCGTAGGTATAGCCTTAGCTGAGAATTCAAGTGCTTAAGGAAATTGCCAAGACAGATTACTCCCGCAACACTTCATCCAACTAATCAGATCTCCCTGGCACGTTACTAGCTGCATTTTAGTGTCATGGGACCAGCCTGCCTGATATGCGGCTTCCTTGCTTTCTAGTGCAAAACCTTCCACCTTCTAGCTCTGTTTATATTGTCTCATGTGTCCAGCAATTGCAGCAGCAATCTCAGAATTCTTCTTGTTTTGCCCAAAATAATCAACAAAGCCTCCATCTGGTCCAAGAAGGTACATTATGATGGTGTGATCCACCTGCAGAAAACACACAAGACAAATTGGGGATAGAGTGGAAAGGAGGGTTAGGTTAGCAGGGCAGGTTCTGGTCAGCGGTAACCCACTAGAATGATCAAACTGCCTCTCTAGCTCTGGATTTCTTCACAAAACCAAGAGCTTGTTAGGCAGCCTAGAAGTGCCTCAAACAGTGGCTCTTTACTTGACAACAGAACTAAAAGAGAGCAAGTGATAACAGAGGGCTGTGAAAGCAGCCACATCCTGCAGAAGAAAGAAACCTCACAGGAGTTTGCTTTTTGAGAACCTTGTGTATGTGTGTTCTAAAAAAGCAAGGCTCTTCCATGAAATCCAAACTTTCCCTAAGAGCTAAGGATTTTAAAAACTTCAGAACTGGCCTTCTGCATTCAAGATCCTCCATAACTTCCCTGTATCACATGACATGCAAGGTTCTTCTCTGTTCCGGCGAAGAATAAACCTCTTCTCTGAGGGGGGCGGAGAGAATGATCCCTCCCAATGCAACTCAATGGTCTCCTATTGGAATCCCTCTTGGAAGCAGGAAAATGCAAAGACCCCATGGCTCTTTCTGACATCACAGAGACAGTCCTTGCTCATCATGTGATGGAAATTCAAGAAGACAGGGCAGACACAGCACTCTCTTTGAATTTACTCATTCAGATTATGGAAGAAGAGCAATATTGAAATATTCTCTAGCGGGACAGGGAAGAGGCCAATTCAGATATTACTTTTAGTCAATACTGATTATAGGTAAACATTCATGTTGTGTCCCTATCTTATTTTGTCAACAAAAGGACGGACTTTTTGGGAAGTGGGACCAACACAAAGCTGGCACTTTGGAATAACTAGATTCTAAAGAACAGGCATTAAGATCTAGGTCAATTAAAAATGCTGCCTGAAACAAAATAGGCAGATTAAGCCGAAGAGGACATAAGTAAGGCATGTGTCATTTGCTGTCTAGCTCCCTCTAGCGGCAAAATTGCGTTTTAATAATTTGCATGACAAATAACACCCCACACAGAATTCACATTAAGTATTCTGAGAAGGGAAGCTGGCTTGTGATAAAAGAGGGCATACCTGGGCTTTTCAGGCCAAATAGCCCAATCAGGACTAGCTAAAAAGAAAAGGCAAGCTTGGATCCTGCACCTTTACACAGCAACATCAAACTCCAAGACTCCTATTGAGGCCTACTTCTAACTGCCAGGCTGTTTTTCAGATCAATTTAAACAGGGGCACCTTTCAGTAACTGCCTCCCTGCATGCGAAAAAGGATACCTCTGAGCTCTTGTATTCTAGCAGACAGAAAAGGCAAATGAAGAAACACTGCAGTCTCACATGGAAAGCCGCCTCATTATGAACAAACTATGTACTCTCTCCTCCAGTAACGCTTGCTCACAATTGCCTATTAGCTTTTACAACTTTGCTCCTCTCACCTTATTCAGAAATATCACTCAACTACAAGCCAGCTGCTCCAACTCCAGATATTTTTCAGACACACCCCAAAACCCTATAAAATTCCCACAGCTAGGCAACACTTCCACCCCTCCATTTCCCCATCCTCTTGCAGGTTTCCTCCAATTCTCTCCTTTAGAAGAGATTTAATTGAGAAACTCCCCCTAAACTCGCCTTGTCCATTTGGAAAGTTCAAACCCTTTTCTGTGGAGCCAACTAGCCTTATCAACCTGTAATATATGCAAAAACGTTACTCACTATGTAATCATTATCTTCATCTTTTGGGCCAGAGCTGTAATAGACACGATAGGCTCGAGCCACCTCGTCGATCTGTTCTTTCGTACCCGTCAATCCGATCAGCTTGGGTGAAAACTCTTGAACAGAAATTGAGCTTGTTAAATCAGCTGACATTAAAGATGGGCCCAAATTATTACCCTCTTCCACTGTTGGAAAAGCTATTCAGCTCTACAAAGCTGGGTGTATAGGGAGTCAAGTAGAATACCAGATATGGACGTTAACATTACCTTTAACGTATGTGGCAATAGCTTCTTTTGTGTCCCTCTCCGGATCAATCGTGATGAAGAGCGGAGTGATGTTTGGCAGAGACTTGATCTCATCTGTCGCCATAAAGCATGATAGTTAATATCCCACTGACTGACTCAAGGCTACTTTTGCGTTCCAGGTCATAAAATACCATAGAACGTGCCAATTTTATTACAGTGCATATTCAAGACAGTGCTTTTGTGGGATGCCTTTTTTTGGAGAAAAAGCAATGTAATGTGGATGCTTTATTAAATATTGGGGTCCTCCTATCAGTTGCAACACATACGCTAGCTGTTTTAATATAGTTGCAACTCCACCCCCATCGTTCAGCCCGGACACTGAGGTCCAGCGCCAAGGGCCTTCTGGCGGTTCCCTCATTGCGAGAAGTGAGGTTACAGGGAACCAGACAGAGGGCCTTCTCGGTAGTGGCGCCCGCCCTGTGGAACGCCCTCCCTTCAGATGTGAAGGAAATAAGCAGTTATCCTATCTTTAAAAGACATCTGAAGGCAGCCCTGTTTAGGGAAATTTTTTAATATTTAATGCTGTATTGTTTTTAACATTTGATTGGGAGCCGCCCAGAGTGGCTGGGGAAACTCAGCCAGATGGGAAGGGTATAAATAATAAATTATTATTATTATTATAGCTGCCACTGTGAGAACAGGATGCTGGACTAAATGGGCCATTGGCCTGACCCAGCAGCCCCCTCTAATGTTCCTAAATGACGAACATGTTGTCTGTACCAGAGAGGAAGCTACTCAGGCTCATGGCCAACATTTGATGAATACTTCATAAGCTTCCCCTCTTACCAGTGGTGTGCAACAGGTGAGATTTGACTCATAAGGTCAAGAGATGACCTGGTACATCCATGGCACCACAATATTCTTTTGAAGTAGGTATGGAGAAGGATGGGCACAGAGAGATTATCTGGATTTTATCGGTCTTTTAAAAGCCATAAAATAGAGGGAGAAATGGAGAGCTTATTACATTGAGATATATATATGTGTAATCAATGAAAAAGCAATAGAAGGTGAAATTAAAAACAGGCCCTGTTTTTCAGGCTGAAGTTAAATGAGGGTCCCGAAAAGACTGAAAACCATTGTTCAGGGACCCCCAATTATAGGCCACAGCTTGAAGGCCTAATGCACAGGAATAAATATTTGCACATTCAGATTCTTATATATATTTTAAAAAGAACCTATGCATATAATATTTACAGTCTGTATCTATTCACAGTCTGTTTAAACCCTGGTTATTTTCTGCAGAAATTTTAATGGGTAAAATGGAAAATTAAAAATATACATTTTAATTATTATTAAATTTATTACCTGCCCTCCAGCAGGGCAGGTCCCAGGGCAGAAGATGGCAGCCAGGGAGATGGAGGCACTGCTTAATAACAGGAAAAGACTGGGAAATAAGTGTAAGTGATTTTAAAAGGAATATTGTCATTTCAAGAATATTGTGTAGGAAAAGTAGCCATAAATCTAGTTCCTTTCAAAAGAAATATGTTGCATCCAAGAAGCTCCACGTTAGCTATTTGTAATCTGTATATTCTATTAGTAAATAAACATTCCAGCAGGTGTACTAGAGAATGCCAGCCCATACACTCTGACAAGAACTCCAGAAATGAATATGAAATTCCATTTCTGCAGCAGATGAATGGAATTTTCATATGCCACAAGGAGATGCTATCCATAACACAGTGAAATGAAAATACTGCCACTAGGGGGCAGCAGTTCCCTTTTACTAAGGTCAGATTAGTAAACTGCAGGCATATCTAGGTAGTTTCAGGTCTCAAAAAGGCAGAGCTCCATTCCGTACAGTACATGACTTCATATTCTACCAATTTACACAAAATATTTTATTACTTCTTATCCCCCTTCCATTACCAGAGTAAAGTTATCTTTACTTACTTTACGTTATTTACTTAAGTTATTTACAGGCTTCACCCACACAACTAGTGGGACTCGGGTGGCACTGTGGGTTAAACCACAGAGCCTAGGGCTTGCCGATCAGAAGGTCGGCGGTTCGAATCCCCGCGATGGGGTGAGCTCCCATTGCTCAGTCCCTGCTCCTGCCAACCTAGCAGTTTGAAAGCACGCCAAAGTGCAAGTAGATAAATAGGTACCGCTCCGGCGGGAAGGTAAACGGTATTTCCGTGCGGTGCTCTGGTTCACCAGAAGCGGCTTAGTCATGCTGGCCACATGACCCGGAAGCTGTACGCCGGCTCCCTCGGCCAACAAAGCGAGATGAGCGCCGCAACTCCAGTCTCGTCCGCGACTGGACTTAACGGTCAGGGGTCCCTTTACCCACACAACTGCTGGTAATTATCTGTCTTACATGATCCCTGCTCCTCCAACTTTTATCACTTACAGCTGATTAAAGATTTCCTGCTTCTTTAAGCGACTGGCCCTCTCTTCCTTGCTGCCCCCTGCAAGTGGAACTCCCTCCCAGAACTTGGGTGTGGTGCCAACTCTCTCCTGTTCTTCAAAAGCCATCTTTTCTGCAGCCAAGTTTTCAGTACACGTAACAGCTTCTGATCACGTTACTTCATCCCTATACTTGTATTCCCCTCCCACCCTCCTATTTTTCCTGCTGTCTATTTCAGACTAAGCTCTATGAGAACAAAGTCCCACCTATGTCACCTGTTCAGGGCCACCAATGAAGGTCTTCACAGGCATTGTGCTGGCCACCCATGTTGTAATGAACCTACTTACCACTGACTTTAATTAAGGAGTAGGAGAAATGAAGAGTAGAAGCAATGCAACAGACTAAAATACATGATTTCAACAATGGCAATTTATTGTTGGTAGTCACATTTCAGAGGTACCGTATTTTTCGTCCCATAGGACGCTCCGTCCCATAGGACGCACCTACTTTTTTTTGGGGGGGGGGGGAAATAAAGAAAAAAAATTTCCCTTTATTTCCCCCCCAAAACCAGGTCGGGGAACAGTGGGATGGCAGCGCTGCGCCTCCCCGCTGTCCCCCAAGCTTGTGGGGCTGGCCGATGTCTGCCCAGCGCAAGGGGTGCTCTGCTTCAGGGCGTCCCTTCAGGGCGTCCCTTCAGGGCAGGCTGCGGACACCTGCGCGAAGCACGGGGCATCCTCCGGAGGGCGCCCCGTGCTCCGCGCTGCAGGCTGCCGCCTGCAAGCCGTGTGCGCCCGGGGGGATCTCCCCCCGGGCACGCAAGGCTTGCAGACACCTGCGCGAAGCACGGGGCGTCCTCCAGAGGGCGCCCCGTGCTCCGTGCTGCAGCCTGCCGCCTGCAAGCCTTGCGCGCCCGGGGGGATCTCCCCCCGGGCGCGCAAGGCTTGCGGACAGCTTCCTGGAGCCTGGAGAGCGAGAGGTGTTGGTGCGCACCGACGCCTCTCGCTCTCCAGGCTTCAGTGAAAGCCTGCATTCGCCCCATAGGACGCACACACATTTCCCCTTCATTTTTGGAGGGGAAAAAGTGCGTCCTATACGGCGAAAAATACGGTATCTTCTCAATTTACAATGTATATTAATAACTAGGAGGAGGGGGGTAATTTTGTGCAGACCCAAATCTGCCACTGCCTGAGCAACACAGGCTAAAAACATTATTAACCTAGAGAACAGAATAAGATTCTTCTCTATGAAGAGTTATTTCAGGGAGAGTTTGGGCTTCAGTATGGCTTACTTACCAATTTCATCAATGACAAGAACCATTTTTTCCAGTTCTTCTGGGCAAATGTCAGGGCAATGTGTAAAACCAAAGTAGATTAGCACCCATTCGCCCAGAAAGTCACGATCCGATTTGGGCTGCCCATGGTGATCGACGAGTGAGAAATGGCCTCCCAGCAATGGCTTTCCAAGAGCCCTTTTCCGCTCCTTCTCTGCCTCTGAAATCAAACCACAGTGGAAGGTTACCTGCCTACCACTCCAGCTTAAGAGATTCTATAGCACTGCCAGCAAAGCTGCAACTATATTCTTCCCGCATCCCACACTTCCTTTATGACAGCTAAGTTTGTATCGCTCTTTAGTACTAGCATCTGGCTTGAGTTCCCCACTCCCAGCCAATACTCTTGATATCGCCATGCTCACTGTAGGTGAGGGTGCTCCATTAACTATAGATTAGTATAGGTAAAGCCCAGCATCTTGAGGCAGGGCGACGGGGTTTAATAACAAGAAAAAAGCCAAAAGTGACAAGAGGAAATAAGTGTTACAAAATAAATGCAAGCAATGTCAGGTACTTGACTGCAAGTTTCAAAATGACAACAAGAAATCTAACTGTAATCAACATCTGAAAGAGTCAGTAAGACTGGAATTTTTCAGCCTCTCTCAGAATCTACCTGCAAAGCCTTCAATCATTTTTCTTTTCTCTTGTTGCCTCTTCACCCAAGGGATTTGGAACATGTTTTGGGACACGCTCCCTCCCATTTGTCTTAGAAGTACTTTTCGCCTTATCAGAAGCAAGTATCAACTAAAACGTTCACTAGCTTCATAATACTCAGGTACTTCTTTAAGCAATTCTAGTGACTCTGAAAACAGTTATCAGAAAACATCTACTACAGGTATCAATATTTACACACCCAGGATGCATTTGGGACCCACTGCTTTTTTATCTTTTACCATATATTTTCAAAGCCATGGTTTTCCCAGTAGTGATGTATGGAAGTGAGAGCGGACCATAAAGAAGGCTGATCGCCGAAGAATTGATGCTTTTGAATTATGGTGCTGGAGGAAACTCTTGAGAGTCCAATGGACTGCAAGAAGATCAAACGTATCCATTCTTAAGGAAATCAGCCCTGAGTGCTCACTGGAAGAACAGATCCTGAAGCTGAGGCTCCAATACTTTGGCCACCTCATGAGAAGAGAAGACTCCCTGGAAAAGACCCTGATGTTGGGAAAGATGGAGGGCACAAGGAGAAGGGGACGACAGAGGATGAGATGGTTGGACAGTGTTCTCGAAGCTACAAACATGAGTCTGACCAAACTGTGGGAGGCAGTGGAAGACAGGGGTGCCTGGCGTGCTCTGGTTCATGGGGTCACGAAGAGTCGGACACAGCTAAACGACTAAACAACAACAACATATATTTTCATGGTAGTAGTGCTCCTACCTTTGCATCAACTACAGCATTAAGGGATTCATCTTAACAAGATAGGGGTAAGAAAGTTGCTGGGTAAAAGCTAGGAGAAGCGATAATCTCCTAGGATCAAAAACCTTTTCTCACATAATAGTTTAGACCTTAAGCACAGGTAAGGGCAGTGAGGATAGGCACTCAGTGAGCTACATCCACAAAATATTCACACAGCCAAGAAAGAACGCAAAGCCTTTGCATCTGTGCAGCAGGGTGAAAAATGACTCTACAATAGACACGTTAAGTTTTACATACTTTCTTCTTTCTTTTTCTTGAAGAACTTCATTGCTGCTAGCAGACTTCCTCCAACAGCACAAGTAATTGCCAGAGTCTTCCAAGTTACAGGCTACTGGGAAAGAGGAGGAAAAAGAAGTGCACATGTAAATAAAAGACTTGCTCACCAAGCTCACCTCATTCAACTTCCTCGTCACTACCTTGTTTCGGTAAGCAAAAGCTCGGTCTTCTTACACCTTCCATCTCCTCTCCAGTACAGTAAGCATGCAACTTACACAAATTTAACTTGTGTTCATTCCGTTTTACACGTTTAGCTAAAAACATATATAATAAAAAGGGGACAGGCTTCGGGAGGGGGGGGGGCTTTGGCAATTCCACCCACCACTGAACCCAATGTGTTTTGACTATACAGTAAGCAATTTCAGCTTTAGATGTGATCCCCAGAATGTAGCATAAACTGCGGGCTTCCTGTATAGCCGTGGTTCCCAATGTGGGGCACACGCCCCATGGGGGGCAATTTTATTTTTTCAAGGGGGGCAATTTGAGAATGAGCTAGACCAAGTTAATGACCTTTTGGGATGCGGGTGGCGCTGTGGGTCAGAAGGTTTGGCAGTTCAAATCCCCACAACGGGGTGAGCTCCCATTCCTCGGTCCCTGCTCCTGCCAACCTAGCAGTTCGAAAGCATGTCAAAGTGCAAGTAGATAAATAGGTACCGCTCTAGTGGGAAGGTAAACAGCGTTTCGGTGCACTGCTCTGGTTCGCCAGAGTCATGCTGGCCACGTGACCCGTAAGCTGTACGCTGGCTCCCTCAGCCAATAAAGCGAGATGAGCGCCGCAACCCCAGAGTCGGTCACGACTGGACCTAATGGTCAAGGGTGACCTTTTAGGCTTCCTCCACGTGAATAGGAGTTCACTTTTTGATGAATAAGAATTATATGTCACGGGGGAGGGCATCAGGATTTTAGAGATGCCTAGGTGGGGCATGAAAAAAGAGGTTGAGAACCACTGCCTACACAGCAACCGGCTCAGGCAGACAACCGCTTGAACCCAGCGAAGCTAAAAGCAGCAACTTAAGATTTGGAAAAGAGATTCAGGGGCTCTCGCATCTCCTCCATGCAAGGGGCGAGAAGTAGCTCCGCCTGCACAACTTAAGCGGAAATGCAAAAGGGGGTGCATTTGGTCAGCAGGTGTCGCTTCGCAGCCCGGCAGCGGCCGAACAAGAGAAGAGGCACCATCAAGCAGACCGAAACCCATTTGTCTCCCTCCAGGGCTCCACGTGCGCCTCCTCCCCGCCCTGCCCCGCCGCGCCCCTGCTCTTCCCTGGATGCGCCCAGGAGCAGCGGCTCCCCCTGGAGCGGGACTGGCTCACCCCAGGTTTGCTGGGCCCTTCCCGCGGCTTATCCCCCGGCGGCCCTGTAGCCAAGGGCTGAGCACGACAGCGAAGGGAAGGCCAGCGCGGCGGAGGGGCTCGGAGACCCCAAACCGCCAGAGGACGAAGCCGGGTCGCCGCCGCCACCGCCATCCTCTTTCCCGCCCGCCCCGTCCAGCTACGCTCCTGCAGCCCATAGAACTAGGAAAGTAGTGACAAAGGTTGGATTTCCGGGGAAAACTTGGCATTCGCCAGCAACTGAATTCGCCGTCGTCCTTTCAAAAAATTTATCCATGGACAAAGAGCACTCTCGCCTTATCCCTTGGCATCACTAGGTGTGCTTAGCTCGGGATTGTAAAGCGTGTGGGGGCGGGGAAAGTAGACCCGGAAGTGCTCATAGGGGCAGTATTGCATTCGGCTCTAGAATTTTCGTCTCTCTGAACGTTAGCTCGACGGAAGTGTCAGGGAGAAACGCTTTTTCGGAACAGGAAGTGACGGAAGCACGCCGGAAGCGGGGGTTGGCTTTCATTGAAACCGGGAGGAAGGAGGGTTTTGGGTCGCGGGAGTCGTGCAGTTATGTCACCTCAGTTACGCAGGGGGCGAAATGGTTTCCTTTCGTATCTTCCGCCAGCCCTCGATCCAGAGACGGCCAGTTATTTTTGAAGAGCCTGATCTGCTTCTTAGTCGGGGCTGCGATGCACAGCCGTCCTAAGCCACCATCTCAGCCCTTCCCAGCCGCAGTGTGAGGATAACAGACTTGCATTGGCATCTGCAAGGACAAGTTGTTGTTTTTAAGTGTTTTTAAAAAACCCATTTAAAATACAGCACAAACTCTCTGGGACCCGATCACAGCTTCGCCCAAACTTCCCATTTCTCAGTTGCTTCCGACCCTCGGGTGACTGAGACGGAGGGGAGGGAGTATTGAAAAATAACCAGGAAGTTTCGTCTCTATAGACAGTTTGATTGTGACGCTAGAATTGCCTCCTTGGTTCCACTCACAGCCTACCTTAAAAGGGCATCTTTTAAAAAATATTTCCATTTCTCTATGGCGGAGGGAAGGCAGCAAGCAAGGAGGAGGGGCAAATGGATCAGGAAATGAAATGATGCTCAGAGAGTAGGTTAATTTTCTTTCACTGCTTTGCCTCAGAAGAGCACTTGGTTTCCCGGGTCTGCTTCTTTAAAGCGAGGTGAGTGGTGTGGGTATGTGTCTCGTTTCCATAGTAACGATGTTGGGTGGGGGGTTCTCCAGACACTTCCCCTCCCTCCTCTATTGAGTTTATAGGGCTAGGCAGACAGATGCATGGGTTGTGGTTGTTGTTTTCTGCAGATTTATAAGCAAGATTGGTAACTTGCCAAATCCTATAGGCTTCAATTCTTAGTGTAAGTGGTTCAAAGCACTGACATCCCTAAATCCGGTGCAGCCTATTCCTCTGCATGTTTACTCAGCAGTTCAGTAGAACTTGCTCCTAATCCAAGTACATATGCACAGGATGGCTACATTTTATTCTGTCAGCTTTATAGAAGTCTAGCTTCTCCAAAAGACGGCTAATGCCACCTAAAAGCTATATTTCAGTAACACATTCATAGGCACCCACACTTCCCCCTCACCACCAGTTTAGTATTTGAACAAAATCATTTTCTTTCTTTCTTTGTGCTACATTTTGGCAGGACATATGGGCAGTTATGGATGACGATAATAATTGTAGCTGTACAAAAGGAGCCACAACTTCTGAGGCACTCTTCTCCTTTGGAGTCATAGCAGATATTCAGTATGCTGATCGAGAAGATGGCTATGATTTCTGCGGACTGAACAGGCGATATTATAAGCATAGCCTATGTCACCTCCAGAGTGCAATCGAAGACTGGAATAGAACAGATGTTCAGTTCGTATTACAATTTGGGGACGTCATTGATGGCTGCAATGCTGAACTTAAGATGTCAGAGACAGCACTGGGAAGAGTCTTGGAAGAATTTAAGAAGCTCAAGGCCCCTGTCCATCATATATGGGGCAACCATGAATTTTACAACTTCAGCAGAGACTATCTAGTAGATTCTGCACTGAACACCAAGTACTTACAAGAACAGACGTTTCTTAGCAATTCTTATAGAGACCAGAGTTCCACTGGAGACGATGCTTCAGAATTCTATTATGCATATCAATTTTGCCCGGTGTCTAAATTTCGATTTGTCATCCTTGATGCTTATGATATAAGTATTCTGGGGAGGGATACGTCTACCAAAAAATATCAAGAGTCTCTAAAACGACTGCGAGAAAAAAATCAAAATGAGAATCTGAATAGTCCATCAGGTACTGTATTGTGCTGAGCAGGGCTTTTGTATGTTTCCAGATTCACATTGAGGTAGCACCTGGCCTTGTGCTACACTGAGGGACCTGCCACTCAGAAAAATGAACACATCTGCATGTATTTCTCTGACTTAAAGTGTGGAAGGGGACTACAACAGAAGAACATTCAGTTTTGAGTGGCAGTTTTTCTACACAAAAAATTCTACCAGATTAGGCTAGGCAGTGGGCAGGGCTGCACATTAATGGCATTTATGTAATCCCCTGAAAGGATAGAGAACTTATCTCAAGAGTAACTGGTTAATGCCAGAATGTAGGCCAGGTATGTTCAATATGACATTTTGAATGTATGCAAATATGTACAAATGTTTGCATATATATAGCATACTTTGGAGGAAGCAGGAGATGGTAACATTTCTAATTTGCAGAAATGGGGAATCAAATGCTTTGACTACACAACTGAGGATGTATGATTTAAAGGGATGTATAGAATGTTGGTTGTTTCCTGGTTGGGAGCAATAGGCTGAGTACAAACGATTATAGCTTCTTAAGCCACAATATGAGCCTCGTGGCTTTGCATACAGCTGCATTGTTCTTTCCCTTATGAAAACTGGAAAGCAAGCCACAAAGTCTTCACTTAACTATCGCTTCCCTTCTTTGTCTTAACCATGAAAGCTTGGTTAACAGCTTGGGGGAAAGCCAGGTTAAGAACCCAACTTTAATCATGGCTTTATGCAATGGCTTGGTTTGAAACCATGAACCACAGTTTTCTAGTCTACATCTAACATCAAACTCATTTAATTGAATACTTCCTGGCTGGTTCACTCACTTGTGCAAAGGGAAGAGTGGAGTGTTGTGTGTAGGCAGCCTTGAGGCTCATTCATATCTTGGCCTGTTGAGCTATGATTTCCTTGTGATAGTTAGGACTTTCTTAAACATTACTGGAAAAATAACTTGCAATTTGTACACTGCAAGTCACTACAGTAAGCAGTAGTAATGTCTGGAACGGAGATGAATATCTGAAAACACATGGCAAGTACTTGCCTATGAGCTGCACAGGTTCCCCGTGGCTCTTCCCCATGCATAAAAGTCACCACTTGTGGACCATTTGTGGACAAATAGGACCTTTTCTTTCCTAGAATGTGTGGAAAAGCTTTAAATCAAGACTTGGCACAGCCACATACCCTTTCATAGAGATGCAAAAGTGGGGTCCCATTTTTTTCATGCTAAAGAACAGGAATATCTATTATGTTTATCTTTAAAGAAAGCATTTTTTACTGATTTATAAAGTTTGCCTTGAATGCTAGTTTATTCTTAAGAATGAAGTTAACTTAAAAGTCCCTGTAGGGAGAAAATGCATATTTTTCTAAAATGCACATTTGTATCCTAAAATATAAATGGCTTATTTGGTGAGGTTTTTTATTAGGTTTTCTTTTTGTACAGGTCTTGTTGAACGTCAGTTTGTGCAGTTCAATGGAGGATTCAGTCAAGAACAGCTGGATTGGCTTGATGAAGTCCTTACATATGCTGACAAAAATCAAGAAAGGGTTGTAATTATGGGTAAGACTTTTTTGTTTTTCACTTTTTAAGGCACAGCAACTGTAGTAGAATATCACAGTATATCTCATGAAATTCTGCTTTTTACAATTCTGACAAGCCATTTCTCAAGCCTGAGTCACACCCCAAAACTGGCCTTTGGAGCGAACTCTGTTCACGTCACAGTGGTCTGATTCTGCCATTATGTGGGCTATATCCATTTTCAGGGTAGGTTGAGGTCTACAGGAATAGCTACGGCATGCAAATTAAAAATGTGTGTGCTTAGCTACACGGTGCTCTGCAAAACAAACTGAACTTGGTACACAGTCAGGTCCAATTTATGAACTTGCAAATCATCGTCCCTTAAGGAGAGGGTGTAAAGCAGAGGTTATGGAAGGAATGGTGCTGGGTGTTGGTAAACAGTATAGGGAAATCAGGTTCCTTTGGAGTTCCTGGAACACAAGCAGTAGAACACTTCTTAGAAAAAAGCGCCTTATGAGAGGGTTGCTCGGACATTAGAACTAGAGGCAAAAGACTGAGGGTTTCCTTCATCTCATTCTACTGCTTTAGCTGACATATGCTAAAAGTTAGGGTAGTGGGTTTTGATCACAATGCTTCATTCTTCATAAAGTATACTCTGACAACCAGAAGATTAAAGGCCAGTGAGAGGTTGCACAACAGGAAGAACATCACAGGAAGGGATACACCAGACTGGCTCTATCCCCTAGGGAAGCAGCAGCCGTGGGGAGTTTGCTTCCCTCTTTGTGCCAGAGAGAATACTCCATTCCAACTGATAGTTGCCCTGGGATTGAAGAGAAGTGCATTGTGGCCTCATCTAATTGACCAGAGGACCAAGCACTGCTAGGCAGTTTGTGGGTTTTGCAATTTGTTTTAAACTGCTTTTAGAACCACTCAGTTGAACACCTGAATATAAATCTTCTAAAAAAACAAAAACAAAGCTCATGTCACCTTGCAAACCCATGACGGAGAGACTCAGGCCTCCAGTTTGGCTTACATTTTATTTTTTTAAGCCCTGAAGTATGTTTGAGCTGTTTTCTCAAAAAAGAAATACAGGATAGTAGGAAAATGTGGACTAGTTACTCCTGTTTCTCCCAGCTCCACATCTCTACAGGGATGTCTAAATGACTAGAGATACAGTATAAGTATTATTCAAAGTATAATGTACTCTTTGTGTATGCATCAAAGTGGGGAACACACATATACTGTATATATATTGCTTTATTTTAGATACATTTGTTATAGTTAAATTTATTCAGTTTCAGTTTGTGCAAGTAACGCTTTCCTAAGTATTCATAATGTGTCACATGTATTATTTCAGTACCTTTACAACTACCCCGTAAAGAAGGGCTAGTTAATGCTGTGAACTTCTGGAAGGTGTTGGACCACAATTGGTGCTCAAACATAAGAAATTGTAATTTTCTACCTGCTACTCAGTGATCTCATCATGATTGGTCTATCATGTGTGTCAGAGCTGCCCGAGGTCCCGGCTCACAAAGGACCAACGCCGCTTCGTTGTTAAGTACGAAAGTCTTTATTGAAGTTCAGTTTCACTTCCAGAGCCGCAGCGTGCAGCTCTATGTCTCAAACTCTAGACCGCTGAAGCTCCGTCTGAATCTCCTCCCCCCAGACACCAGTTTAAGACTCTAGCCTTGCTCCACCTCTTCCTCTGCTCTTTCCGCCTCTGGTTCCGCCTGTCCGTCGGGGTCTCGCCCTTTCTAGACTCTTCTGACGCTGAATCCCCTGAGCCTTCCCCCTCCCTCCGGCGGGCTTTAGGAGCTGGTTCCCAATCCGGGTCTCCTGCTGTCCCTCGCGCCTGTACATTTGAACTTGGCGCGCGCGCCCAGCCAGCAACTTTCCTCCTGACCGTTTCACTGCTGCTGTCACTGCTTCCCCCATCGGGGAGGCTAGCTGCAACTGACCTCCCCTCCGTTCCCCCACTCTCCGATGGAGGCGTGGTCAGCCCTGACTCATCTTCTCTCCCCGCTGGAGGAGACGCTGGTCCTGACACATGTGACTCTTCCCCCCCCACTACGCTCTGGTGGGGAAACTGGTCCTGATCCCCCGCTGCTGCTTCAGGGTTCCCCGCTGGCTCCTTGTTTCTGGTGCGTCCCCCCTGGGACCCCCCTTGCCCTGACCATCGGCGCCCCCTTCTGGGAATCTTCTGATTCGCTGGAGAAGCTCATGGAATCTCTCAGGTCACTGTCATACTCCCCTACGCTGCCCTCTGATTCTTCCCCTTCACTCTCCATTTCCTCTCTCCCCTGTGCTCCTGCTCCCGAGCCCCTGACAATGTGAATCAAGGATCTTCAGCTCATAACATTTGTTAATAACAATTTTGCTTAAAAATGACTTCAGGTGCCTGTCTAATTGTGAACTTGCAGAGAATACTACCAGTATATAGCCATTTTCAGCAGCTTTAGCATTTGGAGAGCCGTGTTAACAACTGTGAAATTTCATCTGTTTTGACTGCCTCTCTTCCTCCGTTGCAGGGCACATACCCATCCACCCCAATTCTACAAGCGATGTCGCCCTGGCTTGGAATTATAAAGATGCCCTTTCTGTCATCCACCCGCATCACTCTGTGGTGTGCTATCTTGCAGGCCACCTTCATTTTGGTGGATACTGTTTAGACTCTTGTGGAGTTCACCATGTTACTCTTGATGGGATTATAGAAACTCCTCCAGAAAGCCATGCTTTTGGAACTATACATGTCTATCATGACAGGATGGTATTAGAAGGAAGAGGAAGGATTCTAGATCGAGTGATGCATTACAAAGGTTATCAGACTTTTCACAGATGATTGTATTAGGTCTGATTACTATTTAATGCATTGTGCACTATACTGGAGTAACTATTTGCCTGAAGCTCATTTCAGCCCACGGATTGGCATGTTCAACTTGAAGTGTCAAGCAAACTAAATGTCTGCACTGCTTAGTGAGGAAATGTAATCAATTACATTTGATTCAGTGTTGGGCATTTGTTCTATATATATTTATCTGATTTTAGAATGTTGGTGTGTAAATTATTTAATATACCATGTATTTTTTTAGTTGAAAATTTATAAATAATTCTATAATTAGAAATGCATACATTTAAATTTGCAAACATAAAATAAAAATTAGTGGCTGGACACCTTCTGTTTAAAATATTAATAATTGCATATTTACTCAAGTCTGATTATCATACCGTTTGAAGGCTGGACCAAAAGCAAGACTCATAATATTACAGATCATATTTGCAATGCATTTCACTTTGCTAGTAGCTTCTAGCACAGAAACCGATGGGTTATTATGCTCTCTCTTAACCTATATTGCCTTACTTGAGACACACTACAGCTTCTGCTTTCTGTCACATCTTTGTAGGACTGCAAGCTAATCAGCAGGATATTGTAATGTGCTCTGCAGATAATGTCCAAATGAGGTAGGCAGGGTGTGTGATAGTAAAATTCATACGCAAATCCAGACAGATTGCTCAGAGACCCAGTTGTTCTATTACAAGTAGTTTTAATTACAGTCTGTAAAACATACAAACACTGCTGTCTCTTCAAGGCTATTCTGCAGCTTCAGCTCCGCTGGTTTCAGCAGTAAGTTCAAATCACCTCTAGACTCCAGCTGCTTCCGCAGAAGCACCTATTTCATTTGATCCAATCCCTTGCAGGTACCAAGGGCCTATAGTTAATGCAGTCCTAACCCACGTGGCCTTATTGCAGATATATTCTTTCCTTGAAAATCTAGACCAGGATCCAGAAAATTCCACTCTAATTGTGCTCCAGTTTCCAGGATTCAAGAACATAACAGACAATTTAAAACCAGACTCTCGAGGGAACAAACTGATCTCAGCCATGGCTGTGACCGCTGTTGATTTGGCACAACTGACAAATCAGAGCTGGGCAAATAGGTGCTAGAACACAGATTCCTTCATTTCCACCTTCTTAAATAACTGTTTTACAGTGAGACGGCCAGGATGTTCGCATCTCTGCATTCATGTAGATGTACAGCCACATTACAAAGGGGAAAAGGGAGAGGAAGATTGCAATGGCCAAGTGAACCCCACCCAAGGAATTTCTGGAAGGAAAGAAAAGACGATTTACTGAAAATCAAGTCAAATTAACAGGAACTTAACCAACTTGTTGAAATCTCATCTATTTTTATTTTTTTTAAAAAAAGATTTTTGTCTGAAACTTTATGGGGCTGCACCCAATGGTGGGGTTGTGCTACCAGAAAGTGTTTCTGCAAAGGCACAGTAGCTGATTTTTGCCAATCCTTACCTCCTGCAGCCCCCTGAACCACACTGCTCCAGAGGGTCCCACAAAACCCAGGAGCAGCTTTTCCGGGGGCTACAATGAGAAGAAAATTGGGTGCTTTGCTCAAGCACAAGATTGGGTGGTGTGGGAAACAACTATTCCACCCCCCAAAGAAATATGAATAATCACTCCTTTATATGCTTTATATGCTTTATATGCTGAGAGTTACTTTTACCTCACTGGAATACACATGCTGAATTATAACTATAAATTAGACTTTATAGAAAAATGCAAACTATTTGAACGTGCTCAAGTTTACAGACTTGTAAACTGAAAATCTTACGGCATTAAGGCATAAAACGAATCACAAAACTAAACCATCACAAAACTAAAGTCATTTTGAGGGAAGAAGGCTATACCATATCTTCGACAAAGTAAAGACTATTTCTTCCACATATTATAAATTGCTAAAGGCTGAAATAAATAAGTTAAAAGACTCACTTGGCTGAATGACGACAAAGGCTCATCCAGACGGTAACAATCAACAGACCAAATAACTCCCTGTTTTTTTAAAAAAGATTGTAAGTTATTCAAATGTGCTGTCCATAAATTTAATCATATGCAAGCAGACTCAGCAAAGAACAAGAATAAATAAGCTTACCATAAGAAGTGTCAGGTGTCAGTTTCTCTGGGGGAAAGCAAACAGTTTCTCACTTTAAAGCTATAGCACTAAGCCCAACACTGCGGCAGTGGCTTAGTACATGTATAAAGTAACGGAAGACGAGGAAGAGGTGAGAATGGGAGGGCAGGGGGTTGTGACATTTCCTTAATTTTGAGTCCCTATCCCTTCCCAATTATATAGTACTGCTTCCAGTGGGCTGTATGCAGCCACAATGAGGTCAGATTGTAGGGAAAATCTTCTGTGATTTCTTTTTGTTGAGAAGTTTGACACAACTGCATCTCTGTGGAATTTGAACCAAGGATTTCAGAACTTTAATCCCGTGCTTTTGGGGTGGTCTGCTGGCTTCTGGTTCTTAACAGACCTATAGTTAGGGTCTTGTGAGAATCCGACTGCTAGGAAGAAACCTCTAATTTCAGTGGAAGGTTGACAATATGGAAACTGCAGGAAAAAAAGAAATTATTACTTACCTGCCTTCTTCCTCATGCAAGATGCTTTTCTGAGCATTAGTAAACAAGGAATACCCCAAGATGGCAGAACCCACAAGACAAGCAGCTGAATGTAGATCTGACAGACTCCGCCACACAATATTGTCTAAGGAAAGTGGTAAGTCATTGGTACAAATTTCAATAGAATTTACATTTCCAAACGAACAGTGCAAACCTATACAGGCCCACTCAGAAATCAGCTCCACTGAGTTCAATGGGCCTTACTCCTAGGGAGTGGAAATAAGATTGTAGCCCAAGTTAGTTGAACTTGGGTCCCGATGAAACCAACTGGACACGTTAGTCATGATTTAGTTCACACTGATTAGTGGGAATTAAGTTCAACTAACTTACTCTGAATCTACCTACTGTTACTGAATTCATTTTCCTTGGATGTGTCTCTTCAGAAGGCCTTCAAAGAACAATAAGGAGGAAACTGCAATCCTCTACAGAGTTTGGCTCACTGAACTGAACATGCATAGGATTGTGCCACAAGTGATTTTATACTTGGTTTGTACTAAAGATCACCAAGCAGAGAACAAGAAGAGAGATCCTTCATGCAGGCATAAAATATATAAAATGACTGGATTTAGTAAATAGTTAATATATGCAAGAGATTATATTGCAGAAAGCAGAAAAAAACAGCTGACACGCCACAACAAATGAAGTTTTGACTTTTGAGAAAATAATTGGTTAAGATGTGACATCTGGGAGAAAGTAATCAGGATATGGAAGAATTCATTCAGAGAAAGAGAGAAAGAAATAAGAATAGTAAAATAGGACAATGTGTTTCAAAAAATACAGATTTCTCTTAATTTGGAACAAGTTAGTAATGAAATTAAACCATAGGTAATTTTAAAACAAAGAACTTAAAGAGGCATTTCAGTGAAATGGACAAAAATAATGCAATCTATTACTATAAGTAAACAAGCTTTCAAAAAAGAACAGCCTGGATTTCAATGGGGTGATAAAAAGGGAATTAATGCTCAGCATACCCAAGATCCTTTAGAGGAACACCAAAAATGTGTAGGGGGGAGACATTGGAAATGAATAGGCACAATATGAGTTCTTCAGATTGTGTGTCCTAATGAAGGGTGTTCTGAAACATTTAAGAGCTCCCATCAATGAATCTGATGAAAGGTCTAATATCCCCACCCAGCATCTTCACTACATATTTGTTCTGTACAACATCTAGCAGTACTTTGGAACTAAATAAATGTTAAATAGTAGTCTGAACATAGGCAAGACACAAAGACCTCCCCTGCTCTCAAATTATAACCATAATTAATATAACAAAGAGAAAGAGGTGAATGGTCCAATTGATTTGGGGATTGGAAGAGGGAATCTAATATTGTACCTGCAATTGGTGGACTAAGGCCGACAACCAGTGTGAGAGCTGCAGGTACAGAGTAGGCAACCTGAGAATGAGATAAAACAAATCTACTAAGTAGAAATTGAAGGCAGGGACAAGGAAGACAACATATTCCATCCTGGTTAGCAGACCAATAGAAGAGCCAATCTGATGCGCACAGATAACCACACCAGGAATAATAAGGAAGGAATGGGTGCTTGCCTCCCAGGAAGAGAAAGTGTACAAGATCCTGGAAGGAAAAGGGTGTTTCATTTGTACAAAGGCAGCCCCTTGGATTACAAAACTATTCATAAAGGCAAAAGAGTCTGCTGAAGAAACGGCCCATGTCATCATCAATACAAAGAGAACAATGCAGTCTGATGAGATGATTGCAAGTGAGATGCTTACTGCTGCTAGTGGTTCTGTTGCCTGGAGGAGGTGTATTTGATCTGTTCTAGGCAAGGCTGGACTGCCTCTAAAGGAGGTTTGCATTTTGAGGGTGGTTTTAATTACAGCGTTGTCATTAGAGACCCCAGTGGCCTCCGTGGCACTGAGCATCTTTCACAGTCAAAGGTGATGCACACCTTGACAGAGGTGGTTTGGACAGAGGCGGTTTGTGCTCTGGAATCTCCAAGTTACGGTAGTCTAATGTGTTGTACATTGGGACTGCTCTGAAGATTGTTTGGAAGCTGCCGTTGGTTCAAAGCACAGCAGTAAGGACTATAATGGTGACCAGGTGATGGGAATATATCTCGCTAGTGCTTAACCAACGGCACTGTCTTCAGGCCTGCTTCTGCACACAGTTTGAGGAGCTGGTGCTTGCCTTTAGAGCTCTGGATGTCTTGAAGCTTGGATTCCTGAAGAATCAAGCCTCCCAGTTCACTGAGATCATCTTCAAAGGTTGTCCTCCAGGTGCCATCTGAAGTGAAATGTGATGATAAGGGGAAAGGGGCCTTTTCAGGCATCTGGTTGGGCACTGAGAGAACAGCATGGATTAGATGAGACCTTGGCCTCATCCAACAGAGTTCTTAGTGGCAATCTGTACCTATGAAACCCTCTCTCCAGGGAGGTTTCCCCAGTGCTTACTCTGATATTGAAGATTGTAAGCTACTTCGTGAATGAAGTTCCTCAAAAAGCAGGTAAATTTTGTAAAAAAAATACTGCATCTCTAGCACCAAGTCTTATTTCCCCAGCACTTGAAACTCTTTAATTATATTGCGCTGTTTTATGCTGCTTTTACAGTCGTTTTTGCAATCTATTCTGTTGTTTTATCTGTAAGCTATTCTATAAATATTTATATAATGTAAATCCACAACAACAAAAATAAAGTGTCATGTTAGAACACAGTGTCACTGAGCAACAGCCCAAAGCCAATTATAGAAGGAGTTTTGATCAAGCTGCAAAAGCACTGCAGACAGATGACATGGCTTGAAATTCAATGGGGCTGCCTGACAAGACACCTCCGACAATGTCAAGTTCTCTAGCACTTGTAATAGCCTCTGAATTTATACTCACTATCCAGAGTCCTGGATCTGGGTCATTGACCTGCAACAAAGAAGGCAGGAAACATTGCTAAAAACATTAAATTGTGCATAGCATAAAAATCCTTCCAACTGATCCGTAAATCAGTTAATCCTGAGCATTCATATCGAAGACTCCAGGATAAATTGTTGGTGAGCCTTGCTCAATGTGAAATGGGCAACTGTAAGCAGATACCTGTGGAATTTTGCAGATTAAAAAACCCAAACATATACCCAGTGCTGTCTTCTAGAGCATTTCTGTACCCAAGAGTAAATCCAGAAGTAAAACGGGTGTGTGTGTGGGGGGGGGGTATTCTCTAGTAAATGTGTTTGGGGCTGCAGCCTTAGTGGAACTAAGGACAACAGTCTAGCTATTTTTTTTCAGGTACTGTCAGCAGATTGCTAATAGGATATAAATGAATTGCATATTTTACCAAAATAACAACTCAGGAAGATATAAACTGTGCACATACTGTTTTCCCCTAGGCAGTTTTTAGAGCAGAAGACTGATTCTGCTTACTCTTTGTTGTTTAGTCGTTTAGTCGTGTCCGACTCTTCGTGACCCCATGGACCAGAGCACGCCAGGCACCTCTGTCCTCCACTACCTCCCGCAGTTTAGTCAAACTCATGCTGGTAACCTCGAAAACACTATCCAACCATCTCATCCTCTGTCGCCCCCTTCTCCTTGTGCCCTCCATCTTTCCCAGCATCAGTGTCTTCTCCAGGGAGTCTTCTCTTCTCATGAGGTGGCCAAAGTACTGGAGCCTCAGCTTCACAATCTGTCCTTCCAGTGAGCACTCAGGGCTGATTTCATTAAGAATGGATGCATTTGATCTTCTTGCAGTCCATGGGACTCTCAAGAGTCTTCTCCAGCACCATAATTCAAAAGCATCAATTCTTCGGCGATCAGCCTTCTTTATGGTCCAGCTCTCACTTCCATACATCACTACTGGGAAAACCATGGCTTTAACTATACGGACCTTTGTTGGCAAGGTGACGTCTCTACTTCTCAAGATGCTGTCTAGGCCTGTCATTGCCCTTCTCCCAAGAAGCAGGCGTCTTTTAATTTCGTGGCTGCTGTCACCATCTGCAGTGATCATGGAGCCCAAGAAAGTAAAATCTCTCACTGCCTCCATTTCTTCCCCTTCTATTTGCCAGGAGGTGATGGGACCAGTGGCCATGATCTTTGTTTTTTTGATGTTGAGCTTCAGACCATATTTTGCACTCTCCTCTTTCACCCTCATTAAAAGGTTCTTTAATTCCTCCTCACTTTCTGCCATCAAGGTTGTGTCATCTGCATATCTGAGGTTGTTGATATTTCTTCCGGCAATCTTAATTCCAGCTTGGGATTCATCCAGCCCAGCCTTTCGCATGATGTATTCTGCGTATAAATTAAATAAGCAGGGAGACAAAATACAGCCTTGTCGTACGCCTTTCCCAATTTTGAACCAATCAGTTGTTCCATATCCAGTTCTAACTGTAGCTTCTTGTCCCACATAGAGATTTCTCAGGAGACAGATGAGGTGATCAGGCACTCCCATTTCTTTAAGAACTTGCCATAGTTTGCTGTGGTCGACACAGTCAAAGGCTTTTGCATAGTCAATGAAGCAGAAGTAGATGTCTTTCTGGAACTCTCTAGCTTTCTCCATAATCCAGCACATGTTTGCAATTTGGTCTCTGGTTCCTCTGCCTCTTCTAAATCCAGCTTGCACTTCTGGGAGTTCTCGATCCACATACTGTTTGAGCCTTCCTTGTAGAATTTTAAGCATAACCTTGCTAGCGTGTGAAATGAGTGCAATTGTGCGGTAGTTGGAGCATTCTTTGGCACTGCCCTTCTTTGGGATTGGGATGTAGACTGATCTTCTCCAATCTTCTGGCCACTGCTGAGTTTTCCAAATTTGCTGGCATATTGAGTGTAGCACCTTAACAGCATCATCTTTTAAAATTTTAAATAGTTCAGCTGGAATACCATCACTTCCACTGGCCTTGTTATTTGCAGTGCTTTCTAAGGCCCATTTGACTTCACTTTCCAGGATGTCTGGCTCAAGGTCAGCAACCACACTACCTGGGGTGTACGAGACATCCATATCTTTCTGGTATAATTCCTCTGTGTATTCTTGCCACCTCTTCTTGATGTCTTCTGCTTCTGTTAGGTCCTTACCACTTTTGTCCTTTATTATGGTAATCTTTGTACGAAATGTTCCTTTCATATCTCCAATTTTCTTGAACAGATCTCTGGTTCTTCCCATTCTGTTGTTTTCCTCTATTTGTTTGCACTGCTCGTTTAAGAAGGCCTTCTTGTCTCTCCTTGCTATTCTTTGGAAATCTGCATTCAATTTCCTGTATCTTTCACTATCTCCCTCGCATTTTGCTTGCCTTCTCTCCTCCGCTATTTGTAAGGCCTCGTTGGACAGCCACTTTGCTTTCTTGCATTTCCTTTTCATTGGGATGGTTTTCGTTGCTGCCTCCTGTACAATGTTACGAGCCTCCATCCATAGTTCTTCAGGCACTCTGTCCAGCAAATCTAAATCCTTAAACCTGTTCCTCACTTCCACTGTGTATTCATAAGGGATTTGACTTAGATTGTATCTTACCGGCCCAGTGGTTTTTCCTACTTTCTTCAGTTTAAGCTTGAATTTTGCTATAAGAAGCTGATGATCTGAGCCACAGTCAGCTCCAGGTCTTGTTTTTGCTGACTGTATAGAGCTTCTCCATCTTTGGCTGCAGAGAATATAATCAATCTGATTTCGATACTGCCCATCTGGTGATGTCCATGTGTAGAGACGTCTCTTGTGTTGTTGGAAAAGCGTGTTTGTGATGACCAGCTTGTTCTCTTGACAGAACTCTATTAGCCTTTGCCCTGCTTCGTTTTGATCTCCAAGGCCAAACTTGCCAGTTGTTCCTTTTATCTCTTGATTCCCTACTTTAGCATTCCAATCCCCTATAATGAGAAGAACATCCTTCTTTGGTGTCACTTCTATAAGGTCTTGTAAGTCTTCATAAAATTGGTCTATTTCAGTTTCTTCAGCACCAGTGGTTGGTGCATAAACTTGGATTACTGTGATGTTAAAAGGTCTGCCTTGGATTCGTATCGAGATCATTCTATCATTTTTGAGATTGCATCCCAGTACAGCTTTCGCCACTCTTTTGTTGACTATGAGGGCCACTCCATTTCTTTTACGGGTTTCTTGCCCACAGTAGTAGATGTGATGGTCATCCGAACTGAATTCGCCCATTCCCGTCCATTTTAGTTCACTGATGCCCAGGATGTCAATATTTATTCTTGCCATCTCATTTTTGACCACCTCCAACTTACCTAGGTTCATGGTTCTTACATTCCAGGTTCCTATGCAATATTTTTCTTTACAGCATTGGACTTTCCTTTCGCTTCCAGGCATATCCGCAACTGAGCGTCCTTTCGGCTTTGGCCCAGCCGCTTCATCAGCTCTGGATCTACTTGTACTTGCCCTCCGCTCTTCCCCAGTAGCATGTTGGACGCCTTCCGACCTGAGGGGCTCATCTTCCAGCGTCATAACTTTTATATGCCTGTTGTCTTTGTCCATGGAGTTTTCTTGGCAAGGATACTGGAGTGGCTTGCCGGTTCCTCCTCCAGGTGGATCACGTTTGGTCAAAACTCTCCACTATGACCTGTTCATCTTGTGTGCCCTGCTCGGCGTAGTTCATAGCTTCTCTGAGTTCTTCAAGCCCCTTCGCCACGGCAAGGCAGTGATCCATGAAGGGGGCTTACTCTTAGTAAGTGATATATTTCCTAATCCAGCATTCATAGCTTGAAAACTACATAAATATAATGGGGAGAATGAAGTGTTACTGTGGCAGGGGGAGAAACTGCTTTATTTCCCCAATGTCACCTGTTTATCCTAAAGTATTGTCCAAATCATTGGAGTAGTGAAATAGACTAGACTTGATCACAACCAGTTTCAGAACTAAATCAATTTAAGTAAGGGAAAGAAGGTGGGGGAAGGGAAAATTGGAACAAAGAAGGATGTTATTGAGGGGCAAGGTGTATTGCTGTTAGGAAGTAACCTGGAGCTTCTTCCCTCTTTTTTAAAAAGCTACATAACTGCATAGGTAAACTGTTCCAAATATAATCCAAGATGGTCATTAAAACCCTTCAAAATGGAGCCTTAGACCAAGCTATTTGAAAGACCATCTCCTCCCGCCTGTATCTGCCCATATCTTGAAAATAAACAGACCCTCTTGCCTGCTCCCCTGCCTTCTGCGTTGTGTGACAGCATGTGAGAGAGCCTTCCCTGTGGTGGCACTTTGCAAAATGGTACCCCTGCCCTGAGAGATCTTATCTATCTCCCTCCCTACTTGTTTTCTGCCACCACTTAAAAGACTTTTCGTCTTCAGAAAGCTTTTGATTTCATGGCTGTTCTGATTCTGATGCGTTAGTCCTGGCTCTTTTGGTTTTGTTTGTTTGTTTTCAATGTGTTTCGTGTTGAGATGCTGTGACTTTTTAATGCATCTAACTTGCTTTTAACGACGGGATTATGGTTGCTTTGTTTCTGTGGAGCTGGGAGAGCAGGTTTATGCATACGTTTTGCCCCAAATAAATAAACATAAGAGAGAAAAATGCTCCTTTCCCCACATAACCTTCTGCGATGATGAAAGAAAGGTGTGCGGTCGATTTTCCCTTCTCGCCTGCGCCACTCCCGCTTCAAACCTCTCCAAAGCTGCAATCCTGAACGCCCTTTCCTCGTTACCCTTCGCCCTGCCCTGGAAACCGGCCAGCTGCAACCCTGCGACCGACCTTCGCCCTCCCGCACAGCCAAGCTGCTCCTTGCACACTTTTCTCGCCCTCCTCCTCCGCCCAGCGCAGCACCATCCCCGACCTGCACGGCCCCGGCGAGTCCGAAGAAGACGGCCATGACCAAGTTGCTAAGTCTCCAGACCCGGCTGCTGGCACCCGCGGAAGGAGGCGGCGGCGACTCCCGCTTAAGCCTAGGCAACGAAGCGGCGGCGGCGGCGGCCTCCATTGCTCGCTCACCGGCGGCAGCTCGCTCGCGTGCCCGCCCCTCTCCCGCCCCACCAGCGGAGAGAGGCGCTCGATCGACCTCGTACACGCCCCTTACAAAGCCCCCTCCCGCTCTTGTAGTCCTGCCATGCACCGCCCACGCCGCGCACTTCCGACGAAGCGGGCAGGGTCCTCGCCGAGCGCGGCCGCAACCGGGAGGCGGTGCAACGCAAAGCAGCTGCCAATCTCTGCTTCAGACCCAGTGCCGGATTTACGTATAAGCTAAACAAGCTATAGCTTAGGGCCCCGCTCGCTTGAGGCCCCCCAAAAAATTTAAATGGGGGGACTAGATGTACATTTCCAAAATATAAGTTCAACAATTACTTTGATAAAATACATATTTTGTTATGTGCAAATGGTTTTAGATACCCATTAGGTTCATAAATTACCATACAGCATATATTCAACACAAAAAACAGCTACAATTTGTTGTTGACAAAGGACAGCTGGACATATAAAGGGCCCCATTACATTCAGTAGCTTAAAGGTAAAGGGACCCCTGACTATTAGGTCCAGTCGTGCCCGACTCTGGGGTTGCGGCGCTCATCTTGCTTTATGGATCGAGGGAGCCGGTGTACAGCTTCCGGGTCATGTGGCCAGCATGACTAAGCCGCTTCTGGTGAACCAGAGCAGCGCACGGAAACGCCGTTTACCTTCCCGCCGGAGCGGTACCTATTTATCTACTTGCACTTTGACGTGCTTTCAAACTGCTAGGTTGGCAGGAGCAGGGACCGAGCAATAGTAGTTCACCCCGTCACGGGGATTCGAACCGCCAACCTTATTTTCTGATTGGCAAGTCCTAGACTCTGTGGTTTAACCCACAGCGCCACCCATGTCCTTATTCAGTAGCTTAGGACCCCATCAAACCTAAATCCGGCCCTGCTCAGACCAGTGTATTAACTGAAGACCCACTTGCCAGGACTTCAAAGCTGACCTGGTTGCACCTTCCTTTTCCAGGCAGCAGACCTTGCCCCTTAACTGCCAGAAGCCCAAAAAAGTCTCTCTGAAATCACTCCAGTAACAGTGGCAGTAGGGTCACCAACAAGGGGGATGTATGAAAAATATATGTTGCCATGTATAATTTACTGGAAGCTTCTCCCTTTTGATAAAAATGGGTTTAAAACTGTTATGAAATAAATATTTTCATACTGCTCCAGGCAGCTGTCAAGTGAGAACTGGGCCCATCAGTTCTTGCACTATGGACAGATTTATGCTGGCATGACCTTTCATATACATGAAACCAATTAAATATGCTTCTTGAGGCTTTTATTTGTGTTTCCTTTCCTGGATTCCAGCTAATTGGGAAGTGTTGGCCAATTACACTGGAAAATTATGCTGTGACCCTAAACACATACTGGTCCCAGGCTGAATGATACATAGCCATTTCTTCAGTGGAGCTTCCAGGCACAGTGGAATAACCATATTTCTGGAAAATTACATATTAGAATCGGGCTGCAAACCTGTATTCATGTACTGGAGTTGCAAGCCCCAATGAACTCAATGGGTAGGCATGCATAATACTGCATTGCAAACAGGGCTTACATCCAAGTTAAAAGTTTAAGTGCTATATGAGCTTTTAAATTCAAATTAATGGGAAATTGATAGGAAGAAGTAGGTACCATACAAGATTTCACACTTGGGCTATGTCAGTATGAGGAGAAGCACCATAGGGAAGAGACAAAAGGGGCCACTGAGAACTTTGGGATCAGGTTTGATGAGTTTCAGCATGGTGATCTTAATTCTGCAAAGGTGGAAGAAAACAAACGAAGAACTACCTCTTATCTCATTGAATAAACATTGAATAAACATGGGAAGGATAAGATTTATTTGCAGAAAAGAGGAAATAGGATAATTCAGGATTTAATGGAAGTGCTTGGATTGGAAAATAAGCATATGGGACAAATTATTTAAATACAATTATATTCCACCTGTTTTTCAGAATAAAAAGGTTACCAAAAAACAAAACAAAAAAGATTGCTGTCCCTATTTTTTTTTTTTTTAAATCCACATATGTTAGTATCAGGAAAGGCAGGTCATATGTGAACATAATTCTTGTTATTCCATGTGATTCTTCCATAAACGTCTTGTAGCTTTATTTGTGAACATATTCCAGAATGCTAAACCCACAAAGAAGATATGTGATTCATTTTATATAGAAATGTCTTTTCATTCAACATTGCATCATTTGAAAGAATCAGGAAGTAATTCTAAGATATAATCTCATTTGAGGTACTTAATCACATATTAATCACTATATTTCAAGATACAATGTTTTGTTATCTAGTTGCAAAAGATTCGGGAGAGTTATGGAAAAGATGTAAGTTGTTGGAATAAGTTGCTTGCTGCCGTGGCTCATTTACCAGGACAGGGGGAGGCGAGCAAATAGGTGTATAAAATTAAGCGCAGTAGAGAACGCTAAACTAGACGGACCTTCCGTCTGATGCGGCAAGGCTCTCCTCATATGCGGAGAAAGAAGAGAGCGGGTTTCTCTCTCTCATAATACAGGTACTAAATCCATTAAATCTGAAAGATAGGAGGTTGGGGGGATGATGCAGGACAGACAATAGGAAGAATCTCTTCAGCCCGTTTAAAACCACCGAATTCGCTGTCACAACATGAGAGAGATGGCCGCCAAACTGGGCTGCTTTAGAAAGGGGATTAGACCAACAAGGCGGCCAATGGCTAACCTCTCGTCGCTATTGCCGCCAGTCATCTGAATGACCGGCTTCTGGTGCATCTGCGAGTCGGGGAGAACGGGGCTGCGGCGGCGGGGCATCAGCTTCGCCATTGTGGGAGGCGGCGGGTGCAGGACTAGCCGGATCCAGCTGGGTCTCTCCTCCTCGCGCCTCCTTTTCCTGCCTCCCTCCCTCTTCCTGCGTCTTTTTGGGCGAAGCCGTCGGAGGCATCATCCGTCCCGCCCGCTGCCTGGGAGGGGTTACCCTGATGCCGCGAGGGTGGGAGGGGACGAGCGGACGGCGGAGGCTGCAAGCGGAGCCCCAGTAGCGCCGAGAGAGAGAGAGAGAGGGAGGAGGAGAAGGAGGACGGCGACGACGACGACGACTGGCGGTGGTTTGGGTCGGTCGGGGCCAGGGAGGCTGGCGCCTGTTGTCGCGAGTCCCGGCTCCGGGTGTCCCGCCAGCTGCCTGCTGGGGCTGAAGGGAGCAGCGAGCGGGGCAGGGAGGAGCAGCAGCAGCAGCAGCGCGCGGGCGAGGAGCCGAGGGCGGGCGCGCGGGACGGGCAAGGAGGGGGTCGGGTCCGCTGCTCCTCCGCTCCTGCTGCATTGCAGCCTCCCTCCTCCTGCCGTCCGTCCCCTTCTCCCTCCTTCCCTCCCTCCCTCCCTTCGCGTCTGGCGCGCTGCACAATGGCGGCTCCCGGCCCCGGCTCTGGCTCCGGCGGCGGCGGGTCCCAGGCGGCGCACACGACAGTCAGCAGCATGCAGGGTAAGGGAAGCGCGCCTGGGGAGGAGCGGCGGCGGCGGCAGCCGGGCCCGAAGCGACGCCCGCGGAGCCTGCTGTAGGCCGCGCGGCGCTTCGCTCCCTTCCAACCCTCGCCGCCCACCACACGCTCCCCGCCTGGCTGGCTGGCTGCGGGGACGGGAGGGGGCGCCCGAGCTGGACCAGGCCTCGCCGGAGACCGAGAGGCCTCGGCCGCCTGGAGTTCTCCAGCGAAGCCGAGAAGAGCCGCTTTCCCGTGTGGGGCTCCGCTGGGTCGGAGGGGGGTGTGGTGTGTAGGGAGGGAGACGAGGAAAGCGGGGTGGCGGCGGCGAAGCTTCGTGTGTGTGAACAGGCGCTTCTGGGCGGCAACACGGGTAGGGGGCGGCGGCTATACGTGTGCCTAGATGTACGTGTGAGGGGAAACTCGGGGCCTTCTGTCTCCTCTGCCCGGGGCATGTGGGCGGTTTCCGGGTGATGGGAGTAGCCACGGTTCAGGGACTCATCCCGGGGTGTAAGTCTGGGGAGGGTGTGGGGAGCCTAATCGCCAGGGCGTGATCACTACTGGGAAAACAGAATTAATAGGCAAAAAATACGAGGCTGACGTCTGGCTGACTAACGAAGGTATGTGTCGGAAGAACGCATGCGTTAAGGTCGGGGTAGAGGTAGCATGTCCATGTTGCTCATGTCTGCTCAGAAGTAAGTCCTGTTGAGTTCAAGGGGATTTACTTTCCGGTCCGTGTGTACAGGATTGCAGCCTAATTGCCCTGGGGGTGTAGGGGTGAACAAAAACTAGGTTTGTGTAGGCCCCATAGATTTAAAGCACCTCTCTAAGAGTCCTGAGAACCTTAATTTAACCCCCACAGAGCTACAGTTCCCAGCACCTTTACAGATTACAGTCCCCATAAATTGGTGGCGTGTTTGTGTATGCTTTAAATGTATGATGTGTCTGGAGTCCATAAGTGGTTTTTCTGTAGGCATGCAGGGGGAAAGTGGTCTTGTGTTTTTTTTAGGAGTGCAATATGTAGGTAGATTAGATGTGAGGCCTTTCTGACGTTGAAGTTAGGTGGTGGTTTTGGTTGAATGGGGAATGCATAACAGTGAGTGCTTCTCTACTTGAATAAAGGGAGTACTGTATCAGATTATTAGTAGGTGTGCTTGTAATTAAGGAGAATGCAGAGTGCATGAATGTGAGATGTGGATGGAAAGTGCAAGGTCCTTTTCTCAGCGTCGTTGCATATTGAGCAAGTGTTTTTGAGAAACAGATGTTGGCTTACCACCCCATAATTCTGATTATTATAAGAAACCTCTCTGTGTACCTACTAAATTTTTGGAGAGGGACACTTTGATACCTATGTACTTGGTAAAATATTTAACAAAACAAGGCTGAAAGTATATCTTAATATTTACAAAGTAAACTCAACACTGTTTTCCTAACAACTCCATTTAATACATAGAAGCTAAAATTAGTGGTATTTCCAGTGAAATGAGAATAGGATTAGGTTTGTACTGTTGAAATAATGAATGGTGCTGTGTGACACCAGTGAAGCTGTTTTAACACTTAATAATCAGTTCTCTCCTCCCACAAATGTGTATGATCACTCACTGCAGTATCTTGGGACATACAGCTTTCGAACCAGCTAACCTGGAAAGCCTGTTATGCCCTGCAATGTACAGGATTTTGGACATAACTGATCGCAATTGAAGGGAATCTCTAGTAGGAGGACTGTGAAAGACATCTGGAGAGCTGCTGCCAGTCAAAGTAGACAATACAGAGTTTTAGGGACTGGTGGTCTGACTCAGTACAAGGCATCATCACCTGCTCATTATATGCTAGGAAGCTGCCCTTGCCACTTTTCAGCACCAGCCTATGTACATGCAGCAAAATGCTCATGTTCGCAGTTGTCAAATACCAGTACGTTGTTTACCTTCTATTTCATGTATAGAAGGATTTTGTTGTGTTTGAAGTATCCTTCATAGATACATAGGAACACCAGAATAGTAAATGTTACTGAGCTTTACTGCTGAGTTGGCACTGGACACTAACCACCACCTTTTTTTGGGTCTGTGTGTGTGTTACAAAGTGTTCAAGGTCAGTATCTGAGAAACTACATATAATTATATATAAACGCAAAGCTATGTAGGCTTCTCTCTTAAGCTGCATTTGATGGAGTAAAGTACCAGTATAGGGAGGTGTTAGTTTTTTATTTACACTCCAAGTGCTCTTGATTAGGTAATTATATGAGAGGTAGATTGTTCATTGTACAACTCTGATGGTACTGTAAGCATCTCACAATTTTGTTGCAATATATTATTATTTTTTTAGCACCTGGAAGTGCAGTACCACACTCACTGAGTTTCTGTGGGTAACAAGAAAAATGTTTGCCAGATGCTACTAACATGTTTGGCCTAATACTTGGTTAGATCCTCAAGCTATTAGATCCTTAATAGCTCTTGTAGCAAGACACTCCCCTTATTGGGCTGTTTCTTGTTTGCTTAGTGTTTTAGTTTGGGATCTCAAGAGTGTTGATTGGTATATAGCAGGCTATTTGGCTTTTCCTTTCCTTTTGTTTTTAGGCTGTTAAGTACTCCTAGTATTATTCCCAAGTAACATTCTGTGTTAACATGGGAAGGATAGGAACACACTCAATACTCTTGTAGTAGAAATGGTACTATGGGCACCTAGGAGTTAACTCTCAATAATACCTATGCATTTGGGTGCTCAAGTAAACCAGTATGTTATGATATTTGAATTTTGATTACTCACCTGGGTAGTCTTGCGGTAAAGAGTGCTTGTTCCTCTGCATATTGGAAAACAGCCCACATTGAAAGGCAGGACTTCAGGCTGGTTCCCACATTATGGTGTTAAGTAAGGGAAATGGCTTTTGAACCACTCTTTTGCCTAAAATATGCAGGATATCTATTTTAAACCTTAACTTTGGTTGTCGCAAAGTAAAAGTTTATTGCAAGGGTTTGCTGAACCACTCTGTGAACATCACCTGTACTTGTGTCTTTCTAATGAGTAGGCACATTTGAATCAAAGTGAGTGATCACAGAAATATGTTACAGGTGTACATTAATTACTTAATGTAAAATCACAGTGTGGGAGATGACCTTTAGTCTTGTATAGAACCAGTTCTCTTTACCAGGCTGCAGACTGCCCAGATGTGCTTCTCTTTGAAGGCAAAAAACAGTTGGTTTTCTTCTATCCTGCCTTTCTGCCTGCTTTCAGTGTTAGAAATGTAAGTATTCATTCCTGGCAAGAAATTTACCTGGTGATTTTATTGAAACTCATCACCTAATTCGTTCAAAGGCTATGATGAATGAAAACTAGGAAATTTTCATTATTAAATCAGTATGGAAGAATCTTGTATTTGTAATTCAGTCCAGTGTATCTCTCCTCACTGAGATCTACTGAGTCCAGGTGATGTGCATAGGACTGCAGCCTAAATCATTGGTCTGAGTCAGCTTCATTTCTGTGCACTTGTTCTGTAAAAAAAAGCTGTGTTCTCATTGCTGGTTATATAACCATCTAAAAATTGTTGATTTTGAATTGAATTGAAAGTGCCTACGCTAGATTTAAAAAGCAGACATGTAGGGCCATAGTACTGTACATCATAATCTTTTCAGGTTCTCCTTGTGCTTGTTTACTGAATTAAGAAATCCTAAACAACTCCTTTTTACTCAAAACTTGTATCAAACTGCATTAGAAGCAGGGCTTTTTTTCCAGCCAGAACTCCCCTGAACTCCGTTCCGGCACCTCTCAGGTGGGTGCCATTGCTATTATAAGAGAACAAGGGAGGCGTTCATGGTGAGTTCCAGCACCTCTTTTTCTCGAAAAATAGCACTTATTAGAAGTGTGAGCGCAAGCAGAATTTGAGGAGTTGTATTGGATACATAAGCTTGTGAAAAACCTATGGTTCCCTTTTCAACAAGGTATTAATAGACCAGTGGGCCTGTTTTGACGCCAGTTCATGCGTTGATACAGCAGTAAATAACGTGTAGCTCTCATGCACACAAGAGCTTCCTCATTTACCTGTGGCAGGGTGGCATCCCATTACATGCAACGAGCTACCCATCACTAAGAGCTCCATATGAGCACTGGAGGTCCTGTGAGTCTTTAGATCAGAGCAGTGAATTATAATTAAACGTCAGAAACAGTCCTGTAGATCTTTCATGCTGTGGTGTTGAGTTTGGTATTTCTCCTTCCCAAGATTTATTTGGATGGTAAGTGACATACTACATCAGTATCTGGTTCAGTTCACTCATACCATTTCCCCTCTGTCATTTCCCACAACATAGGTTTTTGTTGCATAAATGTTGTATAAGTGCCAGCATAGGAAGATTTCAGAGCTCAAGTGGATGTTCTCCTCATGCGGGAAAAGTGGACCTTTAGTGTTACCAGCTAAAAGCATGTGAAGAGTGCATTAGCCTCTTCTTGGAGTGAACTGTTGGATATTGATTGATTTTGACCCTATTTCTGTTCTGAATGAAATACTTTGTTATACCACTATATTGCTTCACTTGGAAAATGTTTTTGTGCATTCCAAGGTTAAAGAGAATTTAGTGCTCGGAAAGATAATTCAATACTAGGTGTGTGTCGTCGTCCCCCCCCCCCCCATGACTCCACGGCTTGATTCTCATCCACAGTCTTATCAAGGGTACTTGAGATATATAATATTATATATTCCAGAAAGTCCCAACTGATTGAATGGGTGGTAAAATGGCAAATGCAGTTCAGTGTAAACAAGTGTAAAGTGCTGCATGTCACGACGACAAATATTAATATTAAACACATGTTCCCAGAGTCTGAGAACAGGACAGAGGCCTTGGGGTCGTAGTGGATAGCTCAGTGATAATACAAAATCTGTGGTGTGACTGCATTTGGAATACTGTGTACAGTTCTGGATGCCTCACCTCTGAAAGAATCTTGTAGAGTTGGAAAAGATTCAGAAAAGAGCAACCAAAGCAATCAAGGGGATCGAGAAATTCCACTATGAGAAAAGCTTGTCACGTTTGGCACTTTTTCGTTTAGAGAAATGGCAAGTAAGAGTTGATGTTATAGAAGCTTATAAAATTAGCATGCCTTGAAGAAGGTGGGAGTATTTCTCCCTCTCTTAAAACGTTAGAACTTGTGCACATCCAGTGAAGCTGTATGTTGGAAGAGTCAGGACGAATAGCAGAAAATACTTCTTAATGCAGCACCTAGTTAAACTAAGGAACTCACTAAACTAAGGAGGCAGTGATGGCCACTGACTTGGATGGCTTTAAAAAAGGATTGGACAAAGTCATGGAAGATAAGGCATATATGGCAACTAGCTATGATGGCTCCATAGTTGGAGGCAGTAATGCACCTGAATACCAGTTGCAGGAAACCATGGGGTGGTGTTGAATGCTCTTCTGCTTGGCTCCTGCTTGTGAATTTCATTTGGCATCAGGTTGGGCATACTGTGACTAGGATGCCGGACCAGATGGGTCATTTTTCTGCTCCAGCAGGCTCTTCTTATGTTCTTAAATCTGCACGGGATTATAATTGGTAGGCAGATTTTTCTGAAAGGCTCAGAATCACAACATGTTTCTAGACCTCATGCTTTTAGAAAATCTTGGAAACATGTAGGCATATCAGTTAAAGACTTGAAAAACCCTTGTAATGAATTGGATGTTGTATTGGTTCCCATTGTTTAATGAATACACCCTCTTTGTTCTTGGACCATGCCATCTAATACCTATCTTTTTGCTGCTATGTTTTTGTTTGTTGCTTGCTTCTGATGTTCCTTGTGCCCTCTATTTTTACATCTGACAACTTTATTTCTTCATTTTAGGCCAAAACAAGTTTCTTCAGCCCATCCAAATTTTGAAGTTAACATAAAATAAAAATAAGACAGTTGCTCTCTTTAATCTGTGTTCAGAATTCAGATGTGTCCTGTCCCAGAGGAAACTAGTTAGCAGAAACAAGCATTGCTCCCTTTACAGCCAAAAAGTTCTTGATTGTAATAACAGAATGGAACATTCTGAAAGGATGTCAGCTACTTTACTGAGACCATCTTGGTTACTTTCCTATTGTCCTTTGCTTTTTAGCTGATTTGGCTGGCTTTTTTCTTTCTTGCCTGAGGCTCTTGCTGAGCTTAAGTACCATATCTTCTGGATTTGTTCATTCATGGTCCTTTTCTCGGACTCAAGAAAAGATGGCCAAACTTTAGAAAGTGTAGCTTTCAGTGCTGGATAGCAAATTATGTCAAATGTTAAGCTGTATGAGTAGGCTCAATGTGCTTCCAAGCTGTTGTCAAATGCCAGAGTAGATTCTTTCCTTTTGATTTGCATATGATTCCAAATCCCTTGTTTTCAACTTGCAACTGAATATTTGCATAGACTTGTTTTGGCTTCTTTCTTGGGCTAGTTATGGAAACTCAGTCAGAACCAGCAACCAATTTTTTTAAAACAATTTTTTAAGCTAAGTAAATTTTACTTCAGAATATCTGGAGATTTTATCTGTTCCTGCATCTTATCAGAAAGGAACAAGTATGTTAGTCCTCTGTCCTAGAGTTTTCATTATTATTTTTTCCAGATTGCATATACACAGTAACAGACATTGCTTGTACTTTTCAGTCAAATATCTAGGGGTGTTCCTTTTTTACTCCTACTCTTGGACAAGATGGTCACTCATTTATTCTGTTTCATGTGTAAAAGCATTGAATTTGGTGCAAATTTTCCTTCAGCTGGGCTGTGGTATTTGGTAGAAAAGCCAGCTCAAACCTTTTGGCAATGTCCAGTGAAGTTTTCACTAGCTCAGGGATTTCTGCTGGTGAAACAGAACTTATCCCTCTTCTCCCTGTGTGCCCCTCCCCAAATCCTCTTTGCAGGGTTGGGAGAATCCTCAGAACACATTAAGGGTGCAAAAGGGTGGGGATATTGGGGGAGAAGAGGGAGGGGAAGTTCCACTTTGCAGCCAGAAGTCCTTGCACTAGCAAAAGTACTTGATTAGATTCTGCTCTTTATTTCCAAATACGTTTGTGAGGTGCCTCAAAGAGTAGAGAAGGTGGCATTTATATCTGTGTTTTTTTCTTTCTAGTTTCTAAGTTGAGCTGTATATGAATCTTACCGTAAAAGAGAAAGGTAATACCGTATTTTTCTGTTTATAAGATGCCCCCATGTATAAGACTATTTTGGGGGACTCCAAATTAAGAAAACACCCCTCAGCACTACCCGTGTATAAGACGTGCCCCAATTTTAAACCTGATTTTTTGGTAAAAACAACCTAGTCTTATACACAGAAAAATACGGTATACTTGCAGAAAAACACCCAGTTTAGACAGACGAAGCTGACACTGTGTTAGAAGCTATCAGCAATGCCTTAATAAAACATTTTCTGCTTATATCATACCAGATAGTTACTTCTTATCTTGGACAGAATGGCAGCATTCACACATCAGGTGAAGTCCAAACAAACTATGATGTGAAGCCAAGATTTGTTCTTGGCTTCCTGGCCATGGTTTGCCTAAGTGAAACAAATCACAGCTCCCAGTTCAGACAAAATACTAATGCAGGGATTGCAATTTGTTGCTCCTGCTCGCCATAGGAGAGGAGCAAAGTGAAAGCAGTCTCTGTGTTCACAATAAACTATAGTTAATGTGCAAATTGGGCCATTACGTGTCAGATAGTAATGGAATATAGGTTGGCCAATCAGTATAAGTGATGACATGCTAAATGAAAGCTCCATGATTAAAGGCAAGTTTTATCTGATTCCTTGGGGTGGGGGGGCAGAGTGTGGCTATTACATTCATGTCTTGCCTGTGACTTACCTATGGTGTCTTGTTGGTCCCTACTAGACAGAATGCTGAACTAGGTACATCACTGGTTTGTTGCAACAAGGTCATTATGTTGTACTCAATGATTATGGCTGAGCACAGAAGGCTGTCATTTTCACCATTCACATTTATATACCTGTGAATTTTCATGAGTGCAGCTAGTATAAACCTATCCTCTCAGTTGACCATTGGGCTACAGCTAGTTGTGTATTGAAAGAAAGAAATGAATGCAGAGGGTCAAGTGCCCTATAGTTTCATGGATTACTATGCAGGCCTCAACAAGTCACTGTTTTCTCAGTTCCACTTCTGCAAGTGGCAATATATATATATATATACACTAGCATGTTACATTTAAAAAGTCATATGTGACTTCCAGTGTTTTGTGAATGCATTATCCACAATTTTGGGGCAAACATGAATCTTCATATTGGGCACAAAATGTAGCAACCTGAATTTCTCATGTCTTATTTAAAAATAGGATTATTATTTATGTTCAGAGAATGCTTAAGAGAAACCTCAGAAACCAGAGAACGACTCAACAGGATTTTCAGTGGGGAGGGATTGAAGTATTAGTACCTTGGATATGTACTTGCTCCTCCTTACAACTAGCAAAAGTGACATAAATTATGCAAAAAAGTACAGTAGGCAAATTGGGTTTATCTGCATTATTTAGACAAGCTGGAGAAACAACATCTGTCTGTCTCTAAAACTAAGTCAGATATAATTCTGCAGTGAATGGTGAAAACAGACAGTGATACTTGCACATGTACAGTATACCCAGAAATACAAATCTAATATTGGGAAGCCTTCATGATTCGTGTACTTATTTAACTTCGGAAAGTACATGTGGGAAACTTCCTAGCAAAATCACCATTTGTTCTTAACATTTTGTTTAAAGTTAATAACAAACTAATACTTAACCTCTGTAGCTGACCTGATCTGGACAGCCACCTGCTGATGCTTTACTGATGTTTTGGACAGTACTGTATAGTACAACTTTGACTTTTCCAAAAGGTATTAGATACTGACAAGAAAACAGGTTATTGGAGTACTGTCTTTGCAACTCAGGCAGTGATTTAACCTTTTACGTGGTGTTTGAGGGTGTTTTTTTAAAAATGAACATGAAATGTGATTTTTAAAGGTTGTGCAAATATCTATTTTCCAGAAAATGAACTAGAACTTATCTTTTTTGCTTTAGGCTTTCAGATAAACTTCTGTGAAAAAGCACAAAGTAAGCTACATGTTTTATAGTATTCTGCTATTTTATTTTACTTTATTTTTATATCATTCTTGGTACTGGGAATGTGTCCACTGTTGATCTAACTAACCAGCCATGCATTAATACATGGGCAGAGCTTCCATTTTTCATCTTGCTACCCAAATCTAATTCTGTTGTTCTGTCAATAATTCTTTAGTATCTCTTATACTTCTTGGATAGTAAACTAGAGGTCGCATAGTTCCTAAATTGTAATGAATGAAAGATTTAAGACTTTTATAAAATGAAGTGGAAATATAGATATTTGGGGTTTAATGGTGTCTAACCACTTAGTGAAAAAGTAATCATAGGAACTGAGAGGATTATTTCAGTAGGGGCCCAAGTCACCTTCTTGTTTCTGCTCTTGTTGTAAAGTTTGGCATGAACTGCTTTGCACTGGCCTTGGTAGCGTGACACAGTAAACCAAACTATGGCTCGCATTCACTTTGCTCTTGCCCAGTCAGTTTGGTATAGCAGTGATGCCAAAGTTTGGCTTAACAGGTCATCTGAAGGTGGGATTGTGCTTAAACTCTACGCTCTTTAACTGTGATGTAGTCAAGAGCAAACCTTGGCTACAGACCATGATTAAGGAGGAGAAAACTTAACCATAGATCAGTGTGTGGGTGATACACTAAGCCAACCTTGGCTTCATTGTTGTGCTGAGCTAAAATAATCAGGGATGATCAAAGGGGTTGCGTTCTCCCTGAGAGCTAGCATGTATGTGGTAAGTCATGGTTTGGCTTAGTGTTACATGGGAATGCGACAACTGTCAAGCCATCAATCCAGTAGTGTAATGTCTAATCTGATTGGCACTGGCTCTCCCAAGATCTCATGGAACAGTCTTTCCCACTGCTACCTGAGATCATTTGAGTGGAGATGCCGAGCTTCTAACTTTTGTCATGCAAAGCTTGTCCTCTGTGACTGAATCAAGGTATTTTACTGTGGGGTCTGGTTGTAATTTAAATGACCCAGTAGTGCTCTCTGTGTACCTTTGGAATGATAACTTTTGAAAACATGACCGGATACATCATTTTGAAACTGACGTCTCTATAAAAGTCAAGAAAAATTGTCAGTCACTACCATCCCGTGTTTGGATGATTAATGGAAGCTCTGCACAATTAATTTTTTCATTGTTTCATTCTCTTATGGCATTCATTTTTTTTAAATTGCAATGTTCATTATATCGTTATGATTGCCTGCCATGCTTTAGTGGGAACTTTATTGGTGAAAAAAAAACCAGCACTGCTAGCATTCCCCCCTGCCCCTTCTACTGGGTACACCTTGTATAGTTAAACACATCCGTCTTGCATTCAGGCTGCATATATTTTTCATTTTTATTTGAAGCTAATGGATATGCATATTTAATTTTGAAATGATGAAATGCTTGTAAGATGACTATTGATGCTTGGTGATTTGCTGCCTAAGGGTTCTAAAGATGATCCCTAGTAGGAGGATGGTAATCAAGAAATGCAAAACAGTTTGTGCCCCAAATATCGCCACCAGCCATCTAGACGATCAGAAATGTAGTTTGCCTCCTATTCCAGTACAATGGTTCCTCTGGGAAATGCTATTTTGTAGTCAGTTTGTAATGCATTTTTGCAGCACTGTGAAGGTATATACCGACGACAAAGTAAACTGAAAAAATTCAAGTGGTTTCTGAGATAACTTGCATGGTATTTTGGCGCCTTGTATTTTCCTGCCACAACGACACATCTGTTGTTGTGTAGAATGCTGTTTTATTCTCTTGCGCCTCTTGCAGATAGTGCTGTCCCCATGGATTAGGAAGTGCTAGTTCTTAAAAGTGAGGGCCACAACAAAAATGAAGGTAATTTTTCAAACAAACAAATAGGAGCTGTGGGGGCTTCTAGATCAGGTCCATGGGGGTGAAGGAGAACTGTCTCTGCTGCGGCCCTGATCTAGATAAGAGGCCCCATAGCTACTACTGGTAACCACAGGAGGATGGGACCCGGGTTGAAACTAGGGCAGGGGTAGGCAACCTAAGGTCCGGGGCCCGGATGCGGCCCATTCGCCTTCTCAATCCGGCCCGCGGATGGTCCGGGAATCAGCGTGTTTTTACATGAGTAGAATGTGTTCTTTTATTTAAAATGCATCTCTGGGTTATTTGTTGGGCATAGGAATTCGTTCATCCCCCCCTCCCAAAAAAAATATAGTCCGGTCCACCACATGGTCTGAGGGACGGTGGACTGGCCCACTGCTGGAAAAGGTTGCTGACCCCTGCACTAGGGTTAAAGATTCCCTTCTCCTTCCTGTAGTTCCAATCCAGTTTTCAGGAGTAGGAGTCCTTAGTTCCTATTTACTTTTTAAAAGTGAAGTGAAAGCCATCCTTTCTGTTTTGTCCATGAGTTGTGGTCCCTCCAAGCAAGATGCTTGTGTAAAACAAGAACTAATGCTTTAGCCTCATTTTTTCCTCTGGCTTCTTATGCTCTACCTATTGCTTGAATCTTTTGTCTTATGACTTCATTCTACAGTCACCACTTCGTGCCATTAAGGACTCCTGTTTTTTTGGGGGGGGGGTAAGCAGATGGCTTCTTAAAAGATTAATGAAGTTGTCTATAGCAGTATATTTCTAGCAGAAATAATAAATGGGGACTGAGTAACTTGGGCAGCTGTGAAGGTCACAGCAGAAAAAGTAGCATAAGTAGGTAGACCACAGATTATTTGCATATTTTTATTCATAATGAGCAAAGCTTATAAAATTTGCATAAACCTTGTGGCCGTCAAGTCATAGTTCTTAGACATTTCAAAACTCTCCATGCCTCTGTTAATGCAATTTGCAGGCACTCCCTTGCTAAATACCTTTAATTAGAAATCAGTTCAAGTGATTTAAGTGGAACATCATTTCATGTAAGTATGCTTTAGGGAACATGTTCTAAAACTGGTGATATTTGTAATAATTCTGGAGGTGGCTAACAATTGACAGTGGTTTTAATCTTAAGGCTTAGAAATATGGTCTTTCCTTGCAAACAAATATTCCCTGTGGAAACAAATATTATCCTGGTTATTCGTATTTTATGCAGCTTTTATATCTTAAAACTAAATACATTAAAGAGTTTTGAATCCCCAGAAGACCAGAATTGTGACACAATCTCTCAAATCAGGAGATAGTATTAAATAGCCCCAGTTGGGTGTGTGTGAAAGAAATGGAAAGCTGTGAATGGGGCAGGATGATCAGCGATTTCTTACGCAATGGAGGTTATGTTGGTGGTTCACTGGAGAAAGCATTTAGAAGCAGTCCTGCCCTGACCACCCTCATTTATTTTCTCTGCGGACAGTATTCAACTAAATCTTGTGCTAGCACAAGGGGATTTCCCTTCGTTTCTTTTCCCCATATGCACCCCATGCCATCCCAAAATCCCTTAAGGATAGGGAAGAAACCCCAGAACATTTAGAGGGCATGCAGGCGGAAGATGGGGAGAACATTTCATTGTACAGGGTGAAGTCCTTGTGCTGACCTTAGCACTATGCTTCACTTGAGCTCCACCTTAGCACTATGTTGAATACAACTCAACACCTGCTAGATCAGTCAAGAACATAGCTCCCATTCCTGCAATCTTAAAAAAGGTTATCCTAACCAGAGAGATTATCCCAATTTTTTCCCCATAACTAGTTTTCGCAGGAGGGTTACTTTCCATTCTCCCTAAACGTGTCAAAATTATTAACCCAATCTTTCCATCCATTCTTCCTTTCTGTAGTAGTTCTTTTCAAATGAGTTTCTAAAGAAGCAAACCTCTTAGTAATCTGGCAAGTCCCTGGTTCACACATTATCTATAATGATGGTAGTGTCCTGGCTGGGTTTTTAAAAAACCTTTCTCCTGTCTACACACTAAGTCTTCATGCAGCGAGAAGGTGACTAGCTACAGAATTCTGGCAAACTCAAGAGATTCAGTGACTGATGAGTGCCATCTTCACTAAAGAGGAGTTGTTAGGAATACGTTGCAAGAAGTATTTGGGGAGAGTACTACCAGAAATAACACACACAGAAGCCGTAGCAAATGGTATAATTAAGGCAATGTGAACACATGATGTGGACAGTGCAGATGAGTGCACTAGCTCTGAAGTTACTTGTTCTTTCCAGGCTTCTAAAATGTTCATGTGTCTGCATATAAACAAGCTTCCACACTTTATACATTTGCCTTCCATTTGCTGTAAGATGACTGAAACAGTGATGAAGGGAAGCGGTGGAGCAAGTAATGCTAGAATGCTCATCCTACTGCCCTCCCTATTATGCTTAAATTGACCAGACTTTAAAACATACTTTGGACTAGAGAAGTAGTTTCCTCAGTTCCAAAGTAGTAACGAGAGAAGAGCTAGAAGCTAAAATGTGAGACATAGGGACAAGACCCAGAAGGTGGGGATGGTTCTGTACATCCATCACAAATTAAGGAAGAGGCTTGTCCTTTTTCATACTCCATTCTGTCCTTTCCCCTTATTTAGAATCTCAAAAGGCAGACCAGGGCAGTGCTACTCAAAGTGGTGGTCCATGGATTTGTGCTCGTCTGCATCAGCTGCTGGTCCACAACACCACCACCATAGCCCAAGTTGAGAGGGATGTTTCAGGGACCAAATAAGGTACCAGTTCCTGGCACATCAGTGGGGTGGGAATTGCTGGTCCACCACATCAAACAGTTTGAGAAACACTGGACTAGGGAATGCTTTCAGGACAGCTATTTTTCTGCTGTCTGAATACTTAGCTTTCAATACTACTCATGAAACAAATCATCAGAGCTTGTGAAGAATTTCTGTAAAGGGGAACAGTATAGTCTGGCATTACATTTAATATAGAGATAGTGTTCTTCATTGTGCCTTTTGGTTGAAGATCTTTAGGTTATACTACTGATGTTTATTCTCAGCTCATCCATAACCAGGACAGCTACATGTACTATTTTTGTTAATCAATACAAGATTCTCTTAGCAAAATTCTTACACTGTGGTTTAAAAGAGGTCCTTCCTTCTGCATAGCAAAGTGTTTTATTGAACTATGTGCTGCTTCATAACCCAACCCTCTAGAGTAGATTTTCTGGGGGGATGAAGGAAGGCTTGAATAAAATCACATGTCTCTTCTGCCTACTGGAGAATCCTCTGAGAAGAGCTACACTCATAGGATCTCTGGATTCAAGCTCTTTATCTTAGATCTATAATGCCTTATTTGTCTTTGTCATCACTAACTCCCATTTTGCACCACTGAAAACATTAATTCTTGGGAAGCACAAGAGGAATTGTCTGCTTAGCCCTAGAGTTGCCCTCCAAAGGGGCTAGGCAGCAGAATGTATTGATGTCCAAGTGGCATCCTTCTAAATTATTGGTCCTATAGCTAAATTCTAAACAGAAAATGTGGGAATAGTATGTACAGAAGACAGGTATGAATATGGGTTGGTTGTGCACAGCCTTCTATCTAGTCTCTTGGCTGGACTGTCTTTTTATTGATTTAATACCACTAATCTCCATGTCTGCTGTTGGGAGGAGCAGAGATCAGTATGTAAATCAGTGCAGTTCCCATGCTGAATGTGAATATTGAGTACGTGTACTGCATCCAACAACCAGTACCCTACAACAAGGCCTTATTCTTCAAATGTGATCATTTTTGTTTGTTTATTTGTTTCTCCCAATTTTTCCTGGAACAGAATACAATGATGGCATTCGTGTACCAGGTTCTGGTCTTGTAACAGCATCATTGTAGTTTCTGGGAAAGACAGAAAAGGCAACCCAACTCTGACCTGCAATAACGTTATCTGTGTATCAACCTGGTGCATAATGTGTGTATACAGAATCAAGGAACTGAACCCAACGTTTATTTCATATGTACTGCTTAAATCTGTAGATACAGGCCAGGTCACAAAAATCAGGTTAGACTTTTAATAAAATAGGTATGGAGGTTTTTTGAGTGGGTTTTTTTTTTTTTAAGTAGAAGTGTTTTCTGTTCCAGGCATAGCTAGAATTGCATTCAATTAGATAGGCTTCCCAGCTTTTCAGAATTAATAGCCCAATGTTGCAGGTGTATATGAGTTAATCCCCTTGTTCTTGCAGCATCAGAAATAGAGCCTTCATCTTCATTTCCTTGTGAAGTCACTTGGGAGGTATGAGGCTCTGGTGGTGTCACACAACAGTGTGATGTCAATGAAAGCTAGCAGAAATTACCTAACTAGCTTTAGTGTCATATATCCATAGACTTGGGTTTATTAATTGGGTCTTGTGGGGTTCCTCTGATTTGGGCCTTTCTGGTATTATCTGAACCACTAAGTTGCTGATACCATCTTTCCTGTTAGCATGCAGAAAGCGGTGAGGAAGATGCACTCCTGCAGTTGGTTTTAATCTACCGTTTAGATATGTCAGTGTAAAGTGGTATGATTGAGGCTTTGTGGTAAGCCATATGCCTTGAGCTTGTGCAAATGAAAAGTTTGAATTAGCTTCTATATATGTGCGTATGCATGTGTGTATGAAAGAACATGAGGGTAACAGAAGAGCAATCCAGCAAAAACAACTTGGTTAAAATGCATGCCATGTTGGTTTAGTTGAATTTCTTGCTTACGTTAGATACTGAGATGCAGGGCCCAGGTGCTTAAGACCATACTGTACAATCCTATACATGTTGACTCAGAAGTAATTCCCATTGAGTTCCGTAGGGTTTACTCCCAGGTAAGTGGTTATGGGATTGTAGGCTAAATCTAGCAGGCAGATTTCTGAAGTGTCCAATTGATTACTCTCCTGGAAATAAATCCCATCAATTCACTTCCTTGTTAAAGTGTGTTGGTATTAACATGTCATATGCCAATCATTCCTATGCATTGCAAGGGGGTTGAACTAGATGATCCTCGTGGGTCACCATGCAATTCTATAATTCTGTGATTTAACAACAGGAATGTTAATAAGCTGTTTTTAAAAACTTAGGTCAGTTCATCCCTTTGCTAACAAAGGAAGTACATTATTTTTAGGAATACTCAAATTTTGCATCAGAATTTTAATTCTGTTAATTTAAATTCTTTTCCTCAATGTGTTAAAATAGATCAAGTTTAATCCAAACATGATTTCCATAACCTGTCTGTCTGCACAAAACATTTATTATTGAAGTTTGCTAAGTGGAATCTGTGCTATGGTGCCTCATTAATCTCCTTTACTTCTTCTCAAACTGGGGCTTCCTGCTTCCTTGACATGAAGACTGTTGCTGTGAGGAGATAGGAGGTATGAAAAACCAGACAGTCAGTAAACGTGGGGTGGCCTCGGCACACTTCATTGCAGAATACATGGTAGTAAAATGTTTGATAGGCTCAACTTTAAGTTCAACTGCAGCTTTAACTTGCCACTTGCTATAGTTGTGAGATACAGCAATGTATTTATGCTTAGGAAACTTGCACACATTTATAGATGCTATATGTATTAATATGCCAGCAGATTCTTCTTCTTTTTAAGCGAGGAGTTCCCCATTCCCCATTGGCTACAAAAAAAGCACATGTACACTTGCTCTCTCAACACCTACTGGCATGTGCAAGTATGTCCTTGCTCTCTTGCATTCACACATTCAGGCTCGCAGATACATGTGCATATGCTAGCATACTCCTATATGCACACTGATCTACACATTCTTTCTCATGCCCAGAAATGTTTTCTCAATTGCATGCAGACCTGCACATCTCCCTTCAGTAGGCAACAGTATCGGCTTGTTTTTGCTAGTTACTTTTGCTGGATTTTGTGACCCAGCTACATCACATAGTGGTAATTCAAGCTACAGTCAAGGCTGTATTCCTGCCCTTATTGAACCTTGTACACATCCTATGCATGTTAGTGCTTCAGAATAATGAGGTGATATATTTTGACCCTTGACCTAGCAATATTATAAAAAATATGAATACATGGGAAATATTTTGCGGCTAGTCACCAGCATTAAAGGAAGGGGTTTTAGTATAATTGTAAAAACAAGGGCATTTGTAGACCAAAGAAGCTGTTTGTCAGATGCAGACTTGCTCAGCGGCTCAATTTGGAGTTAAGTTCAGAAGCCCTATCCAATGACTAATCTATTGATATTGCAATATTAAATGTCATTGTTTATGTGAAATGTTTCATGTAGGGAAGAATATGTTATATTTTTTGGTTCTGGTTTATTTTGGATGCTTTCAATACAGTAATATATGTTCTCTTGCCGACTAGAGTGTTTTTTGTGTGTTTGTTTATCTCTCAGGTAAGCGCAGAGCACTGAAGTTGAATTTTGCAAACCCACCTTTCAAATCCACAGCGCGATTTACTTTGAACCCTGGAGTTCCTTTTCAGAATCCACACATGTGAGTATAAAGCCAGAAATTCCACCAGATGGAACCATTTTGAAGTAGGAAGATAAAGCACTTTCCTTTGTCACACAAATTTTGTAGGCAGTTCAAAAGATAAAATTGTAGTCTGGACTGAGACGTAGGATGTTCTGTTTATGTAACATTTTCTCATGTATTTTTGGAACTTCAAATAAGCTGTTTTACCTAAAGGCTTAAAGCAAGACTACTCCTTTGAACTGTACCAAAAAAAAGTCCTGTCATTTGCTGGCAAGTCGTCTCCATATGGCAGGGGTAGCTTACCTGTGGTGCTCCAGATATCATTGGACTACAAATTCCCATCTGCCCCAGTGAGCGTGACCAAATGTAGCCCCACACTGCCAACCACAGTTTAGCCACTCCTGCCTTATGGTTAATCTCATTCATGGACTGCATAAACCTATGCCTGCTGCTTTTCAAGTTTGCAAAGTTTTTATTCCTGTATTTGTTTTTAAGATATTTGTGTGAGACATCTTAGTTTTAAAATTGAGGGGAGTCTTTTTAGAAATCTTAAGAGGTGGTGAGAAGTTACTAGAACCCTGTAAGTCTCCAAGAAAGGTGTTACGGACAGCCTTATATACAGATTCAGTGTAAAGTGGAGTATCCAACAATTGGTTGTTTAATGCAGCAGAATGTCTCTTGAAATACAAGCCTTGTGTCCTCAGATCCACCAATCTGGACTGATGGGTGACTTCTCAGGCTGTCCAGTCAGCATCTCCTTTATATTCCCTTGTGAGGTTTTTGAAATCCGGCAGAGTAAAAATCCTCAGAGCTTTGTGCCTGTCATTCCTCCAGTTGCTTGTACTTCCTTTGGACAATCCTGCCATGTATGTGTGTCTGTATGTTGCGGCTTTGTTCATATAGCTCAGAGCTTTCTATTTCCTATGAATAGATCAGTTTCATTTCCTTATTTAGAAACTCTTCCTTGTTTTGATTCTAAAGCTATCCAAGTAATTATAGATGGACTTTGGAAAAGTATTCCTGTTACTTATAAGGTCAGTTCTGAAAACCAGAAGATGCAGATATTTCAATAGACGTTCTTATAAGATGTCCAGTTTCTCATCCAAAAAGAAGAGAAGCAAGGTTCAGCCTGCAGAGTTCTGGCATCCAGCAGTACCACCATTTATAAAATGCCATATTAATTTAAGGACTTAGGACTTACTCCCCATGTTAGAATATATAAGCTAGCTGGACACAATCTTTTCACAATAACCTCATCGGTCCTTTCTCTATGTAGTGGTTCTGCACAACTTTTTCTTTCAACTTTTTCTCTTTGATAGATTTCGCCTTCATAAGACCTTTATTCTTAGTAAGTTAACTCATCACCTTCTAGTGACTTTCTTTAATAGTGATATTTTTCATCCAGTGACTTTCTGAACTGGAATTTCTGTAGATAATAGCTGTTCTCGTCTGGCAGTTCTTCTTGCATCTAATAATAAAATCCCTAATTTCAGGCTCATCAGGCAGCTGGTGGTATTGCTTTAAACTTAAGACTATTTTGATAAAGTAGGTTGGGCAAGGGGAGAAATAAGTTTTTTCTGCAACAGCCAGCTTCCCAATTATTGTGTTAGGGTTTTTTCTAGACCACCCACTGTATAGATAAATATATCTTACATTTGACACTGAACATCATCAATAATCTGTTTTGAGAATAAACTTGTTATGTTGTCTGTGAAAGGAAGCCTATTTCTATCATAAAATTTGTGTTGGGTAGTTCTTTTGAAATAGGAAAGGCTTGTTATATCCATTTGTCCCCCTCACCTTTACAAACTCCTCATTTAGCATTTAGGCTGCAATCCTGTACCTGCTTACCTAGGAACAATCCCCACTGAAGTCAGTGGGGCTTACTTCTGAGTAGCCTTGTCTAGCATTGTACTGTGAGTGTTCAGTGGTTAATTTTTTTTATCATCTTATGTCTCAAATTTATGAAGGTTTTCTTAGGAGCTGGCATGTTAACAAGTAAGGAGCATAACATCTAAAAAAAATCTCAAATTCTTTTTGAAAATCTTTTGCTAATGTGGGTTTTTCTAATATGTCATTCTTCTTCTAGACACCCTTTCTTCTCTTGGATATTTACTTTGTTACCTGGTATGGAAGTCCATATGTGCTATGAATGAGGCCATTTGTTGTTACTAGATTAAATCTTGATTTCCAGTCATTGTAGATAGTGTTTCATTAGTTGGTTGTTATTCTTCATTCTGTATAAAAGAGCAGCCTAAACATAACTGTGCTGATTAGATTTTGGGGATGTAGTTTGTCATCCCATTCATCTAGATGGGTAATGCTGAAATTTCAGAGAGGATATTTTCTCCTGTGGAGGCTAGGCATTTGGGCTTAGTTTTGAAGGCTTTATCCTATTTTTCTAAACGATTGAAAATGTTGGACAATTTGCTTGATCTTTGTGTCCTTAAAGCTAATGGCAGTCATTGGTTATACTGCTCCTTACCCACATTTAATTGCCCTTTAGGCATACTTCCTTGGGTTCACAGGTTGTGTTCAGGGGCTTCAGTGATGGAATTTTCAGATAAGAAATTGCAGCTTTTATTACAGGCAGGTTGAGGAAAGGAATGTATCTTCTTTAAAGCTCTTCATTCCAAGATTTTCTCTGTCCAGAATTTAACTGCCCCCCAAAAAACAGCTATGGAGGAGATTACCAAAACACATTGTTCATGTGAAAAGTGGTTTCAGAAGGGGATGAATATACTTGGTGATAAGTATCAATGTGTGCTTGTGGGCTTCCCTGTTTATAAGGAAGAACTGGTTTTAGCATAATGTTAGCTTTCTTTCTGTAGAATTTGTGGTTGGCTACTTTATTCAAGGTGAAGCTGTCTGGTTTGTTCTGCAGCTATATGTAAATTAGGCATAAAGCTTTGTGGAAAACTGCTGCCAGTGTGCCCACCACCAGATTAGAGTTTATTCACACTTTATTGCACCGTCTTGTGCCTTCTCCTGTCACCTTGGCTAGTTAAGGAGCAGAGTTCTTTATGTGTGTTGTAAAAGTTACTTTATGTGCTAACATTGTGGTTAAAATGATGTTACATACATGTAATCGTAATATGTCTGTATTGGTCCTATAATTTTAACTTGATAAATTTAAGACTAGTTACTCTGACTTGATGTTTTTATGGTGTGTCTAGGTCCCTGCCAAAGTTTGAATTAGATCTCCTGAATTAGCAGTTACCTCAGATGCCACATGTATATAAAGGCAACAACTTATTTACGCATGTTTGTGCACATGCGCATCAAATTGACCTGTGGCTGGAAAAGGAGGCATAATGGGGCAGAGTGAGCTTATGTGTGCTCCACCATCGTGCACAGTAACCTGGCACGCAACCCCCACACAAATCAGGGGTTGCCTGTAATTTTTTTGTGTAGTATAGATTGACAGAGATTCTCATTTTGTGTTTTGTAAACAGTGTAGTACTTCATTTTCATAGTTTCACCATAGAATATCAACATAGCAACAACTTCCACAGTGGGAAGGTTCACATAAGTCCTATGAGAGATCAGTATTGTTACTACTCGCTCTTCCATTTCCCCCTCCTTTTTTTTCTACCTCTGGCTTGGCTTGGGTTCTTCTGATTTGGATGGATTAGGGTCAAATTTTTCCATAGATTGATTGTAGATTATTCTGAAAGTTTGTAGAGGTGGTAGATATACAGTCTTCCATGCACATGAGTCTGTTGCTTAATTCTAGGTAAACTATACAGTAACATACAGAATGCACAATAACATCTGTAGACCCTAGGGGCTGTTCTGGTAGTGTGGTGATTTACATTTGACTCACAACTGTTGCAGCCCTGGTTGGTTATTTATATCATCTATGGAGCTCTGTTAATGAGTCCTGGAGGCTGTTATAGTGAACTACATTGAGACTAGAAATATTTCATGTTCCTTGGTGCTTTGCTGCTGTATTGCAAAAGGTCAGACATAAGAGTTTTCGCTTCCTAAAGGCACAACTGGGAGATACCACACTTTGCCAGAACAGCAGCAGGTATGCTTCTTCCCTGATGCAGTGCAGCTGTGTTTGTTGCACAGTGGTTGCAGAGAGTGAGTGGGGAAAGCTTGTACATACATGGCTTTCTTGAAAGTAAAAGGCCAGGTAAGAGTTTTTCCCAAGCTGGTTCTGCCCTGTTTACTGAGTTTTAGCTGTTTCAGCTAAAGCAGATTGGTAAGCTCTGGCATTCATTGGGGTGTAATCTACACACAGGTTAAAAATCTTGTCAAAATGCTTTTTCTAAAATCATTTTGAAAAATGCATTGAATTTGCTATAGCTCACAGTCAGCACCTAGTGTTATGATTGTATATTGCACTTTACAATACATTCAAAACATTTTGTTTGCAGCTGTATAGCTAAGTCCTCCAGATCTCTAGATTGTATTTCTTTGCAAGAAGTGAGATACAAATGGATACTTTCAAGCTGACCATCACCTTGTTACATTTCATCAGAAAGACTTCTGCTTAATTCTTGAACCCCAATAGTTCACAGTTCCTGCTAAGTCTTTTACACGGCACTTTTCTTGCTATACACTATAAAACTGACAGCATTGAGGGGAAGTGATTGTGGCTGGAGAGCTCGAAAGGGGTTTGCAAGTGATCCAGATCAACATCTTTACTACGTTCATAAGTCATTAGTTTCTCTTTGAATACAGAGAATTCTGTTGAGGCCATCCAGGTTACATAGATGAATTGCATGTAGAGGAATAAGTTACTGCAGTTGGAGCATGGCTTCCTAAGATAGGCACTAAGATCCAAAGTACAAACTTCAAAACTTGATGAAATTGAACCAAAGTTCTTGATTCTGAAGGCTGCAGCATGGACACCTTCTCAAATGGATGGCATTGCGTTAAATCTTCAGGTCTTAAAAAAATAAAATAAAATCAGAGCAAGGGAGATTTGGCCATAATTAAATCATGTCTGCTGGAACATGACTTTAATCCCGAAGTACCTAATGATTCTGTGCACCTAGAATAGAAGAGGAAGTACTAAACTGGCAAGTTCCTTCTAAGCTTTCTTCTTCAGAGTACCTGTGTTGAACAGCCCCATAATATTCTAAAACTCTAGCTGGAGAACTGCCCCCCCCCAATGTCCTTTTCATGCAGCTTCAAACTTCCCCTCAAGGGTTGGGGCAGGCACCTTCCAACTCAGGTTTTTCTTTTTCCTTGACGAAGGTTCAGGATTTAGAAAAGTAAAATCTATGCAGAGAGAATTAATTCCAGTACTTTTTTTTTTGACAAGAATTATAGAATTATTATATTTGAGTAAAGACTGTCTCCATGCCAACCATTACAGTTCGCTATATTTCACAATAGAGATCGCCAGAATGATTACCAGATATGGTGAGCTCATCTCCACTTTCTTAGACAAGGTTCCTTATCATTTTACTCTTCCGAAGGATGCTTTCATATACACGTTGCTTTAGGAACAGTGTTACAACCCTCGCAGTTGCCTAAGGCATTATTTATCCTGTGTATCTCACCTTAGATCCTTGAAGAAGATGCCTTAAGGACTTCGTTTCTTCTCTTACTTTTTTGAATTTCTAGGAAGGGTCATTGTATCCACCCCCCATTCCTATTGGAAACCTCAACACCACTGAGAGATCAGAATAATTTACTTCCTCTCTTCTTACTTGTGAGCCTCTGGTTGGATTTTCCTTTTTTTGGGGGGGCGGGAATCCTAAGAAGCAGCTCAGAGAAGCAACATGGCATATCTCTGTGTCCCCCTCTCTGTCTCTCCTTAATTAGCAGAGGACTCAAGGAGATTTTGATGCATCTCTTTTCCTAACAGTCTTGACTTGACCATTGGTTTTTATGTATGTAAAGATACTGAATCTTCCTCCCCTGTTTGTCCTGCCCCTGCAAAGGGGTAGGTTTTGTTAGTGTTAGAAGAGGAGATTTCTTACCTGGAAATACTTGTGAGAGATTCGGATCCAGAAACTTCCTTGTTCCTCACACAATCACAGAGTGGACAGTGAAAGCTAGCTTCTAGCTCTTCCAGTTTCTTAGGGAAGAATTCAGTTCACTCCAATCTAAATAAGTAGGGTAATAGTTACTTCTCCTGATTGGTGGATCCAAGACACAAGCACTGGTTTTCAGGTAAGAAATTTACCTTTATCAAAACAATATGATGAAGCAATGTAGTGGTAAACAATGTAGCAAATTGTGACAAAGAAGGTCAGTGGCACTAATTAGTTGATTTTAGCTAGCAATTTTATTGCAGGTATGTAGTTCATAGGACAAAAGGAAATACTGCATCTGAAATTAAGGCTTGCATGCTATTCCTAAATGGTCTTGCTTGGAGGTAAGCCCCACTTATTTCTGAGGGATTTACTCTCAAGTAAGGTGGCAGCGGATTGTAGCCTTCCATGGCTTTCATGCATTAGTATGAGTGGTTTCAAAAAGGCTTTAAATGAACTGCCACACACTTTGCTTTTTTCCTTTTTCCAAAAAGAGAGGTATAGACTAGCCCTTAACAAGGAACTGAAATGTGCTCATTTTGTATATAAAAGGCAGTCTGTCTTTTCAGTTACTATGTGTGTATGTGTTATTGTGTCATGTGATAACAGCACTGTGTTTTCCTGTCATTTTTACAACTCTTTCCTGGCTGAAGTGATACACAAGCAACAATGGGTAGTAATCACATTGCCCCGTTCACTTTCAAAAGGAGAGAAGCGGAGATGATCGTGAAACTTTCCAGCAGGCTACAGTAAGCGTAACTGTCTGTTAGCCCCATTGTCAGATATTTTCATAACAGAAAAAGCAAAAGAAAGAAAAAGGCATGAACACCAATATAGATCCTTGCAGAAATTTGTCATATTATGAGTGAATTAATATATATATATATTTAAATTAATTATTAAATACTTTCAACATATATTTCATTATTATTGTTTGAAGCTTATAGCTGCATTCGTACTTGCAATTCCCAATGTTCTGTCCCAGCTGACTGTCATTGGCTCTAGAAAGACAGTGTATTATTTTTTTAAAAAAGAGTACTGGTTTTCAGAGGGTGACTCAGTGTTAGTTTACAAAAACCTCTCCTTTTAAAACCATAAATATATAATTCTCAAGCATGGTTGACCATAATGGATGGAGTTGATGCAGGTGTTATAAGGTTGTTGCAGATTGCCTCCAAAAAGCCTTCACTGATAGAACAGCTCTAAAACCTGTGAATCAAGTTGTCTTTTGTGAAGTATTATTTCATTTTTGTAGCTGCCATACTTCCAACACCTATTGATCTGTAAAACAGCCTCCCCCCCAACAATTAATGGACCAGTGAAAGTGAAACGTATGCTTCTGATGAAGTAAGCCTGAGGCACAATTGAGGTAGAATCTACACACTTATAAAAACTGTTCTGAAAACGCTTTTTTAAAAGTTTTTATACATATATATATAAAAAAAATACATTGAATTTTCCGTAAGGCTCACCATCACCAACTAGTGTCACATTGTATATTGCACTTAAAAGATACTTAAAATGTTTTATTTGCAGCTGTATAGATGAGTCCCAAGGCAATTGAAGAGTTGCCTTCTATTGCACGGGTGTTAGATTTTGTTCTGAATCTTCTTAATTCATAAGTAATTCATACTGGCTTTGAGTACTTCTACAACATTTTAACATAACATTGTAGTGCGTCGTGGAGGATACGAAAACATTCTGAGAAGATCAAGTATTTTCATCAATTTGGCGCAGTTCATCAGGTCCAAATTTTTGAGTCAGGCAATGCAGTACATTTCTGGGTAACTTAAAATGGTGTGACCTTAATTTAAAGCTACTCGCCCAAACAATGGAAATAACTGCGTTAGTTCCATGTTTACCCTTCCAGGAGAATAAAGAGTCTTCTCTAAGATCCCCTGCCTCATTCTCACTAACAAGAAATAGTTAAACTTGTAATTTAGGAAATTAAACCAATCCTCATATAAAGGAAATTGTATTTTTATACCCTATTTTAGATCAGACTTAAAACTCCATAAAAAGTTATAATAAGAGAATCTATTTCCTTAAAATATTTTTTCCTGAATGTGAAATTGTAACTTAGTGGTTTGGGGTAGCAGACTGCAGGCCTCTGGGGACTACTTTATTTTCCTCAGACCCCATGAACTGGAGACAGGTATAAAAGACATAAACTTATAATTGAAGTGTGTTAAGCCCAGGAATTTGCCTTTAAGTTTTGGAACTGAAAAGAGGCTCTAGTGCTTCCTTACAAAAATATACTTGGTCATATATCAGCCCTCCCCCCCCCCCCAGCTTGGTTTCCACAGGGATCATTTTGTTGTTGCCGTTGTTTGTTGCAACAGTTGAAAGCCAGTCTTTGTCAATCTACTTCACATCACCCAGAGATCTGTCAGTAGATTCCAATTTAACTACTCTGCTATCCCAAACAAAGATTATTGGGCTCATCACATTCAAATCACTGACCACAAGACGCACCTAGTTTTTGGAGGAGGAAAAACAAGGAAAAAAAAAATTCTGAATCCCAGAAGCCAGAACAGCAAACGGGATCGCTGCGCAGCAAAAGCAGCGATCCCTCTTGCTGCTCTGGCTTCTGGGATAGCTGCGCAGCCTGCATTCGCTCCATAAGATGCGCACACATTTCCCCTTACTTTTTAGGAGGGAAAAAGTGAGTCTTATAGAGCAAAAAATATGGTATATATGAGAAACACATCAGTACCCCTCCATGCTATAATTGCCTGAAGAAGGCTCCACTTTGCTGATCTTATGCGCAGAATCAGGCACATCACTGGCTCTGCTCCCTGGGCATCCATGCATAAGATTCTTCTCTGCAGAGATTGGGGTCTCATGCCATGACTATGATGCTTTGCCTTGAAAAGTGGCAATGCTTACAGGATGCGTTTACATCGTTTGTTATATTTCTTTGTTGTGATGAAGAGGGACAGGCAGTTTTGTCCCAACGCTTTTCTGCTTCAGTTTTTAGGCATCTGCAACAGTATGGATGTCATTTACCAGCACATCTGTAATACCTCTTGTGCCAGTGCTGGAAAATCTGGGCAAAGCAAACAAGAATGATCAAGCAGGATTCAAGAGTGCATGTTGTCTTGCCAGGGCACCAATATTACTTGCCTCTTGGGAAAGAAATACTGTCTCTGATTGTTGGCTGTTGATGGTCTCACTCCTGTGAAATTATTTCTGTGTCCTTTCAGTTGCTGGTAGTTCGTTCATTTTTTTTGTCATACTATAAAATGTGGCAAATGATTTCACTAGCGTAAGCACTTAGAAGTGTTGCAAAAATGGCTTTCAAGCTCCAGAGCACTCCTTCTCATGGTAAATCTGTCCCCTTAGCATGAAGGCCTTTTAAAATGTTCTTTTGCCATAGATTTGACTAATTGTTCCATTGTCCGTTGCAAAGTGTACTGTTATAACCACAGCACGTACACATATTTTCTGTAGACCTGGAAAGAATTAAAAGTGGTTTCTTTTGTTTTATCTGTAAATCCTGAGAACTGTTGTAGTGAGAACTGCCCTCCATCCAGTTGGCTTTCCAAACCGTTAAGAGCAAGGTAGTGCTATGTTATCTTCCTGTACTAGAATATTGCTTTGTAGCCTTGCAGTGTGCTGCTGTTAAGGTTTTACTACTCCACAGAGGTCCTGGGCTCATAGATCTCTCATTCACAAGGACCCCTTCTACATAATCCCCTGATTGGTGACAATCAGGAAGCATTAACGTATATTTCTGATGAGGGGATTTAGAGCTATTGTGGTATTGCCATAAAAACAGCTCTTTCCCCCAGTACTATTAGTCAGTGTGGAACAGTACTGGGATTCCACTGGCAATGTGTGTTTGGCAACACTGATCACCTGCAGATACATTTGTACAGAAGTCCTCTTTGCATAATTGCCCTGTCAGTATTTCTCACTGAGTCACAAACAGTTTTATCATCCTTAGAACAAGAATGCTAAAGTTTGGGGTTTTAGCTGGAGCTGTATACCTCTCCCAAACCTTTGAGTTCTGTTTCAGCAGCTGTCTAGCAACTTGTATGCCTTCTAGATTGGCCTTATTAACTAGCACATGGTTCTCGTTCTACAAGAAACTGAGGCATATCCTTGTAAATTCCCCAAATCTGATGGCTTACTTTAGCAGAAGGTAAGATGGAAAAAAATGAAATACTCCTCTCCAGAGAGTCAGAAATGTTTAAAACAATAAAATAAACAGGCAATATGCCTATAGAAAAAGAAAGGTCTGCTGTGAACCAGCAGCTGCACTAATCAACTAATCTTGTCTGAATTAGGTTTAAATTCCTTTAGCTCCATGCAGTGCACCAGTCTCAGTCACTGATTCTACTAGGACTGAAATGGAAATGAGAGATGGGAGATGTGTTCAGGTCCTTGTCTGAACATGTAAGCACCAAATTGTATAGGGATTCTGGGTCCAGTGTACAAGCCCTTCCCCCAACTTCATCATGCACACTTCCCTCATTCAGTTCCCGACCTTCTCTTGTGTAGGGAAGGTCTGTGTAGGGATTCTCCTCATGTGAATGCAAGTACAACTCTCTTCGTGATCAACCATGTACAAGTGAATGTGGGTAGAATCCCTATACAAGATGGGAATGTTTGGAAACTGAGCAGGGAAGGGGCATGTGCAGGGACATTGAGGGTCAAGCCTCCATGCATGCTTCTGTCTATGTGGTTTGGCACTTTTGTAGTCATACCTATACACAGTTGGAGTTGGGTGTTATCAACTCCTGATGACATAGCACTCCAAAAACACTGAATAATCTTGTGCAGTGGTTTCTCGTAGATGTCAGACACCAAGAGGCACAGAATTGAACTTTTCTCCCTTGTTGGATATTCTTCAGTAATGTTAATTTAAATTTGATATGTATATTTTAAACACGGTTGTGCACCACCCTAAAATGATGTTAAGAGTGGTACAGAAGTGTGTTGTATATATATTAAGCTTTGCTTTCCTGCAGCTTTCCTAGCAAAAGGACAGTACATATTGAAACGCGATTTGCTCTGGTGTTACTTAAATACAGTAACCCTAAATGGATTTATTTTGATGTGTAGTGACACCTTGACTTAAACCTTGGCTGTGGATAGAATCCTGATTTACTTTTGTATACTTCGGTTTATAATTGAGTGCCACTTTGACTTCTCTCTCCCTTCTCCTCCATATCAAAACCAAAAGCTTCTGGTAGCTAAATTAATTTCTTAGTATTTAGATTTTAATATTTGGTTGTATGAAAAGGAAAATGGAAGTAGTTTGTACACACAACTAAATTAGGCAGATCTTCTAAGCATCCAAATGATCCTTTCACCTAGGTATCTGAAGGGTTGATTGATGATAGAATCAGAAACGGTATCTGCCTTTGACTTTAAGATAAAAATATTGGAATTCCACGGAAACCTGTTAGATATTGTTTTATTCATTACTTAACCTAGAGGGAGGCAGGGTCCTAGCCCACCAGCTCAGGCTTGTGATAGTTTGGCCACATCTATCCCAAGGTTATCAGGGTGGGGGACAAGCCATTTGAATTCTTCGACATGTTACTGATGTTCGAGTCCTGGAAATCTTGTCTTAGCAAGATGGTGAGCTATGCTCTTGTTATATGTGTGTTATTTTGGGGTATTTAAGTAACTAGCCATAATGCCCCCCCCAAAAAAATTAGTCATACTATGATGATGCCAATATTATTTGTATGAATTTTCAGTATCCTAGGAGTAGCAAACTTAGGGAGCAGTGTCTGTTTTTGTAAACAGGTTCTAGATGTTCAGCCTTGTAGCTGCAGAAGACAATTAGCAGGACATCAGTTTACTTTTTTGTAAGATCTGGGGTGTCTGTTTCCCCATAGGTTGTTTTTTTCTCAGGTTTATTTAAAAGCACGAGTATTTCATATTACCAGTATCCTGTAATGTACTAGCAGATTGGGAGCAATTAATTCCCAACACCTGTGTAATGTGATTTCTAAGACAAATTGCTTTATCTTTAGCAGGTGCAAATGGCAAAGCTTACAACTGACTTTCTATTTATTCTTTTTTGTTTCAGTTTCAGCTTCTAAATTCTTTTCTTTTCCTTTTTCATTCATTAACATTTTGTAGAAAGGTCTTGTAGGTGGTTTATTTATGACACAGACAGGAATTCAGAGATGCTGATAGATTATTTTTTTGCTCAGTATTATGTTGCCTCTATATTTATCTTGTATAGCTGAATCTATATTAAAGATGACATACCAAGATCAGGGGATGCTGGAGAAAGGGAGAGAGATACTTCATCATCTTCAGGAATTGGTGTTCTTACGTAATGCCAAGCCTTTGTATTGCACCGTTCTGTATTTCCTCTTTTGTGGCAAACTGCAGTTGTAAGCCATGATCAAACCATGGTTTGCATTTCAGATTGCAGAAAAACTTTGGTTTGTACAAACTCTGTTTTCGCCTATTTGGATGTAACTGCAAACTGGTTTGCCACAAAAGAGGATGTGTAACAGTTTGCAAGGGGAGAAAGGTGTGTACATGCCCAAGGCTCTGTTTGAATTGAGCCAGGGTCTAGGAACTAAAAAGCCTTAGATCAAGTCTTTGTGCCATCTAATATTCTTTCATTGGTTTTAGGGGGTCTTTCTTGAATTCATGTTTGGACTTATTCCAAAACTAGTATTGCAGTGCTTTTGTTGAGTTTGCTAAGTAATTTGATTAATTTCCCATAATTTTACTTGAGTGATTACTTCTGAAGTATTCTCTGCTCTTACCATAACCACAGTTTGTGATGAATGTACAAATATCCACATTAAATTTTCAGCTATCAGGTTTGACAAGTTCCTTGGTTCAGGGCTGAGAGGAAGGGCTTTAAAACTATGAAGCACTTCTAAAATTGCAGCTGAGGAGCCCAGAGTTTAACAGTCCAATCCTAAACATGCTTAATAATAATAATAATAATCCTACTGAATTCTCTGAGACCTTCCTCTTACAGAGTAAGCTTCATTTTCAAACATTTGACAGTGAAAATGATGTGTAGAAGATACTGGAGACTTTCACATTTGTCCTTGAGATGAGCACTGTTCATATTGGAAGACAAAAATAGAAAAACTGTATTTCTTCATGCAGAACCACTTGTCAGCAAGAAAAGAAACGTAACACAGCTGTGGAAGTCTGTTCGACCCGATGTAAAAAATATCCTTTATTACTGACACAAAATTCTGCACACTTCTTCTAGCCTTAAAATATGCACCAGCGGCTTTGTGGCTTTTTGACTAATCTTCTTTTACTTCAAAAATACACTGACAGAATATTGGCTCTGCATGTATTTTTGGAGTTAACATGATCCCTTCATTTTTTCTGTTTTCTATTAATATTTATAAACTCTTCTCAGAAACCCAACAGCCACAGGTATGGGTTTTCTTTATCAATGCAGGCAATAAAAGGGGAAAAACTTAACTCTAGAAGAATGTAGTTGCTTTATGTTACGTAGCATAGCTAATATTATCCTTCTGCATTTAATAGGAATATAATACAGTTTTATGCAGGAATTTATAAACAACCACAGAAATAGACATACAGTTATTGTAATATAAGAGACAGATGGTCTTGATTAATAGCTAAAAAAAAATCTAGTTGCTTTAGGTGAAACGGTTTACAGTATCCTGCCCTGTTACCTCCTTCTAGATTAGATCCTTCATGGAAAGTATATTATTGCATTAGCTTTATGTTCACTATTCTGTATAAATGCATTTAATCAGTGCTGTAAGAAAGAGAAAGTTTTCAATTGATATAAAATGTGGCAAAATTCCTTCCCAATCTTTTTTTGGCAGAGAGAGACTGAGAACACACAGCATTGAATCATCAGGAAAATTGAAGATTTCCCCTGAACAACATTGGGATTTTACTGCAGAGGACTTGAAAGATCTTGGAGAAATTGGACGAGGCGCTTATGGTTCTGTCAACAAAATGGTCCACAAACCAAGTGGGCAAATTATGGCTGTTAAAGTAGGTGATGCCCGTAATTACTCTTGTACTTTCCAACTGCAGGGGCAGCATATAGTGGATAATTTAATATCCATCCATCTTGCGCTCAGCAGTTGTTTGCTTTCCCTTGCTGTCTGTATATTTTGCCTTGTAGTTTAGTGTTATTAAATACTTAACTGGTTTGTAAAATTATGGGTTGTAAAATTTAAGGAGAACATCTAATATACGTAAGCTTCTTTTTAACACAAACACTGTATATATACTGAGACCCTTTATCTCTAGGTTCCTGGTTTTAAATCCAGCTTAGGTTTATTATTCTTAAATGCAGTTTTGCAGTGGACAGGTCAGGGTCCTTTGTGGAACAAGCTAGTTGCCTTGCTGCAGTAGTTTTCATTTTTCCTACTTATCTACTTGAACCAGTGTGCTTTCGAACTGCTAGGTTGGCAGGAACCTGGGACAAAGCAACGGGAGCTCACCCCATCATGTGGATTCGAACTGCTGACCTTCCAGTTGGCAAGCCCAAGAGGCACAGTGGTTTAGACCACAGCGCCACCTGCGTCCCACTCATTTCTTGTAATACTCTTTTAACAACACTGGGCTATAAAATAACTTGAAGTGAAGGCAGAATTGAGCCCTGTTCTCAGTCCAGTTATCAGCAAATATACTGGCATGTTTCATAATGTAGGCCACTAGTCATCAAGTATAATAGGAGTAGAAGAGGGCGTGACCAGTATGCTTTATGGAATATTAAATGTTCTTCGCCCTGCTTTTTCCAGCATCTGTACATAAGTGAATTCTGGCCTACAAGGAATCCATTGTGTCTTGTTCCCTTCTCCCCCTGAATTTGTAGGGTGGCACATGCCATATTCTTTTCTGTATAGCCATGCCTCTGCTGAGTCCTGTTGAGGGTCAATATTTGGGTTTTGCATAGCAACAAATTAAGGTTTGCTACCAAATAAATAGGTCAGTACCAACAAGGAGTTGCGTCCAGTGTGGACTGCTTCACACTTTGCTTGTTAGCCAGGTTTCACTTGTGTATGCTGCAGTAGAGCACACAAAGTATGAATGCAGAGGTGGACATTTGTAAACACAATGGACAGGCTACATGAGAGACACATCACATTGCATCTCCCTGATACATCTTTAGTGGGTCCTTGAGCATTTAAGGATTCACATAACTTTCACGTTGACCTCAGCAACTGTCATACATTTATCTGTATGATAGACACAATTGCCATATTCAAACTTTGCTATTATACATTCCCATGTATTCAGTAATAAATACTAAATCATCATAAATTATGGGAGGAATTTAGCATTGCACTATTATGATGATTCTCTTAGCCTACCTTACAGGACAATCTCCTCCCTGCCCCCAGGTACGCTTTTCTGGAGGTTCCCACAATCACTGGAACCAGTTTGATCTTCCCAAGATCACTCTACCTTGATTTGTGCTCAGCTTGTGTTTTCTGTGGAAAGTCTTGATAATAGGTGGCTGTTTTATGGTAAAATAATGCTGGAAAAAGATTCTATATAGATGGCCAGGAAAATAAAAGTAAAAGAAAAGAAAGAATTCTAAAATTCTATAGACAGAATTCTACAGAAAACAGGAAGGTGAGGCCATTGAAGAAAGAGAAACATGGTAAAGAAATATTGGAAAGGAATTCTGGAGAAGAAAATGGGAGCAAGGTCAGAAAACTCAGGAGATAAACTGCATTTTTGCAGGGATCTTGAAATCAAGGAGAGCACAATGGCAAGTGCTTTGCATATTTGGTCATGCGATTCCTTGGGAATACAAAGATTGGATAATGTATTGTACAGTGGTACCTCAGGTTACATACGCTTCAGGTTACATACGCTTCAGGTTACACACTCCACTAACCCAGAAATAGTGCTTCAGGTTAAGAACTTTGCTACAGGACAAGAACAGAAATCGGGCTTTGGCAGCGCGGCGGCAGCAGGAGGCCCCATTAGCTAAAGTGGTGCTTCACGGTAAGAACAGTTTCAGGTTAAGAACGACCTCCAGAATGAATTAAGTACTTAACCCGAGGTACCACTATATACAAAGGCTAGGAATAGTTCCAAGCCGAAGGGAATTGTGAAGGTTAGAGGGCATTGGCCTATATGTAGTTTAGGTATTGCCCAGAGAGTTAAGAAACACTGGAAAAAGGAAAAACAGATGGAATGTGTTATATTTGCAGTTGTGTTTTAGAGTTCCCATTTCATCTTCTGTGTAACAGGCAGTTCTTTACTTGGATCATTCTGTTCTGCCCATCACTTCCTAGGCAAACAGTTGAGCTGCTTACTATTTGTACTCTGGAATGTGTAATGGCTTTACAGCTGTAGAATAATTGTGCCCAGAAGAATTGTATAGTGTCTCCAGAACAAAGCAGAACCGTCCCATGCCTGCTATTATAACTTTCTCAAGTGGCTTTGATCAGCATTTGTTTGGTGGGGGAGGGTATGGTATTTTTGTTACTCTTAACAGTTAGCATATAGAGATCCATATTGTTATTCTATAACTGGGGGTATTTTTGTAAAGTGTCTTCTTGGGGCCATATTACGTGCTAATGTTCAAAGCATTTTTTATTGTGTGCTTAGAATTGGCCTTATCTTTTTTCTTTAGAAGAACAGGGGTGTGGGTGTTCATGCTGATTTTGGATTGGGGCTGGAAGAGAGGTTAGCTGTTTAGCCCTGCACTGCTTTCCCTGGAAAATCATCCTATACAGAAGCTTTTTTGCCCCAGAAGGTGATAGCAAATTGTGGGTAGTGCTGGAGGAGGTTGCCTAGAAAATAGCAATGGGTAAAGGATCAAAATCTGGATTAGGATTAGGATCCACTGCAGTTAACTTTTCTAAAAGGAGAGACATGACACAGTGCCTAAAAACACTTTTAATGTGCCATGCAGTTTGGCCCTTAGTCACAGATGGGCTACCAACGTGTCATATTCTTTATGGAGGGGGTGGGGGACCTTAGGCCAAGGGACCAAATATGGTCCTTAGTAATCTTTCTAGGCCATGCTTCCTCTCCAAGCCACACCTGTGGCCAGCCTTGTACTGCGGCCAACTCAAATGTTTTTGTTAGGCTAGAATGTGTCCCATGAATTGAGTCCTGAACTGAATAAAAAACTGCCTAATAAAAGGGAATACTCATCCTCAAATATGGATTGTTGCATGATAATGATAGCATAAGTCAGCCTTCCCCAACTTGCCGTCTTCCCATCATCCTAAACTACTGGACAAGGTGTGGTGGTTAGACTTCTAGACTAGTACCTTGGAGATCAGGTTTGAATCCTTACTCAGGCATGTAACTCTTTGGTTGTCCTTGAGCTAGTTGCTATTCTTCATCCTAACCTTCCTTACAGGTTAGAGGTTATTTATTTTTCTTAAAAATACACAATTACGTCCCCCTTCTAACCCACTTGAAATGTTTTAATAATTAAGTATTTAAAGTTCATTCACCTGAGCTGATTAGAATGGTTCAAATGACATGTCAAAGCCCATGGGTTGTGGTTGGTTGCTCCCAGTTTGGCTTGGAGAGTGGAAGGAGTGAAGTGGGCACTTTTGAGCAGCACATGATTCACATGGGTGAGCCCATAATAAGATATTAATGTGACATGCAAACACAGCTAGTTCTGTTTCCTTTAATTATGATATCTCTTCCTTTCTTATTCTTTCAGAGAATTCGTTCGACAGTGGATGAAAAGGAACAGAAACAGCTTTTAATGGATTTGGATGTAGTTATGCGAAGTAGTGATTGCCCATATATTGTTCAGTTTTATGGAGCACTCTTCAGAGAGGTGGGCACTCAAAATCTGCTTAGTTTGTAACAGATTTAGTTAATACGTTTTATGACGTTTTAATGGGTAATGAAGCACATTAACTGAAGGGCAGGCGGTAGACAATTTGTAAGGGTAAACTAGTTTGGTGGGGAAGATGCATGTAAAGAAAACCTTAGCACTGCTTTATCTCTAAAATGCCTATTTCATTTCAGTGCTTCTCATTATAATCATGTGTTATACACTTGTGTCTTTCAAGCTTTCTACCTTTTATTACATTTCACTTTTATCACATTCCTCCTCTTAAGGAGGTTGGGATGGTGTACATGGTTCTCTCCCATTTTTATCACAACAACCCTGCCAGGTAGGTTAAACTGAGATATAATAGCTGGCCCAAGATATTGAGAAGCCTGGTAAGCATCTGACTACTCCAGGGGTCACGAGGAATGCAATGCCATTGTATTTTGGGGTGGACAACTGCTGTTGTATTCGAATGTCACATGCCACCTAACTACCATATATACTCGTGTATAAGCCGACTTTTTCAGCACATTTTTAATGCCACCAAGCGCATTTCCAGCAGCCCCTCGTCGGAGCAAGCTGTTTGCTGCCGCCACTCGCGCCGCCGCTGCTCTGCCAAGCGTGGCTCCTGTGCCTGCCCTTGCGAGCGGCAGAGGCTGTTGTTGTCGGCAGAGGAGAAGGAAAGAGCAGCCCAAAAACAGCCCTTTTGGGCTGCTCGTTCTTCCTCCGACGCTGCCACCACCAACCTCTGCCTCTTGGCAGCACCCTAGGTAGGCAGAGAGACGGGAGGGGCTGGGGGGGGAAAGGTGCCCCCTCTGTGCACACGCTCTCCGGCCCACCAGGAGGTTTGTGGTGTGGTGAATTGGCTTATACTCGAGTCAAAAAGTTTCCCCAGTTTTTTGTGGTAAAATTAGGTGCCTCGGCTTATATTCGGGTCAGCTTATACTCGAGTATATACAGTAATTGATTAGACCAATTGTAATTTGACAAAAGAGGAAGCAGAATATTTTGTGAGGCAGACCAACTTGAAGTTTGTTCACAGAAATATATATGTTCTGCTTTGTCTCTCTTAGTAAGGCAAAGGTTTGCATCGGTGTTGGTTTGTATGTCCAAGGACCTTCTTTTTTATGCTTCCCTTTCCATCACAGCTTAGCAAGAGTTGCACGTTGACCACCCCATATGTGTATTTCAGATTAGCAATAATAAAACATGTCTTGCTTACTGCTTTTTTTATTTTTAGGGTGACTGTTGGATCTGTATGGAGCTCATGTCTACCTCGTTTGATAAATTTTACAAATATGTATATAGTGTATTAGATGACGTTATTCCAGAAGAAATTCTAGGCAAAATCACTTTAGCTGTAAGTATTCTTTATATTCTCACTGCTGCCTTTTTTGTGTGTGCACACTTCTGCTTTGATTTTCAAATCCAGGATCTAGGCGGGAGATGATCTGGCTTATTTAGGCTTGTTGCTGTGAACCATCCCTAATGGTTTACTGCTCAGTCTCTGCCAGGGCGGCTTCAGAATTTTTTTTTCTTGTGGTGGTGGAGGGGCACAGAAAGCACAAAATATACTTCTAGGTGGGTGGGTTGTGTCCCACATGCTAAGATCTCTGAAAGAAAAATAGCAGTATATGCCAATGACAGGAGTCCAGCAACGGGGAGGCAAGAGTGGGGGTGAGCTCCTTGGTTGGGGAGTGCACTGCCCCTAGCCCATGCCCCAGCACCACCCATGGTCCCTGCTAGCACAAGCGGGAAACAAACCACGGTCTTACACAACCATTTCTATCACATTTTGTTTGCATTAACTACACTGTAACATGGTATAGCTATTCGCGTCTGCATTTCTGCCTTATAAGCTGTCTGAGATGCATCTTTAAATTGTTTGGCTTTGAATTGTGTAATTTATTATATTTTTGTTCCCAGTAAAATTTCTCCTTCTCTCCTAGACTGTGAAAGCACTAAACCACTTAAAAGAAAACTTGAAAATCATTCACAGAGGTAGGCTTTTTTGGATTTGCCTTTCTTACTGTGTGGTATGTCTGTCACACGCCGTTCTTCCTGAGCATGCCTGTAGATTATGCAAAATAAATTTATGACCCGACTTTTGGGGGTATTCCACTTGATCATTTTATGTTTCACTATGTCCATGTGAGTTTTGGTTTTCTTGGGCTACCAGTTGGAGGCTGACATTAGGACAGAGCCAATTGACAACACTCGTTGGGTGTTTTTAAGTCACAAGTTTCTGTGTGGAGAATAGGGTCACAGTGCTATGGGAGGGGGTTTCTCCCATTTAAGTCTCACACACACCAAAGCTGCTGCCATTGGTTGCTTGGCTGGCTGAGGTGCCTAGTTTGTTACTCCCTAACAAGCCAGGATTTGTAAGTCAACAACAAACAATGGTTTAAGGCTGGCTAGTGATCCTGGTTTGTAAGGAAGCAACAAACCGAGATCCTGAGTTCGGCTATCATGGGAAGCAAGCTCGAATCCAGGTTCTTGATTTATTTCTCCTGTTAATTCCAGAGGGGGAGTGACTCTAGCTTCCTGGGACATGCAGTTGCGGTTGCTGTCTTTACTCGTTACTTTGTGTCTAACACTATGTAACTTTCAGCAGTTGGAAACTGAAGTGCTTTGGTTGCAGCTTATCTGCTTAAATATGTTTCTGTTTGCCCACATCTGTTGCAGATATTAAACCTTCCAATATTCTTCTGGACAGAAACGGAAATATTAAACTCTGTGATTTCGGCATTAGTGGACAACTTGTAGACTCCATTGCCAAAACCAGAGATGCTGGCTGCCGGCCCTACATGGCAGTAAGTGGGATTTGAAAACTTATATGTGATGGGGGTGAGGTGCAAATAGAAATGGAATCCTTTCTTTTACTCCCTTTGTTGTATAGGCAGAAGCTAAATATTTTGTACATGAATGGCTGAGGTTGAAATCATGCTTCAGCTTCACAAGCTAAAACTTAGATGAAGTTAGCTTGATGTGAGGCTTCTCCAGCTTAATCTTAGTACATTAGTACATTACATCACTGCACACCCAAGGTAGTGCTGAACAGCTTTTCTTGCAGTAATCAAATCTCTTTCATGCTTTAGTAACCTGGTCCCTCTACTGGCGAAGGTATTGGAAGCATCCATTTTCTATGTGTTTGCATTTAGATGGTCATTTGTAGGAGGAATCTATAATGAGCTAGTAAAACCCTGTGGCTCCTATCAGAGCTTTTCCTGGGAAGAAGAGGCTCGGGAATAGAGTGAGGACATTTTGGGCCATGATGGTTACCATACAAAGGTGCAGGGAAACGGGGAACATGCAGTTCAGTGAAATACCTTTTGAGGAAATTAAGTCTGAGAATTGCTTAGTAACATTCTGATGAGGATATTGGTGTCTTGTGGTAGCATGAATCAATAAAATACAGCTTTAGTTCCCAAATGTGGCAGAATAATTGACTAGTCTAAGAGGGATGCCCCCTATTGCCATTTAAATAACAGACAGATGGTTACACAAGATTTCCAAAAATACAGATTCTTTTGCCATTTGTGTTAGTTTTTTTAAGGAGAAGTGATGCCAGATTCAAAGCCACAGATAACAGGGAAACAAAGCATATTCTTTCAGAAATACTGGCACCAGCCAAGTGAGACCAATACACTTGAGTTGTGACATTAATAGCAGATGGTTTTGCCAAGCAGAACCAGACTGGACAAAAGTGCTGCAAAAGATTGAATGGTTCAGTACAATCATAACAATACAACATCATAAAATTCACAAATAAAATAAGAGGGTAATTTTATATAGAATAATATCTAGACTTTAGGAACCTGTAACATTGAAATACGTTTAATACTTCACCGTGATGAAACTTGTATATAATAATTGTCCAGGGCTTCTAAGCGGGAACCATGGGATCTAATTATCCCGAGAAGACTCATATTAAGGGCTTTCAGTTCAGACTCCAGATTCAGTACTTTGGAAAACAGTCCGCCTCAGTCAAAGATGCTTAAGGGGTTGCCTAATTTGGCTCAGTGTTTATCCAAGTCCAATTCCTTCCTACCCCTTCACTAGTGAGAAATCAAAAATTTCAGAAGGATAGCTGCAGTGATTTCCCCTCAAGGCCAGTCTTTGCAGTTTTGGGGTGGGTAAAAAAGGAATCACTTAAATATCCCCTAATGTTTGCTTCATTTGCATAATTCATACCATGTTGCAGGATTCTGATTTGCTTTAAATAGAGTACATGCAGCCTTGCATTAGGATTAGGATCATGGAAGGGACAGTTGGTGTTAAATGAATCCTTCTCCATAGCCCAATTCAGTAAATTCTTGTCTTTTTCTTATATAACTGATATTCTTCCTCTAATTTCAGCCAGAGAGGATAGACCCCAGTGCATCCAGGCAAGGATATGATGTCCGCTCTGATGTCTGGAGCTTAGGGATTACATTGGTAAGTGAGAAATGCTAAGGGCTTTGCATGCTGCTGGAGATAAAACCCTAAAGCAGCTTGTGAAGCAGCTTTAGGAGAAGTAAAAGCTAAACTGGCATTACTCTTGTGAACATGTACGCTGCGATAGGGCCTGCATTGCCTCCCTGAATAACAGACCTGTCTCAGCTTTCCTCTGCTATGCAGTTTGGCTTCCGTGGCTACTTTTTATCAGCAGTGACTTTACTCTGTTACTAGGGGGCAGCAATGCATGCTAAACCTCAAAAGATCCATGCTTTAAGCCAGGAAATCTGTTCCTTGATGCCCCTTTAGAGCCAATGTAAGCCCAGCCTTCCTAGGTTTGGACCACTGAAGAAAGCAAACTTAGTAGGAGTGGAGAAGAGTGTATTGAAGCAGAAAGGTAGAAACCAAGGGTTCGGTCTAATCAGAGACAGTTCCAGATTCGAAGGGGCTGGGCATAGTACCCTCTCTGGGCACATACACCCTTAGCATTAGCCTAGTAGCCACCTCCAAAGTGGAGCTGACTAGGGGTGGGGACAGGTGGCAATGGTATCAAAGGGGGAAACCAGGAACTCCAGCTACCACCTCCTTCATTTCCCTGGAATGCCTCTGGGCCCTGCCCTAGCATGTACAGTGGATGCTCAGGTTGCGAACGTGATCCATGCGGGAAGCACGTTCGCAACCCACAGCGCCGCATCTGCACACATGCAAGTTGCAATTCAGCGCTTCTGCACATGTGCAAAGCGATTTAGTGCTTCTGCGCATGCGCAAGCACTGAAACCCAGAAGTAATTTGTTCCGGTACTTCCGGTTTTGGTGCGGTGCATAACCCAAAGCTTCTGTAACCCGAGGTATGACTGTAGTATGTTTAGGAGGAATGGGTAGACATTGTTTCCTCTGCTTTTTTTATGGGAAGCTTGAGGTCCGTCAACCGAAGACAAATGCAAAATAGGGGCTTGGGTTAATGCAGAACACACACACACACACACACACACACACACACACACACACTATTATTTCATGTGTTTTAGAGGTCAAGTGCTTGCCTGCTGTTTTGTGAACATTTTAAATTTAATTGAAGCAGCTGGTAAGTTGCCCACTCTTGCTTCCCCAGCAATTGTCTGCACACCTCGTATGATTCTTCTTCTTTTTAACAAAAGAAATGGAAAGCATTGCAGCTCTTCTACAGCAGCAAGACAGAATTTCTCCCCCATCTGTGGAAAGCAGACTTGTGGGCTTTTCACAAATGGCAAAGTGTGAATACATCCAGTTGCAAAGACAAGGAAAAAAGAATGTTTGTGGGGAGCAGGGGGGATTAGGATGCAGAGGGTTGAGTTCTTTTAAGTTACTACTATGTCTAGGAATCTCTTTTGAGTACCGGAACTATTATTTCTCAGGCACAAGCCATCTCCTACTTTCCCCCAAGCTTTCTTGATTTCAGCGGGCTAATTTGGGGGGTTGCTATTGTTAAATCGTTAGGAGTTGGAAACCTTGCACAGAGCTTCTGCTGTTGGGGCTTGTTTGGAGAATCCTCGCTCCCACCCTCCTGGCCCCATGAGCTTCACAATGGCTAATCTATCCCATGCTGTTGCTTTTTCTTTCGGTGTAGTATGAACTGGCCACAGGACGGTTCCCCTATCCCAAATGGAATAGTGTTTTTGATCAGCTGACACAAGTAGTCAAAGGAGACCCACCGCAGCTGAGTAACTCAGAGGAACGGGAGTTCTCCCAAAGTTTTATCAACTTTGTCAACTTGTGGTGAGTATGCCTCGCTCTGGGGCTCTTCAGGGCATTAGTAAGTGGTTCTGGCTCAGGCTTCCAACTCTGTCCCTCAGCAACTTGCATGTGGCAGCAACATCCAAGAGCATTCCTGTTGCTGGTAATGGTGCATTTTTCCTCCACTGAGGATGAAAGTGGTTTGGGTGGAGAAAGCTGCAGTATGAAGAGCCACTTGCAAGCCTCAAATTAATGCCACATTTCCTGCATGTGTGATGGAAGTGGTGGCTTGGAGAGATTTAGACATGTCCTTCCCTGGTTGAGTTGCCACTCAACGTGAAGGCAACGCAGATCTTCCTTACTGACTTCTCACATTTGACAAATAGCACCGGGGTGGTGGGGAGGCCTTTCCTCAGGCTGTGTCTGTAGCAAGACCTTTTGTAGCCCCTAATTACATCTTGGAGATCCGTTTGTTGTTGCCTCCTCGATATATGATAGAGGGAACAGCGATTGCATCAAATAGAGTGCACACTGTAAATTGCAGAATATATCTTTGTAGTGCCTGCTCCTGGGAGTTTGCCTACCTGCAGGTTTGTAGCTGTGATATTTTAAATGAATGTTGATAAGTTGTGTTTGCCTCATTGCAGCACAATTATTACATTGTCCTGTGGATAAAACAAAGTGGATATGAGTCGGTTGCTCTCGTTACATTTAGCACACCAGAATGGGCTCAGGAAGCGTTATGTGAGCAACTTAACATCCTTTAGTATATATACAGGACAATGTAATAATTGTGCTGCAATGAGGCAAACATCAGTGGTGATTTGGAGCCATGCAAGACAATAGTTAAAGATACCTTTAAGATGAAACAATTGCCTTTGAGGCTGTAATCACACAAAAGAGAAAGCAGAGGTGTGGTATTTAAAGGAGAATGATCAATGTACGTTTTACAAACTGATTAAAGCAAGACAGTCGCTTCAAATTCACTACAGTGTTGATGTGCTGCCACCTGTTGGTTTGACATTTTTCTGCAGTGTTTTTAAAATGCAGTTAGTTAGCCTCTTGAGCTGATTTCTTAGAGGCAGATGGACAGGACAAGACTGTCTTTAATTCAGTGATGTGCTTTCCTCCTTAGAAAGGTGGGGAGCAGGTTTTGTGTTAAGTATACCAGGCCCTTGAAAAGCAACTGTGGCATTTTCCTCTCTGCTGAGCTCTCTATATTCATTATTGGCAGGTTATGGTAGTGCAAGAAGGATCTTTTTTAGACTCCCCCCCCCCCCCCCCGGCCTATGTTTGTTTATGAAGGGTTAATTTCATACTGCACAGGTCTTGAGAAAGAAGTAAAAGGAAACTTCCCTGATGCCAGGAAGTTGTTGAAAGGCTGTGTACTTCCTGCATTCAGAATTTTAAAACAATGGAGTGAGAGATGTACCGATAGGTTGCAGACTTCAGAGTGCTTCTGGTTATATTGCAGCATTTTCTTGGTTACCTGCAGACCAAGGACAGTCCTGGGATTCTCAATACATTCAATATACTCTGAGCTTAATAGGCAATACAGAATTGAAAATATGGTGTCCAGGGCTCCTGCATAGTTTGGTAGAAAGAGGAATTTCAATAGTGCATCTTGTCTTGCATGGCTCATCTGCTGAAATTCCCACTCCTATACAGCTTGCACAAGCCCTGTCCTCTTTTTTTAATTTATTTATTTAACTGGTTGCCCTGAGTGAAAGAGAAGGCAGGTCACTATCACTGTATGAGTTGGTTTTATAGCCACAGCCTTTGGGCAGAGAGGTGACTTAAATGACCATTAATGATCATCATCATACATATAGGTGTGATAGAATTGCAGACTCTGACAGTGTGCAGTGTCTTAACTGCCCAACACTTAATTTCATATGTTTTTCTGCTAATGTTCTGTCACCCTAATCCTCTTCCTGATCTTTTTAGCCTTACAAAGGACGAGTCCAAAAGGCCAAAGTATAAGGAGCTTCTGGTGAGTATGATGGGATATGTGAATGCATGAGACTAGAACTGGCTAAGACTTTAAGGACTTTAAAGACTTTAACTCTTTTGAAGCTTGGTATTATTATTATTATAATTATTAACTATACCCCACCCATTTGACTGGGTTGCCAACAGATATAATTAGGCATTCTGTAGCAGCACCATTGCTATTCCCACTTTGTGAGATATGAGCATTCTACCTGTTTAGTGAGGCCGGGCTTGCTATTTTGTCTTTTGCTGTGGTGAGCAATGAAGCAAGCCCACATTTAGTTTGTTCAGGGGTTGTGTTGTGTATCTAGAGAATTAAAGTTTTTTGGCAATTGCATGGCATATTTAATTGGTATAATTGAAATTTGATTTTGGGATTTGTCTGCTTCACCAGTTATCCATTTCCTCCCAAACGTAAGGCAAAGGAATGTACTATACCCCACCTACCTTCTCTGTGTGTATATGCCCATGTTGATGCTTGGACCCCTTCTACTGAATCTAGTGAGCTGGTACCTCAGCGCAGCAACTCATAACACCTGAAGTGTTAAGTTGCATGGAAGTACCTTTGGGAGCTCACACGTCTTCTGGAGGCACCTTCTGTGCTCCAAAAGTGAGACTATATTTTGTTCCCTTCTCTTCTACCAGAAACATCCCTTCATCCTAATGTATGAGGAGCGAACAGTGGACGTTGCGTGCTATGTTTGTAAAATCCTGGATCAAATGCCAACGACTCCGAGCTCTCCAATGTATGTCGATTGATACTGCTGCTACATCAAAACTCTAGTGCAAATGCTGAGAAAAAGCAAGATGTACAGAATCTTCACCCCGTATTGCAGTGTTTTAACGCTCGCCCAGACACCATGTGCAATAATGTTGGTGTTTTTCTTCCATTCTGTCTGTATATTATTGTCACTTATAAAGTGCATCCATGTAATAATACCTGATCACAGTGTTGGTGTCAGTCAAAGAGAGACCTTACTTTGCTCTTTTTGTGGACATGTTCATAAAACGTGGAAATAAGTAACATTTTATTTGTTGACCATGATTGGATAGCACCTAAAGTTAATTTCTAGACTCAGAGACTTCTCAGCAGCTACTGGAATGATTTTATTCTCTCAGACTCTTCCAATTGTTACAGATAATATAAAAGAAAGGAAGTTAGGCATTGGCCTATCTGATTCTGAACATAAACTGCTTGGGGAGAAAGAAACTTTTATGCAGCCAAATGAGCTACTTTTACCTTCTGAAGTCAACAAAGGCAAAGAGGGGATAATATATAAATATATATATATATATATTTCTTCACAAAGTGCAATAGATTAATTGATTTGAAATTCTGTTGCTTTTCAGTCACAGTATATGTTTTGAAGACAATTGTGGCTCAGCAGAACTTCATATTTCGGAGGGAGAAAGAAGTGATCATGTAAAATGGACTATGTCTTTACCAAAAAATAAAAATAAAAATGCATTGCATTGCATTGAAAGGAGCTAACAATTAAACTCATGAGAGTATGAGTTTGAACTCATGGAGAATAATGTATTGTTTCATTTTCCAAGCAAGCCACTTCTTCAGTAGAACTAGGTGTCCTGTAAATTGTTACCTGGTGAGATAAGACTTTTACCTGAGGAATTATTAAACTACTCAGTTGAATTTAACTGGCTTGTGACCCCTGATTTCCAACTCATGGCTAAACTTTCACCATTGAAAGGGTACGGGACAGTTCGCAGTTGTGAAGAGCTATTTTACATTGTTAATAATTATTTGTAATTTATCTCCATCAAAATTCTCATGTTTTCCAGTTGCATAGAAACTTCCCACAGAGCTCCAGGTATGACTTGGATTTCTGATATTAACCGTCAGATCAAATAAGCTCCCCACATCCCCATCAGTTGGATAGTTGGGCTTCCAAAATCATTACAAAGAGGATGCTAAATATGTTTGCTTTCATTTTGTGGATGAATTTGTTTATTAGAAGAATTTCCTAACACAACGGTAACTAAGAGAACTGGAATGTTAAGTTCTTAAAAGCATGTGACAGAAAAAAGGAAACCCAGAGGTTATATTGCCAGACGGAGGGTGGGGTGGGGGAGCCCTTTAAACAATTATATTGTCATCTCAACTGCATCCAGTGTGATCTTGTCTTCTAAGTCACAAGGGGGAGGAAGTGGTGTTTTTTAAAATCCAAAGTTATTTGTAATCTCAGTAACAGTCACTATTTAACATGTAATACTAGAATTGTAAGGGAATTAAGCTTTACCATTGAGTGGGTCAGCGATAACAAGACCCTGTTACTATAACCAGTTAACTTAATTTTCTCTAGTATACCAGCTGATTAATAGGATTTGGGGGCAAAAACTTGGTCAACACCATAAGAGATAATGTATTGAAATGGGAACCAGTTGGGACCAGGGCCATTCCAAGACATTTTGCTGCCTGAGGTAAATGACAAGTGCAGAAGCTGACCAAACTGCCAGGTAAGCACCCACCACCTGAGCGGCTGTTTCACTTGCCCAATGGTAGGCAAAGTCCCTGGTTGGGACTGTTCTAATGTAGTAATTATTCATTGTAATCCACTCAGGTGGAAGATTTTCGACCTCATCCAGATGTTCCCAACCTCTATATGCCTATCTCCTGGCTTTTCCTCTTTGTGCCTGCCGGAAATTGAATAGTAATTAGAGCCCCTTTCATCTTGCATTCTATTCTCACGTATGTTAGCAGCGCATTTCCATTTGGTCAACCGCAAATGGAGGTAGCTCCTATTCAGGCTCAGTGGATGTCTGAGAGGAACTGACTGTTCTAGCATATTAATCATAGATTGATATATTAAGGGTGCAGCATTTATATTACAGTATATGTTTATAAAGATGTATAGTGTTCAGAAGCTGTGAAAATAGTGTAAGAACTGTACATTGTGAGCTCTGGTTTAATTTTTTTCTTGTACCATAGAAAAAAATGTAAAGTTTATTGAGAAGCTGATGTGCAGGGGATATTGCCTTATTGTCTGTAAGTAAAATGGAGTTTGACAACATGATAGCTTCTAAGAGCTTCCAACTATTTTATCCTCTCCTGGTTTGACTTCCTCTTCTATTTAAAATACTCTACATGGAATCAAAGTGTTAATGTAATAGGTCCCCCCCACCCCCGCCTGCAGGTCAGTTGTAATATATCAAGGATCTGAATATGATCTTGCTATAAGGTCAGACATGATGATGGGGAAATCAATAAATGAAAAATGAAATTTAAAAATGCCATCTTTCTTTGGCCAAGTTTTCCTATTTATTGATGTTTGCAAGAAGGACCAAAAGGGATGGTGGGACTTTGAAGGGGTGCCCCTGAAATACAAGAGGCTCAGCTGATCCTGGCCATTGTTTGACCTTTAAACAATTTTTTTACTCCCCTGAACCAATTACTTTGTTTGCTGTCTATGCATTTTACACAGTGGTACCCCCATGCTGACTGCAAGCTTTTTAATCTAGCAGAGCTTCCATCAGTAGAATGGGGAGGGGTGTGCTTTTTGTTATTCCCCCCAGTCTCCAACGCCATCTCACGCACTGTTCTGAAGGGTTCCCCCAACCCTATGGAGTATGTTTTGGGGGACTTCAGGTTGGAAGGAGGAATTGCCAAAAATTGCCTCTCACCCCATTCTGCCACTGGAAGCCTTTGCTGGATCAAAGTGCTTTCTATCAGCGTAAGGGAGAAATCATTGGATAATATTTTTCATCTTTAGCTACTACTGTATTTGAGGCCTGACATTACCACATGAATGACCCAGTTACTTGGGTCATGCATGGCGTATAACACTTGTGCATCCTAGATTTGAATTTGCCTTTTGGGCAACAGCATCACGTTGCTGATTTATGTTATATTTGTAATTTAACACAAAAGATCTTTCTCATCAGTAGCCCTGTCCAACAAGGTAGCTGCCATTTGGGACTTTCGTTTCTTGTTCCATCTGTTTTGTATTTTTATGTTACTGGTTTCAATAAATTCATTGAAATCATTTTGAACTAAATTCTCATACGTTCTCCAGACCATTACCAGCCTCTTCCATTTCTATCATTTGGGGTGGGTGGGGGGAGGCATTTTTTTTAAGGTTTTATTTTGTAGACCAGAGGGGGAGATTGCATTTTTTACTTCTCCTTTAGCAGTTAAATGACAAGAAGCTGTGATTTGACCTGTCTTTGAAGTTCACTGAACAAATTACTGACTTTCTGTCTAACTTTCTGCACATAGTGGCTTGCAAAGGTGAAATGAGGGATAAACTAGTCCAGGCTGGCCAGGCTTTATGGATAGAGCACTGAAGAAATCTTGGAATATCTACTATTGTTAAAGCTTGCACATGACAAAATAACTGCAAAACAAGCACTCAGTGTGACATCACAGGGAGTCTTTTAATTAAGTACGGCAGTGCTGATCACAGAGGTAAGGCATTGTGTTTATTTACAGTGTGGTTTTTTAATATATATATATAGTTGACAGCATCCCTTTAAATAAGGATAAAAAGCCCTGTACCGCATGGCAGTGTAGCACCTAAAACTAGTCTGTATTCAAGTGCTATTAAAAAGCCTCAATGGAATGACTTCTAACTTTTTGCATATTAAAATTAAGTAAAAGAAAACAAGCATGTGAAGGATTGTTCTATCCTACCAGTGCACTGTGTGAACATTTGTACAATAGAAAATTCATGCTTTAAATAGTGACTTTATAAAAAAAACTTAACATTTTTTTATACAACATGCAGCAATATTAAAACCAGTTGTTCGTTCTTCCCCTACTTGACCTCAGAAGTTTAGTCACCCTAGTGAGGCTGGAGTTCTACACATATTGAGGTCTGCAGAGACAGCTCTCCCGGTCCAGGCTGTTCTTCAGCCAAGAAGACACACGAGGGCACGTGGTCCTTTTTGTACTGTCTTGATTTCCAACAACTCCTTCCAGTAACACAATATTAAATACACTCATTTGGTAAATAGTTTTGTAGTTAGCTTTGGTTTGCAATACTTTTACACAGTTTCAGGAAATGGCCAGATCCGTCCAAAGCAGCCACAAACTGTTTCTTACACATGCCCTTCCATACTGTGCGACCTTTCTGAATTGCAGTGCACAGAGGTTTACAGAAGAAATAAAAACACTGATGAATTGGCCAATACTGCAAAGTACCCGGCTAGCCAAGAAGAACAAGCTCCTCCTCTTTGGATGTGGATTCATAGCCGTTCTCTGGAAGACCTTGCATGGGATTTTCACTCTGCTCCCTGCACTACAGGTGAGGCTGGGCAGGAAATCCAGAAAAAAGCAATGGCTAAGGCACGAAGATATTGTGGACTTGAGCATCCTGTGCAGTTAGTTCTGTGTCACAATACTGTAAATGGGAGCTTCTTTTCACAAGCCTTAGGCAATTAAAAGGTTGAATATGACATCAGTGAGATTGCTGCTTGTGTAGCGTAGATCACAGATAGGTGTGTTGAAGGAAAGGATGTCTTGAAAGAGGTGCAGCACCATGTGAAGGAGACAGTAGAGGTTTATTTTGTAAGGAGATTCTTCACACTGGTATTGTGTGCATTGCAAGGTATCTGTTTGGTTCAGTTGAGTGCTATTGTCTTTCTGTTCTGAGGTGCCATTCTGCTGTAGTAGAATGTGCTTTGTGATGCTGCATGCTTCCATGCTAGGTGTTTATGGCTGAATGCTTCACGCTTTCTGTCGGACATCAGCATGATGTCATCAAATTATTATCCTGTTTTTCCTTCTGTCTCTTCATACCATTTTTAAAAGAGAACAACAGTACGATCCCCATAGCTGTAGATCACTATAGTACTATTCTGTCCTTTTTGTGTGGATTTTATGTACACTCTGACATACTGGGCAGGTGAACCTGTTGGTAGTCATCTACTTCAGCACACCATCCTTATTAGTTTTTCCATTTACACAATTTTGTAAGTATGACTTCAAAGCATCTTTTTATTTGTGCTAGAACATTTTTGCCTATTAGAATTGAAATAATCACACAATTGTACTTACATGAAAAACAATTTAACTCAAATTTTAAGAATTGAAATTGCTTTAAAAATTGTTGTTTTCTTACCATTATCTTAATTTAAAAAGTGCTGTCTTTTTTAAGAAGCCATAAAAGTAAACCATATAATAGAACTTTAAAAAGTGGTTTGTTGTAAATTAAAGAATTAATTTGGCTCGTTCAGAATGGTCCCTTTCCCACTTTCATGCCTATGTCATGTCTAGTGGTGTGGATTACACATAAAACAAGTACTATATCCTCAACTCTGAGTGTGGAAAGTTTTTCTGTGTGGAGAAGACTTTCTGGAGAGTAATGATTGTGCACAACTAAGAGTTGCCAATTTGGAAGTACCTATATAAGTACCTGCCCTCCCCTTTCAACATATGTCTCACCACCTGCTTAAGCTGTATTAATTTACAGCACCGGTATAGTTCAAGCAAAGTTTCACTCAAGGGCCATAAACATCATAGCAGACTATTATTTTAAAGGCTTATTCACCTGCTTAACTAGTATTTTGAAGCATGATGCACCTTTGACAACAGCTGCCATTTTCAGATTTGGTTGCAACAGGAAGCAGAAGTTATTTTGTTTTTTAAAAATAATAATAAATCCTGACATATAGGGACCGGTTTAGTTAAAATACGCTTTCCATCACTGTAGATACAGTAGTGTAATTTGTTTTAAACTACCACCTAGCTTTGAGCCAAGTAGGATACATTTTAAGTGCCGTTTAGACTTTTGCTTCTACATTTCTTTTGTCACATAACTAGACTCAAGATTTAGCCCCCAGTCAACTATCTGCTTCCTAGGCCCAACCACTCAGCATTTGGTCTACTGGCAAAAGTAAAACTGAGGGGAATGTAAAGGGTTTTGAACTTGCTAGAATGAAAGATAAGAAGGTATGTGCAAGAAAACAAACAGTAAGCTCACTGGGCATTAAGGAAATTACTAATAATAATTTACAGTCATACCTCGGGTTGAGCGCATTCGAGTTGCACTCCGCGGCAACCCGGAAGTAACGGAGTGCGTTACTTCCAGGTTTTGCCACTTGCGCAGACACTCAAAATGACATCATGCGCAGAAGCGGCAAAAAGCGACGTGCATGCGCAGACGTGCCGTCACTAGTTACGTTTGCTTCTAGATGCAAACGGGGCTGCGGAACGGATCCTGTTCGTATCTAGAGGTACCACTGTATAGGTAAATTATAACATTCAGTTGTTACTGTGGACATTCAGCAGTGTAGTGAGGATCTGTTGCTCAAGTGGATCTGAGTATAGTTTGGAATTGTGGCTGAGGGCTGGGCCCTCACTTTGTGGTATAAAGAGAGAACTATGGTTAAAACGAATAAAGGGTAGATATCTCACAACATAGTGCTTTGCTCATAACCCAGACTTTGTTTTTTATATGTAGCTGTGGAGTCATCACCTGGGTGAAGCCTACCCACATGTGAACAAAGGAACCCTACCAGGCTGGCAGCATTTGCATCTTCTTTTAATGAGGCGACATATTTGAGTGATACATTGCAATATTCTTGTCTGCCCTCAAGAAAGCGATGGTTAGGAACATAATGAGTATCTGGTGCTTGCTATGAAGCCCATGGGCTGGGAAATGGTTGCTGTGTAGCTGGGCCTGCTATGGTCCTGCCTTGTACCAGCTAGCCTGACCTTGCCCTAGATGAAAACCTGGCAGCCTCCTTTTTGGGGTCTGCCCTGTGCAATATCTTAATTTAAAGACAGACAAAGGCCATAGGTTCAGGCTACAAGGGGTAAGTTGCCCAGTTTCTTCCACCGTCGTAGACTTAGTCGTAGATTTGCAACCTTCACTTGTTATGCTGATTAAACTGTCACTTTTTCAGATCGGCTCTGGGCAACATTTTATTCAATATTATCAGTTTATTCAAGACTGCCTGTTTATTAAACTGAATAAATTATTTGGTATATGCAAAGAGATTTGAGGAGGAATGCGAGTCCTTCAAAATGTTTTTAGAATTTGAAACAGAATTTAAATTGGTAATCCTTTCCATTTTTATAAGTTACGATTACTTTATTGCTTGTTGTAAATTTATTCACGACGATCTGATACACTCACAGATATTTATATCATATATAAGAATATGGTTGGTTTTAATAGTTTTATCTATATCAAATTATAGATATGTTTATATTTTTAATTTAATTAATAAATGAGCAAAGTACTTATGAAGGGAGGAATGTACCCTGAAACAGAAAATTGATAGAAGTCACCCCAAACTTCTAGTCAATTAAAAATCCTTCATTTATGTACTTGCTTTTTATATTACTCTGCGTTCTTTCCAAGCTGAGTGCCCACCACATAAACAAGTCAGATTGCTTTACTTCTATTTCAAGTGACTTTAAAATTGGTAAGACAGGGCAGAGAGAGAGAAGTGTTTAGTGAAAGGATGGCTTGGAGGTTACTGGTATGACAATGGCTTCTTCGTGAGCTGACTTTTAAAAAAAGTCTTCATGTATATAATCAGGAGGAAAGGCAGTGGCTGCCATGCAGTGTGTTGGAAGCTGTAAGTGAACCAGATTTTTTTCCACAGTAGGTAATAAGAGACAATATAACAGAACCTGATCCGGATGATAGATATGTTAGGGATGAAATGGATGTGCATACCAAACAGAATTCTGCTGCAGAGTGAGTCTTTCTTGGAAGCTACTAAAGTTAGCTGTGCTTGCTGAGGAGGAGACTCCTGCGCCAGAGATTTGCTTTGTGGTGTGTGGGAGATTATCTGGCAATTTCATTTATAATAGGGGAGGGGAATGTCCTGGGAAAACTGACTCCAGTTTCTTCTCCCTGGCTGTCACCAGAGCTCTCTGATAAAGTATCTGAGTCTCTTTAATGGAAATCTGTTTGTGTTTAACTGCATCCCCACACATAAGGCTTATTCTGTTCACCACTGTTGTAAATGCAGGTCCATGGTACTGTTCAAGTTGAGATCACTAACATCTAAGAAATCAATGTTGAAGATGCTGGGCCCAGTGGTGGTGAGGGAACCGAAACCGTTGGCTGAGCTAGGCGGAGTGAGGTCCAGCCATTCCATTGTTTCCCAAGGAGACTCTGTGAAGCTCATGTGCAAACCAGTTCCTTCTCCAGAAGAGGGAGACAGCTGGGTCTCCATGGGCGACAGGGGAGTGGGCAGGATCTCGTGGGGTGTGAGCAGTTCATCGGTAGCTTTGTTGGAAAATCCTTCCATCACCCCTTCAAAGTGTGGTTCTTCACCCACTTTCAGTAGGGTGATTTCACTCGACCGCCCCAGAGGGCTGTGGGAATTTAACAAGATTTCCAGATGACTGTCGTTGCTGCTAGGGCAGTGTTCAAAGGACAGCTGACCTGAGGGGCCTTGCTCAAATGAAGCAGATGTCTTCAGTAGCGAGGAAGTGCCGGAGGTCCCCGAAGACACTGTTATCTGAGGCACCTTCTGAAGGCAAGGGCGGTCCTCTTTGGCATTTGCAGGCATTTCTGTTTGCAAACAAAAAAGGCTCATCAAGAGCAGATCTACAACTTGACTACGCCGTGCACCCCAAGCCACCCTACAACTTTAAATGTTATAAAACATCTTGCACATCAATGATTACTGCCTGTCAAGACAGCAGACTCCTTTGTCTACAGTATGAGATACCCAATGGAGCACATCGTAATTCGCTGTTGCTGTCAAAGAAGTGTTTCCTACTTTTCTTTTGGTTGGATATAGCTTTATGTGATGTTATGCTAGATCAACCTGGCACATCAGGAATCTACTTGGTGGTTCTGTGAGCCTGTAAGGTGTAACTAGGAATGCCTGGGTGAGAAGAACAGAAAGATCACAGAAGAGCCAGCAGCAGATTGTGGTCAGGGAACACAGTAGGTGCTCCATCCAAGGACTGCAGGAAGGAAATCAGGAGAAGAAATTATCACTAAGTATATGTGTGTTAGCAAGGACTTGTTAAGAGGGAAAAAGATGAGTGGATGAGTATGGGACGTCCTACAGCAACTGGAATCTTAATACTTCACCAAACCATTATTAGGCATTACAAGTATAAAACATTGATATATAAAATTTAAAATATATACAAATAAATAGCCATGTAAACTATATAAAAATGGGATTTCTTCCCACTAAATAGTGCCATTCACCACTCTAAGAGATACTGTTGACCAAAACTCAGCCACCCTTGCAGTTACTTCCAGGTTAATGTCAGACAGATTGATTCCTGTATGCTTATCAGATTCTGATTGTTAAGACCACACAAATCTATTTAAGCGCAAAGTTTTTCACATCTGTTTTTAGTACAAGGGTGGCTAAACTATGGCCCTCCAGATGTTGGGCTTCATCTCCCATCATCTCTGACTGAGGCTGATGTGAGTTGGAGTCCAGTGACAGCTGGAAGGCCACATCTGGTTACTTAAAATAAGCCCATCAAGAAAATGTGCTTTGGGAGCAGCACTTTCTTTCATGGGCTATGACCATGGCTACATTTAGCAGTAGGCATTGGGCTCAAATTATGGCTTACTATGATTAGGGGAAATTCTCTGAAATTGCCATTTTGGGTACCACCCTCCAGGCAATGAAGAGCATTGGGGCTAGGGGTTAGTTAGTGCAGACACAGCAATCACAGTGCACCCTCTTTGGGCAGCCAGAGACTTCGCTCATACTTTCTTTGAGCAGAACCAACAGTCTTGCCTTATGGACATCACCTACCTCCAGTTTCAATAAGCACATCCAACAGTTCATCCATTTGCTGGCTTCGGGTCATCTGCTGCAGCAAGAACAAAAGCAAGGGATGTTAGGAAGTTGGTACTGGAGCCACACACTACTATACTATAAAAATCAGCTTTGATGGATATTGAGAGATGCTTTCAAAAGAAAGCTGAAGCCTCAGACATATTAGGATGATGAAGCTCCTTGACAGGCATGTTAAATAAACAATGATTCCTTAGTAACTAGTTGAAGCAGGTCTCCTACAATACTCGAGCAGTTTTTTGTGCATATAGTAGGCTGTTATGTATTACAATTAATACCGTTATAGTTCATAAAAGCCTCAGAGAAGCAAGATCAATAGCCCTCCCAAAGTGGAATGAAAACTCCCTCCTTCACTAAGTAACTAATGTTACTTAGAATAAAATCCCACCACATTCATTGGTACTTACTTCCTAGTAAGTATGCTTACGTTGGCTCCTGTTAACCCACACAAACTTTGTGTGACCCACTGCAATTACCTCTTTAGGGGTCATCCTGCAGTGCTCTTGTGTGTACTTTTTTGAACCAAGTGTTCAGCTGTAGCTTTCAAACTTAGTTCATTCAGAGATCATTCTGTTTCTTCTAAAAATTCAGATGGCCCTTCCAACAGAAGTCACCTGAATCACTTCAGCTGCTTATTCAATGTCTGAACAAATAAGAGGTTGAATGAATTTGCATTTGCTTTTAATCCAATTGACTGTATATAACTCTTTCTACAACAATAAATTCAGTTTTCAAGTCTGTCGGTAATCATCTGCTTTCACTCATAGGTCACACAACACTCTCAAATCTGCAATTGGCTTTGATGTACATAACAATCAAAGCAAGCGATCTGCAGCCAAGCACCAGACTGTTACCTGTTTCACAGCATCAGCGTAGGGTGGTGGCTGCTTTCCATCTGGGAGGGCAGCATTTGACTTGCAAAAGCCAGGAGACAGAATGGAATACTTCTGACTACCTTGTACTGGCACCTGTATGGAATCAAAATCAATCACAGGGATCAAGCCAAACTTGGACCAAGACTGCTATTCAGCAGTTGCCTCCATAAATTTACCTATTGCACATGGGAACAAATCAACAGTCAATGAGGCGATCGCATTGCAAATCCAGTGGAAGCATGAGACAAAAGTCAAGGCTCCGGCAGCCCATCTCCCTTGCTGTAATAACAGTTTTGCCGTTGATAATGGCACTTACAAAGTTCTGCAAAGGAATTTTGAAATAATATTGAATTCCCCCACCCACTAGCAGAAAAACTGCAGCATCTGACAATAAAGGCTTAGGGCAGGGGTGAGCCAACTTTTTCAGCAGGGTGCCGGTCCACTGTCCCTCAGACCTTGTGGGGGGCCGGACTATGTTTTTTGGGGGGGAAATGAATGAATTCCTATGCCCCAAATAACCCAGAGGTGCATTTTAAATAAAAGCACACATTCTACTCATGTAAAAACACACAGTTTCCTGGACTGTCCACAGGCCAGATTTAGAAAGCGATTGGGCCGGATCCAGCCCCCGGGCTTTAGTTTGCCTACCCATGGCTTAGGGGATATACTTTCTTTTGAATGGGCAGGAGAGACTTACAGGGGCACCAAGGGTGGTGATTAAGCTGTATATGTGGAAGGGTTGGTAGTGTCCAGTTTCTTAATGACTTCTGAAAAAGTTGAACCTACTCTGCTATGTGTATGCCACCATCCTTGAAAGGCCGTTCTGCAACTTGAATTCAAATCAACAGATTGTGTATATTTTAATCACTGGAAGATGGGCACTTAAAAGATACTCCTCCTTTCCTGTTTGGTATTTCATCAACTGAGAAGCAATAATAGCTACAGTAGGTAAACTGGGCCTGGACACATGGAACGCAGCCTGCCAGTTTTGAAACATTGCACTGCCCCCCAGTCTGATTCTGGGCACAGTTCAAAGTGCCTTTGAAGCGCTGAGCAGTTTGGGATAGAATGGGAGCTGCTTTAACACCCTTCCCTAACTCTGCACCCCCCCCAATAATAATAATAATAATAAGTAGCTTTCTTACTGGAGCTGTGCGAAGATGGCTGCTGGGCTGTGGAGAGCTGCTGCGTCCTTCTCCCTGAGTGCTGGGGGACACAGAGAGGAGGTAATGGCTGTTTGGTGAGGGTGGAAGGCTGATGTGTTGTGGACTCTTTGCTGCCTCTAGTGGAGAATGCTGGGGAGAGCACTGTGGGCTTAGGAATGTGGAGGACAGTATGCCGCTCTGTCCTGGCGGTTCCATGCAATGGCTATTTACAAGATGGGGCAGCTGAGGTGTCCCACAGTTTCTCAGTGTGTCCGAGTTGCTAGCCTGGCCTTTCAACGGAGCTTGCTTAGAGGCAAAGGGACAACTGGACGCTGGGTTTTCTTGCTTGATCGGAAAGCCGAAGAAGTGTGGAGAGGGCTGCTTCTCGTCCAAGCCGTGGCTCCTTTTGCGCTTCTGCAGCTGCATCCTCAGCTCTTCCACTTGCCTCTGCTCTTGCTGCAGTTTCCATGTCAGCTCATTGATGACCTTCTGCTTTTCCACCAGCATCTTGTCTTTCTCTGTGTCAACCCTTTCCACGTCGAGCTGGATGCCAGCGCCATTCATGCTTCCCATCAGACTTTCTTCACACCCGCCTTGCACAGGGGAAGGGTGCAAGACAAAATGGGGGGAAGACATTGGTCCTTCGTTGAAACTGTCTGGCAGGGAGCCATTCACCGATAGGTCTGAGGAAGCTGGGGAGATGGGGGGAGTAGAGCTGGTGCTGCCAAAGTGGTAAAAGCCATTGGACAGCAGGCTGGTCGAAGACTGCGACTGGTAGCTGGAGAGAGAGTTGGTTGGCGTCACTGGGAAGGTGACGGTGGTTATCTCATTGAAGCTGGGCACAGAACCCCCGCTGCACTCCTGGAAGGGCCGCAGGCGTTCCATCAAGGCCGTTTTCGTACCTGATACAGGGAGGCCCCTTATTCGGAGCTGCTGCCTCAGCTCCGACACCTGGAATGAAAGCCGTTTAGTCACTGGCAAGGTCGCTTTTCAGTTCAACTTTGTGGCAACATAGCAACCTGCTTACAGTGGACCCTGATCCAAATCTAAACCAAAGATTATTTGCACGGACATAGAGTTGGGCTGGGTAAAGTTTGGGCTCCAAAATGGCTGCTATTAATTGGACTGGATACGTCAGTTTGTCCCTGTGCTGCTTTGCACACCGTTACTTGGACATCTCTACTTATTTCTATTGTCTTAGCATTCTCTCAGGTGCTATGCTGTCCAAATTCAAATTATGTGGGTTTTTTTTTATAAATTTTTATTGATTTTCCAACATGAATTAAAACACTTTACAACTAACAATACATAGACAAACAAACATATAAACACGTATAATTTCATAACCTCTTTTTCTTAAGCCTTATTTCAACGACTTCCCCATACCTCCCTTTTCTGCATCCCTGTTTTCAAATTCAAATTATGCAAGTTTATTGTAATAAGTCTGGAGCGGGACTGAACGTCTGCACCCAGGGCTTATTTTTCAGCCGGAATTCAGTTCCAGCACCTCTCAGGTGGGCTCCATTGCCATTCTAAGAGAACGTCTAAGGGAGGCGTTCATAGTGAGTTCTGGCACCTCTTTTTCTAGAAAAATAGCACTGCCTACACCTAATGAATTTGTGGCCAGTTTTGACCTGGGATGCCCTTCTTACATTTTAGATACAGACAGAGCAGTGCTTCTTGAGAAGCTTGGGGGAAAGAGAAGGCATGCTTTCCAGTCAACCCTCATTACTCCTGAGGAGACTCTCCTGTCCCTGCTTAGGAGCTGCAGCCCTTTGGGCACAGGCAAGTCCTCCGGGTGAAGACTAGGCAGGACATCAGAACTTGTTGAACTTCCCATTACTTTGCTTCCTGTGGATGGCCTATATTTTCAGCAACAGCTGCCTGGGGTTGTGCCTCTGGCACGTGCCTGTGTGTATATAAGTGTTCGCTTAGGGAACTTGGTTTCAATTGATTTCTTAACGTGTGTTATTTTTAATGCTTGAGCTTTTTTCTTGTTCCAGGGTTGCCTTTGTGTTAATTTTGTTTTAATTTAGTGTGTTAGTAAAATAATGGTTTGTATTCTTAAACAACGAATATTATTGAAATAGAATTGGCTCTCCTATCTGTTTTTAAACAAGCTACGAGGTCCGATTTTATTAGTTCTAAGTCAGCTTTGGCAAATAATAATTTGGTCTTTTCTCTACAGTCCACTGACCCTAATTGGTCTGCTGATCCTATGGTGGTGTTTGACTGCTTCAATTTATGTGATATTTGAATTGTGATTAATTTGGGATATTGACCGAAGTGCACGTGTGTTAACCATGTGTTTGCTGGAGGAAGACACTGCCACATGCAGTTTTATATACCCCACAAAAGGTTTTACACTTTTCATCAACTTTTGCATTCAATACTCACTTTTAAATCATCCAGGTTGGATGGGAGAGGACCTGGCTTGAGAGACGAAATGCAGGATTGCCCTGAAAAGCTTCCCTTCCCAGGGGAAAGAGGGCTGTTGGCGACTGTCGATGGGGAAGAGTTTGAGGTTTTGGCCATTTGCTCATTGGGTTGCCTATAAAAAATAAAAGTGCAGAACTTTTTCCCCCTTTCGTCTTTCTTATTCTTTTTTAAATACCAGTATTTTTTCTTACTTCACCAAACCTTTATTAGGCATTACAAGTACAGGCCATCATAAAACATCCATATATATAAATAAAAGCCGTGTAAAATATATAATTACAAGGATTTTCATTGGGATTTCTTCCTGCTAAATAGTGCCAGTCACCGCCCTAAGAGATACTATTGATGAAAACTCAGCACCTTTGCAATTACTTCTGAGTTAATGTCAGACAGATAGAATCTGATATTTTCATTGTGCCATGATGTTAGACTTCCCAAAAAAGGAGATAGCATGTGTTTACATAGCTGTTTGTACAATGGACAGTAGAAAAGGATATGTTCTACAGTGTCTGGCACGTTCAAATAACATCTGCAATGTCTGTCATTTCTGGGGATGTTTAAATATCTGCCTTTGACAAGAGTTGAGGGGAAATGTTCAGCTGGGCTCACATAAAGGCCCTGCGTCGGGCTGGAATTATTAATTTTGAGATTTAAGTGACCCTGTTATCTGTCGTATTTAAACCATAGAACTTGGGGGAGCAAATTTTATTTATGATTTGATGAATGTCTCTTAATCTAGTTTGAATATTGCAATAAATATATTGCTCACTTGAATTATACCAGGATTCCAAGTCAATACCAATAGATCTGATTTTGCTATGTAAGAGCTGGAACCATCTGGATTTATAAGAGTTCTTAAGTAAGTCAGAGAGCAGACTCGAAGGTTGGCAGCGAAAATGGCAACGCAGCCAGTATTTTATAGTGCTAGCCCTCATCCAATATTCCATCACATGTATACCTAGTTCTGCATACATCGTCTCATACTTGAGTGAACTTAGGATCCCCAGGTTACATCTCAAGAAACCTGAGTGTATCTTATCTAAATCACTATTATATGCTTCTATCCATATTGGGGTCCCAAAAAGCAGCTGGGATGACACTTTAGCTTGAAAAATCTGAATAGCAGCTGGTATAATTTGGTTACCTTTCTGAAAATAGGAGTTACACTTTGCCTGTTTTATAGCACTTGTGCGATGGGTTGACCAACCTGAGTTGCTTTGCAATAAAATTTACTGCATCACCACTGTTCTCCTGAAGGGTACAATCCTGCTGAAGTTTGGAAGAGTTGACCACACTTAAAAGGGAGAGGCTCTCTCTCTTAAGCACACACTTTAATTTCCTATTTAAATTAACAAAGCTTAAAAGGGGCTAATGGGCTGGAATGTGCCCCAAATTGATTGCGGCAAGAAATCAAACCTGGGTAAGGTGGAAAGGTCACTCTAGGAAACCTTTCCGTTACCAACTCACTTCAGCTGCATGGAATGGGGCCCCGGATAGTTGAAGTGCTGCTGGTGCCGGTGCTGCTGCTGCTGGCTGAGGATCTGGAGCTGCAGAAAGAGCTGCTGCTGCTGCAGGAGCCTTGCATAGGCCGAGTCCATGGGCGGAGGGGACTTTTCCGCCTTCTGGTCTGGGGGAATGTACTGGTGGTACTTAAGCTTCTTCACTTTTGGCTTCATCTCCTTGGGCTTTTTGTGGCGATTCTTGCTATCGCTTGATGGTTTTGACTAAACGGGGCACAAATAAAAATTTCAATAAGATTATCTGCAACATGGAGTAACTGAAGTTAGTTAGAAAGTTTAGCAAGCTACTGTGCCCAGGGCCTGTCAGCCTGCAAGTCAGTGGAGATAGTATCAAGACTGTGTGAAGTCATAATAGATGTCCCTTCTCACTAGGGTTGTCAAAGGAATCCACTGAAAACAGAATATCAAGCAAATTTCCTTTAATCTGCCCATTTTATCCCCACTGGCAGAGACACTCGCTGTGGAAACTATTTACCTAAATTATCTACAACGAACTAAAAAAAACAACACACCACATGAACATGTTATGTGTAAATAGATATGTAAATTGCTTTGCTATATATATTATTTACCGTATTTTTCGCTCTATAAGACGCACCAGACCACAAGACATACCTAGTTTTTGGAGGAGGAAAGCAAGAAAAAAAATATTCTGAATCCCAGAAGCCAGAACAGCAAGAGGGATCGCTGCATAGCGAAAGCAGTGATCCCTCTTGCTGTTCTGACTTCTGGGATAGCTGCGCAGCCTGCATTTGCTCCATAAGACGCACACACATTTCCCCTTACTTTTTAGGAGGATAAAAGTGAGTCTTATAGAGCAAAAAATATGGTACATCATCATGTATACAGGTGCCTCTTTGCTTTCCTTGTTTCTAAAGTGTTGTTTGCACCCTAAGGCAGCCTATATGCACTAACACTGCAATTCCAACAATGTCTACTCAGAAGTAAATCCCACTGACTTCCAAGTAGGGTTACAATTTCAGACTTAATCTGTATCCTCTTGTGTATTTTAAAAGCCAGTGGAATGCATTGCTCCTTATTCTTTTCACATGGAAAACCACACTTCCTGGGGTTACCTTGACTTATAACTAAACTGTTCCTGATGCCTGAGTGAATAAGCAAGATAGGATGATCATGTAGCTCAGCTGGTTAGAGCATGGTGCTGATAATGCCAAGGTCGCTGCATATTCCTGCATTGTAGGGGGTTGGACTAGATGATCCTCAGGGTCCCTTCCAACTCTGATTCTATGACAAGTTTATATTGAACTGTGAAATCAAGATAGCAAGAAGTAGAAGACTCTACGTTTTTTACTGCAAAATACTAACATGGTCCCCCCCCCCCAGAAAACACAAGGAATGTAACTCATTTGTAAGTTATCTGTTGATGGCTGAGATATATGTGTCTAATGTGTGCTACATAAAAAAAAATATGTTAGAAATTACAAGTATTTCCACATCAGCAGGCAATGAAACAGCACACAAACTTTTGCAAAATAAACCAATTGCATAGGAATGGAAAACATCAGAAGAAAGTGCAAATGAATATTGTAATTGAGACGTGTTTGTACATCCCTTCTTCCCATCTGACCTTCTGTAGTTGAGTACAAGGAACAAAATATACAGGCACCACATCATTTGTAAAGGGCATGTTTATATATTTATTAGCCACACATTCCTTTTAAAACAGTCTGAAGCAGCAATCTGGTCCTTACCCAGATGACACTTCCAAGAATTTTTAAATGATATGTATCTAATAATATACTAATGCATGTTTTACAATCGTCACAGTACTGGCGTATTTTGTACTTGGATACTCTGACCCAAATATAAAATCTCAACATGTAAAGCAGCCTTAAGATAGGCCTGCTGCCCCCAACATAATGGGGCAGTCCTCAGGTCACCTCCCCGGTGACCATTTTTAAACATTAGGTGTGTTTGGAATTACAACTCCCATTATCCATAGCTAGCATGACCAGTGCTCAAGGGTGACTGGAGCTGTAGTCTGTAACATGGGCAGGACACCATGTTGCCCATCGTTGCTTTAGGGCTTTTAAATGTTTCTTACATTTTTAGCTTGGGCAGCATCCAGCTACCCCCCTTTCCCCCAGAATGCCTCTGAGTCCACCTCCATAGGAAAGGAGTAAAGAAGGAAAGCTATAGGGCAGTGCTTTGCCTTCCAACTTCTCTCTAAATATCATAAGAAAAGGAACAGAGGGCCCTCTTGTTGCCCTAGAGGGACAAGGGAGTATTTTGTCTGTTTTGAAGGGCAGAGTTTCCCTAGATGTTTTGGGAAGAGATACGTGCATAAGTGGTTTGTCTGTTATTTTGTGGTTAAATATACATTAAAATTATCCATAAAAGTTAAGCAACTTTTTAAAAAAAAAAAATCAAAATATAAATGGAAATTAGTAGTTTAAAATATACCAGTGTTTGGTTTGGCGTATGCATGGATATTATTTCTGTTGTCTGGGGCAATATTTCTGAGTATTGCCATTTTCCCTCTCTGAAATGGGTATTTTGTAGTGCCCATGACAGCTTCATAGAATTCCACAATTCCTGAGACAGATGAATGAGCCATCTAACACAAGGTCCTGTTGGCGCTATTGATGGAAACAGCTTGGCTTCAACAGATCATCAAAGTCTCAGCTTGCTCCTTTTGCAGGTACTTTCACCCCAGAATTCTAATGGACCCAGTTTTGTGACACAAGGAGGTACAGTCTGGGTAGTTCCTAGCGACTCCCATCTCCAAGCAAAGCCAACACTTGGAGATTCTGTAACTCACCTCGCCAAACACCTAAAACCAGTCCCACCCCCCTTACTGCAGATGAGTGCTAGCTGTTGTCTAGCCAATAGGCCATGTTAACAATTTTTCTTCCTACATAGTGGGAGGTTAGGCTCATACCTTTGCAGATGTAGTAACAGTGCCAGGAGGCGTTTGTTGCCCATTCTGTTGTTTAGGACTTTCTGGCTGGCCATTCCTCAGAGATGTCATATCAGCCGTATTATTTTCAGAGCCACGGGAATGATCCTGGAATTAAAATACATAGAAATTAATAAACATCAATATGCACACTTTCAAGAAGCCTATCCACATGCAGGCAGCTTACCGACTATTACAGAAATGCTCCATGCTAGTCTTGCTCAGGACTAGTTATCTTGACTTTGTTTGGAGCCTGAACTAGGACTGGTCCACATGTTATCACTTTTTTCAACTGGCATCTCACCGTGTTCCGTATTTAGAGCAGCATAACATGGAAGTTTCCTTGCCAGCATCAGATGCTCCTGGAAACTATGTGCACCAGCCTTAACCTAGTGACCACCTGATGTTACTGGACTACAACTCACAATATCCAATGGGGATTGTAGTTCAAAGCAAGCTGGCGTGTATTAGGCTGGGCAATGCTGCTCTATGCAATTAAGAGGATCTACGGTAGATGCTAAAGCAATAGCATGGATTGCCGACAGAAGGCAGTCTTCCATAGGGATATGGTTCCATATAAAATGGGCTTAACACTGAAGTAGGTAAAAGAAATGGATGACAAGCTGTGAGCGCAGTGAACTACACTCCTGAAATCACTTGATCTTAAAACGGCTAGCTAGCTAAATCCAATCCACCAACTGATAAATGTAAAGTCCTTCTGTAACGGACATTCTATAAATAAATGTTTTGTAAAAAATCAACAAAATCTACCTTGGAGGCCCCCAATTTCTCAGTCTCCATCATAATCAATCAGCATATTTTGTTGGTGACTCGGGACTCCCTGCCATGGCATTTCTACACAGCTGAGACCAATCGCATTTATCAGGCTAGTGTTATTAGGGAAACCAAATGGACGAATCGTTGGGCTCTGTGCCATAAGTGCTTGGAAAATGGAGGTGCCCCATGCCAAGTACACTGTGTAACAAAACTGCCGGAATGGAGGAGGGCACTCCAAGCCAAGAATATGTCGTATTCAGGTTAACAGTGGCTCAGGATCCTTTGCAGGACACCCCCATGTTTTATGTAACCACCAGAGGCTGACCTTACAGCTGGCTTCCTCCATAGGCTACAGTGCCCTCAGAGAGATCTTGGCATGCATCGCATCTTTTTACCCACAACGGGTTCTTATTCCAGCCCCGAGGAGAGGAATATGCTTCCTCTGGCATCAGACATTTTTTCCTAATAGAAGCTCTTGTACTCATTGTCCAGTACTGGATGCTGACGGGGGGTGAAGACAAGCGTAAAAAGTTTATAGCAGAGGGACTGATTTGGAAGCACACTCACTGTGCTGAATCCAAGCGCATGTTTTCTGACCTGGATTGAGCTTGTGAGAGGTGGGTGTGGCTTGGTTCTGCAAATTTAATCCAAAGTCTCATCTGTCCAAAAGTAAGAAATACCGTTTTACCTGAGTTGTCCCTGACATTGTGGGTAACGTTGCTTCTGAAATTTTGATTCCGGCTGCTGATTCTGTGGATCCCTGGGAATCCTCGCTTCTGATCTGCTCTGGGGACAGCCCATCATTGCTACTATCTTCGTCAAAAGCAAAAGCATCTGAGGATTTAGAGAAGTTTGCTTGGGTACCTGCGGCAGGAAGGAAGAAAAAGACTCGGTGATAGATGATTCTGAATGGCAGTAAGTTTTCAACAAATGTACATGTAGCAAAGCAGACAAGTGATTTTAACACATTAAAGTATTCACAGGTGTACAATTTCTTGTTCCAGTCAGGTAGGTAAAGCTGTGATTTATTTGTGCTCAAAAGCAAGTACTAAAGCAGCAAATTCAGTTATGGCTGACAAACATTCAACTAAGAACTATTATAGAAAACCACTAATGAAGCAGTGGTTCGTTAGCATGAAAATGGTATGCTAATAAAATTCTGAATTCAGCAATTGGTGTAAATTACAGAAGAATGCATAGCATTGACCACAAAATTTATGTCATGCCCCATCATAACATGGGTAGAAATAAAACCGTGCTAAGTACAAAAGTCATTCCTTCAGGCTGCAGGCACAGGGGGAGATAAGGGCAGCAGAGCCATTCCACTGGCCTTTCTCAGTCATCCTGGGAGCAGTCATCTCACCAGAGTGCATCAGACGGAGAGATGGGAAGCATGACTATTGAGAGGGACTAGCTCCTTGACTCCTCTCCCTGAACAGTTTCCACACCAGCTGGCCTTTGTGAACATTTTGCAAGTTTAAGAACTGCTGCTTCAGCTTGCTTTCCCCCTCCTCACTCCATCCTTTCCTCCTTTTGAGTTCTGCATTTTAGATCAGAAGCCTGAGGGTTCCCATGTTTCTTAATTGCTCTATAAGCTGCTCTGGAATCATTTTCAGCTGCAGAACGGGATTACAAATTCTTTAAATAAATAAATAATTCTCAAACATTGGTTACTGGAACTGTCTGATTTCCCATGAGGTTCTGATTCTCCCGTGGAACACACATTTTCAGGATTGTTATTATGTTATTGGTTTGTTGTTTTTAAATGAGGATCTTTCTTTTCAACTGTTTTTGAAGATGTTCATGATTTTGCTTGAGGCACTATATTATATGTGCCACAGCTTGCACCCATCAGTCTTCAGACCCTCCCCCCTGCAAGATAGCAGATCTTTAATAAATCCAGAACCTTCAAGGATAGCATCATTAGAAGGCTCTTGTTTTTATCCCAAAAGTTCACAACTCTGCAGAATGCAATCAGTATCCCATTTCAAATTGCATCGTCTCTGTTTTAGTTCAGACTATTTGTTTAAAAATGCAAATTTGTTTTTAAATGCACATTTCAAAGTGGGTGTGACTAAAGTGTAAAAGTGGGCAAGGTCATTTTATTTTTTAAAAATATAGGGCACATTTTAAGAGTCTTGGAGGTTGGGGTCACAAAAAAAAAACCTTTTGACATTCTGGAGTCACAGCTGGGAATTTGTGGGAGTGGGGAAATAGGAGCAGTCAATTTTTAAAAGACAATTAGGGTGTGTGTGTGTCTTGGAAGCCCACAAAAAAAATATTGGGGGTCAAATGCCACTTGTGCACCATGGTGAGAATATTCCAAGAAACTCATCAAGAATGTGCCCCCAAACAATTCACCAAATCAATAGCTTGCATGGTGTTTTCATCCTGCAACCTCCTTTGAGAAATGCTGCAAAGATGCGACCCATTTTGCCTCTCCACGAATCAATGTGGCTTATGCCAGATGATGCTTCTCTGCCACTCAGCGGGTTCTGGAAAGTGTTCCTGTGCAATATCCCGCAAACTAGCAGGCAAAAGCGCTTGACCCTTGGCTTTTGCTGATAAGTAAAGTGCTGGGAAAGACAGGCTCTATCACAAAAGCCCCTGCAAGGCTGGAAGACAGAGAGTAGGCAGTGGAAGGAAGGAAGATTCCTGCTACACGCTGTAATCTTTCCAGGGACATGTCTGGCTTTGATCAAGTTTCTTCCTACTCTGCTAGTGAAGAGGGATTTGAAGAGGGCAGGAATGAAGGAACCATTCTAGGATACTAGAATCCTGCTAGCTCTTCAACATGGATCTCTACTCTCCTATGGGAATTTTCCCAAAGGCATTCCCATGGAGAAAACATCAAGAACCCTACATCACATTGCAAGGGACCCTCTCCACAGCGAGTCTTTTGTATAGCCTACTGTGCATGGATGTTGCTATAGCACCTGATGTGCCTTTCCTGGTATTACCTTTGATGGCTTCTTTCACAGCTGAGTCAACAGGAATGATATTCTTTTCCACCAGCTCCAGAGGACCTGGCCTAAGAGCAATTTTCTCATTTAGATTGTCTGCAAGACGGGCTCTTTTCAGTTTCATCTGAGTAGCCTGAACGGACCCTTCTGTGGCTGAATCTGTAAAGCCAAATGGTAAAAATATATATTCCACAAAATAACCAGCCTGTGCCACAGCTCCTTTCCTTTTATCACTTCTAAGAAACACAGGATAAATTCTATGCCAGGACAAGTTTATATAGAAAAGAAACATGTCAGTTCTTTCCCAATAATTAGAACCTGAGTGTACCTATAACACAAAGCATCTCTCTTGAACCATAAAACAACTGTGGCTTGCCAGTCAGAAGGTCGGCGGTTTGAATCCCCGCAATGGGGTGAGCTCCCGTTGCTCTGTCCCAGCTCCTGCCAACCTAGCAGTTCGAAAGCACACCAGTGCAAGTAGATAAATAGGTACCGCTCTGGTGGGAAGGTAAACAGTGTTTCTGTGTGCTGCTCTGGTTTCGGTGTTCTATTGCACCAGAAGCGGCTTAGTCATGCTGGCCGCATGACCCGGAAAAAGCGGTCTGTGGACAAACGCTGGCTCCCTTGGCCTGTAAAGCGAGATGAGCACCGCAACCCCACAGTCACCTGCGACTGGACTTAACTGTCAGGGGTTCTTTACCTTTACCTTTAACCACAACCAGCCACAGAGTGCAATGGTGACGGGTGTGCTTGTAGATAAGCTTCTCTCACTGCTGATCTGATATGCAGTCTATTTTAACAATGTTCCAGATACACAGAAACTATTACCTGTACATAGTTCCTTGTAGCCAAACAAAACAATTTAAAGGTTCTCACCCAGCACACCACACCCTTCATGTGCGTCTGCATACCAGCATGGCTGAGCCACAGTTCGCTGGAGAGTGAATGCTGAGCACACAAGCAAACAATCCTTCAAATGCAATGCTGGGCATGGAATACTATGCAGGAAAGTCATTTCTGCAAGCCCAGTAAAAACTTGGTTTCAAGCGCTAAATGAGAAGTGCAAGAAGCAGTACCTAAAAGAGGGAGTAACTTGCTTCATGAGATGTGCATTTTTTTCCAGTTGTATAGTGTGTGCCATACATGCTGGAGCAGCAATTGCCCCAGCCAGGCCCAAATAAAACCCACCCCAGATTTGTTTATAGAATAACATCATGCAAACATAATCACAATCAGTTTGATGTTTATTCTTGTCCCCACCCTGAAGGAACCCAAGGTGGCAAACTAACAAAGATTACAAACATTTTAGAAAAGTTTTAAAACCTAAAATAATTCAAAAGTGGAGGGCATTCCATAAGCAGGAGATTGCTACCAAGAAGGCCTAGATTAGGGCAATAAAAGATGCTTTTATACCTTTCCTGAAGAGGGATCAAAAGACTCTGAGGCTTACTCAGAACATGGCAGAAGTGCCTTCCGCTGTTGGCTTGCCACAGCTACAAGAAGTCCAATACATCTAAGGAGGCAGTCTCCCACAACCTGGTGCCCTCTAGAGGATTTGGACTACAATTCCCATTAGCCCCAGACTACATCGTCAATGGTCAGGGATGATGGGAGTTGTTGTCCCAAACCCTTGCGGAAGTCTGGACTATTAACATAGAACAGCTCATTTGCAATTCAGTGGTGTATTTCTATACTTCCAAACATGTAAAAAGAAACCTCAAGGTCGTGATCCCCATAAAATCATCAATAAAATACACTGCTAACAACAAAATTACACCAACAAATTAGTAAATCAGAAATACACACTACTAAACTGGATCACCCTTGAGTAAACTAATGTGTTTTAAGTAGGTACCTGAAATAGCAACACTATAGGCTCCTTACTGGGAGCCCATTCCAAAGGACATGTGATGTAATACTGAAAGCCCTGGTTTTTTGCAGACATAAGATGAACATCAGGAGTAAGCAGCACCTTTAAGAGTGTTTCCCCCAGGGATTGAAGTGACTGGGTAGGGATATACAAGATTAGGTGGTCCCAAAGATAATCTGGTTATGAAGGACTTTGTATGCTAATAGCAAGATCTTAAACTTATTCATTCAATCTTACCCTGTAAAATGTGCATATCAACCAGTTCTGAGCGCTCAGGTCTGTTTCGGGTCTTGTGCTTTAAATAATCTTCAGTCTACAGAACATAAGAACAGAGATCATTACCTCACTAGCTTGATTTAAAGTGCATTAGGCAATGCTTCTTTAAAAGGATTCAGTCAGACTTGGTCTAACTGACGTTCATTTTCGTTAACATTTGTTCTTCTCTGGTAGGACCCAAACCAATAGATTCAAGTTACAAGAAAAGAGATTTCAGCTCAACATCAGGAATAATTTTCTGATAGCAAGAGCTATTTGACAGTGGAACTGACTAAGCAGAAGCCACCTGCATGCTTTAGTTGAGATTGCAGGGGTTGGACTAGATGACCCTCACGGTCCCTTCCATTTCTATAATTATCCCACAACTTTTTGTCTGGATACTGAATGTCTGTAGGCTAGGACTTGGATCTTTTAAGAGCTCCATTTGTGCAAACCCGAACTTTTGGCAGGTTTCCCAGAATGCAAGTAACTTATAATTGGCATGAAGGAATCATAATACTACATTTAATATGCACTATACTCAGCACAAGTTCAGTTTCGCTTACGGCACAGATCTTAAACAAGTGTAAAATTCAGCCCTAAGTACCCAGCTGTATCAAAGTAAATTTATTTACTTCACTAGAACTCATCTAACAGCAGCTCTGTTGTGTTTTAGCTAATAGGTATTTAAAATCCACCGCAATTAAATTGGTGTAGTTTCATGTTATGTGTGAACAAAGATTTTCAAGTAGGCTTCCCATCAGTCCCTCTCAACCAAACTAGCTGTGAAGTAAACTGATGTTGCTTCCCCCTGCCAGCCCCCAGGCCCCTCCCCAGCTGAATAAAGGCTTAGAATATATGTTTGGTTCTACTTCTCCCTAAACGAATGTAGTTTAGGGCTTTTGACTCATATAATCCTTTTTTCTTCCAGGCAATCGGCCAGTACTGTAGAAGCCTTTGAAGGGAGACTGTGAGATATTAACCTATGCCTGAACATTGAAATATAGGGTACTTCTAAGATACTTCAGACTTCTTGAAGTGTTCTAAGCACATTTATTTTTCACAGGGGGCTATACATCCTTCCTTACGTTGGTCTTGAATTTTTGCAGGACACTCATATACAATAATGTAACATAGGCATCTTCTACATGTGTGCAAGTTTTTGATAAATGCCTGTACATAAATTTCATCAAGAGTTTTGAAAGTAAGTTAATATATACGTACACAGAATTGTAGAGACTATAAAAGGATTCACTTGTTTGGCTTCCTGACCTAAATTTCCTCTACATATCAACTCCTATACCATAAACAGAGGAAGTAAAGGATAAGGTGCACCACAAGTTCCCATTAAATGGGACAAGTTAACAGACGGCAACTACTACTACTAATAAAAATTCTGAGCAAATCAAGTCATAGTTTCTAGGACCTTACAAAGTCACCATATACTATTGTCCATCTAGCCCAGCATTGTCTATTGTAACTAGGAGCATATCTCCATATCTCTTTACCAATCTTGCTGCTTGTGTCATTTAACTAGAAGTACCAAGGACTGGACCTGGGATGTCATCCGTGCAAAATACCAGCTTTGTGAATGAGCTACAGGCCTCTCTCTATATGGATTGTATTCTCTATATAAGAGAACTGCTATCGGTCTTGGAAAAGGCTTCTTTAAGCAGACAGAGTCCCCCAATTTCCCCCTTTGCCAAACTGCAAACTTCAGAGAAACATGAATTTTGAAGGATGGCCTTGTTTAAGTTTGCGTATTATTTCTGAAATTGCAAATTAGGTAGGTTCGCCTTTAAATGTAAACGGAATGAAATTTCTGTATGTCCCCCCCCCCCCCCGCTACACCTCTAGTAAGAGCCTTAGCTAGAGTGGCTGGAGACTTGCAGCAGGGAAAGCTTGAGAATATTTTGTACTTTCTCTAAATAAGACCAGATCACCAGCTCTTCTACTAGTGGGGTAGGTGGGGGGGAACTGCCTCTTAATCTTATCTTTCTCATTAGCTTTAATTAACAGCGCTTAAACTCTGCTTGATAACTGGTGCCAGCAAGAGACAAGAGTACAGGTTAAGAACAGCCCAAAGGCACTCTGCAGTGTCACAAGAAGAGAAGGGCAATATGGAGTACAGCAGACATCAGGTTTCCTGCTGGAGATATATATATACCAGAAAGCCACTTTCTCATGGGACATGTGCCAATTAAGTTTAGAGCCCTGTAAAGGTGTGCTAAAGGTACAGTAGTATCTGCAGAAATGAATCCAGTTGTTTGCCAATATTCCACTCACATTCTTGCACATGGCCACAACCTTCTCAGCAGCTAGTTAACCTGCATGATGCCACCTCCAGCCACCCCCTCTGATGCCTACTCAGGGTTACCTTGGCTCTCTCCAAGCTCTTCTTTTGCTCATGGAAGGGAGAGGGGTTTTTCAGCGCTGCAATCAGAAACAGACAAAAGCACAATGAGCACAGCAAGCAACAAGTACATTTTCAGCATTGTGGCATTGTAACAAAGTTCTACAAAATTAGCCACACAAATCAGCCAGCCCCTTTATTGCATCAAATGAAAATGGATGAGGAATAACCACAGACATTCCCAGGCCAGGCTGTGGCAGTGGAAACGAGGCAGAGAGGAGCAAAGACACAGATGGTAACTAAAGCAGGGGGAGAGCTGAGAGTTGTTTGGAGATAGCCATCTTTTTTAAGGCATCTTAGAGGGAGGTGTGTGGCCTGGCGGTAAAGTGCAGCCTGTCCAGTATCCAAACACATTGGGTGAGAAGCTCAAGAGACAGAGCCTTGCACATTAATCCTAGCCGCATTTGGGGAGCTTGGTTTCAGTGGAGTTGACTTCCAGTTAAAGTGATCAGTCGGGGAGGAAGGATCTAGTTATGGAGAGGTCCACCAGTGAGATTAATGTCCAGAGGAGACCTGCTAATAAAATTGAGAGTCTGAGTCTCATTGTGTCACATGGGTGTCAGCAGCACATACAAAATCAGCAAGAAGGATAAATTGCTCCATTCTGTCACACATTCTTTTCAACAATGAGCTCTCCTTCCTTCATCCATTGGCAAAAGCTCCTTCTCGATATAAGAGAGTGAGCAGAATGCTCCAGTAAATTCTGATACTCTCCACCAGTGCCTGCTCTGTGTTCTGAACCACATTCCGGATATTTGTTTGGAGGACATATTTGTTTCTTCAGATTGCAGTTCCATCGAGATAAAAAAAAAGAGGGTCGCCTCCTCCACCATATCTTAACGCCCTCCAGTGATAAACATGCTGTTAGGATTGAATCACAACTCTGTATTTGTCCTACAGGAATAAATGGCAGCAAGGAAAAGGTAGGGGCAAAACCTGCTCCTTGAACTCCACTCCCCAACTGGCAGTCCAGCCTTTTCCTATCTGCATAGTCTCATCATGGAGCCTTTTTTCCCTCTCCCTACCATCAGTGTTGGCTAGTTCTCACTGACTAGGAAATTTGTACTTTGTTGTACTCTTATCACCAAGTGGGAGGCTGTCCCAGTGTGTTCACAGGCTTCGTGAAGATGACTTGGCACACAGTTTCCAGCTCATTTGGGTCTCACTCTCTGAACCATTTCTGGGTCTTGCTATTTCTTCTGTGTCATGGGTTAAGGGCATGAGAGGAAAGCATCGCTCTTCCCAAAGCTGCGCAAAAGCTCTTTATCTCATGGCTGAATTGTAGCCTAGTTATTTATACAGTGAAAGTTGTCCAGAATCCAAAAATAAAGATTGCGGACACAATTCTCATCTCCATTTTAATAAGTGTCAAATTATTGTTTGTTTGTTTTCTTTGCACAAAATGTGACTGGGAGCACAGTCAAACTGTGGGATAGGAAAATCAAAGGCCAAGAGAATTATATATTGTGTGATTTTTATTTATTTAAAAACCCTCTTTTTTCAATAAAATAAAATAAACAAAACAACCCAAACTGCTTTTAACAAATGGCTTCTCTAGTCCCCACATGCCAGTTGTTACCTCCCATCACCAAATGGATTTATTGTCAGAGTTATGAGTCATTTTGCATTGACGCAATTGGATGAGCTAATTTATTATTTGCCTCCTGTAGTTAACTAGATCCTAAAGCACGATAGATATTTTGTTTTATTGAAGACTCAAACCCTGCGCAACTAAAAGGCCAAACAAAAAGAAGAAAAAAATCTTAAAGTGAGTGAGTAAATAAAAAAGTGTCACAGAGCACCAAAGGCAAAGTTAGAGGAGACACCTCAGTGGTAAGACGGTTGTAAAACAGATTCTGGTAAACTTCATAGGGTGAAAACCATCCTACTTTCAGATATTGCAAGAGCAATCTGAGAAGCTGGTGCACCAGAGGCCTGGTTCACAGCTAGTGGGATGGTGGGAAGAGCTTTGAGAGAGCATCCGATAAAAGTAATCTGCAAGGCAGAAAACCAGTGTTGTTCTTCTGCACAGCTCAATTAATGCACATTACAGAACGCTAAAGTTATGTAGGATCCATGACAAAGGATGGACGCAAAACAAAGGGACCTTTGCCAGGAGGATTGATGTGAATTCTGCAGACAAACCAACAGCATATGGTTGTCTGAGAAAAAATCTATGTCAATATGGGGTTGAATGTGTTGGTTCTTCCATGAGGGAAGTCGTGGCAGTAGTGGAAGTTTAGAAGTTAAAGTCTGGAGTGAGAGTACAATGATGAAAGGAGAATTACACACATAGGATTGTATCCAAAGTAGCATTGAGTAATATTTTCTGACAGAACAAGGATTTCCACTTGCACAGCTGGACTTACCTCCTCTCCCCTCTTGTGTGCTTCCTAAATCTGTTTTAGGGGCTCTCCAAACTCTCCAGCAGAGTAGATTTGGGAAGTGAGTTGGACACAAAGGAGGAAAAAGTCCCAATGTGCAAGCGGAAATCCTTGTGCTGATGCACCACGTTAGTTGGATACTGCCCCACAACACAGACCTGTCCCGAGCCTTCAGTTATCACAATTTTTAAGAGCATGTGCATTGAATAATGAGTATTGCAATTAAACATAATTAACTTTCTCGTTGTGCCTGCCAGGAAAGGCTACTGCTTTTGGCCATAGGGGTGGGAAGTGTTTTGTTTTCACAGAGAAAAGAAATCAGGAAATTGCTATAATTTTAAAAGACAAATAATAGATTTGAAATCTTATAGTTTATAGCCATTTTGATTTTAAAAGAGTGACATGAAGTTTGAATGCTCTGGTTTGAGAGGAAGGGTCCCAGTGAGAGTGCCACCATGGTGTTAAGAGAGGCTTGTCAGCTGTGTGACTTGCTTGCCGATGATAAATAGTGGCAAATCAATAATGAGTAAAACCTGTGTCTATCACCCAATCATATGAATCTTTGTTCATATGAGTTTGGGTACATTGATTAATTTATTGATTAAACTTGCATACATTTGCATATGAGATAAAAACGGTTCTAAAGAAAAACGTACTTTGTTTTAAAATTATGCCCACAAGTGGCACAGTAGGCCTCATCTTTGAAGAGCTGTCCCCTGTTCTATCACACACAGAAGGACATGACGCTGCTTGACATCTGAAACTTCTTTAAGTACTTATGTTAAAAACTGATAATGTAGATATACCAATTTGGGGGCAGCTTGTCAGCTGATCAAATTAACCTATTAACCTAACCAATTAACTGACTAAATCCTGAACCCCTACTAACACCACTAACTAACTGACTGCATTTACACACCACAGTAAATGCTTTTGCCATAAACACAGGTAATGGTTTAAACATAAACACACAGGGGCTTCCTGTTTTGATCATTCCCTAGCAGGAAGAACAAAACATAATCCCTAGTGTTACATCTGAATTGGAGATAGCAGTTTGTTTCACTCAAAACAAAGTTTGTTCTTGACTTACCAATCAAACTTAGTTTGAGTGAAACAAATCACAATCCTTGGCTCAGATATTATTAGGGATGTAAGAAAACATCATTTTCTGTTCTGACCTCTTTGTTGCATGCAGCACTGTTTATGTTCCACTGCGCTTTGTCTTCCACAAAAAACCACTTTATCTGTATTTCCATCCACTGTGTCAAATTATGCACCTTATGTAATTTACATGCAAATTATGTTGCCGTATTGTTATTCCCCCCTATTCATTTCAACGCAAAGGAAACACAATGCAAGTAGGGGTGGGGAAAAGTAATAATTTATGTATCATCTGTGGACTGAAAGCAGCAACAACAACAGGTGGATTTCCATTTTGGACATGGGATGAATAAGTGAACATTGGCAATTTCCACTCCTGTTTCCATTTTTCTTGGAATTCTGCAGCATCCCCAGATGTAATGTTAAGCCAGGGATTGTGCTCATGCTTGTAATAGGGGAGAAGCAAAGCAGGTATGATCTCCACATTCACAACAAACCATTAATTATATTAATTGTGAACTGGGCAATGAGGCTTCTGTATAGGCTTATGAGCCTTGTCAATGTGAGAAAAGGCATCAAAGGAGAAGGCAAAACAAAAACCCACCCTTAAATTAGGAGGGCTGGAAGACCTAATACTATGGACATGTGCAGAAAACATGTGATTTATTTGCTATATTTAAATATGCTGCTCCTCATTTTTTGTGAGGTTCTCAGTGGTCTCCTATCCAAGTCCACACTCACTTAGTATCAATCAAGTTACATCATGTATTCCCAAGGGATTTACTGGGCAGTGACTGCAAACGGGATGTAAAGGTAAAGGTAAAGATACCCCTGCCCGTACGGGCCAGTCTTGCCAGACTCTAGGGTTGTGCGCTCATCTCACTCTATAGGCCGTGAGCCAGCACTGTCCGCAGACACTTCCGGGTCACGTGGCCAGCGTGACAAGCTGCATCTGGCGAGCCAGCGCAGCACACGGAACGCCGTTTACCTTCCTGCCAGTAAGCGGTCCCTATTTATCTACTTGCACCCGGGGGTGCTTTCGAACTGCTAGGTTGGTAGGCACTGGGACCGAACGGCGGGAGCGCACCCCGCTGCGGGGATTCGAACCACCGACCATGCGATCGGCAAGTCCTAGGTGCTGAGGTTTTACCCACAGCGCCACCCGCGTCCCCAAACGGGATGTAGTTGGGTGTAATTCTCTAACTACCTACCACTGATCAATATGTGAATGCCCAGGAACAAAAGTAATCAATGGGATCTCTTCCTACAACAAAGGAAGCATGATTATATTAAGGGCAATTACCTTGCCCTTTCTAAGTTTTGCATAAACCGATTAGGAAGGCAGTCGAGAAATGGGCAAAGATGTGCACTTTTTGTCAAACTCACCAGACAGGTATGAGATGCATGTATTTATCATGGGTCCTTGGGCGTTTTTTATATCCTTCAAAATGCATCTAGGGAAATGTCATATCTGAAATAGCCCTAAGCACATACTAGTTGAAGCCCATGGTCAAGCACTGTGTCCTAGAAAGAAAGATGTTTGGGACTGTGGAAGAGGGGGAGATGAAATAAGGTGAAAAGTCTGGAGTCATGGTGGTAACCCATTTGCCTCGGACGCCTAAACAAATGCTGCTATTCTTGCCTCCATACCCCTTGCCACTTTCTTTCTCCCTCTCTTTGAGGAGTAAAATGCCTTTTAGGGGGTAAACTAGCAGCCTTTATGGGGTGTCAGAACATCCCCTGACAGTTGGCAAACACCAATGACACCTCATTTTTGCAGAACATGACAGTTAATTCTGATAGTGGGATAGGATTAAACCTGCCAAGAACTTTGGGCAATGTATTAAATAAACAAGTCTATGTGGATCCACTCTGTCACACATAACATGCTGTACCTGCACTACATACACTGAAATGCCTCGTGAAAATGCCAAACTGCTGCATGCACCATTCGTATGGAAGCGACAGACATTCCATGCCAACAATGTAGAATGTTTTGCAGGAGGTGGCTTAAGAGGAAAGCAATAGCAGAGGCCAACTACAACATGCGGCACCCAAAGGCTTAGGCAGTCACTGTGTGTGGCTCAGAATCAGTGTGATCCAGCAGAGAGAGAGAGAGAGGGTTGGTGCTTGGGGTGGGAGACCTGGATTCAGATCCTAGTTTGACCATGGACTCACTGGGTGGCCTTGGGCAAGGTGTTATCTCTCTCAGTCTCAGTTTCCCCATCTGCAAAAAATTGGAATAACAATGACCTGCCTCATAGGGTTTTGCAAGGTGCCCTACATCCTAAATGAGTTATGAAAATGATACAGTATAGTCTACTTCAGGAATAATCAAGCCCAAACTCCCTTTCCTGTGAGGCTCATTAGAATCCTAGATTTTGGGATGCATGTGTAAGTAATCTTCTAGTCCCGAGTTTAACAGTAATTGCAGTAACAAGCTGAGTATGTGATGGCAAAAATTCCATGCAATCTGTAGTGCCGGACCAGTTGCTCAACTCAATCTCCTGCTTATGATTGTACCAGAAATAAATAATTTTTGCAGCAGTACAGACTTCTCAGGGTGGGCACTATGTAAGAAGTTATCTCTCTGCCACAAATATTTCCTTCCTGCATAAAAGTTGCAGAGGTACATAGCACCAGATCTGTGTGTGCTAAAGTGGTGTACGTGTACAGGCCTGCTTTGCCCTTCTTAGAATCAGAAACAGTCCCTAATGATGCAAAGTTGTATTATATTTATTTGGTGGTGGATAGTGTGACCCTCAGCTGAGGCTGCATGGGCCTGCTAGTGCATAAAAGATAAAAGTGAGAAAGCAAAGTACTCACGTGGCATGATTCCCTGGTTGGCGAGCTGCTCACGGCTTCTTCGCTGCTGCAGCCGCAACTGTAAAACTGGGAGAGAGTGCATCTTTCAGAAAGGGACCTCGAACTTCTGCCACAAATAACTCCAAACTTTTCATTTGCTGAGATACCTTCCGCTCTGCTGCTAAAGAGGGAAGGTTCAGATCTCTATCACATGCCAAAAAAAGGAGTCATCCTTGTTACAACAGCAGTGTAGATCTGACCTATTACTGGAATGCAGCTTTCTTATTATCTTACTAAAACTAAGCCAATTAACCTGGAGTTTGGTCAAATGACCATTTCCCTTTCTTTCTCCATCCTCTCCACACACACACACACACACACACACACACACACACACACACGTTAACAACTTCATAACGCAGCAGACGCAGTTGCTCATGTTACTACATTACCAAAAAGTTAAAAATTTATCAAGCTATTTTAACTGTGCTGCTTATTAAGACTTTCGAGTAAATGCTTCTCTGCTACACATGTTATTTAGGGTTGAAAGAAGAGGAGCCGTTTGCAATAGTTTCCATTCTAGAGTTCACAGGAAACAACTCAGAGTTACAAAAAAAAATTGCTGCAGATCTGGAAAACATGGTCCACACGGATATGTGCTGCTCCATTAGCTTAAAGAAGGAAAGGGAGTTAAAGAAAATGAATTATCTATGATCACATTTACATGAAGAGGTAGACAGGATTTGTATTATATGCAATAGATCTGCTTGTTCTGCCAGGCGCAGCCAGAAGGAGATCCACTGGACTGAAATTCTAGCTCATTCAAATTCTTAAAAATATAGTTTGAAATGAAAGAAGCAAACCACCAGACCATCTTGTGTAGGGATGAAATCAATGCTCTTGAGACTTGGCCCGTTTTAATGAAAGTGATGAGTGGATGTGGCTCAAAATGAAAAGCTGTCTAGGAAACTATGGCCTAATGTACATAACAGGTCGGCCTGCAGCTATAAATAATCCAACTTAATCTTGACACCTCTGACATATATGAAGTCCAGCCTGCTCCCCCTGTTACTGCCTCAGTTCCTAGGAGCCAGGCTAGCCGTAGGGGCAGTGAATGCCCTTCCCCTCTTTGCATCTCATTGCATGATGGAGAGCCACTTGTGTTTGGCAGATCATTAGCTTGCCCTGGAGAACAAACACTCTCACCTCAGCTTGCCTTGTGTCTCTAGAACTGACTTATCTCTATCAGGGGTGCAAATAAAAAAACCACAATGTCTGCAAATTTCAAATCAAACCTAACAGTATTCTGAACATTTGATTAAAAAAAAAAATATGATGAGGGAAGATGGAAACTAAAGAAACTTTTGTCTGCTTTGTAGATATATGAGGCATTTAGCAGGTGAGGGTCAATTTATTCATCACAGTCACTACAGGAGGCCAATCCAAATTGCTCCACATATTGTACATTTAGACTATTCCAAAGCTGCAACCTTAGTCATAATTCCTAGAGAATAATTCATTATGGTGGAACTTTGAGTAAACATGCATAGTAAACATTGCACGGCAACAGGATGGTTTTCACCGTGTCGTTACCAAATCTTACATTGGGAGCTTCCAGAGTGGTTGTTTATTTAGCATGCATATGTGTGTACAAAACATATGTGGCAGTTATATGACATTGCCTGCTTGGCATTCATTCATGTGCAGGTAAACCAATACCCCCAGTGACTGTTATGCAACACTTCCCAGTGCAATTTCCCACCACTTTTCTTATCACTTTCTCCTTATCAGACTTTTAGTGGTTATAAAACTAATGGCATAATTGCACTAGAAAGTGTGGAATAATAACCATTTTTTCTGCATATTAACATCCCATCTGGAAATGCCCTTCATCTCTATAAAACTGAACTTTTAATCAGCAACAACAACCCCCCCAACCCAAAACCCATCTCAACTTAAGGAAAGAGCCACTGCACATTAATGGCTAACCACATAATTTCCACAATGAGTGATTAAACTTGCCGCCACACAGTGAGCTTAATATATAAACAAACCCTTAATTTAATATATAAATCTGCCCTTTTAAATTTTCATTGAAATATATATATAAAGAATGGAATGCTATACATATGTGCAAAAATACATATTCTCTCAATAGGATATATAGAGCATTGTGTGTGTGTGTGTGTGTGTGTGTGTGAGAGAGAGAGAGAGAGAGAGAGAGAGAGAGAGAGAGAGAGACGGAGGGAGGGAGGAAGAGGGAGAGTATTTCATTTCTCTTCAATGTAAAATGTATTTTAAAAGAAATCTATAATAGTGTCAGATTTTCATAACCATTCAGATGTATCTGATGCTTCATTCGTGTTGGCAATGTCCTACTGCTCATCTTTGCTGGAATTAGGTCCTGTACCAGTGACTTATCAGATAATTTAAAAGACATCATTCAGCCCTTTAACAAATTAGCTAATGGATCAAAGATTTAACCTTTCAGACATGTTAGAGGGTCTCAGCCTTTAAATCAGCAATACTGGGTTGTGAAGAACACGAAGCTTGTCTTTTTCATCAGAACAAGCTCTGAGGAACTGGGTGGGGAAACCCTCCAATTTCCACAAACAATCTCTAAAAAATGAGCACTGGAGACAAATGGCTTCCTTGGGGCACCAGCACCCTCTTGAAAAGCTCTCATGATTTGTTTATGCTTGCACAGACTTAGCACTATAGAGGGATTAAAGCATCTGTTTGCGTGCTGCTTTAATCAGGGCTAGTCAAGGAACTTGCACACTTAAGAGATGTCACTTTGGCCGGAGAACATGTGAGGAAAGAGATAGAGAGGCGGGGGAGGCAGCTCCCAAAGGTCTGGGCTTTTCGGAAAGCATGGCCTGTTTCATGTGGTCTCAGGAACCAGATGCAAAGCTTTGACGCCACTAAAACATAACTGCAAATGCATCAAAATACTCCCCTTTCGCTGCAAAGCCCAGTATCCACAGTCTGGAAGGCAGGCTTGGATGAATGGCTGCCACCACATAATCCAATTACATCCTTTAATTTCAGTGGTTAAGAATGTCAGATCTGCACCTTAAACACATTTCCCTGGAAATAATAGGCCCCAGGAATTTCAACGGAATTTGCTTCCCAAGAAGACACACCAGAGTATTGGAATCCCAGGTGTTTAAAATGCCAGAAATGCAAAGTTGTAAAGAATGGGTAGGCAAACTAAGGTCTGGGAGCCAGATCCGGCCCAATCGCCTTCTAAATCCAGCCTGTGGACGGTCCGGGAATCAGCGTGTTTTTACATGAGTAGAATGTGTCCTTTTATTTAAAATGCATCTCTGGGTCATTTGTGGGGCCTGCCTGATGTTTTTACACGAGCAGAATGTGTGCTTTTATCTAAAATGCATCTCTAGGTTATTTGTGGGGCATAGGAATTCGTTCATTCCCGCCCCCAAAAAATATAGTCCAGCCCCCCACAAGGTCTGAGGGACAGTGGACCAGTCCCCTGCTGAAAGAGTTTGCTGACCCTGTTGTAAAGCATTTCTTTTTACGGAGGAGTTGCTCCAATGTTAGGCTTGCCATATGTCCTTTTTTCCAGGACACACCCTCTTTTTCATGGGTAGAGTCATCATAGCAATCCATAGTTAAAAGTAGAAGTCTGCAAATGTGTCCTCTTTTTTTGCTCTTCAAAATATGGCAACCCTACAGGTAGTAATGATTTTTTTTTTTAAAGAAAGAAAAGCTGATATTTAATGCCTAATTTCATGATTGGGATTTTGCTTGCAGTGTTTGTGTTCTAAAGAACAGCAAAAGTCACAGGTGGGCATCAAAAAGAGGAGAAACCAAGAGAGCAAGTGGGGTGGCAAAAAGAGAGAAAGGGGGATCAGTTTTTGGCTCTGACCCTGCCCAGTGCTGACTCCAGCCCCACCCACTGCTGGTATGCAGCCCCTTGGAAAATGTTCCTGAGGCAATGTGGCCCACAATAAAAAAATACAGAAGTTACCCAACTGAAGAAGAATGGACAAAGAGGGATAAATAGCAATCACTGGATGACACTGAACTGATTTCTTTCATCTGCTCTCAACTAGCAGGTGTGCTATCAGCCAACAGAACTAGTAACAGAACTAGTAAGTACTTCGATACAATGAAAATTAACACCAAAAACATTTAAGCACAGGTCCAGAATAAAGCCTTTTCCATATTGTATGTATTTGGTAAAGAGGTAAGTGCAACGATATGATAGACGATTGATTGTTTTTTAAATAAAGTGCATATAGGGATGTTTCGTAGAAACTTACTGCGGATAACACTTCAGCAATAAGATGGAATCCTTGTTTATATCCACAAATGACCCACTGGCAATTACTACTGAATGGACATGTTGTGAAGATGCCCACTGGAAAATACTTTATAGATCTGGCTTCTTTTTCCTGATGGGTTTTTAAAACAAGGCCTGTGCTTATTTCACAAACATAAACTGGCTGTTACAGAAATAGTAGGCAGGACATGCAATCATTGTTTCATTGCTTCTAGTATGAAAAAAATACAGGCTACACTGGCATCACTAAGCTATCAACTCATAAACTCTTCATAGAAGTTAGCCTGACCCTACAGATCTGTTGGCTAAGGCAACTTGCCAGTGTGTTTGGGTAGGGAGTAAAATGTATGGGTCACTCACATTTGAAGTTTGCTCCTAAGCAACAAAGCTGCAGTACAGCTGGTCAAGCCCAGCTGACATTTAATCCACAGCTATTTGGAGTTCGCTAACAAGGCACAAATTAACTCTTTTTGCTCAGTTAATTTCATCCCTCAGAGATCTTGTAGTGCTCCTAGGTCACAGAAGTGCGACTAATTTGGACACTCCAGCTCATAATTAAGGATGAACCTAGATAAGATGCTTGTGTATATTGTTAATCTAATATGAACAAACCCAGGATCTCTAACAGCCATTACAGTAATGTATATATTTGAGGTATGAAGGTTTCTGCTTTGAGGCAAGAGGCTGGGTTTGAAAATCATCTACCGCCTTGCAGACCAATAATTCTTTGATATAAGCTTCAGAGGTACATAAAACAAACAGGCCAAAAAAATTTCACCTCGTCCATTCACTCAAAATTATATATTCTTCTATTATTAGATCAGCAGTTGACAGAAAGAATGAATTGTCAATACTTCAAGAGGTTATTTCTTAATTGGTCAGAAGGTGGAGGTAAGTTTGTTCTTGTGGGGTGAGTAATAGAAATCTTTAAGAATCTGTATGTAAATCCTGAACAGTATTCCATTTGCCTTATTTACAGTATGTCTATTTCATTCCTCCCTATAATGTATGCAACATCTCACCACCACCAAAAAATAGCTGCACCTCCTCTTAGACTACAGTTTTGGCAATGTAGGGATGGCTGCTACTTTTCTACATTATCTACAATACCCTTAGCACCTTATAAATCGGTTGTCTTTCTCCTTGAGCATCTGACATAATCATGGACAAGATAAGTGGGGATAAAAAAGAAAATCGGACAAGTCTTAGCCTACCTTGAGGACCTCAATGTACTTTGAGGAGTGGGCAGAATGTGCCGGGGGGCGGGGCGGGGGAGGAATCTACAGTAAGAATTCCGGTAAAAAAAATATAATTATTGAAATTCAGAGTGTAAAATAAAACCACCAACTCTGATTTTTAGAACCCCAAAAGTGATATTGAAAGAACAGCATTTACTCTTAACTTCACATGTTGCTCATTCTTTTCATCAGATGTCTCTAACCTTCAAATACTGTATTTAATTGATTATTCCTCTCCGTAACATTAGCGGGATCTTTACTCCAACTACAATGTCTTATTGCTAAAAGATCCCCTACCAGGTTCGTAATTTTAAAACAAAAACTCTACATTAACCCTAGGCGTTTAAGAAGACACTTGCTTTAACATTTAACCCAAATCTGAATTGCTAGACTATGAAATCAGCACCTCCAGTTCCTACGTCTCTCCCCACTGCCTCTTATAGATACTCGGGCTAAAGGAGACGGAGTACAGATGTACCGGTATCTTTTAACAATTTACACATCTGTTGCACTTAAAGATGAGCATGAGAGAGCAACTCTATCATACAGGTAGACACCTGGGATTTTGCAATTTAGGGGTCACTCAAACCAGGCAGAAGCAGTAAATATGCATTCTTGTGCTGCTTTGAGCAGAGCAGCTCTCCATATGAAACCAAATTGCACCTCGTATTTTTTGAAATTACACGTTCTAGGGCACAAAACACCCTCAGCCAGCCCTGGACTTCTAGTTTGCATTGTGCAAAATGGGTTTCATAGCATAAGACACCAGTAACACCCAGGCTCATTTCATTTCAACATTTCAGTACAGTGGTACCTCGGGTTACATACACTTCAGGTTACATACGCTTCAGGTTACATACGCTTCAGGTTATACACTCCACTAACCCAGAAATAGCGCTTCAGGTTAAGAACTTTGCTTCAGGATAAGAACAGAAATCAGGCTCCGGCAGCGTAGCAGCAGGAGGCCCCATTACCTAAAGTGGTGCTTCAGGTTAAGAACAGTTTCAGGTTAAGAATGGACCTGCAGAATGAATTAAGTACTTAACCCGAGGTACCACTGTATCTTGATGCTCTTGAGCCATCAACACTAAGTTATTGATATACCAGTGGCCCAAAGCACACTCACCCTCTTTTCCCATTACTGCTCCACTGGAAGTCAGAGATCTCTGTTATCTACAAACCATCAAGTATCACTTCCAACAAACAATCATTTTTCAGTAGAACTTTTAAGATTCTCCAGCTATTTTATGTTAGACTCTGGAGCCCCATCTCTGAAGTTACCCAGTAAGGCTGAGGCAATGGGCCTGGAAAGTGACATTTCCTTATGCAGCCAATCAGAATGTGGCAACTTACCCAACCTGTCCCCCCTCACTGATGGCCAAGCAAGTGAGAGATGACCTCTAAAGGAGTTTACTGACTTCCATTTACAGCACTACAATAACATATGGATTTGTATTTCTTGGAGAAACAATGCCATGGATAGTGTTTCCTGGGAAGAGTTAAACACTTAGCAAGAGAATTCTTGGGCCAACCCCTCATGCTTTGTCCTATTTGATTTAAGGCAATTCCATTGATATTTGGAAACTGGCAGGAAGGCAGGCAAGAAGAATCATTGTTTCTGTGGAATTTGTCAGGATGACCTCAGGTTTGTGTATTTATCTTTGGTAAAATAGACAAAATAAACATACACACAAATCCTAGTCTCTTAACTCAGAAGGAAGTGGGAGGGGAGAACATGCCTGCAACATCGCTGAAGATTTTTGACATATTAGATTTATACTCCACTCAGAGCAGTGGCTTGTTTTACCATAAGTTTCACTGGAAGGCGCAAGTTTTCAATGTAAACAAGTCTTATCTTTTTTTCCCCCTTGGCAGAACGCTATGCAAAAGAGCAGGCTGGATGACCATCTAGTGGGAATGATTAGTGATAGGGTTGGACTAGTTTACCTTTGAGAACCTTCCAACTCTGTAAAGCACATTTCCTCCCAAAGGTAACTATAGTTAAGAGTGCTGGGAATTTCTGTTAGGCATAATCAACAGTTCCCAGGATTCTATTTTTTGGGGGGTGGAGGTGCTTTAAATGTATGGTATGTATGCAACCTGTGATTATATGAAAAACTATGGCACTGTGGGTTAAACCACATAGCCTAGGACTTGCCGATCAGAAGGTCGGCAGTTCAAATCCCTGCGACGGGGTGAGCTCCCGATGCTCGGTCCCTGATCCTGCCAACCTAGCAGTTCAAAAGCACATCAAAGTGCAAGTAGATAAATAGGTACCGCTCCGGCGGGAAGGTAAACGGCGTTTCCGTGCGCTGCTCTGGTTCGCCAGAAGTGGCTTAGTCGTGCTGGCCACATGACCTGGAAGCTGTACGCCGGCTCCCTCGGCCAATAAAGTGAGATGAGCGCTGCAACCCCAGAGTCGGCCACGACTGGACCTAATGGTCAGGGGTCCCTTTACCTTTATACTTCGTTTTATTTACATACTGTTAGAACAACACACTTTTTCAGTCACAGGCATGCAAAACAGCTTGCAACATTCATTAAAACTATACAGCCATCATTTTGAAAGCACAAGAGCAAACCTTGGCTGCAACATCTGGTTAGCAAGGAGAGAGCGTAACCAAGGGCCTGAATTCGGGTAACATGCTAAGCCAAACCCTGGCTTATTTCAGTGTGTTATGGGAGTAAAAAAAATATTGGGGAGGAGAAAAGTGCAAGTGAGCTCCTCTGCTAGTGCCTATGTGTTTCTGTGATCCTAGTAAGCTATAGTTCAGCTCACTGTGATATGTGAACGAGGCTAGATAAAGCCTTATGCTTGGTAGGGGACAACCTTACCCCAGAAGCTGGTGGCAACTGAAGCAGCATTTTTCCACTTTAGCCTAATTCCAGGGAAAGGTAAATATGGGGGGAAACATTCCCTTAAAAATGCCAGGACCATGTAGGTTTCTAAATGTCACAATCAACACTTTGAATTTGGCCAGGAAACATTTTGGCTAGGTAACATGCAGAGCTCACCTAGAATTAGTGCCATGCCAGCTTTGCGATCAGCCCCAGACTAGGTGAGCTGCTACATTTTAAAGCAACAGAAATCCTAAGGCAGACTCCTACATAGCGCAATACAGTAGTTTGAGCTGAAAGATTACCAAAGCTTATAAGAAAATGGTTATGTCCTTGGATGAAGATCATGGTAATGTTCGCAGGTCTTCAAACTATAATTCAAAGGAGGTCCTAAGTACGTGCTCTAAATAGGTCACCGGAGGTAGGATTGCAATGTACATGCCTGAACTGATGAAAGAACCACGGCTAATGGCTTATTTCAGTCTGTATACATTCATTGCCGATATTCCCATGTAGGACGTTTATATATCATTTATACTGGTAGTAGAAATAGTCCATGATAGTAGGTCTATGATACTGTATCATACATTTTATGTAACCGTACATACAGAAACCATAATTTTTGTCACCTACAATGGTTAACGCTAGTGACAACTTCCCACCTGTACCTCAAACAAAGGCTGCTCTCCTACGTACACTTTATGGGGAGTAATCCCCATCAAACGCAGTGGTAAGAAATTCATATACTGACTATATTTGTTATGCAAAGTACTATACGCAACAAGCATTCTGCTTATGTAGTGCTACAATTCCATTTTGGAAAAATTGGGATGAAGTACAAATCGACGTGAAGGACCTGTGCTCTATTTCCATACCGCAGCTAAGGTCTATCCTCTTTAAACATCAAAGTTAGTGTTTGGTCACCATGTGATCATGCATAGTAATATGAAAGAGACACCAGAGCAAAGATGCTCTTATGTTTAAACTCTTTATTTAAATGAACACTGTACTTTTTATCACACTCAATATTGACCCTCAAACACATCTGCCCTGTAGCTTTGGAGTCTATGGGAATATCCTTGGGATTCTAACCATTTCCTGCTGCTGCTGTGGCCCCGTTTTTAGTGCTATACTAATATTCTAAAATGCTAACTGTAAGGATCAATTTGGACAGGTTTCTACTTACAAGAAAATGTTTTTTTCATAAAAGTAGCACCAAAATAAGATGGGTAACAGTCACAACAGCACCCTGTATGTCTTCACCCCAAGACAAAGAGGTGGTAATTAAAATGTGGGAAAGAGATTGGAAGAGTGCCCCCACAAAGCGACTCTGTTAGAAACTCTAAAAGAAACAAAATTTATGGGACTCAAAGAGTCATAAAGTTTACTTTTAGCCTAGAATCATTTGAAAAATATGCGATCCTACCATCAGCTCTGTAATCTCTCAACCCCCAACACCCCGTCTTTAAAAATAACACCAAAATGAGTCTTAAAAACAATACTGGCTCACTGTAAAAGAATGCAATGGCCTGGAAAACCATCCCCCTTGTGTCCTCCTCGCTTCAGGAAGGTGGCAGTATTGCTTTGGGATTACTGGGTTAGAGAGCAAGCCCTCTTCTTTCCAGTGAATGGCACTGTACCATTACCATAATACACCAATGGATTCTGAGGAATGACTTATTCTCATGAAATGTGATTACAGTGATAGAAAAACCACAGCAAAGTACTGGACCCAAACTGTGTAGAACCCCAGCCAGCCAGAGCCTCCTCATTTGTACATACAACTCTGGAGTTTTCAACTAGCTGCCAATTTTATATTTTCTAAGCAAACACTGCAAATGACCACCCAGCTGCCTCAAACGTCTTCATAAAACCCAAGTGGATTAGCAACAGTACGATAAGTTTCTGATCTTCTGGTTATCTCTGGTGTACTAGAGATCAAAAACCGCCACCCTTCCCCAAGCTGAGTGGGTGACATTCTGGAATGGGTGAAACATACAGGAGAACGTGATTATGCAGTACATTCACTGGATGCACGCGGCAACAACTCGGATGACAAGAAAAGAGTGCTATTTAAAATAATAATTGGTATAGCCAAACCCAATAAGAATAACATATAAATACAAACATGCACACAAGAACACACACTATACAATGCTGAATTTATCTAAAGTTGCTGTGACCCTAACCCTACAATAGGACTGATTTCTATGTGACTGTCTCCTGCCTTTATTTGCCATTACTCACCTTTATTCACGTTGGATGTCCTCAAAGAAGACGCCCCTAATGGGGCTTCAACACACTCTGGAGATCTGGTACATGTTTTTTTGTTGCAAAGCTTTAGAAAATGGCAATCAGTCGTTTGGCTCTACCTATATTTCTCTGGTGATGTCATTTTAAATACTTTGCATGTTCCATTTGTTTTTTGTACTTCTAAAAAAAAAATCAATGCCTTTCTGCAAATTCATGTTTGTCCAATTAGTCACAGAACCCTAAGGCTGGCTGCCTGGATGCTGGAGTAAAGCATCAAGGCTAGGATATACAGGACAGCATCTGACTTGTATGGATGGGAGGAGATCTACTGCTTGTCATAACAGCCCTTATGGATTTCTGGTCCAGTTCTCATTCAAATATGTGGAGAACTCAGAATTGTAGAGCGTTTGGGTTTGTTTGTTTTTTAGTAAGCTACGCCACAGACATAAATTGTAAGTAGTGAAAGAGCAGAAAGAGAGGGAGCAGACAGAAAGGAAAACGCATTTCTTCATTTGCAGAGTAGCCTCTGTGAGAGCGAGCCCATGACAGCTTTACGACTCCCTGGTTATTTTACTTGCATGCCGCTTAATAAGAAACAGCCTCCAGCTGAGGCTTGTAGTAGAGAAAAGTTTTAGGAGAAATTCTTGCCGTGTTAGCCCTACCTGATCTGAATTTGCTCCGAATCAGCATAGAATGCTCAGACCCCAGAAGTGTCATGGTGATGCCTTGTGATAATTCCCAGTGCCAGAAAGCCCCTCAACGCTCAAACCATTAACTGGCTCCAAGAAGAGAAGCTGATCACGACCAATGAATCACAATTCATCTAGCCCTCCCTTGGAGTCTAGGTGATTGCAGAAAGCAGCAGAAGTGTAACTCAGGAAAGGTTTGGTCCCATCCAGCACTGACCCTCCGCGAAAGCCTACTGTATGCCCTTGCACTGTGTTGGGCTAATTAACTTTTAGCTAGCAGACCCCTCCTTTCTATCCCACCCTCCCCTCCTTTCTCAGAGTTTACTATCAGCAACATCACCGGGTGTCCTGACTGATGTCATAGTCTAGCGGGGAGCAGACTATCCCTAAAGGGTCTTTAGGAAAGACAGAAGTTTGATATCTGATCCGCTATTACTACCAACAGGAACTTGGCCAATCAAGAGCTTCCCTCCCTCTGACTGCAGGGGTTCGGAGCAGCTCTGAAATACCAACAGACTCCTGCTTAACTCTTTCCAGCATACAGAGCCTGTTGCTACCAGGAATTCAAGAGGAAGGGCTCGGCTGCATGGTTCCTGCAGTGGATTTTAATAGCTCACATCCCAAGGATGGGATTTCTTGACTTCAGCGGAGGTTTTTGGATGGCATAGTGGCTGTGTGTTAGGCTAGTTTTTGCTTTAAAGTGAATCTAGTGATACAGGCATCACCTATTAATAAACCCATTGATATGTCACAAAAACACAAACTAATCATCAAAAACTCACAAAACTCAGACACCCTATGTGGACACAACTTTGCTGCACAACCTTAGCAGTACAAACAACAAGAACAGAGGTCATTGTAAGCGCATAAAGTATGTAACTGACAAACTTCTCACCATGCATTATATCCCAAGCACCGTCACCTATATTCTGCTGACAAATCTCCATCAAAGTTCCCAAACTCAAATAACTGTCCTTTTAAAAAATACCTTCAAAACAATATTCCACATCACTCAGGGGCTGATTTAAAAACAGCACAATGATCATTTTAGTTAATTATTCTTATTAATGCTTTTCAGTAAAGTCTGTTCAGATATTTGAGCCCTTTTGAGGTGTAATTAATGCACATGGTGGGATGTGTATCATCACAATATTTGTAATGTCTAAAAATGGTCCTGATTATATAATGTTGTGCTCGGAGAACTCTCTCTGCATGGTTGGGAACCCTGGAAAAGCAGCCTTGTTGAACACACAGTGAGAGGTATTTGCATTTGCAGTTTTTAACAACAACAAAGTTAGTGTACACCCTGTCTTTCCACACTCAGGTGCCCAAGGAAACTGTACAGATGAGAATATGTTCAGATCTTACACTGGATCCACACGGATTTGGGGTGGGGACTTTCACCAAAGAGTTGCCCCTCTGATTCAATTTCATTTAACACACTATAAAACATTTGAAAAGGGTTCTGGCTGTGAGCCATCAAGTGTGGAATAATCAAGAGATTTATGAATAAATGACATACACACATGTATTAAGTGACTCTCAAAGGGTGGCAATTTGGCTTAGCAGTTCATGTATCTCTAAGGTTTAAATATGGATTCACAGAACTCAAAAGAGGCCACAAAGCCACATATTCCTTCGCAATGAGGCTTTTCTCTGTTCACACGTTATAATTTAAGACTTCCTCCAGTAATGAATTGTCTGACTTGGATTTTCCCCTGGTGATGTCAATAACATTTACCTTAAGTATCAGACTCTTCAGAACAAAAGTTCTTTTCTCAGTAGCTGCTTGATCTTATTAAAATGAAATTGAAGAAAGACAAAGTATCATATGTAAAGAAAAGAAGAATATAAAAATATAGGATAGTGGATAACACTATAGCAAGTGTCTTTGCGGATACTCATTATTTTTTATTTAAAACTTACATTCTGCTTTAAAAGGGGGGGGGGGAATCCAAGGTAGTTAAGAAATCAACTTAAAACAAAGCTATTAATACAAGACTAGTTTAAAAGTACAATCAACACAATTACAAAGCCATGTCTGGCCCCCCCAAAAGCCCTCATAAGGAGTAACATCTTGATCAAGAGGGGAAAACCATACAGTGACTCTTTATTAGTATTAAGGGTTTAAAGATAAACAAACAAACAAACAAACCCAGCATTTTGATTCCAGCTTTCCATGAGTCAATAGACTGATCCCATTTTAAGCTAAAATTGTTGGGTCAAAACATATTTGGTTTATTTCATCAACTATTTCACCAACTATTGGCATAGTAAAAGAATTAATGTATTAGGACATTAACAAAAATACTTTAATGTTTGAGTACAATAAACCTGTCTATGAAAGTAGCTGGACACCAGGCACTAGAATTCAACAAGAAACGGTCTCTTTTATGTTTCATGTACTCAGAAAGACTTTCACCAGGCTTTATAAGGAGTTTGTTGTTGTTTTAACACATTTCTGTTTTAAAAACTTTTTAAGCTGGTTTCTCTGACTCCCCATAATTTATTACCTCACAATATACATCTTGGGCTGAATTCTTGCAGAAGTGCTCATAAGAAGAAGAAGAAGAAGAAGAGTTTGGATTTGATATCCTGCTTTATCACTACCCGAAGGAGTCTCAAAGCGGCTAACATTCTCCTTTCCCTTCCTCCCCCACAACAAACACTCTGTGAGGTGAGTGGGGCTGAGAGACTTCAGCTCTGTTTCTAACAGATAGTGGTGTTCCATAATGTTTCAGAAGGCAGTGTGTCGCAGGCCCTTTATGCTGAAGGACTTCTACATCAACCTTCCACAATGGATTCAAGCACAGTGCCAAGAAGCACACTTGCAGCAATGACACATGCAGTGGCTGGTATAGTAACCGCTTGTCCCAAATGAATTTTGTACAGTGGTACCTCAGGTTACAGACGCTTCAGGTTACTCCGCTAACCCAGAAAGAGTACCTCGGGTTAAGAACTTTGCTTCAGGATGAGAACAGAAATTGCACCATGGCGGCGCGGCAGGCCCCATTAGCTAAAGTGGTACCTCAAGTTAAGAACAGTCTCAGGTTAAGAATGGATCTCCAGAACGAATTAAGTCCTTAACCCGAGGTGCCACTGTATTCCTTTACGAAGATGCCCACAATTACTACAGGCAGCCAACTGAATAAGCTTGCTTCATTCATTCATTCATGTAAGACTGAGCCAAAATGGCACCACTAATTTCAGTACTCCATCAACAAGTTTCTCATAATTCCTAAGCAACAATAGGTTCAAGGCTACCAATTCCCTGTCTTTGACTTTCAGAGGCAAGCATCTGTGCTTATGTAGCCAAACAGCATTATCCACACACTAGTCATTTGTCAGCAGACTCGGAGAATTCCCAAAATCTGCAGTGGTATGAAAGAAAGAAAGAAAGAAAGAAAGAAAGAAAGAAAGAAAGAAAGAAAGAAAGAAAGAATTGGGCAGTGTGTTGGGAAACCTGGAGGGTGGTGGTGCAAAATAGCTGAATGAGGACTGAGCGTGCACAGTGGCCAATAATGCTTACTAACCATTATGGAGGGATGGGAAACCTTGTGTTGTGGAGCACAGCACAGCTGAAATATGTTCCATGCAACAACATTTTGTGAGATCAAACTCAGAGTCCTGCACTTTATGACTGATTGAAAATGATCCTGTCTTAAGGCACCAACAGTGTCCTTCTTATGCTACCTTAAGAAGTGTGGAAGGCAAACTGCAGCTATGTATGCTATTCCTGTGCTGCTTTGCTAAAAGATTTAGGCCTGCACATGCACAGTGACCTCAGTATCAGGAGATGGGGCAGTGGAAAAGCCTGGCAATACTGGAAGAAGCTTCAAGTCTATGGGTGCTGCCCCAATTATCTGGATCCTCTAATGCTACTAGATCCTGTGTAGTAGCTATACGATGCAGCATCACTCTCACTGATAAGGTAATGTCAGACCTGGCCCTTGGATGAAATGATTTGTATTTATTCCAACTCTTAAGAGTCTAAGAAAACTAGGAATTCCAGAACAAGATCACTCCCTCCATTGGTAGCCTATGGAATGTTTTGCAATTGACAGCACTACCAGAAAATGCTTTCTCCACTTTCCTAAAGTCACTGCTAAGCTGTCTGATGTTTTCATCATAATATTTACTTCTTAGTAAATAGGCTAAAAATCTTCACTTCTGATTCAGAACTGAAAGATTAGAGAATGAAAAGAGCAAGATGACATGGCTGTTTAAAAAGTCCATGCAAAATGTTTTCTGCCTAGCGTAAATATTTAATTGTAAAAAAGAGAGAAAATATGGCAATCTGTTGTGTTTATTGAGGGAGGGATGCAAAATGTGCACTGAGTGCAGGGTGGGGCCGGCTGGCTTTGCTACTATAGATTCCATCCCTCTTGAAGATCACTGTGTGTTCTCTCTAATCTCCAGGCCAATGTAACGCTGGTGGGCTCATCTGAAATGTCCTCATGGGAACTCCCTGAGACACACACTGGTGATACAAGAGAAGCTAGCAGGCAGGCAGGAGGATAGTTCAAATGCCGGCCTGAGTGTGCCTCCTTTCTCTAGTCCCCTCTGTGTAGCAGTGGTTATACAACTCTTGCAATAATTACTTCCATGGTGGGCGTTGGTGGAGAAGGTCTGGGATTCCACCTATGGTGCTGGATTTTGGGGCACCAGAATTGACACACTGAAGCATGCTGTCATCCTGACACTACTGCATTTTACTACCCTGATCTTAAGCATACTTGTACTTCCTGAGCATCACACAGCAGACAAAGGGGAGGTCTATAAGAACAGCACGAGTGTTATGTGTAGATCCGTCAGTAGTCTCAGTCAAGAGCATCCGCATATTCAGAAACCACTATATAAATGACAGTCCTAGATTTCTGTAAACTGAGACACCCCCCTTCTGTATAAGTTACTGTCAAGTATTAAAGGGTTAAACTGAGCAGAGCAGCAGAGAATTACTGTGGCAAATTTGCTTCCTTATCTCAATCATATTCAGAGCAATCCTGTAAAGGTCAGTTACCATTACCCCCATTTTACAGACAAGAAATACAGCCTGAGACACAATGCCTTGCCCACAAACATCCAGCAAGTCCACAGCTCAGGTAACATTTAAGATGAAGGATACCCAACATTTTATCAACTGGACAGCAGTGAGTCTAAACACACAACACAAACAATGATCTTCTGTTGCTTAAAAGCATTGTGCAATCAAGTAATGAAGTAATCTGTGAAACAGGCACAGCAACCCAAGAGAATGTAAGCTAACCATTTTCAAGGCAGCAAAATCTCATTAACGACTATGAAATGTATCTGGGGAAAAAATAAGATGGGTTGATTAATTGATCAAATCTAATTCCCATATGGGGTGGTCATTTTGCTGCTGAAATGCTGAACTGGCAAAATAGGCATGGTGATACATTCAGTCTATAAAACACACACACACACACACACACACACACACACACACACACACACACACTGGTGAATGTAATGACTCAGTTTACAAGCCAGCAAAGTGTGTAGTAGATAGAATGTTTGACTCAGATAAGGGAGACCTGGTTTCAAATCTTCACTGAGGTATAAAGCTTACTAGGCAATCAAGGGCCAGTCACTGTCTCTCAACCTAACCTACCAGACAGGGTTATTGTGAGGATAAAAGTGATAACACAGTATGTGTCATGCTGAGCTCCTTGGAGAACTGGCAGGAGTAAAATATCCAGCTTCAGTTTGGTCCACAGTATTATGCATTGTGCAAGAGCAAAGCAACCTCTCAATCAAAATACAATGGTACCTCGGGTGAAGTACTTAATTCGTTCCGGAGGTCCGTTCTTAACCTGAAACTGTTCTTAAACTGAAGCACCACTTTAGCTAATGGGGCCTCCTGCTGCTGCCACGCCACCGGAGCACGATTTCTGTTCTCATCCTGAAGCAAAGTTCTTAACCTGAGGTACTATTTCTGGGTTAACAGAGTCTGTAACCTGAAGCGTATGTAACCTGAAGCATATGTAACCCGAGGTACCACTGTAGTTAAACAAAGATGTGCAGCTGCTTCAGAACAGGTGTTATGTGTGTTCTTGCAGTCATTACCTGGCTGCTGCATTCTGTACCGTTGAGGCTCCTAAAGTGTTTTCAACAACAGTCCTACATAGGATGCACTGCAATAGTTTGATGTGGAGCAAAGAGGCCAAGTCATCTCTATCCAAAAGGGTCCACAGCTGGTTGAACCTCCTCATATGTACTCTACTTTATATGTGGTAGAAGCATGGGAAGGGTGCTGGGAGAGCAATATGCCTAACGGAAAGAGAGAGGTGGTTGCTATAGAGATGGTCAGCCAAAACAAGCCACAGTGAGCAGTTAGATGGTTCTGCATGTGGATACGCAACTGAAAGGCAAGCCCAGAGTAAATGAAACCTAAACGTGGGGCATGTCTGCACCACAGACTTAAACTGGTTTATAGTCATTCCTTTCCCCCAGGGAACCCTGGGAAGTGTAGCTATGGATCATTATCTTAAGAAAATTCTCAGAACAACTAAGCATTATTTTGGGGGTGGAGGTAGCTACCCTAATAGTGAAACAGGTGTAAAACTTATATATGTTTATGGTGAGCTCATAAGTCCCTCTCATACCCCATGTCTGCCTTCTGGAAGTAATGCTTGAGTGGTATTCAGTGTTTCAGTTTGTGTTTATACCAGACCCAAACACTAAACTGTCTTCTTTTATTAACTTATAATATAGTTTCAGCCAATTTTGAGGGATAAATGACAGGCATTACCAGAATGACCCAAAGGACGACCCATGCCATAGTATATTAGGGAAACGGACAAAGGTCTTGATATACGTTGGTTGGCTAAATGGAAGGAGGCACTATATTTTCTTGGAAAGCCTTCTGGTCTTTATTAAAATGAGACCACGGTCAATCTCACAAAGCTCATGGACCAGGCTCTGGGCCAAGGAAAAGTTCCTTCTGCAAATATTTATTTTATCATATCAATGACAAACTCCTTGGTATAAACATTTTTATTTAATCATAATTTACCAATTATTTTAAATCAATTGTTTGCTTGGTTTCTAAACACTAATCAAGAGGACCACATTAAAATTTGCTCAGGCAGATAAGATGCATTATCTCACTGCGGCTTTGTGGTCATAATAGTCTGGCATGTTTCCTGAAGAAGGGAGCATAGATTAAGGATCTCACACCCTCTGGGATTCAATGCCCAAATCTAGCCGGCAAATGATTTCTCTCACTGCTAGCCAAAGTGGGAGATACATGTTTTCGTGAGTATTGAGACGGTAATCAACAGGAGCTTTCTGGGGATATATACAGTATCGTGACCTTTTATTGTCCAGTTTTCTTGATACAATTTTGTCCCACATCATAATTTTCTCTTCTTCCCTAGAACAAACACTAAAGCTGACTTTTCCACTACTATGTTTCTGTTTGGACAGAAGAAGCTTTTTCAAGGATATTTAGGTCAAAATGCTGCTCTGATTACCAACCCTTGAGCCCTTAAAACCAAGGCTAACAAACATAATGGCCTCCTGATGTTCGTGAACCACAATTTCTATCAGCCTCAGCCAGCATGGCCAATGGTCAGGGATGGTGGGTTGCCATCCAACAACACCATGATGGCTGCCCTTGCCCTAAACAGTTTGTCATAAATATACAGAGTAGAACTGTTACCTAATTGAATAACATTTAATCATAGAATTTTCAGATGATAAATTAAATTCATTCATATTTAATCCATAAATGTGCACATGGGCAAAAATAACAGTTCTGAGGCAAGAAGCATACTTTCTTTGTTTTATGATGCTGCACGCATGTGCTGTGGTGGCTATTTGCTTAAAAGGGGTATTCTGCCTGCATGAGACAGACAAAGCCATACTTTTTAAAGAGGATGCTTGCCATCTCAAACTTGTTTTCTTTATCTGTCAGAACCTTGAGTCACCAAGTTAGTCTACCTAGCAGGATTCTCCTGCTGTGTTGAAAAAGCTCCTCTGCTTCACTTCAATGAAAGTGTTTTTTCTTTGTTTTTTGAGTGTTTTGCTTCTCTTATAATAGCTTTAAATCTTGGGACATTCAACACTCCTTCCAATCTGTCCACTAGACAGGGTATATTTATTCTTATAGCTGGAGGAATCCTGTGCTTCTGTTACAATGCTGAAATGCATTTGATGACTGTGCAAAATGAAACAAAACCTCTAAGAGGAGACCCCCTTCTGTTTTTTTCACACAGGAGCAAAGTACAGTGGGCAGGGGAAAGAGTCCTCAATTTGCCCATCAAAATTCAAACACCACTCAAAATTAATATCGGAAGGCTCGGTTAAGGCAAATTCTGCATGCAAGAGCAACGGATGATGGAAGCAGAATTATCAGGCAAATTGACACACTGATTGCAAAGCTAATCTGTATGCATCTTTCCCATGCTCCCCATGGACAAATGCTGAAGTCACTAGTTCCCTGGGATATCACAGATCTCCATAAAAGTCAAGTTGAAAACATGGTTTATAACCTTGCAGCTTTGCTTGCTCAAAAAGCATCTCAGCCTCCTGTTCCTCTCAGAATCTTTGCTCCTCACTTCAATGGAGATTGCCCAATAAATTAGGTCTCTGGGGGAATTCTTTTCCCACACCCATATCTGCTTCTCATCTACTGCACAGATTTTTGATGTTTATTGTTTAAAAGATAAGGCTTCCAAGGCTCTCGTTTTCCCAGCAGAATACATGGTGGCTGCTTGTCCAGCGTCCCTCCCACACTTTCTCTATCCCAATTTACAGAGCAAAGTTGGTGAACCGCTTGCTCTTTCAGCAGTAAAATGGGATCAAGTATCTAGCATTCCCATCAAAATTAGAAAGGTTACCAGCATTGATCTTTGCACCAAACACCCTTCCTACTGCCAAGAGATTCCGGGCACCATTTCTAGCGATAGCAAGAAACTACGGCTACTGTCAACACCAGAAACCTGAGATAACCCAGGGGAAGTCATTCACCACATTCTTGGCCATTCAGGTTTGAAATCAACGGGAGCTTTACTTGGGTTTATCTTTCTGTCCTGACTCTGCATTTAGAGAAGGAAAAATTATTCCAGGCTAAGCTTCTACAGACACTTTCAACTTTGTTCTTTCTTTGTTAGGAGCTCTTACCTCTATGCACACACAATGTAACCATGTGGAGGCAGGTATGAAGGCAAACAGGAAGTCAAAATCCCATACTTCTGCTAAGTTTCAACTGTTGAAAATGCTAATGTTCAATGGCTCAAATGCAACATTCTCCAAAAGATTCAGCTTCCACAGTTGGCAAATTCATTTCAAGATTTAGTTTGAATACTGCTTCTGTTAGCTAGAATGTACTCTGCAGCAAGTATATGTCCCTATATCCCTGTAAGGCAGGGATGACCAATACCATGCTTTCCAGACAACTTCCCTAACCATTGGTCATGCTGCCTTGGACTGATGGGAATTGTAGTTCACAATATCTGGAGGGCACCATGTTGGCTTGGCCCTTTCCAGCACAATTTTCGTGTTATGTTGGGTTGTATCTCCAATGGTGTCTCTTGAACTGACAGTGCAAGGTGCTTGATGAAACCTCTTAGAATAAGGGCTTGAGTTAAGTTTTACCATGCCTGAGTTGTTGGTGACTACTCAGTTCTCCAGAGCAGATTAGGGAGTGTGCAAGGACTACATGTGGAGCAGAAATTGCCAAAATGCAAGCGTTCCATCAACATGAGGGACAACTGGATACGACCCATTGAATGTGGGGAAGGTTGGGCAGCATGAGCATCCATGTCTTCTTTTTTCCTGACCTCAACACATTCAGCTTAACATGGGCATAGATTCTACATTTGTAACCATGGTATGCATGTATGTAACAAGGTATGTATGTTACAATTTATGTAACAATGGTATGTTTGTATGTATGTATTCCTACCCAGGAAAACAAAGTTCCCAGTTACCCAGATAATCCAATAGGTGTTATATATTTATGACATTTATATCCCACCTTTCCTCCAAAGAGGTGAAAGTGGCATTAATGAGGCTGTTTTGTTTTAAATCTAATTTTTAAAAGGTAAGGCTTCTAATCACGTATTCTTGTATGAGACTTTTATACTGTGTAATATTCCCTGCACATATCACTTTTCCCTAGTTTTCTTAGGAGTGCATTCCCATGCCTTGAATATGCTCATGGCCTGGATCCAAAGAAGTGTAGGGTGATTGGGATTTGTGTTTGTTCAACTGCAGCTCACCACATTGTGTGGCAAATTGCTTCTGAAACTGAAGGGAGTTTCAAAACCAGCTTGTGGGACAGCAGGAAGGGTCAAAGAAATAGAGGTGAACATACCTAGGCAGCAGGCACATATAACTCCTTGGATCACACCTATGTGCCTAGTTGTACATAGCAAGGAATTTCCACCACCCCAATACAAATTTAATAGAGACCTGTGGGTATAGGGCGGTATAAAAATTCAATAAACAAACAAACAAACAAATCCATCCATCCATCTTCCCTCCCCATCACCATCTGGCTGGCCATTGCTAGAAACACAATACTAGAGAAGACAGCCCTTGGACTAATCCAGCAAGGGAGTTAATTGTATTACGTAAAGGAACTATTCAATTTGTACTACCTGCTAAGCTCCTTTGCCAACAAGTGAATTCCAAAACTTTGATGACATCATGAAAACTTAGATGACATCACACTTTCAAGCTTTCATACAGCAAACCACTAGCAAGAGGATAATTCTTAACAAGGCCTCTTGGGGGGACTTTCACAGCGAGAGAAGCCGATACAGTAAACAAGAGGGGTGCTTGTGGAACTGAGAAATTTTGTGCAGCTTAAGTGACCATACATTTTACTTACATGATGACTATTCAAAGAATTATCCTTTGGAATCAACCTGTGTTTCAATAATCTGTTGTACCATATCTGAACAGCTAAATAATTTTAGTTAGCTCCAACAGAAAATTTGACAGTGAATACTAATGATTTTCAAAGTTGTAGAATGTGCTGAATAGGTGATTCCTGAAGGCAACTTCTTTGTTTTGTTCCACAACTGAGGAAGTAGATAACAGAAAATAAAATATTAAATAAAAACAAAAACAAAGAACAAAGAACAAAGAGTGAGTTTTGAGAGGGAGGAGAGAGAGAGGACTGGAGAAACTATTGGATGGCTTTCCATGCAGTGCATGTAATTTCATTATCCTAAACTATAGAGATATTTGAAAGCTTCCTGCAAGTCTCTTAAAAAAACTATATCCTATTGTAGACTTTGTTTCTTTAAAAACAACAACCGTGAAGTGTCTCCCCCCCCCCCCCCCGCATGAAGACATACAGAGGTAGAAAAGAGAGGAAATGTTTAGTTTTTGGAAGTGGTCCATTGGGCACAATTCTGTTGGTGAATCGTCAAGAACCTGGCTTAGAGCTGAAGCCAGAGTAGAAAGCCAAACAAGACTACAGAAGATTAGGTTCACAGGAGGGGCAGTAGCCAGAGGCTGGCATAGAAAGCAGCATGGAAAATGCTATGCCACTGCATATGTGTGTGTGTGTGTGTGTGTGTGTGTGCGCGCGCACACACACACACACACATTGAGAACTATCCCCCACCCCAACAGCAAAGAAGGCTGTGTACATACTACTGTTTATTCTGCATCCAGTGCATTTCTTTGATCTGAATTGGGGAAAAGAAGAACCTAGAAGCATTTTAAGCCAGTAATGTATACAGTCTTAGAGAAACATTGATGGCTACTGCTTTTCCCTTGCCTAGAAGCGTGTCAAGCCATAGAGCATCAAAGCAATTGTTGTACAATGGCGGAAAATAGGGGGGAGGCAGGGGCAAGCCCTTTTGTTTTTTAAATCGGGGTAAATAGCAGCTTGGGGTAGATTTTTGACAGGACAATAGCATGATGAGAGAAAGGGGTTTCTAAAACTGTCCCCTGCTGCTGTTCCAATCTGGGACAGACTTCCACTCCTTTGCTTTCTGTTGTAAAAGTTTTAAAAAAACCCAGATACATTTACACATTAGCCACCAAGTTAATGTACCTGTGTGAGATATCAGCATGTGTGCACGGGTGGGAGGCATGAATACTTAAATAATGGTTGGTGATAGTGCATATCCTTGTTCATTTGCAGTATTTACATGCCACTCTTCAGGGCATATACAAATAAATAAATAAATACTAAACTAACAGCAGCAGCAGCAAAAGCTGTATATAGTCACAGTACTCTTAATAAAAAGAAGATTAAGATTTAAAAGTTTCAAAGTCTGTTTAAAAACTAATAAAAATGAAGGAGAAAAACACCTAATTAAAACGCAGTCATATGTGAACTCCTTGAGAGGATGTCCCACAGACATGGAGCCACCACCAAAAAGGTCCTGTCACTAGTGCCTGCCAATATGATGAGCACTGATGGTGGACTCTCAAGCAGGACTCTGGAGCTGATCTTAAAGACTAGGCAAGTTCATATGGCTGCAGGCAATCCTTCAAATAGCCTGGTCACTAACTATTTATAGCTTTAGATGTCAATACCAACACCTTAAGTTGGACCTGGAGATGAAATCATAGCCATCACAACTGGCATACTATAGAGGTTGTGTATTACAAGTGCTTAGCTCCAACAAGCACCCAAGCAGCTGCATTCTGAACAAGTTGACATTTTCCATGCACGCAGAGTACATTATCCAGTCTAGATGTTACCAGGACATGTGCAACCGTGGAAGATCTGCTCTCTTTAAATCAAGGTAGAGTCCCACCATGGAAACTAGGTGAAGACAGTGCTGACCACTGGCTGATGTCAAGAGCAATTAGTACTTTAATGCTGGTTCTCAATATGTTTTATGGTATTTCAACTATTGTTTCCTTTAACTACAGTGGTACCTTGGGTTACATACGCTTCAGGTTACATACGCTTCAGGTTACAGACTCCGCCAACCCAGAAATAGTGCTTCAGGTTAAGAACTTTGCTTCAGGATGAGAACAGAAATTGTGCTCCGGCAGCGCAGCGGCAGTAGGAGGCCCCATTAGCTAAAGTGGTGCTTCAGGTTAAGAACAGTTTCAGGTTAAGTACAGACCTCCGGAACAAATTAAGTACTTAACCCGAGGTACCACTGTACTTTGTTTTTAAAATGCAAGTTGCCTTGAATCCCAGCTTGGAAGAAAGATGGGATATAAATACATAACATCATAACATAACATAACATAACATAACATAACATAACATAACATAACATAACATAACATAATAATATAATTAATATAAATATAAATGTGATTAGAGACAATTAATCTTTCACACAGTGGCGGTGTCTGCAAATGTCATGAAGGCAGAAGAGTGCCTTATTTTCTCAATCCCTGAAATGGCTAAATTTTTCTGGATCACTAAAAGAGATGATGATCCTATCCATGTTCATTCACAATTAAGTCCTGTTTTATCCGTAAGTGTGTTTAGTATTTCAACCTTAAATACATTTAATTAATTCCCTCTCCACAGGGAACCCTGGAAACTGTAGTTCTGTAAGAACTCTAACAAAGATTTCTCAGCACGCTCCTCAAACTACAATTCCCAGGTGGCCTTGACATTTAAACTGGTCTAATACTACTACATTTTTAGTTCAGATAGGCCCCAGGAGCATACAAAGGAAGTAGAGAAGCAGTGATCATGTGGGGAAGGAATAATCTTTTTCAAGCTCTTCCTGTCCGTTTTTTAAAGAGGCAATCAGGGTTGTTGTTGTTGTTGTTGTTGTCTGTTTTTGTTGTACCTCATTAATCTATGTACTTTGGGCAAAATAAACATAATTGGGGATGTACCCCAGGTCAGTGTAGGAACCATAGAAAGCTTCTGCCAGTCAGAGTCATCAGCACTGACTGAAAATAACGCAGCTTCAGATTCCATTGTACACATTTTTTAAATGCAGAGGTTCTTTTTATACAGGAGGAAAATGTCATGTATGAAGCAATCATTAGAAAAACAAGCTATACAAAAGAGTGTCTCTAGTCCAAAAGTCTGAGTTACGGTCTTTGAGTTACGTAACCGAAAAAGTTATTCCTTCACTGCACACCTGAAATTACTCAGTAGCGTCACTTAATTACATTTAATTATGAGAATTACATTTTAGCGCCTGTTTTGCAACTAAATGAGAAACAAATGTCGGGTATTAAATGCAAGACAGCCTTACAGAAGCCCAGAGACCAGGCTTGTTACAAGGATGACTTTTTAAAGATCCCTTCTGGAATGTTTTTTTGAACTTTTTGAAATGGCAAAAGAGTTTTTTTAAACACTGCAAGTCTCTCGGGAAACTCAAGTCTAAACTTAGTAAAAGGATTTTAATTTTAAACCATTCCTTAAAATAGCTGACGTAAAATTTGGTGGGAATTCTTTTAAAAGCCTAGATCGGCTGAACTGGAAGTGACATTTGGAAACTTAAAAAAGAAAAGAAAGATACATGACACTTGTTTCATTGTTGGTTTAGCATGAACTCATTAAGGACTGACTGACATCCCCCATCCACCCACTGGTCCAACACTCATTCCAGGCCCTCACCCACCCCATTCATAGCTTTCCCAAAAAGACAGGATAACAGAAGTGTGTGTCTATTTAAGATGCTTCCGAAAGGCTACTTCCTGTAGTGATAGGAGCAGTTTTGAGAGACAAGGGCCAAACTACACATAACACTGAATTGCCTAAGCCAACCAACCAACCAACCAACTTCTTTCTTTCTTCCTTCCTTCCTTCCTTCCTTCCTTCCTTCCTTCCTTCCTTCCTTCCTTCCATAATGTAGTTGTGAAGGAGCAGTCCACCTTGAAAGACAACATGGGCAGCAATCCACAGCAGGGCAGGGGGCAAGTTTTTCCTATACTGAGAAAGCCCGCTTACTGTTTCTGTGGAGGTGGCTGTTGTGGCCCATTGCAGCTGCAGGCAAGTCTGGGTGGTGGTGGAGCTGCCTGTTCCTGTGTGGCCAACATACGAGGAAATTCCTCTGGTGACTACATGGGTTGACAGGCTTGTCTGCAATGTTGAATTCAAGTCGATCTACAGCGGGCGAGCTGGAAGGGACAGGACTCACATGGCGAACCTGAGTGGAGCCTACCCTGAGTGACTTTAATTGGGTCTGCCTCTGTTTAATTTAAATTAACTGCACTTGCAGCCAGATGTGCAGTCTGTTTGAATGATCAGATGGGAGCTAACTGGCCACAGAACTCCCCAAAATGGCATCCTGAAGAAAATGGCCGGTTCGCTACCTGTGCTCTTAAGCGGGCCGGCCCTGCGCTCCACAGTGTGGTCGGTCCAGAACACCACCCACCCAGCCCACTCTCTAATCTTGCTTTTACATTTGCAGTCTAACTTTTCCTTTCCAGGTCTGTGGGGATCGCTATGGTTTTATAATGGCTGCTGTTTTCTGAGCCGGGAAGGAATTTCCCCTGCATACCAGGTTTTGCCTTCCCCATAGCAATAGTCACAACTCTGGGGGTTTAGGCCTTCGGCAGAATCCTTTAATCTTACATCTGATGAAGGGGTGACTCACCCGCTTCTTGCAGCGGTGATAACAGGGTACCCTATTAGTCTTGAAGGAAGTCTCTATCCATAAAGTCATGTGCGTGTGGCGGAGGGCCACAGAGCTTCCCTCAGTGCCTGGGGAGGGGACAATCTGTGTAAACTTGTGTTTTGCGATGGCCCCATTCCCCCCCCCATCTGACCCTGTCATGCCTCAAACCCCCAACAGGAGGCTGAGAGGGATACATGCCCAATGCCTATGCCAAGGTTTGCCTACTCCTGAAGTCGATAAAGCTGTGGCCATTTTTAATCCCAAAATGTTGTTGTGTCCCTTCATTTCACCCTTAGTAGCTTGGCTCCTGGGGAAGTGGGTGCTGCGTCTGGGTCTGTCAATAGACAGACTGGTTGTTTTAGGATACACACCCAGTGCCTACACCGAAACCTACTGAAATCTGCAATCAATAAAGTTGTGGCCATTTCAGTCCCAAGATATCGTCCTGTCTTTATTGCATCTCTCATATCCAATCCACAGCCGTCTTAAGCTCACTGCACCTGGGGTCACAAAAAGCAGCTTGGGCATGTGTGCCATTCTCAACGGGAAATGGGAAACCTTTGGCATCTTTTTTTAAAAAAGCTTGGAGATCTTCACTAGCATCTCTGCTCTACATGCACACCAAATCCTTCCAAACTTTTGCACATTTCCTAAACCAGCTTTTCCTCTTGGCTGTCTGTGGGAGCACAATATCTCCTTGGGAGATGTAATGATGCATGATAACTACCCTTCAGCTACACACCAATACTTTGTGGGGTAACCCTTAAGGTATAATCGTAGCTACATATTCTGGAACGGCACTTACCAGAGCACAATGAAGAGGATGAGGGATTTATAGAAACTGAATGGAGAACAATGCTGTAGAGTCACAGAAGGAAAAGCGTCTTGAACAGAAGAAAAATCAAAGTGTTGCTCCTCAAACATTTAGGGCATTTCAGGAGCATGAAGAAGATTCTGACTAGGACTGGGTCACATTTTGCTAGGTGCTGGAATGGGAGGATTCTACAGCTCAGTTTGTGGCAGAATGTGACGAGAACTAGCTTTAATTTGAAATGGCCTAGTAAGTAATTCAGGGAACAGGACAAAACCACTGGTGAGCAATTAACAGTGCTAATGGCCTGACACCAACTAGCGTAGGCAGGAAAGGTTTATCAACACAGGAACAAGATAGAAAGGGTGTCCTGCAACCAAAAATTGAGCATATGAGAGAAGAATGGGGAACAATGGGACAAGAAGGAGAAGCAGAGGCTATTCTGTGCTGAGGAAACGGAAAGGGAGATATAGGACGGCTTAAGTTGGAATGTGAACCAGCAGGTGAAGAAGAACCTGCCCAGCATTTGAGAGGAAATGATTTTGTAGATTGCAAGGTGGAGGTCTGGCATGGACTCAGGCTTGGGGGAGGGGGAGCTGCTGAGGGGGGGATTTCCCTATTTAGTCCCCAGCTCAATCCCCCACCCCTCGTCCTCATCCCAGTAGCTTGTTTAGTCAATGCTGTTTGTCACTCCATATGATAAGGCCACCTTCCCACACCTCAAATTCCCCTCCCCCCTTCACCAGAGCTGGGAGATAAGCGAGGGAGGCCTCATTTCATTTGCCATAAAGCTGAAAGGGTTTAAGGAGAGGCCTGTTTAGGAAGCTGCCACTGATAGGTCTGTGACAGGTGTCAGCTTCACATGGAGCTGCCAGCAGATGCTAACATGAAGATTAGCTCCTGCCAAGAGGCACATAGGCAGTATGAGTGTGTATGTGTGATGTACATACACACACTGACCAGGAAACATTCTGAGAAACCCCCTGACACTGCTGATCCCATTTATCCTGGCTCTTCCCTTCTTTTATTTACAGTTTCTCCTAATGTCAATTTTTAGATTTTAAGCTTCTTGGGACAGAGATCTGAATCTTAATGTTAACTTTTGCTTTGCTTTGGTTTGGAAAATGCCACTTGTGACATTGCACATTGCATGGGAAAATGTGCAGGTGAATGAATGCCTCATGTTGTTGATGACATTATTAGGCCCAGGATGTGAGGGAGATCTGGCTGCGACATCTGTCACCCCATTGATTGCCAGGGTTGATTGGGGTGATCTGGCTGGCTAGGAGGGTGTCCCTTTCCTCCCTCACCTCTCCATGTGTGTCCCTCCCGAAGCTGTGTGCTTGGAGGAAGAGGACGACCGTCCCAAATAGAGGGAGTGTACCGTTCTTTGGTCAAGGGTATATGATAGCTGTGCTCCCCTGCTAGAACCTCCAGACATTATTAGGTCCAGCAACAGTGCAGCCAGAATAGACATGGGGATAGAGTTGCTATCTGGGCCTCCCACATGGGTTGCTTCCTGCATCCATATTTCTGTAATGGGGCCTGTTGTTGCTGGTGGGTAGCTGTTTCAGGTTAGAAGGAGCTGTCTACAAACAAGTACAGGTCTACTACTCAAGACCTGTGAAAGGGGACTTTCACGGGATGGGTTGTAGTTAGTAGATGATACATTTGAATGGTTTCAGCTGGCAGTGAGTGGTGTTCTATCATTTTCTGTTCTAGGCATGCCCTGTAGATTGTTTGTGCTACCAATCCGGCCTTATGGATCTTTTTTCTTTGTTCATTGGGCTGTTGTTGCAGTTTGAAGAACGCCTGATGGAAATGCTTAAGTTGTGACTCTCTATCCAATGAGTCTGAACAGATGCAGCTGTATCACAGGGCTTGGCTGTAGACAATGGTTTTGTGACGTAAGCTGAAATCATGTGAGTATGTGCAGTAGTCAGTCAGTTTCCTATAAAAGGTGGTGCTTATATGTTCATTATGTAGTTGCATAGGGATGTCCAACAAATCAATCTCTTGTGTGAATTGGACGAGTACACAGTACAGGTGCCCCTGGGAAAGTAACCTGAAAAAGTTCAAGAAGGGTGCGTTCAGGGGCCAGGGAATTATGATGAATGAAAAAAAAAAAAAAAAGAAATCCCACAGCTTCAGGTTTATGTTCCACTCAACTGGCACCAAAAGTCAGCAAAAAGAAGCACAAAACTGATTTGAAAGTGGATGGGCATGTAATGCAGAAACAGAAAGGTTTGAAAGGTTCTGCATTTTCCAAGCAACCACCATGAGCACATGTAGCAAGGAGTATCAAATGCATAAGAACAAGAACAACACTTTACTTTAACATCCCTACCTCAAAGTACTGTGACTCAATAGCCCTGATCAAGTCATCCCTTCTAATTAGAAGCTAGTCCCGTGAGTCACAAACAAGCTCACCCTCCCCTCCAACCCTTTTATTTTCATTATGTTGCAAGTTTGGGGAGAAATGCCTAATTTTCTGCAGATACACTGTTTGCAGTAGTTTGCTTCAGCTTGGACAAGCTCTGAATCTATCAGAAGTGGACCACTTCAGTTCAGGATCCATTCAAATTTGATAAACACTCTTAGTTTCTGGAGCTAATTTTGTAACCTGTAGGAAAATCTTATGTTCAGTACTGAAAAACCAAATGCCAAATTAAGGTAAAAGCTCTACATATTCTGTTTCTAAACTGTAGTGTACAAAGCACCAATTTATAAGCTACAAGTTGCAATGGAAACCATTCATTATTAAGAATTTACAAAATGTGACAAATCAAATAAATTACTCAGTACCTGCCTTCCACAAAGTAGTGATGTTTCAAATAATTTCGGGAGACAATTATTCAGACATACAAGAACCATTCTGTTATTGATAATAGCTAATTTTGAAACTTTTGTTTCTGATCCTCTGGATGCCAATCCCCCCCCCCAAAAAAAAACCCAGGAGTGATGAAAAGCAGAGTCCTCTGTAATGGGAGTCCTGAAAATGCCTTCTGTGTTGAGGCAACACAGCTTGCAGTATTTATCCTTTATTGTGCTTTATCTATAGGTAAAGTTACATGAGGGCCTTTTCTCTTTTGCACCATCAAGAGCTCAGAAATTATCATATCAGGATGCAATGTATTAGTCATATCCACAGGAAAGCTACTTTAAAAAAATCAGTGTGCTAGGACTTATCATAAAAAACTTCCAAAGAAAACAAATTTCAATAATTCCAAGTGGAACATTGAATGGCTTACCAAGGAGCACCATGCAAAGATTTTCGGGGGGGGGGAGTTTTAAAAATATTAACGCCTACTACACTAGAGCAGTCAGATAATTAAAGGGGGGGGGGAATGCTTGAGGAACATAAAAAGCAAATGAAGTTGCATTGGTCCATAAGAAACATTCCAAAATCCATTGTCAGGTAATAATTTTATTAGAACCAAACAAAATGCCACAAAATAGTCCCCTTTCAAATTTGTAAAAATAGGGCATCTAGCTGCCCATAGGATAAGCAACAGGCCTTAAAATGAGCAGCTTTCCCCCGAGTCTTCTTCAACAATGGTACTAGCTGTAATTCAGCCCATTTAATTGCCCCAAGCTTCTTAGAAAAGAGCCAATGGGCTTTATCTATGAAAGACAGCATCTAGATACAATTGAGTCAAAAGTCTGAGCTCTCTGCCAATTCACCACACACAGCATCCATGTCAGCAGATTACCCCAGACCTGTCAGAAACCAGACTACTCTAAAGTGCCCCCACCTCCATGGCTGCTGGGTTTCTAAGGCTAAGTGGGTTTGTACATGACAAGGGAATTGTATCAATACAATCTTCCAAAGTGCTAAATTTCTGACATGTCTAAGTGTGTGATGTGGGTTTTGTTTCAAATCAAATCTCCTGGACTATCAGATAATAAATATGCCTGCTCGCAGGTGAAAGCAGGTACAGAGATCTATTTGCTGGCTCTATGGCTCCTGTAAGGGACGCGGGTGGCGCTGTGGGTTAAACCACAGAGCCTAGGATTTGTCAATCAGAAGGTTGGCAGTTTGAATCCCCGCAACGGGGTGAGCTCCCGTTGCTCGGTCCTAGCTCCTGCCCACCTAGCAGTTTGAAAGCATGTCAAAATGCAAGTAGATAAATAGGTACCACTCCGGCGGGAAGGTAAACGGCGTTTCCGTGCACTGCTCTGGTTCGCCAGAAGCAGCTTAGTCATGCTGGCCACATGACCCAGAAGTTGTACGCCGGCTCCCTCGGCCAATAAAGCGAGATGAGCACCACAATCCCAGAGTCGGTCACGACTGGACCTAATGGTCAGGGATCCCTTTACCTTTACCTTTATGGCTCCTGCAATAATCACAGGACCACATATATCTGCTAACCATTAAGCCTTTGACTTCTTTGGATCGACAGCAGCAAGAACAGCTAAAACATGATCCCACTGTCTGTTTTTGGAAAACAGTCAAGTTTCCTAGACCAACATTGCTGCCCATACTGCCTCCTGCGATAAACAACACGACAAATTTGTCTAAGGTGCTAAATGGCTAGAAGAGACAGTAAAACCAGGATCTGCATTTCAAGTATGCCCACTAAACCCTTCTGCAGGAATTCATAGTCATCCCTGTATCTGCATACTTCAGTTTCTCAATGTGGAAACCCCTCCTCCTCAATGGATGTGAGAATTCTGCATATATGCAAAGTAGGTCCACATTACTTCTCTCTTATTGGAAAAAGGCAAAGCTATGGAATGAATACACTACACCTAGTCCAATCAAATCGGTTTGAAACTCCTTCAGCATTCCAGTGGCCTTTTGCTTGGCACTAGTGCTTGTTGGGTAGAGCAACGTACTTGCAGTGTCAAATGCTGACTTTATTAAACACTCAACAGGATGTTCTATATCTCCATGCAACCAGACTCCTTTTTGTACCGCTGAAGGTTGGCACTCCAGCAGGGCACCCACACTGCACAGCCAATCTAAACTTTCCTGTCCTTTCTGGAGATATTTATAGATGGGAATTTTGACAAGAATGAGTTTCTGTTTTTGAATGAATACTTTTGCTTATTACAATTTCTGTTTTTAGCTTGTGGGGTGTTCAAAAGGTGGATGTAACTGACAAAACTGCAATAAAAAAAACTGCTTTCTAAACCATCAAACGAACAAATATATTGGGGGGGGGGAAAGGGCAGGGGGAAGTAACAGAAAAGGAAGACTCAGGCCACAGAAAAACAGCAACGAAGAAAATTAGCCCCTCCACCACATCATTGCCACTTCCCAGATTGTCTGCCAACCCAAGCAGAAAGGATGCATGAGTCTAAGAACATTGGGAACACCACATGATCCTGTATAGTCCTGTTTTGCAATATAAAATAAAGGAGATTTCCCCCCGCCCCATAGGCAAAAACATTATGTTCACAGCAAAAACTAAAGCTAATAACATTTTTAATACCATGTGGTATATGCTGACTGCCATTGTGCTCATTGCTGTTATTTAATGTGAAACACTGTAGACAATACAAAGAATTGCCTTCAACCATTCCATTTCTGGAATGCCATAAGAGTTCCAGGTTCATGGTATTTCTGACACACAGGAAATTATGCTTTTGAAGGGCAGGGCAGCTAGGTCAATGCACTCTCTCTCTCTGTGTGTGATTAAACTGTGTTCTCTTAGTAAAATAGAGATTCCCTTTCATATAGTTTGACTCCCATTTCTTATTAAGATCTTCAGCCTAAATGTTATTGCTGCCCATTGGGTGACAGAGAAAAAGCAGCCCAACCTGGTGATAACAGAATAAATTATGTAAGGAGGCAGCTGCAGCCCAAGATAGGAAAAGAGGTGGCAACATCTAGCTACTTTAAATGAATTCAAATCACCAGGGCTTGATGAGACGCACCCAAGGGTAATAAAGGCACTTGTGGATGTAATATCAAAGCCTTTGTCTATAATCTTTGGTTAGAAGCAAAAAAAGAGAGCTACTTAAAAATATTTTAATTGCCAACACTGCTATTTTGTAGATCAAACTGAGCCAAGCTGAACAAAGTGGCTTCCATATTCAGGTGCCAACTGAAAGAATATGAAGTAGCATCCTGAGTAACTGAGAGAGATTATCAAGGGAGAAATATGGTGTTTAGAGTCAAATGGGTCATATAGGCAGTAAGTACAGGCAGTGGAGCTGGGTGGCTGCATGCAACCCACAGCAAAACTGTAAATCCTTCATGAATTGTACTTCTGCTTTGCCTGTGCTGTTGACAATGTCAGTGACACTTTCTAATTTTTTTTATCAGAGTTTGTAACTGTCTATATCTGCTCAGAAACCATGCAAAATCATTGGCTCAAGCTTTCAGCTGAGCTAGTCAGAAATCCCCTGTGCACTTCACACTTTGTCAAAATATTGATATTTTCATTGCTGCATTTCATAATATGCAAACTATCTCCATAGCCTGAATTTTTGTCCAGCCTCTATGAAAGCAGAAAATGTAGGGGGTTTTTTATTAACTCCTCTCCCTTCAAAAATTATAACCAAATTTTATTATGAAAATGGGGATGAACCTATAATATTTTGAAAATATTGGAATCTATCATGTTGGGGAGGGGAAATTTTCCAGTTAATTAAATTTATGTCCTATTTCTTTCCAAATAATTTTTAATATGAAGCCAGTTCTATTCATCATTGTACGTTTGTGATGGCTAGAACAGAAATTCACTTTTCTAAACTCAACACAGTTTGAAAATATAGCAAGCCAAAGAGTAGGGTTTGAAAGCCCAATATTGCACCAGCTAGGGGAGAAGTTAAACATCTCAGTTTGTCTTGCCAGTGCCAGAGCCCTGTGGGTATATATGTAATCCTACCTTTTACCTTAGAATTTAAGCTGGTTCCAGAGAAAAATACTAAACCTGATTTAAGTGATGTGCTCCCGAAGAGCATTTTACTGTGATGAAGAAAAATGCTGCAACCAAATCCATGTGAGACTTTTTCATGAAGTCTCATGGCCAGGTCTTCTTTGTACATTGTATTTATTTATTTCTGTCCTACTGTCATCTCTGGTCAGAAAAGAATACATTATACAGATTGTTAAAACATTACAAAATCTGATCACCAAACACAGAAGGGTAAACACGCAACACAGACAACAATACATTCTCATCTTTTAAATAACTATTATCTGACTCAAACCTAAATTCATGTTCTCCTACTTCACACAACATACATTCCCCTATGTAAACAAGTACCAGAGAAAAGTTAGGACTGCTCACACAGGGAGGGAAATCGAATTGCATTGAGACAGTTAGTAAAACCCCAACAGTGTATCTGTGCCGTTATCTTTCAATATATAAACGCACAAACACCTCTCTGTCTCTGTCTCTCTGTTAGCTCTATTACTCATTATGTGGAACTGGCTATGATTATGATCCAATGACCACTTTCTCAAAATGTAGTACAATTTGTATTTTAAAATGTTTCAAACATCTCTGCTGGTGCTTAATACAGCTCTAAATTTCTGGCAAAACTTCCTCTAGTACATTTTTCCGCAAGGTATCATTTTAAAACAAACAAACAATAAGAACAATAGGGGCTTGACTTTTTTTTTGTTTTTGTTTTGACCTTTATTGGCATAAGACTTGACTGTTAATACAAATATAGCAAAATTCCAAAGTTTTCCAGTGGAACACTGAGTTCCCAGCACCAAGTGAAACGAAGTGGACAGGAAAAAATTGAGAGTCCAATACTCTGTAGATTGTGGGGAGAGAAAGATCTTCCTTGACCAGCGTATTCTCCAATTAAAGCCATTGATTGATATGTACATTTCCCTAGTTTGTTTGCCCATCACTGACAGCCCTAAGGATTTCAGGGCATAAACAGAGGAAGCCTCTAGCCCTTTAAAAGATGTTTAAGATCTGGCTGTGTGATATTGTTTCAAGAAACCAAGCACACACACACACACCCGATTATTATATGTTATGGTTGCTGCTTCCATTACACCACCCCTCCCCTAAATGTTCAAATATTGGGTTAAAACAGAGCCCATCTCTGGGCTTGGCAATTATACTGAAAACTTGTCATCTAAGAAGTCAAATACAATACTAGTTAGCATTAAATAAATTACAGCTCACCTTGTGTTCTGGCATAAAATAGGGCCTGTACTATGCTTCCCAGCAAACAGCTCTGATTGCCTTGCAGAGCAGCCAAGGCAGTAAAATGGAACTGACATGCCAGAGAGTAGAAATGGCTGGCGCTGAGAAAGTCAAAGCACGATATCAATTAAGACCATGGCTCAGATTCTCTGGTGGTGCCAATCAGCGTTACTCCAGTGGAACTGGCCGGGCAACACACATTAACACTAGCTGAGGACTTGGCAAGCTCATTCTGTCATTCTTTGGAGCAATACAGGCATGATGAATCAAGCCTAATCACTTTCCTCCAGGTCATTTGCACATCCTAAATGATGGTCACATCCTAAACAATGTCAAATAGGTTGAGGGTAGAACTGTGAAATTTCTCTTGAATTCTACATTTGAAAATACCAGTTCTCACCTTGGAGCCTTCAAATTTTGATCATGAACTCTCACACTTTGGGAATGGAAGAAACTGCAGTGAAAGTAGGGTAGGTGAGGACAAGCAATCTCTTCTTGGCTCAAAGGGCCTGATGCAACAAATCAGTGCCCCTTTTGCAGAGCTTATTCCCAACACAAACAAGCCATGGCTGTCACATATGAGAACTAGTCTTTTTGTGCTCTGACAGCATAAACTTGTAAACAGCTCATAAAGACCACCATGGTTATCCAGCAATTTTTCATCCCTGCTTCCCACAAAGATTCACCATTCTCTTTGGGTCTCCACAAAACACACCATTCTCTCTCCTCCTCCATAACTAATCTCACTTTACAAAGAATCATGGCAGAGGCAAGAGACTCAAGCAAGCAGCGCTACAACAGACCACTAGTATGCATGGGTAGGGAGGGCAAAGGGACGTTTCCTACTATTTACCAGCACGTGTCCTTTAGATTTCATTCCTAGATATATGTGACTGTGCTTAAGCTGAAGCCATGGTATTGTGGTATCAAAGCAGGGCACTGACATGGTACTGGAAACAATGTAGGGTTATGGTACGGAAGACCAGAACAGATCCAGGAATCAAGATCTTGTCAGCTCCTTCAGCCCCCTGAATGCTGTCTGCAGCACTGACGAATAAGAACGTTACATGGTTTTGGAAGGGCTCCCAACATCTCTGAGTGCTCTGTGTACTATTATGTTATCTTTGATCTAAACCCCTGTTAGGGATTTCATGCTCTCAGCCTTTGTTTTAGATTCAGTACATTTATCGGAGCAATCTTTCTGAGATGTGTCAACAAATTCAACTGGCTGTTCTGAGTTAGTTAGTTAGCTAGTTAGCTATGCAGAAAGAGAAATGGCACTGGATGTTTAGAACTGAGGGCAGGGTTGCATGCACAACAGGCATAAGTCCCCAAGTTCCTGTGATTTATTATTGAGTTGTATGGGGTGAAAAACAACAGCCAAGCAGGGCAAGAACCCCCCCTGCCATACTCTGTTTGCTTTGTTATCCGCTCCAGTTTAATTGTCCTGATGCCCACCTTCCTCCACAACGCCTGTAGTTGTTAGAGCAGTGGCCTAAGAGTGGAGAGCTCCAGGTTCGTATCCCCACTCAGCTATGAAGCCCACTGGGTGACCTTAGGCTAGTCTACCATACCTTATAGAATTGCAGTGGAGGATAAAAATGAGAAGGGATGTCCATGTGACCCACTTCAAGCTCCTTGGATGAAAGATGGTTTGGAAATAAAATATTTTCTTAAAAAGACAGAGGTGGTCAACCTGTGGCCCTCCAGATGTTGCTGGACTATAATTCCCATCATCCTTGACCATGGGCCATGCTGGCTGAGGCTTTGGGGAGTTGAAGTCTAGAGGGCCATAGCCTCCTCATCCCTGAAACAGGCAAGCAAGCAAGCAAATGCATCCCAGAGGAGAAAGAAAACTAAGTACAAAAGATATTTAAAAGGAATGGAAAGTATTGGAAGATAAAAGAGTCATGCAGGATCATACACAATGACTCTCTGGCACAGCAACTTGCTTCTTACCACCTTATAGTATTGGCCATAGTCCAGCCTGTCTGTAGCTCCAATCCATCATGGTGGCCTTACTTAAAAGAGTTAGGTAGTTAGGTTATTGTTTGCTTTACTATTAGCTATAGGATAGCATTTGATACCACTGCCACATCTTTGGGTCAGGCTGCAGTAAAGTATGTTAGCAAGCAAAGATATGTTATTTGTCCAATTTTAAGGATGCTGGGTTCATTGAGGATCACTAATGAATGCACAATACACAACAACGGGTCTTGCTGTTGGCAAAGTATAACCAATGTACAGAGAGATACTCTCAGAAAATTTATTGCCATAATGTGTGGGCGTATAAAGTGTGAGGCTGTTGGTTGAGATGCAATCTCCTTCTTTTCCCCCCACTGAAGCCCCCCCCACATAGCCCCAAAATCTGCTTCAGAGAGTTGGAAGACCTTTTGGAGTAGATTTGGGGGGGGGCATGCAGGGGGCTGGATGGGGAGAAGAGAAACTGGAGATCGCATTAAACAAGTGGATTTCCATTATAAAAGCCAGTTGCCAACACTTGAAGTCACCCATAGTTTGATGGGTATCAGTAGAAGCTGGTCCATTAGTGCAAATGAAGCACTGCCCCACCAACCCCAGTCTATCTTCAGCCAGCCCCTACCTGCTTGCCTGCCTTCTTACTTACTTTCCTCCTTCTCCTCCTCTGTGTTGGCTTTGTAAAACTCAACAGGAAAGAGGATGGAGACAAAACTAGAATTATTTGGTTCTGCCAGTGATTTGGCTCTGGCTCCAACTACTGTTAGCCTCACTGCTTTCTGCCCCAGCAGCCCCAGTGGGCATCAGCCACCACTGGTGGGCATATTTGTGTGTGAACATCACAAACCTACAGTCACTTAGTATGTGTGCTCACAACAGGGGCTTTTCTTAATGCCAATGTGAGAAAGACTTGAAATGATGTGTGTATGGGAAATTGGTAGTGTCAGCATAGTAGTGAGTGAATGTGCATTGATAAGAACAATGTGTGAGTGTAGATGGGAGTTTTTTTTTAAAAAAGTTGTGCATAAGTAAATGGATAAATGTATACCTGCAAGCCGAAGAAAGTGAATGAATGGATTTACAAAAGTTAATGTACTTTGGGGTCAGGGGTCCCTTTACCTTTAATTTACTTTGGAGCTTTGTGCGTGTGTTTGTGTGTGTTTGTGTGTGTGTGTGTGTTCACGCATACACGAACACACGCATGACAAAGTTGGTTGCAAGATCCTATTCATGTGCAAGAATGTGGTCAGAAAGGGGGGGGTGCGCGCGCGCACGTGCATGCATTTGCCCAGGAGAAGGTTCCAACTGACATGCCATTAAGTCCCACTTCCTTCATAATGAAAGCCAGGCCTAGAGTCCGCCTGCCTCAGTCCGGCGTGCCGCTCAGCCCTGCAGCGTGTGCTGGAAATCGAGTCCAGAAGGTTAATTATTCTCTCAGTTGACCAACATTTTTGAGACAATAGAATGAGGGAAATTAATTGCAGAGCTCAGTCTTTTAAACGCTAATGGAAAGGATATCCCTGCCAAAGCTTGGCTTCAGTCTGAGCAAGAGGAAAATGTGGAGAAAACAGAGGCAGGGTCATTGAAAAGGTTACTATTTAACCCTCTGCTTCCCAGGGTACAAGATGTTTCTTTGAAATGGTTTAAACTTTAATGCTTTCATCGAACTTGTCCTATTCCATTTTGCAGAACTGCCCAAGTATACTAAGGGCAGTGCTGGAAGAATGGGCACAATCAGTTATTTGCGAAGGAGGAGAATGAAAACCTCTAATGCTGACACCTTTTTGCAAAAGCCATTTCCCGTCCAAGCTTCACTCCACATCACCAATTTGATTTGCTTTTCCGTTTCTCAAAAACAAGCATTTATTTATGACACTGATTGACTATTATTAATTTTGCTACCATATGTTTTTGCCATATTAGGTGCTCCATGAACTAAAAATAAGGATTATCGTGAATACACAGGTTGGCAAGCTAGCTGGGCAAATAGGGCACATGCTCTAGATCAGGGATGGAGAGCCTGTGGTCCCCCAGCTGCTACTGGACTACAACACCTATCATCCCTGACCATTGGTTATGCTGGCTGGGGCTGATGGCAGCTGCAGTCCTATCTGGAATACCAGAGATCCCCCTCCCTGAAGCGATAACTGAGGATGGCATTAAATATTAGAGTAGGTTAGGTATGGGGAACCTTTGGCCCTCCAAATGTTGATCAACTACATCTCCCATCATCCTTGACCATTGGCCATGCTTGCTGGGGCTTATTGGATTTGTAGTTCAGCAACATCTGGAGGGCCAAAGATTTCCCACACCTTTAGTAAAAGATAGTTTTGTTGGACTCAAAGGAAAACATAATTATCTCAAGTCCTTGGGATAAGATGGGAATGAATTCCCAAATGAACAAATTAAAAGCTCTTTAAAAATCCCCACTTTCATCAAAAATATTTATTTAATCAAAAATATGAGTGTATAGATTTTGCATTGCTTCCTGCAGAATCACAACCCAGTCAGAATTCTTGACAGGCAATTTCACGTACAAGGATGCCCTAAGGATGTAGACTATCCCATACATAAATGCTCTGCTACTGGATCTGGGATGTAGAAATCTGAGAGCCATATAGAGCAGTCTGGTTAAAAGGAAAGGAAGAAGAAGCAGGTGCCAAAGGAGTGAAAGGTGGGATGAGAAGGGCTCAGGGTTGTCAGTCTTCCATCTACAGAGCTATAAACATGTTGATGTTTTAATTATAAAAATGCTCAGCAAGCTATTGGTATGTGTCTAGAAACTCAGTAGTTTCAGATTTGCATTAATGCACAAATTTCAGGTGTACTGGGACCCACGACCCTGAGATTAAGAGTCTCATGGAGTATATGCTATCAATGACTACTAGCCATTGGTAAGAGAAAGTAGTGCTTCTGAATACCAGTTGATGGAAGCCACAGGAAGGGACAGTGCTCTTGTGCTCAGGTCCTGCTTGTTGGTTTCCCACAGACATTGGTTGGCCATTGTGAGAACATGATGCTGGACTAGATGGGCCATTGGCCTGATCCAGAAGGCTCTTCTTAAGCTTTTACGTTCATGGTAAATATCACCATTGTGCGCTGGATATTTGCACTTCTTTTGAACGTTCTTCCCATTCTTTGGAATTCTAACTTCTTGGAAAAGAATAAGCAACAGTTCACTTTCTGTTTGACTGATCATGGTGCTTCTTCAAAGGGAGTGACAACTGTTCCAAAAATTTCCAGCTCTTCTCTCCTTGGACAAAGATGTGTTTCTGTTTTTCAGAATGTGAATGGAAAGAGGAAAATAGGGACTTAAGATCAGTGAGGGTGCTCTGTCGAAAACAGTATTTAAACTTAATATTCATAGCTCCTGTGTTCCAACCACAGAACCGTATTGTCTCCTAAGGTTATGGATTGGTGTCACTGGTGAATATGGAAGAAATAACAGCCACGTGAAACGTTCAATTTCCACAATAATTTATTCAAAACATAATAGCTAAACTCCAATCATCTTGCATTCAAATATTAGAACAGTTATTCCAAATATGGTTGTGTTGCAATTGTACAATAAACATGAAAGCAGGAATGTAGTTATTTATGTCCTCAATCGCATGTTTAAGTTTGGCGTATTTAAGCTCTTCCATCCAGCTGTCTGACTTTATCAATTCCATAAAACTTGTTACAAGTGGCTGTGCCAGGGGAGGAGAACATCACAGCAGAGACTGCACATGTCCCCTCTCATTACAGCTCAGGTCTTTGCGGCTTAAACCAAACTCTCCATCTTGCCCATTGTACTGCTCCTTGTTCACACACAAAGTGCACTTTGCAGTGGAAAAAGAAAAATGCATTCAAGGGAATCCCATCCTGAAACAGCAGCTGGGAAATCACAATCTTACTGAACGAGTGTTAGTATGGTACAAGAAAGAGTGCATTATAGGAAACGGGGGGGGGGGGGAATCAAAACTCTTACCAAACCTCATGCCAAAAAATAAAAATGTGGCAATTTCTGCTACAGAACCATATAGCATACAGTTTGAAAGACAGCTCAAAAGCTATCCAAATCAAATGTATAGCATCATGCTGACAGTTTTAAGGGTTCCTAGGAATATGCAATATGCAAATATGTGTATTTCCCAGATAGAGACAGGTTCCTGTTGTGTCGTGTGTGACCCCCCCCCCCGCATTAATGGGGGCTAGGTCTGGAAAAGCTGTGTGAATGATCACTTTCTACACACTGGTTCAGCAAACATGTGTTCACACCATTCAATTTTTTAAAAAGCGTAACATAAAATGTTATGTTGAAAGCAGTCCATACAGGCATGAACATACTCAAATACGTAATAAACGCAAATCACCAGTCATATGAACATTCTCTATCAAAACCTTACCCAGTCTCTTAGATAAATAAGACAGTCCACATGAAGAAGTTTCTTCTTTAGCTGATTCTAAGGCTACTTACATACTATACATTTAAAGCACATTACTCCACCCAACAATCCTTGGAACTGAATTATTTTAAAGGTGCTGGGTACTGTAACTCTATGAGGAGTTAAGTACAGCTCCCAAGATTCTTTGCGAGGGAGGATATGCATTAAATGCATAGCCTGTATTCAACCTGCACCTAACCTGTCAGCCTGCATTTGTTTCATTTTCTGTGGCTGAAGGAAACTCCACTTTATCTTCTCCATTAGTCTTTTAACTACTTCATGTATATAAAGTGCTTATTCTGTACTCCTCTGTAAAGTCCAAACCAAAGAAGAACTTTGCCTGCCTTCCTGCCTGTTACTTTCAAATCTTCCCCTGCCCCACCTGTGAAACATGGAAGGTTCAAATGTGGAGACAGCATATTTTTGTTGTAGAAGAGGAAGCGTGAAAACACACAACCTCTCACTTCTTGGTGGTTGTAATCCTGTACACACAATAGCCTGGGACAAACCTAGTCAAACACAGAAGGGTTTACTTCTGAGAAAACATGCATGGGATTGGGATCGCAGTATTAAACGTCTAAATCCTTTTACAGTGGTACCTCAGGTTACAGAAGCTTCAGGTTACAGACTCCGCTAACCCAGAAATAGTACCTCAGGTTAAGAACTTTGCTTCAGGATGAGAACAGAAATCGCACAGTGGCGGCGCAGCAGCAGCAGCGGGAGGCCCCGTTAGCTAAAGTGGTGCTTCAGGTTAAGAACAGTTTCAGGTTAAGAACGGACCTCCAGAATGAATTAAGTTCTTAACCCGAGGTACCACTGTACTTTATATGACCAGTCAAACAAACTGTTAACCTTAATCTCACTGAGGGCTTATCCACACTTCCTCTTGTCCTGCTATGGAACTGCTCCTTAGTGTGGAATTGGAGCAAATGGCAATTCTGGTTTTCTCCAGGTTGATGTTTGCTTTGATTTAGAGCTGAAGAGTGGATTTTCCCTAGGAAAGGAGCAGGGCAAGGGGAAACCCTCTCAGATCTGTGCCTAGAAAGTGGAGGTTAAATGGAAAACCGCTTGGACCCACGCTTTCTAGTCACAGAACAAGTGAAAGTGTGGAAAAGCCCTGAGTGGTGTTCAACTAAGTTTTACTTAGTCTATACCCATAAAAGGCCTCTCCCCGGCGGTGGTGGCTCCAGCTCTGCTCCGTAGCTGGCGGGGTGAGCTCTGGGCTGCCGGCAAGGCCCTCCCTGGCGGCGGAGGCCCCAGTGCTGCTCCACAGCTGGCCGGGTGAGCTCTGGGCTGCCGGCAAGGCCTCTCCCTGGCGGCGGAGGCCCCAGTGCTGCTCCACAGCTGGCCGGGTGAGCTCTGGGCTGCCGGCAAGGCCTCTCCCTGGCGGCGGAGGCCCCAGTGCTGCTCCACAGCTGGCCAGGCAAGCTCTGGGCTGCTGGCAAGGCCTCTGTTCGTATCTAGAGGAAAGTTCGTAAGTCAAAGCACCTATTGAAGGGTCATAGCTGGAATCGTACGTAAGTAGAGCCGTACGTAAATCGAGGTTCCATTGTACATCTTACCCACCCACCCTCTAATAACTACAATGTAGTGACTCTTTGGATACATGTGTATGTGTGAAGGTGATTTTATCAGTCATCCTCTTCATTCAACATAAACAGTTACAACACCGACAACCAACTGTCTTAGTATTCATTGAACGAAACTTCTGTCCATACACACTTTTTTGTATCCAAAGACAGCAAAGTCTAACCTGCAATACCTTGGAAATGCAAAACCACCGTGTCATTCAGTTCTTTGATATTTCAGTATATGCAAGTTTAGATGCAAAGAGTCATTAATTGACACTGACAAGTTAGTAAACAGCCAGTGTTGACATGACCTGGTTAATTTTTTTTTTAAAGGCATAGCATTACACAAGGTTGCTGGCAAAGCACATGGCTCTTGACTTTCATTAGAGAGTCAGATGTGCAACTAATTTGCTACAGTATCTGAAGTATTCAGACTCTTTCTAGTGTTCTGTAGGAGGGGAGTGCTGCAAATAATTGTGCTAGATTAATTGCTCAGCTCAGGTTGCATTACCACTGCCAGGCCCTGCAGCTAAAAGGTATTGTTCAGCCCGTTTCTCATTACCCAGATCTTTTAGTGAGCCTCCAGATTCTTTGAACAATAGTTTGTCAACAGTAGCAGTAGAATCCTTAGCTTCCTGAAGAACCTGGAGGCTATTAAGATCAACACAACAGCTGAGTTGGAGCCAGTACACCTTGGAAAGAATGCTTGGTGCCGTCTCGATTCAAAACACAGGAAAAGGCTACATGCATATTAAGAACAGTCTAATGACTCGGAGAGCCAAGAAGAAGTGTAAATCCAAGTGTGATATTATTACGCAGTCTTGGATCCTGACCAGAGTGGAGATGGAAAGCTAAAGAATGGGAGACTCCAGGGAGCCCTCATGGTCCAGTGTTAAAAATCTTCAGGATTACTTGTGGCTGAGAAGGGGTTGTTCTGCCTGACACATTTAAGAGTAAAACTTTGAGACCATCACTCAAAATTTTCTATGGATAAAGTAAGCCCCTCCAATTTCAATGGATGCAAATAAGCATATAACGTGAGGATCAGAGTCTCTGTCTGAAGAAAAATAAAGGACTGATCCCATGAAGTTCATGTACTTCTCATGCAAAGATTCCCATCTTGATGTCAAATGGTAGGATAAGCTATAGTAGGTAGGATATCTAAAAACACCAAATCTTCAGGAACTGAAATGCAATTTCATTCTCTCTCACACACAAACACCTACCTTTCCTACTTAAATAATGGACCTTTCAAACCCTGATACCACTTCTACTGAAGAGTAAAGTCAAGATAGCATAGAGCTAAGCAGTAGGTCTTATGCAGGCTTAAGTTCAAAATACTGAATTCCAGAGGCAAAACCCAATATTCTTCAACAAATCGAAAAGGTTTACTTAAGGGGAAACTGGGAAAGAACATAAAATCAGTCATATAGGAAAATAAACATACAGTGCATATTGGCTAGCTGAACTCTGTCCTAGCTATGAAAGAATATGCTGAGAAATTGAGTAAAACACTTTTTATTATTAACCTATGTATAGTTAGTTTATTCAGTTCTCAGAACAGATGGGTCATGGTTTGGAGCAGTGATGGGGAGCCTGTGGCCTTCCAGATGTTGCTGGACTATAACTCCCATCATCCCTGGTCATTGGCTTTGCTGGTTGGGTGACATCTGGAAGGTGACAGGTCCCCTCCTTGGTTTGGATGATTATGAACAAACCATATGTTTCTTTCTTCCCTCAAGTGATGGTTGGCAAACCATGGTTAGCACTCATCCTCCAGAACCCCAATTTGAAAAATGAATTCTGAGATTTAGAGATGCCCATGACTCATTTTTTAATCCTTCCAAACCATGATTTGAGGGATCATCTCTATGAACTGAGCCACTGAGCCACAGTAAAGATTCCAGCTATCAATATGAATATACAAGACCCAACAGTCCCTGCTGCCCTAAGGAACAAGGGACACTATGAGGAAACTGTATTGGGAAGTCTGGTAAGGCAGACAGGAAATACAGGTGGCAAAGATACAATTGTGACACACACACCTGGTACACAAGGTACATAGTTACTTAGTTGGGGAAGCATATTTGGGTAACAGATGTGAGCCAGAAAAGAAGACAGATGCCTGGGTGGAATCCTGATCTAACCTATTGGACCTGAACTAACAGTTATCGATCCAACAAAATATAATTAAAAGAAGGAACCACTGTGGATACAAGTCTGTAATTCTTGGGTCTAAAAAAAAAAGTTCCTTAGGAAATATCACGGAAAGAAAGTTTCCTTTCTCCGTTGCAACATGCAGCTCCTTGCGCTCTCCCCCAAAAGCATATTTGGAGATTCAGGGTCCCCTCCTGAACAATGTGGGAATGACTACAGGGTGCTGAGGGTGGGGGCTTGGATCCTAACATAAGGAAGTGTCCTGTCCCCTCCTCCCTTCAGCAAACCTCCATGCTCCATTGTTCAGGAAGGTCTCCTAAAGGCTTTTCAGAAGTCACAGGTGGCTGCAGTTGGGAGGAGGGGATGGGAAACGTTTCTTACATGAGCTGTCTTAAGTTACCTTAGGATCCAAGCCTTGATATTTTGATGCCATTAATTTTTACAACCAGCGGGGCTCAGAGAAAAGAAATGAGAATGACACCATTGCCAGCAGAAGAAATATAATTATGTCTAACTAGCTGTAGGAGTAGAGTCTTCCGCAAAAGTACTTTCATACTTCTGCATACCTAGTACTTTGCTGCTTCTCTTCATTTGTTTAAACTAATTAGCTGAAGTTCATCTAGTTCATGACACACCTCAAATGAACCACTATTTATCTCTACCCCTTCTGCAGAACATTAGCCTGCAGAGAAATAAACTTGATTATCTCCTACGTTTGTTCATGTTTCCCTCAGCAGTGCATCCTCAAAGATCCACTATTTTCTTGCAGCTGGCCACTCTGAAGGTTTTATTTTCCTTTGGGAGGTCCCAGTCGTTCAAAGTCTGAGCAGTTGACAGCTGCTTGGAACACACTACAAAAGGACTCATAGCCAGCAGCATTTCTATCTCTTCATCGCTCTAGTCCTAGACTGGATCAAGTCTCTGGCCGCTACTTGTGGCTGCTATTCATGACATAGCTGGTGTTGTTATGACCTTTTTCTGTGTTATTGCTTTATCTGATGCTTGCAGGACATTGTATAATTGAAGACTTGTGTGCAACAATGCATCTGGGTCACTTTCCCTTTTAAGTTGGAATGAGTTTATGGCTGAGGCAAGGTGCTAGAATGGCAGCTCTGCAAGGCCACAGCCCTTCCAAATTAGCCTGAAGTTGGTACACTGACCACATGCCGCTCCCTCAACTAATCTGTGCTCAGACGAAGGGGTGATAAATTGTAAGAGTAGGAAAACCTGGACAAAATAGAGGAGGTCTCCATTCTTCAGGCAGTTTCTTTTTTGCTGGGTCTAACATGAATGAGCTCCTGGCTAAAGTTGGCCATGAGAATTCAAAACTGTTGAACTGATGGGCATCCCCTAGAATCGCTGGAAATGAAGGGCAGAATATAAAGTTTACAAGCAAATAAACAAAATGAGCTGCCGTGTCTCTCATTTTTCCAAAACCTGATCTTTGTGCAGGATTTTTTTTTTCAGTCAAGAATATCTATGCAAAACAAACAAAAGTACATTTCAACACATTTTGATAAGCTCTGCATTTTCTCCAGCCCATGTGGGCAAAGTATAACCAAAATAGGTCTTGTCTGTTCAGGGTTCATGGCACCTCTAACTTAACGGGCATTTGAACTTGACAGTTTCACTAGCGATGTGAGGTGGAAAATTTTCTACTTCTTATGTTAATTAGTAGCAATGAATGAATGCCAGTTGCAAATACAACATTAGGAAAGTTTGGCGGTTTTGAATTTTTTTGCTTCACATACTAAATACTAATAAAATGAGCAAGAAAAATTAAATCCCTCTCCATGACACCAGAAAAATTTCTGATGCAAACTGAAAAAAATTATGATGCAAATCCCCCTATGCAAATTCCCCTAATTTGAATTGGCATTTTTTCCATTTCAAAATTTCCCAGGAAACTCACTGAGAGCTGATAGCTGCTCAACCGTCTTCAACCAACGTTAAAAGCTGATGTCTCTATAGATGCATGCATTGTGAGCACAAGAGACAAACAAAAATATGGGGGGGGTGGAGGAACAACAGCGCAGTGGTACAGAACATGTTTTGCATGCAGAAAGTCCTGTGCTCAGATGCCCAAGGCTCTAAAGAGCTGCTGCCAGTGGGCCAACACTGACCACCCTTTGGACCTGAGGCAGCTTCCTATCCCAAAACCAGGGAAGGAGAAGGTTCCAGCTTTCTCTTTACCAGATGAAAATGAAGAAAGGGTCAAAGTCGCAACCTAAACCCAGTCCAGGCATAGAGCTGGGTCCTGTAGCCCTCTTAAGCTGTGCTGCAGTGTTTGCAGGAGGAGTCTCATACTATTTACAGCAGGCTTGTTCATTGCTTAATAAATCCCAAACACGTGTACAAAGATTGTCATGCAAACTATACCTGGGTGAAATGTCCTCATTTATATAACTTTTAAAGGTTCAAAAGCAGAGTCCTCTTTTGCACCTGGCCAACCTAGGAGCCAGCCCATCTCTGAAAGCAATCTCACGAACAACCTCTTAATCAGAAACCTCCCCCCCCCCATGTTATCATCCTCTCTCATTCAGAGCTCACAGGTATTATTGGAGGGTGAAAAGAGGTGGGAACAGAGGGAAACAGGGCCTGCTGTTTCTGTTTAACTCCAGGAATCATTCCAGAGAGGATAATATCCAAAGATTTCAGTTTGCCATGTCAAATATGCAGGTACTTTGCGGTATTAAAAATTGATGCCCTGTTCTTATAAAACTGGCCCTTTCTGATTGCTAGAAGGCAAAGTTGCCCATAAACAACATTTTATTTCTTATTTAATGCAACTTCTTGGGCAAAAGGAGTCAATCAATTTTTCATAAAGTCTGAGGGAAAGATAAATGCCAGGGATCATTTTCTGAGTCACCATCAAACAGAATTGATATGGATATGAGACAGCACAGGGAGGGTTTGACAATTACGGTCTGAATGACCTTTTCATTATTTTGTTTTAAGCCATTAATCTCTCCCCCTCCCCACTTCCACTCGTTATAGGCTATTTTAAGTAGTATTGTGTAGCCTACACATTTCAAATAATTTCTGTCCTGTGAAGTGGCCAAGAGGACTTGGCTCAAGTCAGCGTTTAAAAATGTGTTTCTAAGCTATTGCATTTTGCAAGGGGAAGGGGCATCAGTGAGACCCCTGGCGAAAATCAGGTTAGACTAGCTCTGCATAGACTATGTCTGCAGATTATGAGGGTCACTGGAACTAGAGCAGAACCTCTCATGGCTACTGCCTGTACAAAACTAAAACTACCAACAGGGATGGAAAGTGAAACTAGGTAAAGGTAATGCTCTGGTGCTTAGAATATTGCCACGTTCCCAAATACCCACAACAAAGACTCTCCACAATATAACAAAACCATTGAGACAGAACTTCATTGCTACTAGTCAAGTATCCTTGTCATTGCAAGCGGTCGTCATGTGACCCTGGTAAGCAAGGCTTTGGCAGGTGGGTGGCACCTGCCCATTTTGCCTCAGACAGTGAAATGGGACAGGTTACTCCATGTTTCATAATAAAAATAGCATATAGGAGCAAAACCCTTCTCACCATGCAGATATAAGAAGACACTCACACTGTGTTCCTAGATGTCCACATCCTCTCTCTGGATGTGGAGAGGAGAAAAAGGACAGAAACCTCAAAATACAATGATGTCTACCTGAAGCTACTCTGAAGCACAGCAACTGTGACATCAAAATATTTTCCATCATAATCTTCCTCGTAATCTTTTCCAAGCAAGTCATTTAGAATATTTATACAATTAGGATAGAAGATTTCTGATCCAGTTTGCTCACATTAGGCTTCATCCAGGCAGAATATCAATAAATACAGTGCTACTCCATGTTTCTCCCTGAGAAATCCTATGGAACACCACACAATGCAGTCAGTATTGTGGATGTATAGAACATATGGAGATGATCAATATTTCAGACTATTGTGGCTGCTATAAATCAATGTAAATGTAAATTGTTAGTGGGACTGTGCACTGATAGCTAATATCTGTGAGACATTAGACAAAATATCTGAAATACCACAGTTACACATATATTAAACATCAATAAAATAAGTCATTTCTCAAAGAAAGATGGAGACTTAACACTATACTCTTTGATGTCCTTAAAATGCAAAGTCACACAAACTCATCCACCCGGAGGAAAATTATTTCACCTTGCAGTCAGTTCAAATGTGAGCAAGAAAAACAGCACTGCCTCAGAACTATATATATATAAATTCAGTTATGGACACGGGAACACACAAATATAGTTAATGCTTTTAAAAAAATTACTGGGCACAAAATAGACTGTAATAAATAACAGATTTCCCAAGCTGACCATATATTTATAATGTCTATGCAACCGTTAACCTAAGAGCAGCTAAGCTGCACAGGTTGATCTCAGCCTACACATTTAAAAGCCTTACAGAGATAGTGCAGCCCCTGTGATTCATGCACTGGTAACCTCATGATTGCACACTGTAATGCACTCTGTATGGGGCTTCTCTTGGGATTGGTCCAGAAGCGGCAGCTGGCTCAGAATGTTGTGGCCAGGTTACTGAGTGGGGCACCTGGATGTGCGCATATTACACCTATCAGGAGGGAACTACACTTGCTGCTGATCAGCTATCAAGCCATGTTCAAGGTTTTGTTCTTTACGGATAAAGCCCTGAACAACTCAGGACTCTGTTTCCTGAAAGACTGTCTGCTCCTGCACAGAACTGTAAGATCACATAGATCATCTGTGGAAATTCTACCCATGGCACTGCACCCTACTGAATATCATAGGGCAGTGACCCCCAAATGGGTTTTTTCTGCTGTTGCCCCTATACTGTGGAATGTCTTTCCCTCTGCCACATATGAAGAAGCAGCCATCAGTTGCTTGAGACATCTTGTAAAAATGTATCTTTTTGTAAAGCTGACCCATAAGATCTGACTATTTTATGTGACCGAATCCCCTGAATTTATTTACTTTTAGTTTATTTACTTTTACTCATTTTTATACAGCTGTTCTATTGGTTTTAGGCTGTATTTTTGTTTTATTTATATTTTTTATATATATTGTATACTGTTTAGATATTTTTGAGATACTAAGTGGTTTTTCAATGCTTTAAAATAAACAAATTAAACATTGGAGGGGGGCGTGTCCCAAAGACACCCAAAACTGTGAAGCATGTTGCAGGCAAATACCCTCCAAATGCTGTTGGACCCCCAACTTTCATGAGCCCTAGTGTGAGGGATGTTGGGAGCTGGAGTCCAGCAATATCTGGAGGGCACCAGGAAGTCTACTCCTGTGCTATAGCAATCAACAAGTAAGCAAACTCAAACAACGTACTGAAAGATATAATAATGTCTGAGCATTGTGCACAAATGAGCTGCAAGTGTAAGACAATATAATAAATTACATGATATTCTGTCACAAAAAGCAAGTGGCAGGGAGAGAACATTTGAAACAGAAGCACTTCCTCTAAGGGGGAAGGGAGGACGGTGAAGTTCCAGATATCTCCCAAAGTTTTGCTTTTTATTGTGGTTTATTGTTAATCTTGGAGTTTTAAGAGTTTTAAATGCATACATGGCAAAATACCTAATAAAATCTAGAGGACTGAAGCCCTGGTGCATAAAGAAAGATTCTAGGTCACTGTGGTCTACAGAAAAGCTGGAAATGAACGAATGGCACTGTGATATGCATGTTCTGCTTCAAAAGTCACATGCAAACACAGTATTCTTAAGATACTGAAGATCCCCTGTTTGCAGGGATATAGAATTCAGAAGAAGCCCTGCTAACACAGCAAAACAACCGAAATGGGAAGGAGTCGTGGACAGGACAAGGGCAGTCAAAGAGAAAAGCTTTTCTTCATTAACCTACTTAGCTCCAGACAGGCGCCTGTATCCTGACAAGCTTTATGACAGTTATGTAGAGGGGGAAAGTACTTAATGTGGAGCTGGTCCACAATGCACATTGCACCTGCTACACCTTGAGCTGCTGAGCAAGGCCCAGTAGCCCAGCTTGGGTGACCAGCTGGCATCCTCACACATGTCCTTCTCTTTCAGTATCTACTCCATCTTGGATACTAATCAATAAAGGCTTTGTCTGTGGTCCATATGTTACTTCTTTGTTGCTAGGGATTGATAGATAGGGTTCCCTTTTCCTCACCTGAATATGTTCTAGCTTCAGCTGGCCTCAGGATGCGACTCAGAGGCTGGCAGGGAGTCTGATGGGCTCAGGGCAAGTGGCCTCTCCTACCTGTGCCCCATCACCCTGTACCATGAGGGGCAGGGGGCACTAGTGGGATGGGTCCCCACTCTAGCTGCCTTACATTTCAAAGAGAAAAGATGTTCTTGAACCATAACTGATGCACCTTCATAACTAATGCAGCGCAGATGTATTTTACACATGTATTTTACACTTTGGCATCTGTACATGGTTGCAAGCATTTATAGGGAGACAAGGTCTCCTTTAGCCCCAAGTGACTATATATCAGTGCATCAGTGACTGTATGCACAAATATTGAGTTAACAATCTACACTCTCTGCTAGGAGCTCCAAAGCCATTAGGGAAAGTGTAAATAGAGTAGCAGACAGTGATTTAGAATAAACATATTGAACGGACACTTCCATGCTGTTCTCTAAAAGATATCCTCTGTCTGCAGAGTCCACCAACCCATTTGAAAATGATCTACTCTCACCGGTCATTTCCTGGCAAGCAACTTGTAAACTGTCCACACCATCACTTTCTGGCATTCACTGGCCAGATCCAGCCTGCAAGAACATCCGTCAGAGGATAAGCTTACAGAGTGGACATGTCCCTAATGCTAGATGTTTGCTATTGGCTCTGCTCCTGGGACTCACTCCAAATCCACACACAGTACAACTTTAAATTTATCTACTACAGGATAGTGTAGGCAGAAGAACAAGGCTCCAGTTACCCCAAAGAGCAGTTTCCAAAGCAAAACAATTTTTTAATGTAGCATTAGGATCCCAGCTCATGTTTGATTCATGTTTGGCTTTTATTTATTTTAACTGTAGCAAACAAAACTAAGAGTAACTGCAAAACAAGATGCTCAGCAAAGAAACCCTCTGTCTTGATTCAGAGCACCCTGTCATCACATGCTTGCTCTCAGTCACTCAACACCTGTTTCCAATTTACATGCTCCTATACCAATAGCTCACTATATTAGTTTACACTTGTTTGATTGCCTTCTCGCTTTTAGGCTGTGCATATTATACTAACAGGTTATTCTTAGTAACAGATTAAAGTGCATGTTGACCCTGGAGGCTTTGCTTTCACTTTCTATCTAATTCAATTCTTTTCTCTTGTGACCCTCCTCTGAATTCACCTTCCAGAGAGTTATTGTGCCGTTTATGTGGAAACAATGGGTTCCTCAACAACAACAAAAACAAACATAGGGCCCTGGAAGGATCAAGCGACTATTTTAAAATGCATAAAGTTAATAAAATATTGATAGCTACAGAATTAGACACTTTAATAAAATACTGAAACTTACAAAATTCCAATTGGAACATCTGACTCTTTTATCTCTGCAAAATTGGGTATAGCAGAGAATAGGGTGGTATTTAAACTGCTCAACATCCTATTGCAATGTGAAAAACATAGGGTACCTCCAGACTGTCACAATTTTGTGAAAGGGATTCAAGTGCATATCAGAACTTTAGGTTTGTACCATTAAAATAGATTAAACAGTCCCATCACCTTGAACAACAAATCTATTTTAAAAAGCAATCTGTTTTTTTTTTGAGGTTTGGAAAGTGATGGGGAAATGAACTGTGTGGGATAAATGAAAGACCAACCAGAAGACGTATAGACACCACACAAGCAAATCTGAATTAATGTAGAACAGAGACTCATTGCCATATAAATGTCCCCCACACAAATCAAAACAAAAGACCATATATAATCTAAATGTGCAGAAAATTTGTTTAAGCAAATCAGGATGCTCAATGTACAGGGATATATATAACCTGTTCCCTTTAAAATGGGTACAATCAGCACTTTTATTGCAGAAATTCCTACAGCCATGAGAGTAGCACCCAATAACTACATTCACATTTCTCTCTCAACAATTTCCAATTTGAGAATTACTCAATTTGGTTCTTGCTGCCCAGATTCAATTGTTACTAAGCACTTCTCGGTTACAATGACCCAGCATTCAGTGGCAATAATAGGGTCCCCATGAGCTGAAATATGTACATGCAAGCACACAAAGGGGGAAAGATGGTTTAAAAAAAGTATCCTTATAAACCACCCTTTGGCGGCACAGACATTTCATAACTAATTGCTTTGTACTGATCACAGATATCAGCCATATCTTCCAAAAGGCTAGTTAAGTCTATATATGGTCAGAAGATTGCAGGGCCAGAATATTTGTTTTGTTCTGCTAGAATCAGATAGCTTTGTGCCCATCTCTTACTCCAGTGGGTTGGAGCTAGATCACTCGGCGGAAGGTTGATCTGCTGGAGAATTAAAAACCTACAAGTCCTCATCGCCGCTTGTGTCAATGATTAAAGCCAAGATAGATGTATGAGGAAGAGCTGCAACAAGGAAGCAACTTCACCCCATCTTTCTAAAATGAGGTGCTCAGTAAGGACGGTGCATTCAATTCCACCTCAGACAGAGATTTGATTCATTATGCTATCTATCATCTATCTATCTATCTATCTATCATCTATCTATCTATCATCTATCTATCTATCTATCTATCTATCTATCATCTATCTATCTATCATCTATCTATATCTATCTATCTATCTCGAGGCTTTAACTCTACATAGTTCTTTTTTTCCTTCTTGAGGTGTAAAATGAAAATTTCTTTTTAAAAAGGGTTCATTTATGTATCTGTCTTCTGTGGGGATAAAATTGGCTACATTTTACTGCCTCATTGCACCCAAGAAAGGAAGAAAAGTTAACAGTTAACACATTGTCCAACAGAATGAAACAGTTACACTAAAACAGTAAAATAAGAGCCAGATTGGTGTCTTAGCATTGTTAATGTATGAAGTCCCCTGATTGTCAAATGACAGGCTGATTATGAAAGCTTCAGCAGCAATATCCTAAAACTGTGCAAAGACAAAGACTGAAAGGTGTCACTTGGGAGGGCATGCCATAGATGCTGTTCCCAAATATCTTATTTCCTGAACAGAGAGAACTGATCCCAATCTCATTATGCGTCACAGAAGGAAGTGACTCATTATGCTTCACAGAAGGAAGTGTGCTGGGTCCTAGACATTTAGGGCTTTATAGTTCTGCAGTAGTTTAAATCCTACCTGCACACACTCTTTCAAAAGACCAGAAGAACATCAGTTCAGACCACTGTACTGTTAAGTGCACATTATTCACAGCACATTATTATGCTGTCTATCTGCCACCTAGATGGTTGACTTGTGTTGGTAGTAAAACTGTAAGGCAATGCCACTGGAAACTGAGCAACAGGAACCATTGGGCGTATTTGTGATGTGGAAAGGGCGAAAGGAAATGCATGAGATAATGACTGGAGTATTTGTGATAGGGAGATCACATATGCATATCATTGATAGGTGATAAGCAATAGGCATTCTAGCATCTTCCCAAGCTTCTAAGCATATTATTCCCAGGGCCATGTGTACTCAGCACATCTGCCAGTTTACTAAGCAAACAGAAAATTGGTACAAGGTTCAGAACTTTCACCTTTATTTTAAAAAGCAAGTTCCCAGCCCTCAAGGTTGCAGAATAAGCTTGAGAATATGGAAGCCATAGGTGTGAATTTTTAAAAGCCAGATGAGATCTGGGCATGCATCTACTAGTCAGGAGATGCACCTTGATGCACTGTTTAGCCTCTTAAAAAAAGGTAAAAGGACCCCTGGCCATTAAGTCCAGTTGCGGATGACTCTGGGTTTGTGGCGCTCATCTCACTTTACTGGCCGAGGGAGCTGGCATTTGTCCTCAGACAGCTTCCCAGTCATGTGGCCAGCACGACTAAGCTGCTTCTGGCAAACCAGAGCAGCGCACGGAAACGCCATTTATCTTCCTGCCAGAGTGGTACTTATTTATCTACTTGCATTTTGACGTGCTTTCGAACTGCTAGGTTGGCAGGAGCAGGGACCGAGCAATGGGAGCTCATTATTCCAAACCAAAGCTCCAAGTTTCTGTCCCAGTACCACTCCAGCTCCAATTCTCAAACCTTCTTTTCACCTTCTCATTGAGTCCCTGTGAATGTTATCTGAAAACTGATTTTGGAAGCAAAAGAGATCATGCAATACTAAAATGAAACAAAACTCAAAGCAAGCCTAGAACAAAATAGTTCACTAGCATAATTCATTCTATTTGTAGAGTTTGAGTTTTCTTGACACAGAATATGGAAAATTTTTATACACAGTATGCCCTTTACTACTCCTGCCCTTCTGCTTCCTTCATATGTCAGATTTTAGTCTAAGGACTCTTCTACTGATGAAGCATGATATTCAGCAATATTGGAAAATTTTCACAAATGTTAGCAAGAAAACAAATGCTAATTCCTCTCTTAGCAGAAAATAACCATAGAAAGCTGTAAACACCCATATCCTCACCCAAAAGCCAGGCTCCATGTTCTAATCTATACAACATAAATCCATTGGGCCCAACTGTACTAATCAGAAGTCATAGCAAAATGCACTAGAGATCCCCCCCCCCCCAATCTCTTTGGAATTGGCTATTCTGCATGACTGAGAAGGGTGAGCCCAGAAACCGAACTGCTCTGTAGTCTCATTCTAGTTTAACTGGAGCAAAAGCCTTAACAATGCAAAATAACTTTTATTGAGTTGGACAAGAGACATGCAAGTTAAATGTTATTTTCTAACTTTTTGTACAAAATGCCTTAAATAATAGAATTGCATGCTTTCTTCCCCCCAAAATATCCTTTTATTGATTTCCATCAGTATTGCATGAAATCACCATATTAGCTTTCCCCCATTAATGGGATCAGACACACAAGTCTTGTTATATTAGTGATTTTCACAGTGTAACTTAGTAAGCTATTTTTAATGCTCTGCCGAAGGCTTGCCAGGCTTGATCATATTTTGACATTCGATAGTAGAGGCACACTCGTTTTGGCCCAGTTTGCTTGATTTGCGATTATTAGGAGCGCAAAGGAATGCGTCCCATCTATAAGAGCGAGACTAAGGGAGAAGAGCACTCTGATCAGGAAAAAGCCAAAGGCGCATTTCAAAGTCTGCAGGGACAAAATGGAATAGCAAGGCAAAAGAGAACAGAGTTGCTAAATGTGCTTAGATGCAATGGGCTAAACGCCTTGCAGCTACTAAAAAGAGATGAAGTTTTAATCTCCTGGCTTCTTTGCCTGGGCTGCCTTGCCATACTTAGCACAATAAAGGTAAAGGACCCCTGACAGTTAAGTCCAGTCGCGAACAACTCTGGGGTTGCAGCGCTCATCTCGCTTTACTGGCCGAGGAAGCCGATGTTTGTCTGCAGACAGTTTTGACATGCTTTCGAACTGCTAGGTTGGCTGGAGCTTCTTCTTAATAGTGGTCTTACGGTGCTTCAGAGAAAGTGTGCACGAAGCTGGGCAGGTATGGAGGAATCCGGTTCCCATTTGTTTGCACCTGCCTCAATATTGCATAGTGGTACCTGGTGGGATCAGACCACTTTTAGATTCTTTACCAAATAAGGAAAACTGAATGTAGACTTGGTGGTCAAAAGCGTATTGGAGCCAGCATGGGAAAGAAGCTTGTGGCAACAATAAGTTCCATAATGCAAAAGGAAGGAAGTGAGGAAGAGCAAGAGAGGCATAGGAACATAGGAAGCTCCTTAACTGGTCAAACGATTTTTCCATCCAACTTACTACTGTTTACTTTGACTGGTAGTTGTTCCCTGGTGTCACAGTGACTCTGCCATCACCTACTACTGCTTCTTTTAAGTGGAGATACCACGGACTAAACCTGGAACCTTTTGCACACAACCTTGTGATGCTATGACTTCTCTTTGAAACAAGGTTTAATGACCCAATGTGGATAAGGGTCCAACATTTCTCCGATGAAAATAGGGACGTACCGTTCCATAATGAAAATTTTACTATTTATACCCCACACATCTTACTGGGTTGCCCCAGCTTCCAACATATATAAAAATAATAATAAAACATTAAACATTTTTAAAAAACCTTCCCTATACAGGATTGCCTTCAGATGGCTTGGGGGGGGGGATAACTCCATACCCTCCAACATTTCTCCATTGAAAATAGGGACATCCTCAAGAAAAGTGGGACATTCTGGGATCAAATCAGAAACCGGAATGGCTTCTCTAAATCAGGGACACTTGGAGGGTCTGTAAGGCAGGTATGCCCACAGCATAAGGAAAGCTGCACACCTAGTCCATTTAGTAGCTCAGACCAAAGGACCAGGGTTTGATCAACTTAAATCTTTAGAAGGTCTAGGGGTTGCCAGTTAGTCATCGTGAGGCTGACTTGTTTAATAAATGTTTACTCAGGCAAATCTTTCAAATGAGGTTTATCTTTCTGCAATTCCTCACTCTGGACACAACTCAGTGGGAAAGCATGGATTGACTTTCTGCCTCAGGTCCCCTCAGTCAGATGTGGCTTACCTATGACCCTCCAAATGTTGTTGGTCTACAACTCCCATCATCCCTGAGCACTGGGCATGCTGGATGGGGCTGAGTGGGCATTTGAGTCCAACAACATCTGGAGGACCACAGGATATCCACTTTTGCCCTAAATGTTCAAGTCAGCTGGAAGCCTAGATCCTGACACAAACCAATGAAAAATAAAAGGGCAGGTGTAATATTTTGCTGAACTTCACTGAGTGACCACCCCACTGGTTTATATATATATCATACATATCGCCTTTGGTGCTGTGCCAGGCATACAAACCTACAAAGCAACTGAAACAAATTGTGCTTTAATCTCTACCACCATTATATGTGAAACCTACTGTAATTCAGAAACAGCAGTGCAATAATTTTGTTACGTATACTTGTTTTGCCAATTTTATCTCCATATTATTGAGAATTGTTTTATATTGCTTTAAGCACACTGTTTAGAATTTTAAATAAGCAGTTTTATATATTGCTCTAAATAAAAAAACAACAGTTCTTCTCTTAACGTATGACAAGTTGTCAGTACCGTTGTACTTTTGAGGAAACAGTCATAACTCCTCTGTGTCATATAACATATCTGCTTGCAGAGCGATCTTATGCATTTTTGCTCAGAAGTCAGACCATTGTATCCAATGGAGCTTACACCTGTGTGTGTGTATAGGATTGCAGATTGAAGATGTGTGGAGAATTAAAAGCAGAGCAGAAAACACCAAAGATAGCAGGGATACCCTTCATGGCATATTTTCATGTTATTGGACTACAGAACTTCTACAGTATATGGTTAGGGCTGTGCTTTCTAGCATATTGGGAACAATAATTTAATCCAGAGTTCGCAGTAGCAAATATAATATAAAATAAAGTGCATTTCCAAAGATTATACCAAAGCTCTAACACTGGAGGGGAGAGGCGAAGGGTTAAGAGAAGGAGATATCCACGACCAGATCTGAATCCATTTTCAGAATCCATTTTCAATGCCAGAGTTCAGTCCTGACTCCTGACATCTGCAGTGTAATAATTAAACACAGTGTTTCTGAGCATACAAAGTGTGTCTTATTTTCCTCACTGGAGCCACAAGGGCACCCACATGCACACAAGCAGAATGACAGCCCAAGAGTATGATGCTAAAGCACCTCTCATTTTAGAAATTAAGCACTTGTGCTATTTGTATGAAGAGGATGCCATTATTTCTATTCCAAGAGAAGGAGCGACTGACCTAACAGCCACCTCATGCAAACTGGTCTTCAATTGCAAACAGATGAGTGTTGCTCACCAACCCCCAAAAGCCTTAGCAGTAAGACTGCAGTTCACTTGAAAACACCTTCAGGAATTCTGGCAAGAACCCTGCAGTGACAATTATGTTTATGGGATGTGTGCGTCCATCAGGAAGGAATCTGTCATGTTTGCGCTATTATTATGATTCTTCCCGCTTTATTAACATCCTTTTAGTAACCACAAGCCTTTCAGAAAGCTGCTTTGGCGGTTTGCAAGCACAGCAGTGCAACATGTGCAGGGCTCTTAAGTGGTGGGGAAAGAGGCTACATTAGTCGTATTCATATAAAGAGTCTTGGGGAAGGGGTTAGAATTGCTCTAACTGTCGCAAATCCTCAGTCACCTTGGGCTTCAGGGCTGTCACTACGCAGCTAACAATAGCCATTCACAGTCCCTGACACAGACCTCTGATCCACAAAGGACTTGTTCTCCTCTAGTGTGTTTAGTCATAGCACAGAAGTCAGCAGCCCAGCCTGGCTTCTGAGACATGGACCCTGTAAGAATAAACTGTTTCTTCTCTCATCCTCATTTTATTCTCTATCCAAAGAAGGGTTGATTCAGATGACTGACCTGGATTGCTCTAAAGATTTGTCATGTCAGACTGTTGTCCTATAGGAATCACAATGACCTGGGTTCAGATGCAATGCTAAACTATGAAATGATGGTTTAGCATTTCATGCACAACCTTCGGCTTGTGTGCTCCCCTCATCCTCGTGGCTCAACCATGAGGAACAGAGAGAAGCTTTTGTTTCACATTCATTTTCAATTAACCATGGTTTAGTCCTAAGTCTGAACACTAAAATGTAGTTTTTGTGTCTTGACTATGGTTTATTGGAATAAGCTAGCTTCATAAGCCTTGGACAGCCTTCCAAGGGCCACGGCTCAATGGTGGGAAGGGCCAGAGGCAAAAGTAGCAGAGCAATGGATGTAAATTTTACCTTTGTGTTTGTTTCAACACACACTTAGCCCTTGCTATCCTCCATCGATCCAAGCAAGCAACTGCAAACCCTTCAATAACATTGGATTGGATCCAGATTTATAGGGCGTATTAAACCACTTAACCATTTATTTTGAGAAGCAAATCCTTTGGGTAGTATTCAACTAAGTTTTACCTCTGAAATTAATGAACATGCCTAGGTTAGCACCATTACTTTATATTGGTCTACTCTGAATAAAATTTAGTTGAATGCCTTGAAGTCAGTGGGGCTTATTCCTTACGGGAAGATTCAGCTGCATGCTAAACGTCCGCTGTTACGTGCAAGACACTGCATGATTTGACCTAGCATAGGAACATAGGATGCTCCCTTATACTGAGTCAGCCCAATGGTCCATCCAGTTCAGTACTGTCTACACAGACTGGCAGCAGCTCTCCAGGGCTTCAGGCAGGGAATCTTTTCCTAACTTACCTGGAGATGCTAGAGTTTTAAACTGAGACTTTCTGCATGCAAAACAAATGGTCTATGGTCTTTCCCCTAAGCTATGGCCCTTCCTCAGGCTTTTCATAGGTTGATCCTGGTAGATGCTTCGGAGGCAACATCTCTCTTGTGCAGTAACTTGAGCCATCAGATCTCTGACTTAGAATCAAGCTGACCCATGGCAGGACGCAAGATCTTTAACTGATTGTATTGAAAACTAGCCGAGGGATGTATTTTAGGACCATGAAGGGGAATGACTCTGTAGATTTTATTTTATTTTTTAAGAGACTGTGGCCACTAGAGTATTACAAACCATTTACCTCATGCTTCGTTGATGTTTCTAGGCAATGCTCTCAAGTGGCACTTGTATGCAGATGAAATGCAGTTTGGAGTTCTAGTATGTTATGGAAACATTTTCTTGTGACAAAATATGCAATGAATGACTTGGTTTGAAATCCTGCCAGCCTGTGTGTGCTGCTATCACAACATTAAATGACTTTTACTTAGGGTGAAAGTTCTTGTGATAAATCATGGAAAAACTGACTTGTGCTATCTTTAGTCACCGTGCTGTTTCGCTCTCACAAGTCATTCACAGCTCTAAAAATACAATTTATATCACCACATTCCTGGAATTCTTTCAGTTCTTACATTCTGATTTAAGTGGCATTAAAGTCCCGGCTGCAAAGTTCAAGCCACGGGACAATATCTCATCAGGGGATTAGTTGTCACCTGAGTTCAATACATTGTTTGCAGTATTTATTTGATCTGAGCTCCAAACCTAATGCAGAAAATCTCCCTACACATACACCTACTACCTGGTTATGTGGAACAAAGGCTAAAATGATCTTGGGACAAGATAATCATTTAATAAGCACACTCCGAGCGCAATAAAGATTTAAATTGAAACACATGCATGTCACAGAGGCTGCTTGCCTATGGAGAAAGCCTTAGTGGGGTCCAGGTTTACTCTCAAAACCTACTAAGATTCAGTCCTCGTGCACCTTTTCAGAACTGTAATTTGCTGGTGTTTTGGACTCACACATCTTTGTCATTTTCCAATTGATTAACTTACAAGACTTTTCCAAAATAGTTATTGATTTAAAGACACCAGCATGTCTGGCACTCGCTCTCTGGATTTAATTACAACTTTCCCTGATACTTCATAGTTTAAGCAGAACTGAATGCTTTCTAATTTTCCCTGATAGGGACCATGGGGTACGTTGTGTTCTTTATCCCAACTGGCAGATCAACAAAGCTGAGCAATAAAAAGCTCAATTTGTGTAATAAACTGTGGTACAATCTACTACTTAGGCACAAGGTCCTTGAAAACATGCAACCTTTTCTGCACATTACTTTAAACTCAAACCAGATGGACACTTACAATTTCTTGTCTTTCATTCAAGTGGGTCAGGGAATATGTAGTTGGAGGGAGTCTGTTTCACCACATTTGTATCCTCTCTTTTGCCTAAGTAGCTCAAGAGGCAGTTTAGAATCACAACAGCCCTGTGAGGCAGATCAAGCAAAAAGACAGTGGAAAGACACCATCACACACACACACACACACACACACACACACACACACACACTGTACTCCATCCCACCATTAATGGATTGGCATGGAAAAGAGCAGGAACATGGAGCAGAACAACTATGCCACTCTTATAACTTAAGAAAAAAATCATTTCTATATGATTCTACTTAGAAGTGACTCCTATTGAGTCCTATTGAGAAACATAGGATGCTGCTTTATACTATTGGACCACCTAGCTCAGGATTGTCTACACTTCCAGGGTTTCAGGCAAGGGTCTCACCTAGCCTGATGTGGGTATGTCAGAGATTGAACCTGGGACCTTCTGCAATGGGTTCAGTCAGGCTTACTTCCAGGTCAGTGTGCCTAGGATTGCAGCCAAAATGACCTACAGCAGACTCCAGATATGAACCTGGATTTTCCACATCCAAGGCCACAAATTCCTAACTTAGCTTCTTTAAAAACTGCCCTGGGAAAACAAAAGGCAAACACAAGGTAGGATGTGTCCTTGAAATATTTAGGTAAATTCAAAAATCTGCTAGCTTATGCAATCAAAATGGTGCAGAACTGACTAGTACTTCTTAACCTTTCCATTACAAAGACTATTATGTTGCCAGCAGCATGAATACCCTTAACGTATGCCATCCCAGTGAGTGAAGGTTATCACTCCTGCTCACTTTCAAGAATAATTACACTGAATCCTCTGAACTCTAGTGTACGCTTATGCAGTTACACTTACTTTCATCTCAATCTAGCGCATGGTCCATACATAACATGCAATTTTATTTTATTAAATATAATGTATACTCTATCTTCTTGCAAGCACACCACAGTGGTTGCTGCTACTACTACTACTACTACTACTACTACTACTACTACTACTACTATTATTATTCCCTTCATCCGAAGATCACAGGTGGTTCACAACATAAAAATACAAAATGAGAACACAAAATACATAATAAAACAAACACAAATCAATAACTCCATCCCACAAACATAGAAAAAGGCCATAGAATGTTCAATCAGCCCAAGGTCTGGTTATAGAGGAACATTTTCTGTCACCTAAAAAATGTAATGAAGGTGCCAAGCAAGCCTCCCTAGGGAGAGCATTCCACAAATGAGGAGCCAGCACAGAAAAGGCTTGTTCTTGTGTTACCCCCCTCTGAGCCTTTCATGGAGGGGGCACACAAAAAGAGTCCAGGTTGGCTTATGTGGGGAAAGATTCTATGATCATGCATTGCAGTAAACAATAAAAAAAAACTAATCAAAACCATTAAAATGCTAACAGAAACCATCCAATAAAATTAATCAATAAAAAAGGCAGCAAGGTGCTTAGGACCTTTAAAGCAAAAAAACTCTATCATGAAATGAGCCCAGAAGCAAAGTGACAGAAAATGCAGATCACACAGGTACATAATGATTTCCTTGACTGACCTGTCCCAGACAATATTCTGACAACATTACTTGGGACCAACAGATACTTTTCAAGGGCAGCCCCATGAAGACAGAGTCAGGATTTATGAGTCACTTCTTTCCTCACAACTTGCAGTTTTAAAGTTTTTTTATCAGAAAGGTAGGTATCTCACCATACGCCAAAGTAGCACCATACTTTTGCATTTATGTATGCACCTTGCTGCCATATTCAGAGCATCTTATCTCTTTCTCTCTGATCTCTTAGGAAAAGGACTCACCATTCTTGCTCTCAGCAAATGTAGGGCCTTGGGTACATGACTGAAGGGTCAAGTCTCTCACTTCACTGCAAACACAGTCCTTGAGGAACACTTCTGAATTTTCACTGGGTGCATTTTTCTGGCCTGAAAGCTCCTGTTTAATCACACCATTCATCACTAGGCCTGAAGGGACTTCGTCAGATATCTCTTCCTCTACTTTGAAAGTCCCACGCTTTCTAAGAACTGGGACTCCAACAAAAAGCTGTAAGGAGAAAAGTTGATATATGACTTGATATGATACTGGAGGCAGGATAGAACACATGGAAACTGCATTGAGGACACAATAATTGCCACACATTCTGTGTCTCAAAAGTGAGGCTAGATAGTCTTACAGTTTGACTTCAACTGGTTCAAATGGCAACAGAAGAGTCAAGATTTATGTCCCCTCCATTTCCTATCTAGTTGCGGTATTATATTGCCATATATAATTTTACCTGTAATGGATTTGTGTGGATCAGCAACCAACCATTTGTTGCCAGAATTCAAAACTGGGTCTGGCTCCGCGGCAGCCAGGGGAAGGGGCCAATGGCCACAAAAAAAGGTGTGGCTCCTAGGAAGACAGGAGAGCTGCCATGTCAGGTCTCAACCTTCACCCATCCAGGTACCAAGTAAGTGACCATTATACCGCAAGGCTCTATGCACTGGAGCTCACATAGCTGTCAATGTTTTTCTCACTTTGAAATTTGATGGAGTAATACAAGTAAAGTAATAAAAATCACTGAGGAAGTGACTGTCATAGTAACTATGGCTGGGAGTGGGAGTGAAGAGCAATTTGATTCTGGGTCTACCTAGTCTAAATCCAGTAGTATAACCTTCACTATCCACTGGAGGGGGGGCAACATAGTACTGAACCAGCAGTGGGTCAGAGTTTACTGGAATACGATGATAAAGACAAAATGCTGCCAATGCCCACATTTACTGATTATGCAGAAAATGTATTTGTGTGACCACACTGTCCTGAATGTGCCAACTCTACCTACTACCTGACAGGATAAAAATTGAGGTACACAAGGGTTCAACTGGCTTAAGCATACCACACAGATATCCACATAGTCCATTGTTTACATAAAGGTCTCCATTTTGGTACTTCAGCCTACTTTCATGACCACAGGAGAACCTCATTCATTTGTTCCAAGAGTGCAGGTTTGAAAATATAAGTATCAGTTTAGAATGGTTACAGAAGTTAAAAACAATTTCTTTTCCTTGAGGAACCAACCTCCCCCTCAATTAATGAACAATGAGATGTTCACAAACTTAGATAGGAGATTCTCAGCTGCAAAAATAAGGGTGGCTACACAGCATCTTAAAGCAAATAATAATAGTAATAATAATAATAATAATAATAATAATAATAATGTCTCCTAAGTGGTGTAATTTCCCATTAATAGCCCCTTGTGGCTTTGCTGGGCCAGTTGTCCACACAAATTCCCCTCCTGATTTATTAAGATTTTTTCCCCAGCAATTTTGGCATGCAATATGTCCAACAGCATGGCAATCCATCCACAGTTATATCCAAAACATCAAAAATCCTCTTCTTTATGTCATTAAGAAACAACTAGCAATAACTGTTTATTCTTGTGTTTTCAAATATTCATCTTTCTTAGCATTTTGGAACTCTTGATGTGATGCATCTTTCCAGTGGAAAGTTATTGGTGATGACAGGACAATCCGGGAAACTGCATCTGCTCACCAAAAAAAAAAATAAAAAAGTAACTTTGTGCAGCTGAACATTAAATCTTTGATGAATTAGGCCCAGGGCTTTGGTGACGTCTGTGCTGAACCAATATGACAGTTTTATATGGATTATGGTTATTTATGTTTGTGAAAAATAGTGAGCGGGAGCCAGCAAGGCAGTGTCGAAGCTCTGGGACCACCAGCATCGGTGCTCCTCGTGGAGGCTCTTTATATTAGTAGAACAACATTATTCTGAAATTTGGAGCATGTGTAACCGTTTAATTTTCACTAACTGTAGTAGGGTGCTTCACTGAAAGCCTGGGGGTCATGACATGCCGTTAGAGACGCCTGCTTTCACAACACACTCAAGTAGCACTGGCGGGCTGGGCTCACTACCCCTCCTTACAAACCCCCATGTCAGATTTGGCCTCAAAACATTCCACACTGTTCCCTCACTTCAGCTTGAACTTAGCATATTTATAAAGCTTAAGCATACTTGTGAGCCTCAGAACACATCTCCCATCATACACTGCTGCCAACATATAAATTGCAAGACTATACACAGAACAGGACGTGTCCTGTCTCTTCTCTGCCTATAAATATTAAGACCCATAAAGTCTCATTACAATGGTAGCTTTACATGGGCTCTTCCAAGCAAGATGAAATCTGTTGAGTAAAAGTTTCAGACAACTCTGCTACAGTGTTTCTGATTCTGCTTAATACCAAGACGTACAAAGGGGCCATAAATATTTGAAACAGCGAAAGAAAAATGTCTTCTCCACAACTGTCCGGATTCAGTTTTAATATAACAAGGACAACCCCATTGTAATACTGGCATCCTAGACACTAGGCACACCAATACCAAAATGAATGAAATAAATATATATATTTAAGTTGACACCAATAGGTTTTATCACACAGCAAATGTTTGAAATGGTCTCTACCTTCCATCTGTCTGCCCACTGTGTTCAACATCTGAGGACCTGCTTCAAGTTCAGGGCTGAGGCTAGCAAGAACATGAAAGCAGACCGTTTCAGTTGTCTCACCCGGGTGGTGGAAACTCTGCCTGAAGAGGTTGTTTTTATCCCCCTTCCCCCCCCCATATACATTGCTAAGGCTCCCCTGTCCCAACATTTCCCCTTCCAGCTGTGTTGTTTTTGTTTGCATGTGTTCACTCCTGTTTTCATGGCATTCAAAATCTGCCACCTGAGGTCTCTGCCTTAGAGACTGAGAGACTACTCCTTTTAAGATAAAACTGGGACTGCACACACGAGGCACTGAGGACCATCATGACAATTATGGCTAAAGCAGTAAAGAAAGGGTTTTTGAAACCAGTGGCATTTTAAAATAGCCTTTCGAACAAATATACAATTTGAGCATGGAGATGCAGGTAAGCACACTAACTGCTAGCCTTTAAAACTCCTGCCTCCCACAAGTTTTCCATGTCTGACCTGTTTTGTCTCTCTTATTGCCAATAGCCATCAGTCTTACTATTTCTCATGAAACAAATATATTGTAGATATAGTGCCCATTGAGGATATATTTTACAGAATTAAATATAATACTAGTGAACCAGTAATATTTTCTCTTGACACATCCATGACACTAATCATACACAGTATTCAAAGTGTTTCACATACATTGTCTCAGTAACAATAAATACGTAAGATAACAGCTTCCCTAAGCCATCTAATGAGTTCACAGCTGAGTATGTGTGATTTGGACTAACTGGCTGATTCCTCTGTGCACTTAGCCACTGTGCTACATAAGCTCTGTCTAACCCTTTCCCCCCCTTTCTGTTGGCTCTTTTTTCCCTGGCAGGTCCCCTCTCTTGCAGCATAAGATTCTACAGAATTACCCAGGCCCACTACAGTCTTTTCTGCTTGAAGGACTAAGCCTCCGCTTCAGCTTCAAAGGATTTAATTTCCTCATCTTCTTGGCTGAGCCTCTCTGGGATTTGGAGGTGGGCTGTTGTGAAATCACCACCTATATGTGAGCATGGCTATAAGACGTCTCCAATGCTGCTCACCCAGTCATGCCTTTGGTTCTCTACGCAGCTCGCTTTTTGCTTGATTTGTTACGGAGCCAAGTTCAAGGAGTTACTACTAGTAATTAAAGCCCTTAACAGCTTGGGACTAGTTTACTTGCAGGATTGCCTCAGCCGACTCAGCCACTTATCAGTGGCGTAGCGTGGGGGGTGCAGGGGGGGCCGGCCGCACCGGGCGCAAATCCACGGGTTAGGGCAAATCCACGGGTTAGGGGGCGCAAATTACTTGCCTTGCCCCGGGTGCTGACAACCCACGCTACGCCACTGCCACTTATATCTGCATAACTTGCAGAACTGGCACTGTTACAGATGCCAAATTATACCCATTTTGCACTTGTAAGAAACCAATATTTGAGTGACAGCACCTACACTGTGACATCAGGCAAGTACCTTCACAGTACTCTTTTCGGGGCCTGCTAAAAACATGTTTGCTTAGACAAGTCTACGCATATTTAGAATGCTGGTGTGTTTTTAGTTTATTGCTGGTTTTAATTTTTTGAATGTTTTATTTGTTTTTATTAATAATCTTACTGTTTTGTAAACCACTTTGAGGTTTTCTACAATCAAGCAGTAAATAAATTTTATGAAGTAAAATAAGAAATAAATAAGCTTTGAGTTTGGGGTTTGTTTGTTTTTTGCTCATCTAGGCATGTGGATGGAGAGAGGTAAGAATGAACCAGTCTCTGGGATGGATCAGATTGAAGCAGATTTTATTAATGTTGATTCTTGGAATTCCTGCTTTCACTTCTGTGCACTGAAAATTTCTGTGTTTGTCAACTCCTACATTGGAAACTTGCTGAGCAATCTGGAGATGGGTAGGCAGTAAGTCTGATATATATATAATCCATTCTTACTCACAATCCCAAGACATACATTACAGGCTCACTTGTTCTTTGGAAATATGGACCAGGCAGGGTATTCTGTTAAGTAGGTTTGATGGTTGAGCAATGCAATGCACTTCCCTTTGCAAATTTAAACTCTAAATATCCATTTCCTCCAGAAACTCAGTGACAGTATTTCCACAGGGACAATTTTATTGAATTGTCCAGATGCTTGTAAAACAACCTGAAATATTTCATATTTTAGGGGGAAGGAAGGGAAACACACTAGACCCCTGGAATGTTTCAAAAGCTGTTGGACCTGTAGTTCCCCCGCATGCATCACCAATTTTGTGAGACACTTGAAACATAGAATACAAGCTTCCCAATTAAGGGACCTTCTTTCAATGTGGCCTTTACATCATTCTCATTAACTTTTCATTTAAAAAGGTATTTCTAAGATAATGATTAAAAAAAAACACAGGGAAAGAGAAGCAAAAGAAAGTGACAAACTTTTCTGCCATCAGCTCCTTTTGCTGTTGCCTGCAATGGTTTCCTTCCAAAGGAAGTTGTGTCAAGTGCAGAGAATGTGATAGAATAAGAGGCTCTCCCCACCCACCACCTTGGTTCCTTTCCTGATGACCTATCCACCCTTCCATCTTCAGAGGATGAAGCCAAAGATTTAGAGGAAGTATCAGACTGGGAAAGGGATTTCCCCCACAGAACCTGTCCCAGGCATCCCCATGGCCTTGGAAGAGAAGCCCATGTTACTATGACTCTGACCTGAGGAGACTGCACCCATTTTCTCAGACTCCAACCCCAAAGCCACAGCAGAACCACAGTCTCCATGCACTGGAGTCAATGGCTACCAAAGCAGGTTCTAACCCAGGTTTCCTCAACCTTGGCCCTCCAGATGTTTTTGTCCTACAACTCCCATGATTCCTAGCTAGCAGGACCAGTGGTCAGGGATGATGGGAAGCCTGTTCTAACCCTTAATGGAACAGGCTTCTGCCTCTGCAGGTGGAGCTAGCCATACATATGAAGCTGTGACTCTATTTAAGACTCCATCTGAGTTGGCTTGTGGTTGAAATAATATTTTAGTCTGCTTGTATCATATTGTACCAGAGGTATTCAGTGTCCTATCTGTTTTGCTTGGACTTGTCTCATTGGAACCTAACCTCAGCTTTCCTGACTTTGCTTTATTGGAATGTGGCTGCTACTTTACTTGAACTTGAACTTACTTGATTTTGCAGTGCTAAAACCCAAGCATACACCTAGCATGCACGCATTTGTTTCTGGGCACTGCCTGAGCAAAGGTAGCTAACCGTTTTCTTTAGCACTGGGGCCACATCCAGGTTTGGCCAATTCTCCAGTGGCAACATTGCCAGTGTCTTCTTTTATTTTGCTTTTTATTTTTTTATTCTGCTTTTGCAAATCAGTAAGGGGGGGACTCCAGGCTTTTTGTAGGAACCAATCAAAATCATGAAACACAGTCAAAGTTAAGTCCTATAGTTGATTTCATTGGAATAATATGCATGCGTTTAAATATTTTCCACTGAAATTAGTGGGACTTAGGTGATTTACTTTGGCTGGATCATGCATATGCTTTTTCAAGCCCCTTTATCTTTCCAACTCCTTTTGCTGGATGGAAACAAACACAGTGTAAGTCTAGATGTCTCATTCATCCACTTGTCTCCCATTTTTTCCTGTTTGTCTTAGCAAAGATTCAAGGGGAAGTAAATGCATCCCCTACTATTCCATGGTGAGTGGCTATTGAGTAATCAAGGCTTGCCATAAAACCTTGAAAACCAGCAGAGAAAAACCAGGAGGGAGAGAGAAAGGAAGGAAAAGGGAGCCACATAGATGAAACTTATCGCATTCTTTGCATGTTTATTGTGGTATGTTTGTGTTCCTGGGATTCTGCTTGCAAGAATGTTGCTGATAAAAAAACATGGGTATTTATGCTTGTTAGCTGTTGTTTACAGTGTAGTAGACAGTAAGGGTACTTCCAGATTCTCTAAGGAGTTGAAAGACAGGCAGGGCCAGATGTACTTTCCCCTGCTGACAATGATTCTCAGAAAGTTGACTAGTTGCCACAACTGATATTGGTGGATATGTGCAGAGAAGACAGGGGTGGGAAATCAACATTTTGGAAGTTGATCTTTTTTTATTGCCTAGAATAACAAAGTAATGAATTTATCCTTGTGAAAAACATTCCTGGAGTGTAGAATTGGGGTTAGCTGTTTTTCTCCATAGATAATATTAAAGTTTGGAAGGTTCTGTTCACTAAACTCCCCAGTGCTTCCTCCATTAAGCAGCAAGGCTGCTTCATTATCTGGAGGTTATGGTCCATTTTTCCCATCAAGTTGCAGATTCTTTATGTGCCCTAGAGAGGTGGCCTGCCCACCTCTCTCACCACTGCCAAAGAATAAGCAGCATGGGATGATTTCTTGAAAGCAAGGGAGAAGGGACTGTTGAAAAAAGTCCCAGACAGATTAGAAGCAGAGGAGTTGTTATCCTTTCTCCTACCTACAATAACTCTCCAGGCCTTTCATGACTTACCTGCCTTGCACTTCTAGCTGCCCTGGATGCTCCATAACTAAAATGATCATCAACTATTGCTCTATGGAAGTCTCACAACAGATGGAATGCTGTTACAACAGGTATTGAATTCCACGACAAACAAATACAATCAATGTGAGCCACAGCTTCAAAGGGGTATAATTATGTAAGATAGTTGTTGTCATTTTAGCCCCAGGTAATAAGTAATTAACAAGAAGCAAGGTGATATCATACAATGGATGAACATCTATTAGACAAGAAATATTCTAGTCTTGGGCAGCTTCCAGGTTGCAGTCTTATATTGCACACAAAGCATTCATAGTTGAGTTTGTCACGTTAGCTTCTACACATTCCAAGTTTTTCCCAGTTATTGCTATTTATTGCTATTCCTACACTTGCCATCCACAGTAGCGATTTAACTTTGAAGCCCCTCCCCTCAATCAATAACCACTACCATCCACTGCTTTTTTTCTGTTCTGGGTACATGTATTCATTACTGTACCTTTGCACATGCACCTTTAACAAAAAAAATCCTGAGGAAGCGCACAAAGGCAAATGTTAACAGCATTAGGTATCCTGTTTCATAACAGGCAAAATGTGGGTTGTGCTTTGAGGGTGAGGGACAATCTCTCTTTTAAAACACACACACACACACAGAGACACACACACACAGTTCTAGCAAAAGGGTAATATTTATCTGACAAAGGCTTGCACAAGAGTGAGAAAGAGTACTTGTGCAAGACCTCTGTGTGACATTATTATTATTATTATTATTATTATCATCTTTATTATTGACTTTGAAGTAGTCCCCCACATGTACGGACTGACTCTTTTTCAGCCCCACTCACCTCACAGAGTGTTTGTTGTGGGGGAGGAAGGGAAAGGAGAATGTTAGCCGCTTTGAGACTGCTTTGGGTAGTGATAAAGTGGGATATCAAATCCAAACTCTTCTTCTTCTCCTAATCTAATTTTTGAAATGCAAACATGCCTTCAGCACATGGCAATAGGTGAAAAGGGTAAATTTATATTGTTTGCAGAGGCAGATTTAGGGGAGTCAACCACTTCAGTCACACTGGGCACAGAGCCTCAGAGACATCACAGGGGATGCCACAACTGTGATGCAGAATGGAAGGTGAGAGTTGGGGGGGGATGCCGAATTTTGGTGTTACACAGGGTGCTGCTGAAATTTGAGACCCCAAGGTCCACCACTGTTTTTTGGAGTGTGGGAAACAAAGTGGCTCTGTTCGGCTCAGTTGTCTCTCAAGTATATACATATACAGCTCATCATCCCTATAATACAACTCAGTCAGACAAAAATGCAAGGAGCTTAAAAATAAAGGGAACGAAGTAAAGCTAAAGGACACCAAACAGTCTTCCTATTTTTCAAAACAGATGCAGAAGAGATGTTTCTCCAAGTTTGTACCGGACCAAGAGAATTGTACTTTGGGCACCACATGCACAAACAACTATGCAAGTGAAGCCTTGCTCACAACACATGTAAAACTATGTTTGCACCAGACCTCAGTCACTTGGAAGGTTATGTGTGTATGAATCCGTCACCTTTTGATACCAGTCCATTCATAACTGTCAATAGCTCTTATAAAAAAGAAAATTAGGATAATTCAGCCTAGAGCTTCCTATCTCTAAGGGTTCTAGGAAGCTTCCTAAGTGTCCAGCCATTCTTTTTGTAATTGCCTCTGCTTCCTGGCTTGTTTTGCTAGGGTTTCTTTTTTTCTTTTTCTTTTTTACTACAACAAAATTATTTTTTAGAGAGGGGGAGGAAAGGGGGAAAAAAACATGGCAGAGACTTGAAACGGAAAATTAAATGCAAATAACTCCTACACCAGGCCAGAAGAAGAGGAAGAAACAAAAGCCACAATGACAAACCTGATTAATAAAATAATGAAAAATATTCAGAAAGCACCAGAAAGTCCAGGAATAGAGACTTTACTTAGGTCGAGCGAGGGACAGGTTACCCATATTCTCCTAGGGGAACTACACAGATGGTTTTTTCCCCCTGGGAGCACCTTATGTACCAACCAGGTGAAAAGCATCCACCTCTCGCTGTGTAGTCCTTTTTCCAAAGCATATGAAGACTCCACAACCAGTACAACCAGACTAAATAACAAACCATGGCCCTCTGTGGCCTAAAGTATCACATCACAATATTTTAGCAGCTGGGGCTTCCTTCAAGAAGAAAATCTCATTCTTCTATACTTGAATGTCTGAACTATATTCAGTACACAACCTTAGATGGACAGCACATGCCTGAGCCTGTCATCCTGCCATGCAATTGTGACCAGGACACTGAGTCAGAAGCTACAGTGTCATCAGCTGGCTCTGAACCAAATTCTGGTGATCAGGGGACCACTGAACCTGAGGCTGGCAGGCAGGAGTCTGCAGAACCAATGCAACAGCATCAGGGCACATAGAAACGAAGTCAGGACCTTCACAGCCACCTTCCCCTGGGCCTGAGGAATCAAGTGTTTCACAAATGCCTCCAACACTAGCACAGTGTTTCAGATGGAAGGCCAGTGCCAGAGGGTTGTCTCTTGTTCTCCAAACTAGGGCAGAGTCTAAGAGTGCTGGAGGCAGAGCCTCAAAAGGCCTCAGTCTAGTCTCAGCCCTTGTTGGAGACTAAGAGCTCTCCATGGTGCTGTGACAACCAACCTGCTTTGTCCTGTAGGCTCAGGGAAGTAGCCTTGCTGCCCAGGACTGGAGATTACACTCTTATTCATGAACTGAATTAGGGGATAAATCAGACACAGTGGTAAAAAAGGCAAGGAAAATTCAACCTAGAAATCAGCATTTAAACCAATCTCAGATGGCCAAATGGGCTATAAAGAAAATGTGGCAGAAACTCCTTCTATTAGAGCACTGCTCATGAGGACCCAAACAATTGAACAGTTGATCTAGCCATCTTGTTTCCATTGTACAAGACTGCAATGCAGTCCATTCCTGTATTTCTTGCTCAGGGCAATAAGCATGCTTTATGCAGTGCTCAGCACACCATTGGTGCTAAACATATAAATAAAAACAGATTCATAATGACAGCTGATAAAGATCCATCCCCTAGAGCACATGTACACATGGACATGTTTGCTTTTTTGCATCAATGACTTAGTAAATCATTTCAATACTTTGAAGGTTCAGTGGAAAAGCCTGTTACTGTGCTGTTGATAAACTAGGATACACAACAGACCAGTGCCAAGGCAGCTACTTTCGTGTTTCATACATATACGCAGAGGAACTTCATTTGTTATTGTCACCTCACATGGTCTTTATAGCTCAAATGAAGATATACTACCATTTTATTCCCACATCTGCACCTGATGCAATATGAAATTATTCCTGCTACTTGGCAGAACAGTAGAGAGAATGGACACAAATGACCAAACTACCCTGGGAAATACTCTCTAAGTGGCAATGTGTGGTAAAATGATTGCCTCTATCTAACCAGACAACTGGCTCATCAAGGACTGGAAAGAAAGCTGTGGAGAGCAAGGATAACAACACACATGCCCTGATTGCAGAAAATTGGGGAAAGGGGTAGACATCTCATTCCTATCACAAGGATAGAACTAGAGTTCCACTACATAGTTCCATTTCATCATGTTTTACTTTTATTGCAATGACTGGGCCTCTGTTTAATATACTATAGCTATCTTACAATTCTTCTAAGAGGCATGAGTGAAATATAAGACCAACTGATTAGGTCCTTCCTCTCCTTGATTTTCTTCTTCTCAATTATTGTGTATATGACTGCATTTCCTTTTTTTTAAACAAAATACAGAGTGAATAGACACAGAAAACAGTGTCCTTTGGATGAGGTTTGGTGGACTTTGTCAGATCTGAGTGTCTCTTCTGAAGTCTCTACATGTCCTCTGCTAGGCCTGCTACAAAATTATAAGGACTTTCAAGTCATCCCACTCAGCCAAGGCTCTGATTGAGCTTCATTATCCATCTCATATGTTCACACTAGTCTTGTAGAAGTGACAGCTAGTAGACGGCATGGGGCAGATTTCTCAAAAACATTTCAAGAAATGGAGCTATAAAGTATTTTAAAAATGGAGACAATTAATAGACAGGAAGTGATCTAGATGGGTCTACAACAGTGGTTCCCAACTGGTGGCCCATGGACCCCAGGGGGTCCACATCACCATTCACGAAACAAAAACTACAATAGAGATATTGACATTTTTAAAAGTAGGGGTTCATGGCTTGGCTTTTGAAAAACAGGGGGGCCACTGTACCTAGCTAACTGGGTCCACCATAACCAGCAATCTCTCCATCAATGCTGTGCTGGCAAGGCAGCTACAGCAATGGCTTGCCTCTCCAAAAGGGTATAGGAGAATGTGATGCTAACATCCAATACCAAAATGAAGGTCTACCAGGCTTGAGTGTTGAGCATGCAGCTTTATGGAAGTGAGTTGTGGGCAACTTACAACTGTCAGGAGTAACGCCTCAATGCCTTCCACATGCACTGTGTCAGGAAGATTTTGGATACTACATGGCAGGACAGAATTTCAAACAAAGATGTGCTCCCCCAAGCTCATATTCCCTGGATGTTCACACTCCTGTCTCAGCAACGTCTATACTGGCTTGGTCATGTCCACAGAATGGAAGATGGTAGGATCCTCAAGGACATGCTCTACAAGGAACTGGCTTCAGACATCAGGCCTGTTGGCAGACCAACTCTGCATTACAAAGATGTCTGCAAATGGGACATGAAGGCTGACAACATCAACCCTGTCATCTAGGAATCCCTTGCAGACAACAGCAGAGCCTGGAGACAGGCAGTCAAGTTCTGTATCCATAGCAGTGACCAGAGGAAAAATGACCACTGGGAAGAGTGCAGAGAGAAGAAACGTAATGGTGAATCTGCAACAGCACAACTGGACGCCTTCATCTGCCCAAGCTGCAACAACACACATCTCTCCCACATCAGTCCCTACAGTCACAGCAGGTACTGCAACCTTCCAACAGCTTCACCTCACCCCAAAGGTGCACTCCTCCATTGTCTCCTGTGACAGACAGGTGCCAACGGTTCTAGAACACTTCCAAGCAACTTCAAAAACTGAAAATTATTTTTTCTTTAAATAAGACATCCTTGGACAATTTTGGCTTTGCAGTCTATATGGGAAATTATTATTCTGCTTAATATTAGAGAAACCCTTCTGAGTTTTCTCAAATGTTTGAATCAGCCAAATTTATTTTGGTAGCATGAGGTGGAGGTGAGGTATATTCCTAACCAAATTTCCTATTGTCTATTTCCACCATAAGGAAGCATGGTTTGTGTCCAGTGGTGGCAACAGGCAAGTGGAAGCACTTCAGCTCACAAAAGGCACAGCACCCAATTTTCACTGATTCCCCCCAACCCCCTGAAGCCCTTGCTCCACGTCCTATGTGGCATGCCACAAACTCAGAAGCAGCTTTTCAAGGTGACTGTGAGAGTTGTAGCAGATAGGGAGAATTAGTGAAAATCAAGTGTCCAGCCTTGAATGAGCAGAAGTGGCTAATCCAACCACTGGATACAACCCCAAATTAGGAGTCCCTCATTTAAAGTTTCCCCGTTGACTCCCCCCACCCTCCTATAACTGTAAAATCTAGAGCCTTTGTCCTTTATAAAAGCCCATAAAAGTCTTCAATGTCACATACTTCCATGACTCCAGGAGTGGTCTTTATGAAAAGAGTCAAACAAAATCAGAAATCGTATGCTAAAATCATAACCTGGCAATATGCAACACTTTTGACACAAACCATGCATGTTCTTTAGTACTAGCCATAGCCTTCTAAAATGAATAAAATGCAAAATGCCTTTATGTACCCCAACACTGCTTGGCACCATCTGAAGGCCAGGAAGCAAACAGATTTAACTTTGTTCTCTGGGGGAAGAACCTTATGTTTAAATTTGCATTGTGAAAGGTTAGTGCATAGAAGAGCTTAGGGCAGGCTCCAATGCTATGGTCATCCAGCAAGATAGAGGGAGAGATAGAAACCATTCCACAAAACACATACATAACTAAGCCAATGTTCAAGAGAATTTTTAAGCATCTCCTGTTTAATCACTCTTTCCTGCTGCCAATTGACATTCCAACGAACTACTTATAAATATTTAATTTTTTTTTAAGAAAAAAAACCTGCCTTTTTGTGGCAAAGTTTTTAAAAGACCATTAAAATTAACCAAATTATATACACTGGTCTAAACAAAGGCAGCCCAGAGATGCCAAATTTAAAATTATATCAAATGCTTTTTAATGTGACCCAGATAAATACTTTACAATTACAAGATGGAACACTGCTGCCCTGGGGGAAATGGAGAACAATATATTTCAGAGGCCAGATACCCAGGGGATTAAGGATTTACACTCCACTAATCTTACACTAATCCACATACAGCAAGCATGGAATGAAGAACACCGCAAAGTCAAATTACATCCTAAACAACTACTCTGAGCCATGCAGATGGGATGTCCCTCGGGAGATTGAACTGGGTGGCTAAAGATGTTCAGATAAAAGGATGCAGAAGGAATAACAAGGACATGAGGCTGGGGGGGGGGGCGGGCATTCTTTAATAATAAGACTGCCCTGGTCCCCTCAAAGCATACATACACAAATGCTGAAACTCGCCATTTCTCTTTGCATAATAACATGGATGAGAATTCTTAACAGCTGAGTTGATTTCCACTCCTGGCCACAATGTTTAATCGAAATCTGTTTAAAGGTACAAGCACTGTTTGTCCTGTACCTCTGAATGGCAGCTAGAGGAATTAAAGACTGGTGGCACTTACTCAGTTGCATACATGGGAGTTAATGGTCATATGTGAGTGGAGGAGCATTAGATAGTAATGTGCATAGTTTCACCTGATGCTTGGGGGGGGGGGGCTCCTGCTCATTCTGCTTACTGAGCCCCAGGACTTCCATACCCAAGTTCTGTAATGAGTCAACACTAACTGCGAAGAACATTATTTTCCCCACCCCAATTTCCCTATTGTTCACTATAGGAAAGGCAGGTATTTGCCACTGCCTGTGGTGGGATCAGTTCCTGAGATGTGAAGGCCTTGGGGTGATCCCTATAGTCTCCTCACCCTCAGCTGAACCTGCCAAAAGCAGTCATATACAGGCTGATATCAGCATCAAATTTTGAGGGCATGTTCTGAGGTGATTTTTTTTGGAGGGGGCAGATACCAATAGCAGTAAAGGAACACAAAGAGCTGCCTTATCCAGTGGTAGCTGGTAACATTTTGACTTGGGAGGGCTGCAATTTTTAACCTTGTGTTTTCATCACAATCTGACTTATTTAGGAAAGTGTACCATTGTCTCCTTATAGAGAAAAGATCCTCTACACATCAATGTACCAGGGAAGAGCTTCCATATAAGAGGGCCCAAGTATGATTTTCAGGCATAATTGGCTCAGTACCTCTTATTAGATATTAAGCCATATCACACAATGTACGTTTTTGAATTCCTGTATTGTTTACATCTACATATGCATTTAGATTCCCAACCCCCTCAAAGTGCTTATCAGTTCACCTTTTTCAAAAATTACGTGGAAGAGCTGAATTCTTCCAAACAAGGATGGTTTGAAAAAAAAAAATGCCTAGCTTGTGCTTCACAAAGCTGTAGAATGATGGCTTTCCACAGCTGATGATGGAAGGCTGTCTGATAACCCACATTTTAACAGAATGGTGTCTTTTCAAAGATATGCTAAAGTAATAGCTCTGTTACTTGAATAGGACCAGGTGCATTCTGTGGTTGAATCCATCTTGGCTGAAAGGATTTGCTCCTTTATTAAAAGGTAGCATCTCTTCAGTCAGGTCTTAACAATCTTTCTGGAAATAAGTGGAGGTGCTCAGGCTGCAACAAATTAGCTGTCCAGGTTTGGATCAAGGGGCACATGCTTTTGAATAACTGGCCCACAGAAGAGCCATGGCTAGCAGCCATTGCTACCATGGTTCAATCTTCTTGGCTCCTAAATGTATCCCTCAGGCAATTTTGAAAGAACTCAAAGAAAGGAGGACAAAGGATCACATTTATTTTAATATGTCATAGAGTCAATCAGGCTGTTCTTCAATGACAAACTTAGAAAACGGGGAATAAATTCTAATTTGCAGACAGAATTTTTTGTGTTAGCCAGTAAGAGGTTTTTAAAAGGTAGATACCACTTATTGGGGGGGGATAGACAACTAACTCCCAAGAATTTGGCAACTCCCCTTCATTGTAAAAATTTAAAAATAGCCCAAAGCATCTGTCAGATGGTTTAGATATAATTCACTTTGCTTTCCTGAAGAGGCATGGATATGATGATCTCCCAGGGTCCCATCTGTAACTCCATAAAATGCTTCTAACACAAGATCTGTAGAAGCATTGCTAAGTATTATTACTGTTATCGTTAATATCAGAGCACGATAAGGAGAGAAATGTCAGTTACCTTAGAAACCCACAGAGGAGTAATTTTTCTGATTCATATCAGCTGCAGAAATGATGTTTTAAAATTGCACACAGACCTGCAGCTTCGGCTGCATAAGCAGAAGCAGATGTTAGAAACAAGAAGCCAGGGTGAAGTCTACCCCTGTGGGTACATACAGCTCAACATAAAAGAACAGCTAACTTAAGGGGAATATTTCATTGCTACCTAAACTACCATCCAAGCTCAGAATGTGTATGTTACTGCCACTGCTACATGCACCAGACTCTCATTAACCGCACAAACAGCTGTGCTGCTTTCTCTTTCAAGCTGTCAAATCTGTTGCTTGATTTGCTTTCCAGACCATGTGCCTTTGCAAAAACAGCTTCCATGTATAGCCACTCTTCCCCCACCCACTCACCCCACAGCACACACCATGCCTTGACTTGTATTCACAGTGGCCTTTGGATTGGAGCAACACTTTCTCTCACAGTGGCATATGTCCTGTGAAACCACATATGTTGTGAAATCAACGTTTTTGGCCTGCCATAAAACTGCACCCTTTGCTAGGCGGCACAATCCTCTGTAACATGCTCATCGATGGAGCTTACTCACAAGTAAGTATGCATAAATCTACAAAATTAGAAACCCTTCCTGCCAATTCCAGATGTGGTCATTGGGTGTGGATGCTAACTGGTCAAGAGAGGTGTTTTTATTACTACACATGTTCCAAAGCTAAGTATTAGTATTTAAAATAGGTATTGGGATGAAATCTTGGCTGCTTCTGAGAACCTCAGCCATGCTGTCTTTATAAGTATAATCCTAGCACCTTGATCCCAGAAAATCCCATCGCTTGTAAGCAGGCTATCAAGCAGTGACTTCTGGTACCTAGGGAAAGAAGGCTGTTATTTGCAATTACTGACCTCAGTTTGGATTGATCAGTGAGGGATCCTCACTTGAGAATATGCAAACATCTCTCTGTTCTGCGTGACCCCTAACCTAAGCCATTCCAGCGCACACACGCACACACCATTTTCATCCACTTAGAACTCTGACTGAGAAACTGTATGCCTGAAACACTTCCAACACTGGTAGCTGCATAAGAAGTCAGAAGCATAACTTAAGGTTAGAACCCTCCAGCAGGAATCTGCACAAGGTAAGGTACTCTATTTTCACACTAAATACCTGTGGGGGAAACCTGAAATCCAACTGTATGCACAGTTCAATCCTCTAGTGTCTTCTCCCATTTGTTCTAGGTAAATACCTCCCACAGGAGTCTGAACCTTTCCCTCCTCATTTTGACTGTTTTGTTTCTACCTCTTCTTCCCCAGTGTCTTCTTCCTTTCCGTTTTTGTTTTGTTGTACTCAGTTTAGTCAAAGATTCTAGGAAGCATACAGCTTCATGGTCCATTTCAGGAAGTCTCTTACTACTTCAGGGGCCAGCAGGACTCAGCTAACCCCCAGCAGAAACTGTCTAAGCAGCTCTGTTGGCTTGGTGCCTAAGATGATCCACAAACATCCCAAGATGCCTCCCTCTCCATCACCACCCCTAACTCTAGGAGAGATAGTATCTGCCCCCCCCCCCCAGTTTCTAGATTTGTGCTTCTCCAATTCTCAAGCAAGTTAGCCATGCTAGCTAATAGTTAGCAAGAGGGGTTTTTTCAGCCTTTCCTCTCTAACCTAAGTTTATTTCCACCATCTCCTTTCCTTTCACCATATGTGGCATTAGGATTGTTCTACCTCTGCCACCTCTTAAACTGAACTCCAGGGGCTCAGCTAGATTGGCAAAGAAAAAGTGATTTGTATGTGTTGTATATGCGATATAACACTGTGCCACCAGATGGCCCGTTTTTCCCTGCCAGATTTATCTGTTTAAATTTACGCGTTTAAATGAAATGCTTCTTTGATGTGTCTAGATTAAGCCCAGATTTACCCATCCAGTTTGAATGTTAAATATATAGTCAATCTTTAATTTTTGTAACAATCTGTATGTGGGGTACCAGGAATTATCAAGTTTTATAAATAAATAAATAAACAAATGCTTAATTTGATTCTAAGCTTTGGGTTGTTGATATAAGCGCAATATATGTGTTTGCTATGCCTCAGTGGTAGTGTGACTCAAGATGCAAAAACAGATGCTTTGGTTGGGCACATGAGGATCCATGTACATACATGGAGAAGGATATGGGGTAGCAATTTCAGATGAAGTTTGAAATTAGGCCACAGAGATTCCAGATGGCCTTTACCCTAGACACCAAGACAATTTTTGTTCCTGGAGATGGAGATGGAGATACAGTGAGAAGGAAACCTACACATGTTGCTACTCTGCCAAACAGCTTTTGAAAACACAAGAACCCCAGACTGTACTTCACAACTGATTTTGATCAACAGAAACTGTTTCAACCTCAGCTGTTTGCCTGTTCTCATTATAACTGGCAGATAGGGACCCCCTCTCCATCCAACTGTTATGTACTGTATCTCAGGTGTCTTCATGATAGGGGCACATGAGACAACAGGTTTGCTGTCATCATGCCATGCTGAGGCAGAGAGCCTGTATCTTTTTGACCATGCCTTGCCCATGAAGCACTACAAAGAGTAAGAGTGAATGGCTCTGGAATAAAAGTGTTTCCCTCACTTCCTACCCAGACTGGTTACTGCTGGTGTGATGACAATGCCAACAGTCTGGCTACCATGAAAGGGGGAGCCTGATAATAAGGTGTTCTAAGGCACTGACCAGAAGGTGCTGACAATTATCCTTCTCTATATATGGTGGGCATAGCTGGATGAGATGAAGGCAAAATGTCAGTTACCTTGAGGCAAAGATTGGTCAGACAGTAGAGGCTGCTGGTCTAGGTACCAGACACAGGCCCAGATTAAAGCAACTGGAGGCCCTGGGCAGCCCAAACAATAGCATCTGATCATGAAAAAAACACATTGCTTTTTCATCCACTCAATGAAAATAGAACATTGCTGATACTTTAGCCATGATAAAAATATTGTTTATAAATTTATAACCTTTAATAAGTTTACAAAAGTATTGTCAGGGAATCAGGAGCAGGAGCACTGGGGAGAGAGGATTGGGAGAGCGAAGGGGAAGAATCCGAGGGCAGCGTAGGGGAGTATGACAGTGGCCCGAGAGATTCCATGAGCTTCTCCAGCGAATCAGAAGATTCCCAGAAGGGGGCGCCGATGGTCAGGGCAAGGGGGGTCCCAGGGGGGACGCACCAGAAACAAGGAGCCAGAGGGGAACCCCAAAGCAGCAGTGGAGGATCAGGACCAGTTTCCCCACCAGAGCGTAGTGGGGGGGAGGAGTCACATGTGTCAGGAGCAGTGTCTCCTCCAGAGAGGGAGTCAGGGCTGACCACGCCTCCAACGGAGGGGAGGTCAGTTGCAGCTAGCCCCCCCGATGGGGGAAGCAGTGACAGCAGCAGTGGAACGGTCAGGAGGAAAGTTGCTGGCTGGGCGCGCGCGCCAAGTTCAAATGTGCAGGCGCGCGGAACAGCAGGAGACCCGGATGGGGAACCAGCTCCTAAAGCCCGCCGGAGGGAGGGAGAAGGCTCAGGGGAATCAGCGGGAGAAGAGGCTAGAAAGGGCGGAACCCCGGCGGGCAGGCGGACCCAGAGGAGGAAGGAGCAGCGGAGAAGGTGGAGCAAGGCTAGACTCTTAAATTGGTGTCAAGGGGGAGGAGACTCAGACGGAGCATCAGTGGTCTGACACTTTAGACGTGGGGCTGCGCGCTGCGGCTCTGGAAGTGAAACTGAACTTCAATAAAGGCTTTTATACTTAACAACGAAGCAGCGTTGGTCCTTTGTGAGCTGGGACCTAGGGTAGCCCTGACAGTATGCTCCGTCTCACATAAAAACCTCGCAGCGTGAGTTGGTGCAGCGAGGGGCAAGACTTGGTGTTTTGCGAGCTCACGAAGATAGGCAAAGATGACTACAGAGAGCCAGGTGAAAGAACTGCAAGAAGCAGTCACGACGCTTTACGCGGAAGTAGCAGCATCCAGGAAAAGAGAAGAAGAAGCAGTAGCGCTCTGCCGGGATCTGCAAGCCAGGTGGGACCGTTGGGGGAAAGAGGGGCTGCCAGGACCCAAACCGGAGGGAGTTGGCCTCGGGAAGAGGGGGGGCAGCCTGGTGGCGCACTTTGATGGGAACCTGCAGCAATACCCTAACTTCAGAGCTGACGTGGTTTACGCGCTCAATTTGCTTCGGAAAGACTTTAGAGATGAGGAAGAGAAGGTGGGCTTCATAATCACTCATTTGCATGGGGAAGCAAAAGCGTGGCTGCGGAATTTGTGGCGCGAAAAAGACCCTGCCCTCAAAGATTCCGATGCATTTATCAAAGCTATGGACGCTTGCTTTAAATCTACGGTAGATGTAGATATTGCTCGGAGGGAAATGCATGGACTACAGCAAGGGAAAGCGACGGTGAGGCAGTATCACTCGCGCTTTTTTGCCTTACTGAACGTGCTGGGCTGGGAGAAGGACTCCATTGCTGTCAGAGACCTGTTCTGGGAGGGGCTAAGTGGAGAGGTGAAAGATGAACTGGCAAGAGGAGAAAGACCCCAAAATACCCAAGAAGTTGCCCAAAGAGCGTTGGCAATTGGTGTGCGCCTGGAAGGACGTAAGGGAAGCACCCCAGCCAGGACAACCCCTTTCTTTCCCAGAGAGGCGGGGCGGGCGCTGTCCATGCCTCCTTTGGGAAGGGGAGAAGAGCCGATGGAGATTGGTGGTGCAAGGGCTCAGACTGCCAGCAGAGCCCAAACACCGGGAGCAGTCAAGGGGAAGGCTCCTAGAGGGACCAGGAAGTGTTACATCTGCGACAGTGCACAGCACATGGCCAAAGAGTGTCCCCAGAGGCTCCAGAAGCACACTGCAGCCTCAGCAACAGTAAAGGGAACAGGTGAGCAGCTGAAACAGCTGCAGGGGGAAGAAGAAGCCTGGTTGGAAACAGAGCCACTGGGGCCCAACCAGGCAAGTCAGTGAAGCAGTCCCCAGAGATTTTACAGCCCACAGACCCCCTCCCACCCAAACCAGTGGTGCAACTCACCGCATCGCTCCAGTTGCCCAATGGGCACACCATGCAAGTACCAATAACCATTGACTCTGGGAGCAACGCAGACTTTATTGGAGTGGACTTTATCAAGCAACATCGCATAGCACTCATGCCAGCCACGATGCCCCTAAACGTCGTCACGGTCGATGGCAGGAAGCTACTGGGAGGAGAGGTGGTACAGCAAACACCACCGATGGTGATGCAAATTGGAAACCACCGCGAAGTCATCAGCTTCAACGTCACCCACCTGTCGGACACGCCCATAGTGTTGGGTATGAGTTGGCTGGATAGGCACAGCCCGGCATTGGCATGGTACCAGCGGCAGTTGACCTTCTGTTCCTCCTACTGCGCAGAACACTGCATCCAGACCCGCCAGGAGGAGGAGGGGCAAGAGGATGAACCGCAGCTACACCTAGGCATGGTGCAAGCGGTACCCAACAAGTACAAGGAGTTTTTGGAGGTCTTCTGCGAGAGGGAAGCGGATAAGCTGCCTCCCCACAGGCCTTACGACTGCAAGATTGACCTCCTGCCGGGAGCGACGCTGCCGACTGGGAAACTGTATTCCATGTCTGAAGATGAACTGCAAGAACTCAGGGAGTTCATAGATCACAACTTGAAGCGGGGGTTCATCCAAGAATCTAAAGCAGTGGGGGGCAGTCCCGTGTTTTTCGTGAAGAAGAAGGACACGCCCCAACGGAGACTCATAGTTGATTTTAGGACCATAAATTCCAAAACAAAGCCCGCAGCATTCCCCATGCCCAAGATCGACGACCTGCTCGCGACGGTGAGGAAGGGACGGATCTTCACCAAGTTGGATCTACGAGGGGCGTACAACCTTATACGCATGCGGGAGGGCGATGAGTGGAAGACAGCCATGTTTACACCTTTAGGCACCTATGAATATCGCGTAATGCCTTTTGGTCTGCAAAATGGCTCCCATACCTTCCAAGCTTTCATGCATCACGTGTTAGCGGGACTCCTCTACAAGAAGTGCGTCTGCTTCCTGGACGATATCCTGATCTTCTCGGAATCGCAGGAGGCTCACGAGAGGGACGTCAAGGAGGTCCTGCAGAGGCTACGGGAGCACAGACTTTACGCCAAATTAGAGAAGTGCCAGTTCGACATGACGGAGGTGGATTTTCTGGGCTACAAGCTGTCCGACAAGGGACTCGCCATGGACAGCGCCAAGGTCCGCGCGGTGTTGGACTGGAAGAGCCCGCGCAATCGGAAGGAGGTCCAGAGGTTCGTCGGCTTCGCCAACTTTTATCGCAAGTTCATCAAAGGGTTCGCGAAGGAGACGGCGGCCATCACGGACACCCTCAGCTCCAAGAAGAAGAAGTTCACCTGGACGGACCAGGCGGAGCAGTCCTTTCGGAGACTCAAGCGTCTCTTCGCGTCCGAAGAACAGCTGCTACATGTAAACCCCAGCAGACCAATGAGGGTTGAGACGGACGCCTCAGACAGAGCAGTGGGGGCCGTCCTGTTGCAGCAAGATCCGCAAGGGGAATGGAGGCCGTGCGCATTCTACTCCAGGAAACTCAGCAAGGCGGAACAGAACTACACCATCTGGGACAGGGAGTTGCTGGCCATTCATGCAGCTTTCAGGGCGTGGCGGCACTTCCTCGTTGGAGCCAGACACACAGTGCAAGTCCGCACGGACCATAAGAACCTGGAGTACTGGCGCACGGCGCGGTTCCTGAACCAGAGACACATCCGCTGGGCGGAGTTCTTTGCGGATTTCGATTTCCGGATAGAATACATCCCGGGAGACAACAACGTCATGGCGGATGCACTATCCAGGAAGCCGCAGTATCTCGAGGAAGCGGCGCCGGTGGCGGCCAAGCACATTTTCGCACCGAAAGCGTGGGCGTGCGCTTCAGCTGCCGTGGACCTGGACGCGGTGCGTCGAGCGCTGCAGACGGATTCGTTCGCACAATCCAAGATGGAGGAGGTGCGAAGAGGCACAGCGAAGGACGACGAGTTCCAGATACGAGACGGACTGCTCATCCGCAAAGGGGCTCTCTACGTGCCCGGAGACGACCTCCGCGCGAAAGTCTTGCAGCAGCTACACGACGCGCCCAGCGCTGGGCACTTCGGCAAGGACAAAACGGCGGAATTAGTAACCAGAGACTTTTGGTGGCCCAAGGTGAGGGGAGAAGTCGCGGATTACGTCTCCAGGTGTGACACCTGCCAAAGGGCCAAGCCAGTACACAGGAAGCCAGCGGGTCTACTAGAACCCCTACAGACGCCGCTCGAACCGTGGGAGAGAGTGGCCCTGGACTTTGTCACAGATCTGCCCAGCTCGCGAGGCAAAACAGCGGTGCTCGTGGTCGTAGACATGTTCACCAAGATGGCACACTTTATTCCGTGCGCGAAGGTGGCCACAGCGGAACAGACCGCCAAGCTGTTCATAGACCACGTGTTCAAAGCTCACGGCTTGCCGCGGTCCATCCTGTCCGACCGGGGTCGCCAATTCGTCTCGAGCTTCTGGCAGAAGCTGCTGGGCATCCTGAACGTCAAGATCAACTTAGCGTCGGCACGACACCCGCAGACCAACGGACAAGCGGAGAGGGTCAACGCCATCATGCAGCAGTACCTGCGATGCTACGCCAATCAACAACCCTCGACCTGGGTGGACTACCTACCGCTGGCCGAGTTTGCCTACAACAACACGAAGCACGGGTCTACGGGAGTGACACCGTTCTTCGCCAATAATGGGCGGCATCCCAGAACTTTCCCAGGGTTAGAGACGAAGGGGGAGGGGGAGCCAAGGGGAGCAGAGCACTTAGCAGCAGAGTTACAGGAGGTCCACGAGCAACTCCGCAGGCAATTGGAACTGGCGAAACACGCCTACAAAATGCAGGCAGACAAGCACAGGAGGGTCGGGGAGGACATCCAGGTGGGGGACTGGGTCTGGTTAGCAGCCCAGGCAGTGCCGGCCAGGACGCTAGCTAAGAGGAAGCTCAAGCACAAGCAGCTGGGACCTTACCAGGTCGCGGCGCAAATCAATCCAGTGGCCTTCCGGTTGACACTCCCGGAGGGCTCCAGAATGCACCCAGTCTTTCATAGGTCAGTGCTCACACCCTACAGGGAACCCCACAGGTTTCAGGCGACAGGGAACGCGCCAGACACACTTAGTGAATCTCCGAAGAGGGAGGGGTCACGGAGGGCGACGCCACTCAACGAGGTCACGGAGATTTTGGACTCGAGGTGGGGGGAAGAGGGGGTGGAATACCTCCTCGCCAGGGAAGGTACCCCAGCCAGTGCCAACAGGTGGGTACCGTGCTATGCCGTGGAGGAGCACTATCTTAAAGACGAGTTCCATGCACTCTTCCCACACAGACCTATGCCGGCAGAGTATTTCGACGACTGGCTCTTCACGCCCACACTGTCAGCCAGTACGTTCCAGGGTTTTTCATCAGCTGAAGAGACGACGCCAGACACTAGCTCCTCGGAGGGGTCTCTCTCGGGGTTTGCCACAGACCGCTCCTATTGGTGGGACACTCAACCGGAGGTGGGGTGGCGCAGGGAGCTGCTGCGGGGACCTTTGCAAGCTGTCTCACCAGAGGTACCCGGGGGAGGGGAGGACATGGACGTGTTGGGGGAGGATCCTGGATTCGAGCACATCAGCAGAGAGATGGAAGCAGAGGAAATCGACGTCGACGAGCCCGTTGCGGTTGGGCCGGATCCAGTGGACCGGCTACACACCAGGGGGGAGGAATGGTATCCCGCACTCACACCCACTGGACTGGAGCACCCGGAACCCACACCCGAAGAGGGGGAGGGGGGAAGGGGGGGCTTCGAGGGGGGGATGGATGTCAGGGAATCAGGAGCAGGAGCACTGGGGAGAGAGGATTGGGAGAGCGAAGGGGAAGAATCCGAGGGCAGCGTAGGGGAGTATGACAGTGGCCCGAGAGATTCCATGAGCTTCTCCAGCGAATCAGAAGATTCCCAGAAGGGGGCGCCGATGGTCAGGGCAAGGGGGGTCCCAGGGGGGACGCACCAGAAACAAGGAGCCAGAGGGGAACCCCAAAGCAGCAGTGGAGGATCAGGACCAGTTTCCCCACCAGAGCGTAGTGGGGGGGAGGAGTCACATGTGTCAGGAGCAGTGTCTCCTCCAGAGAGGGAGTCAGGGCTGACCACGCCTCCAACGGAGGGGAGGTCAGTTGCAGCTAGCCCCCCCGATGGGGGAAGCAGTGACAGCAGCAGTGGAACGGTCAGGAGGAAAGTTGCTGGCTGGGCGCGCGCGCCAAGTTCAAATGTGCAGGCGCGCGGAACAGCAGGAGACCCGGATGGGGAACCAGCTCCTAAAGCCCGCCGGAGGGAGGGAGAAGGCTCAGGGGAATCAGCGGGAGAAGAGGCTAGAAAGGGCGGAACCCCGGCGGGCAGGCGGACCCAGAGGAGGAAGGAGCAGCGGAGAAGGTGGAGCAAGGCTAGACTCTTAAATTGGTGTCAAGGGGGAGGAGACTCAGACGGAGCATCAGTGGTCTGACACTTTAGACGTGGGGCTGCGCGCTGCGGCTCTGGAAGTGAAACTGAACTTCAATAAAGGCTTTTATACTTAACAACGAAGCAGCGTTGGTCCTTTGTGAGCTGGGACCTAGGGTAGCCCTGACAAGTATGTAATTAACATTCACACAAATCATTCCTAGGTGAATCATAGCTATGTTATATTACACTATATACAAAGTCAGAACAATTTCTTTTGATCTCTTTGAATGCAAACTTATCAATTATATCATTAAAATCAGTAAGTTGCAGCATATCATTTTCTATGCAGAGAACGATTAGATCAAACAACTGATCTTGGGACATTGTTGACCATAGATCATTCTTTATCCTTTTTAGACTAGAAAATGATATTTCGCCAGTACAGTTTGTAACCATTAAACACAGGAATAATCTGAAAATTGTTTCCACATTTGGAAAAGCTGTCCAAATTTTCCCCTGGAATATTATTTGATACATATCTTGGTGGCTGATTTTTTCTTTTTCAGGTTGAGCTTGTTTGATGTACAGGTAGAAGTACAAGAGTTCATCGACTAGACTAAGGTCAACATCCTTTGGATACTCTTGCATCAACATCTCAACACCAATGTGAATCTGTTCCTTGGTTGCTTGCAAGCTCACCAAAAATGAAAAATTGCTAGCTACACTCCTATGCTCTGTTGCTCTTCTGTCTAGGTAGGCTTCAAGAGCATCCATGCCAGGGATAAATGAATTTACCCCCAAACTTGTCTCTTGGAGAAAGTTCATCTAAGGCTTTGGGTGCTATCCCATCTTGTTTTTTTTGTGCTCTCTGGTAGAGTAAATTTTGCTTGCTGTTCAATTTCATCAAAATTAGCCCAAGTGTTTGATACAAACTTTAATATTGTGAACCGTAAATATTTGCAGTATGTGATCAATTGAACTTGTGAACTTTGGAGTGCCTTGCTAACTTTATGAAATTAGCCTCGCAAATGTGGGAAGCATGAAAATGAATTCAAATTCTTACATTTTCTGCAGAAGATTTTCAGCTAGCACTCAACTGGTAATTCATCACTAGGCGAAACATCTAACAATGGCAGTAAGTTGATTAACATGGGAAACATTGGGAATTGAATGGACTCTAGTTCCCACTGTCTGTTACCATTGGCCATGCTGATTGAGGCCAATGGGAATTTGAGTCCAGCAATAGCTGGAGGGCCACAGGTTCCTGAGTGCTGAATTAGGCAAATACGTATACAAGACACACAGGGTTCCTTAACTGCAGTTAACCTCACATTTAAATAAAAATTAATGTATGACACAGTTAGGCAGAATTCACAAGAGAGTACTAGGATTTAAATATACGATTTGCACTTTCTTCTGTATGCTTCCACAATGAGCAACTCTGGAAGAAAATGGTGCTACTTAAGTCACTGTCCAGACTCAGAAAACCTAAATTCAGAAATCTAGCAGGTGAGAATCACTTAGAATTAATATTGCTTCAGTTTGCAACATGTGTCATGAACTGGACCATGTTCTCTTATTTCTCTATCATGATGCTGAAATATTCAAGACAGGCAATGGAAAGAGGTGGCCATCGTACAGGATCTCCCAGGAAGAGGAGGTTGCTTTGTTTGCAGACCTAGAACTTTCTGGTACATCAACCACCACCACTTCACTTCTGCTACCTATGCCTAGGTAGCTTCAGCTATTGTGGCCAGTTCTTCACTCCTGCTCTTTTTAAACTCTCATGCTTCAAGCTTGTCTTCATTCTTTCCTCTTGCTCTGTTTTCTAAACAAAGCTGTGGAGGGGCAAAGAAAAAGGCTGGTGCTTATTCAGTGGAAACTCCATTGATTACTCTGTGTGGTACCTTTCTGACATCAAGGACACCTTTGGTACAGGGGAAAATCTGGGTTCTATCAGCTCTTATAAGCAAGTGTTTCGAAAGGTTTACAGAAAAGTAAAGTAAACAGAGCTCTGAGTAACAAAAGAGTCCCGTTTATGCATTCTTTGATTCACTGTAAAGGATGGTGTAAACTGACTTTTTAACCAAGCATTAGGCAAGCATTTGGGCCCACGCCATTCCATAATAAACAGTGACATGGCTATATTAAAATATTTACTTAATGCACGGCCGTGACTTATAGTATGAGTGGCTACTCAATAGAATGTCCTGAGTGCTAAGGCGTCAGGTGCCACTGCCTGTATAAATATTCTGTGTGCACTTGTTTATAGGAAAACCCCATCTGGATTTGGCTAGAAACAGCAGACACCCTGGTGACCCCAGTTTTTGCTATTGGAAAATATAACACAAATGTTCGTTCATCCAGAGTAACGGCAGTGGTTAAGTGCCATCTGACAGAATGAAGGGTATTGGCTTTTCTCAATAAGAAGCAAGACCTGAGACGGAAATGTTTTCACAATAACAACTCCTAGGGGATCGCATCCTTCCTTAGAACATACACAGTGGACACCCCAGTATCTCACCAAGCCCCATTACTAGAATAGTATATATGGAGATGCTACAAGGAATGACCGAAAAGTATTGGATGGGAAGACCGTATTTGGAAGTATAATCAGTTCCACGGTATTTTAGTCTATTCTATTTGCCCACCTGCCCGTGGCAAAAAGAAAATTGCATCTTAGTGTCTTCTCACCATGAAGGTAGTCTCTTTGCAGCCTTCCTCAACCATTGTCTACAACAGCAAGACAGGAAGCAAAATGCAAGAGAAAGAATGAGCCACAGATAATGCTAATGGGTCACTTGTACAAAATATGTCACCATGAATGGGAAATGGTATGGACATAACATATACAAAAAGAGGTTTGAAGAGCGTACTTTGATCAATATACAACTGCCATCTTTCAGATCCTCTGCTACCTCTAGGTAAAGGTAAAGGGACCCCTGACCATTAGGTCCAGTCGTGACCGACCCTGGGGTTGCGGCACTCATCTCGCTTTATTGGCCGAGGGAGCCGGCGTACAGCTTCCAAGTCATGTGGCCAGCATGACTAAACCGCTTCTGGCGAACAAGAGCAGCACACGGAAACGCCGTTTACCTTCCTGCCAGAGCGGTACCTATTTATCTACTTGCACTTTGACATGCTTTCGAACTGCTAGGTTCGCAGGAGCAGGGACCAAGCAACAGGAGCTCACTTCGTCGTGGGGATTCAAATCGCCGACCTTCTGATCGGCAAGTCCTAGGCTCTGCGGTTTAACCCACAGCACCACCCGCATCCCTCTGCTACCTCTAGGGAAACCTTAAATGAATTTTACATATTTAAAAGACAAAAAAGGTAATTCCAATTACGATTTTTCCCTGCATTTCTTACTGTACATATGAAAACACAGAGGATATAAGCAGCAATACTTGAAATAGCTATATATTTTACTTTTAATATTAACAACATTTTAATCCCACTCTTCCTCAATTGTATCCTCACACCAACCCTAAGTGGTAGGTTATGCTGAGAAAAAGCAACTGGATCCAGGCCACTTGAGATCTCCCTGCTTCAAAGCTGAAAGATAACTTAATGAACTACACCAGGGGTTAGCAAACTTTTCAGCAGGGGGCCAGTCCACCGTCCCTGGGGGGGGGGGGCGGACTATATTTGAAGAAAAAAAATGAATGAATTCCTATGCCCCACAAATAACCCAGAGATGCATTTTAAATAAAAGGACACATTCTACTCATGTAAAAACACGCTTATTCCCGGACCATCCGCGGGCCGGATTTAGAAGGCGATTGGGCCAGATCTGACCCATGGGCCTTAGTTTGCCTACCCATGAACTACATTGTAAAGGCTTGCTTAGTACATAGAACAACCCTGCTGCCTCTGCATCTTGTCTCTGTATGTTACATTTGTATCCTACCTTTCTACATAGCAACAAAGAACAGTACTCATAAGAACTCTAAGTTAGTTGAGAGATGGCAGTTTGACAAAGGTCACCCAATAATCAGGGGTTTTAACTTTGATTTCCTCCATAAAACCCATAATTCTAGCCATGGCACTAGACTGTAAGGTGCAAGACTGCAAAGCTATATACAATATGTATGTGACATGTTCCAGTTTGCAAATGAAATTTTTCATTGGGTGAAGCTATCATATTACTGAATCAAACCCTATCACATCACAATTTTTGGCAAATGATTGTGATTTCACATATCAATATTTTTTTCGCCGCTATCTAGTGATATGTGCAGAGTTACCTTTGGGAAACTAGATGTCTGACATGCTGTGGATTTCAAAACCACTAAGTCTAGATCCCCATGGATCACTTTCCATAGTACTTGAGAAAGCCACAGTGAGATCACTGGGATGACAGCTCATCCTAAATGCAAAATTGATGGTTTGCTAAGTATCAGGTGTGAACAAATGAGAAAACAATCCTCATTCTTAGTTATTCTGCTATTCCAGATCTTAGTACACACTTAGTTCACACTCAGTGTTAATGAAAAATAAAATAAAATGTAGGCTTATTTAGTGATCAGTGAACCACAGTTGTCAGGGATGGCTGATTTTCAAACCTATTCAATACAAAGAGGGCAGTGAAAATAGCTGGTGGAAGATACAATGGAAGTATGGTCCTCCTTATTGACCAACACTGCTTTCAAGAAAGCTTACAAGGTTCAGGCTACTTTTTGATAATTTCATGCACCACAAGAAAAAAAACATGGCTGTGGGAAGGCTGTAATCCTATGCACACCTCCACTGAGCTGCGTGGTACTTACTTCCAAGTAAACAGACACAGGATTGCACTGCACTTTTCTGCTTCTGAATGCGTAACTTACTCTCTTTCACTTTCAAAACAAAACAATTACAAATGCTGAGGTTTGCAAAAACTGCTCCATCTGATGTAAGCCCCCCCCCCTTGAGTATTCCTTTCACTTTTCTCTCCAGGCCTTTAATTATATAACAAACTCACACAGTATAAATACAATCCCGACTTGCATATCCTGTGGGAGAACTTAGTATTGCAAACCTGACTGAAAAATGCTGGCATGCTGGCCATGCGTTTCAGCCGTGTGTTGCTCTATCTTTATGAGTAGTATAGTTTAGTCTAGGGCCCTTTCTGTTGAATAACATGAGCACAATCAGGACACAAATATGATAGCAGGCTTACCCTTTTCTCTTTCCCTCTCTTTTGCTGGGGCTGTGCATTTATGCACCCACTGAGCTCTTGAGCACTAACAATGCTTCGTCTAAGACTCTGGAAGCTGCACCACATCAGAGATGTGGCTTCCGTCACCCTCAAAAAGTGTGATGTGTTTGCCAACATTGTTACTGAGAAATTATAAAGGTCTTTCCATTACCGTCACCCTTGATGCGTGGAGCAAATGCAAGAAGCTGGCATGAACAGTGGACACTAAACAGGTCTAGTGAGTTATTGGCAGTCAAAGGCCAGGTTGTGGCATTGTGCCACTAGCATTTGGTGGGGATGGGTGCAGGGCACAGGGGTGTGTGCGTGTGTGTATGTTTGTGTTACAAGACAGTTCTGCACTATCTCAGTGAAAGGAGAGTGTGCAAGGCCATGCTAGCACCACTATAAAAAAATGCTTCTCTCTTCCACTTATATTCATACATTACACATAAAACACAAGTCCTCCAAAAACTTCACTGGGCATCATGCAGGCAATGTTTTCTCTATTTAGAGCAACAGCCTTTGGACTAAGCTTCAAAGACCCCAGAAAGAATATTTATGCTGCAGATTTATGCTGGCTTAACCATTTTGGCTTCTACTGAAAAATCTGAATTTGCTGCAGGTACTGAGAATTCTCCTCTCACAGACCACAGTTGCCAGGACTCCCAGAAGAGAAGAACTGCATATGAAAACCCACTTAAATATTTCATGTAGGCTCCTACCCATAGTTGCATGAGCCTCCATCCTCCTCAAGCCCACACTTCCTGTACTTGATTAGTCCCAGATTATAAGCCAAACCTGACCTGAACTCACATCCCCCCCCCCCGGCATTTGAACAATTTATTTGTTTGCCCGTTTTTACAAGTTTAGAGAAAGATTTGCAGTAATTTTCCTCCTGTGTGCTTTCACCTAGCTTCCTTGTGGTCCATGATGCCAGCTGAAGTTGTCAGCACAATATACCCAAACTGACATGAAGGTAGCAGGTTGTTCTGCCACTTTTCCAAATCCTTCAGCTGGACATCAAATCTGGGTCTGATATATAGGTCTACCTTGGCTATAACAGAGTGATTATTTTCTGTTTTATAATTCATCATATAATGGCAGTAACATTATAATCACAGTCAGAACAGGCAACTGCTGCCTTTGAAACAAAGCAATTTGTACCTTTCCCTCTCACTGTCTGATAAAATTCATGTTTACAGAACAATTCAAAATACAAAGAATTCACATGCAGGATCCATAAGGAGTAAAGGCAAACTTGCAGCGCCATTTAGTATATTGTGAAGATTTTTATTTGAGTATAGGCCTGAATTTTATTTGAGTGTGCCTGAATATCATTTGATGATATTAGTGTGGATATTTATAACTGGTGGTTGCATGTTCAAAAACCATCTCAAATGGCATGCCCTACTAAAGAGTCATTCTAATTCCCAAATATTGCCAATGGAATTGGGTAAATTAAATAAGTTCATTTTTTATTCTGCCAAGGTTTTGCTATTGTTGTTGTTTTTAATATAAATTGAGTTGCCATTATTATGTAAGCTCAGAACAATCCAGATGACTTTGCTCACTGGACACACTACTAGAAATATAAAATAAATCATAGTAAACTGAACTGCTGCAAGAGAATGTACTAAACTAACTCCATGCTGCCCTGAAATTAAATCACTCAATTTTTAAACATCCATTAAGAATGAAGCCCAAAGGAGCATTCAGGTATGTCCTAGATCAAGAAAGTGATTCAGCATTTGTTCTCTCTCTTGCATGCATTATCAGAGCTGCTCCTGTGGGTGGCTGTCTGCATCTCATACTTACCTAGTGAGCTGGAGACTTAGTGCAGCAAGCACAGATGATTTGCTACCCATTCGTGTTTAGACGAATCTGACTTGGCAGCTTGCCTGGGTGTGCTTGTGGGAGTGAGGTAATGGTTCATAGGAAGAAGCTCTCTGACTTGGATATCTCAAGCTAATGAGCTCTTTATCACCCCACGGGCCTGATGATGTTGGTAAGAATAAGGCTGTCGGAAGAACAAGCTTGTTACGCTGACATGTATTAAGCCATTGATATTGTGTCTTTCTCCAGGTGAGGGAACAAAGCTTCTAATGGGAAGCTGCTGTTAGGTTTGCTACATTTCGGCGGTTCGAATCCCCGCGGCGGGGTGCGCTCCCGTTGCTCGGTCCCAGCGCCTGCCAACCTAGCAGTTCGAAAGCACCCCCGGGTGCAAGTAGATAAATAGGTACCGCTTTATAGCGGGAAGGTAAACGGCATTCCATGTGCTGCGCTGACTCGCCAGATGCAGCTTTGTCACGCTGGCCACCGGCCTCTTAAGTGAGATGGGCGCACAACCCTAGAGTCTGTCAAGACTGGCCCGTACGGGCAGGGGTACCTTTACCTTTACCTTATTGTGTCTTTCTCCAGGTGAGGGAACAAAGCTTCTAATGGGAAGCTGCTGTTAGGTTTGCTACATTTACCAATCATTTATTTAAACATCACTAATTTGGATTCAACATTGTGGGCACATTTATGGATTCACAATCCATAAACTCATTTTATTATGCACAGCAAGACATGAAGAACAAGAGCCTAGATATTAAGGCAGGGGTAGGCAACCTAAGGCCCGTGGGCCGAATGTGGCCCAATTGCCTTCTAAATCTAGCCCATGGACTGTCTGGGAATCAGCATGTTTTTACATGAGTAGAATGTGTCCTTTTATTTAAAATGCATCTCTGGGTTATTTGTGGGGCCTGCCTGGTGTTTTTACATGAGTAGAATGTGTCCTTTTATTTAAAATGCATCTCTGGGTTATTTGTGGGGCCTGTCTGGTGTTTTTACATGAGTAGAATGTGTGCTTTTATTTAAAATGCATCTCTGGGTTATTTGTGGGGCATAGAAATTCATTCATTTCCCCCCCAAAAATATAGTCCAGCCCACCACATGGTCTGAGGGATGTCGGACCAGCCCACAGCTGAAAAAGGTTGCTGACGCCTGTATTAAGGGCTATGGTCTGCAAATTCTTGAATGATTCTGGGTCTCTTACAGAGCTACTCAAGAGTAAATTATATATAGTGGTACCTCAGGTTACAGACGCTTCAGGTTACAGACTCCACTAACACAGAAATAGTGCCTCGGGTTAAGAACTTTGCTTCAGGATGAGAACAGAAACTGCATGTCAGCGGCAGCGCGGTGGCAGCGGGAGGCCCCATTAGCTAAAGTGGTACCTCAGGTTAAGAATGGACGTCCAGAATGAATTAAGTTCTTAACCTGAGGTACCACTGTACAAAGTTTGTGATGTGTGTGCTTTGAAGCAAGAATTGAGTAATGTGACCTGGTTGGCAGCCAAGTAGGAAGATGAAGACTGAAGAGGGGTCATTCAATTCCGCTTCATACTCCAGTGCACCCACTATAAAGTACTTCTGTGCTTTTATTCACTGTGCAAGTTCTTTGTGTGTCTTTTGTAGTTTTGCTGTAAAATATTTATTTATTTATTTATTTATTTATTTATTTATTTATTTATTTATTTAGATTCCCATACTGCCTTTCTGCAGAGTTTCCAGGATGGTTTACAAAGAAAAAAAGAAAGACTACTAACATGTTTTTGACCTGAACTTTAAGCTATTTAACGCTTTACATATTCCAGTGTTTTAATAACTATGTAACATTGAGTTGCATACAACAATGTAAATGCACAAATAGAACAAATTCTGCTTGTGCAACAGAACTTCCCCTTTCTCTCCATGACCACTGTACACCCCAAAAAAACCTTCTCTGGGTTCCCCCCAAACCTCTGGAGCAGATTTGCATGGTATGAGGCATGCAGGTGAGGTGATTGCCTATCCTTGTGGCTGTACACATTTGGGCAGATTTATTCTGCAACTCCAGGGTATGTTTTTGGTGCAATAACCAGGCAGTGGTGAGAATCCTGGTGAAACATTCTTCCCAGTCTGACAGGTTCATCAGGTTGCTTCAGGCTTGCTGGCTAGCATCTCTTTCGTAGCAAGTTTGTTCCAGGCCTCGACAACAGCATAGCAGATGCTCTGCCTCAGTTTCAGGAGAATCACTTTCAAGCTCTTGCACCTTGGGCTCGGCCCTTTCCCATGGAGTTGTGGGCACTTGGAAGCACACTGTGACACAGGGAGTATTGCAGTCCATTGTCTTCACTACATTTCAGCCATACTCCAGGGCATGGTCTTCCTTCAAGGTCCTTGGGTCTTAAGCTGGAACAGGTCCTCACCCATCTCATCCTCATGCAATATCTCATGTCTCTTGAACAGGATTTAGTCGTCAAGACAATGTCCTTGCACATAGCAGTTATCACTCTATTCTGCAAACTCCTCTGGTTGCCTGATCCCTGTAACTCCTTTCACATGTGCAGGCTGCTGGAGGGCTAGCATAGGCACAATCCTCTAACCCTGAGCACTAGGAGGCCAGTCACAAACAAACTCTGCCAGTCTTTTCTGGATGCCTTACTCTCTAGCATATTTTGGAGCTCTATGGTCAGGGAGTGCACTGCAAGACTCTCAACATTCCCAGCCACCAGGGGACTCCTGCAAAACAACCTGCAGCTGTCTAACTCTTCCCTGAGGCTGCAGGTGCAAGTTTCAAAGACCAACCAGTGGGGTGAAGGGGCTGAACACCTCTCCCCATTCTGGCCCCTGCCCCGTGGCTGACACCAGGAAATTTTTGGCCTACTGTAATCAATAAAGTTGTGGCCTGTTTAAATCCCAAAATGCTTGTCCTTGTTCATTGTAATCTCAGCTGGGACTCGCCGCCTGTGGCTCCACTATGCCTTGGGCCCACAACTTCAGTACGTGTTTAAAGTATAGCAGGAACAAAACACTAAAAAAATAATTTTTATGTTCTCCATTTCTTTGGTTGTGACATCTATAAAAAGATAAAGGGCAGCTCTATAAGAACCCAGCCTCAGCTCCTTATCTCTTGTTTGAATAGTTAAATGCCATCTTGGTTATTACTCATGCTTTCAACTATTGAAGAATTTTCCTTGGACACGGACTTCTGCGCTGTGAATCAGATCTGCAATTTAGACACGCAGCATGCGTGCTGAGGATGCCCACAAAAAAGGCAAATATGCTAATCCCTGCCATTTCTATTTTGGCTTTCAACTGCAGTTCCCTTCACTGATACAGCTCTTGTGAAATTGCTCATATTGAATACAGTAGTTTTCTTTGAGACAGAGGTCTCACATGGCTTAGGAAGATGGGAGTTGTAGTCCAACAGCATTTGGAGGGCACCATGTTGGCTAGCTCTGGACTATGCATTTGGGGAGGCTTCAACTGGGTGCTATGGGGCAGTAGTATTTTGCTGTTATAAATTGATTTGTTAATGTTCTTGCTGCTAAATGTTGAATTGTGGTTTTAATAATCTTTAGTTTATTGCAAATTGGTTAAATGGTACAATACTGAGGGCTCAGTGTGGTTTGAAACTGCAGGATAGTACAGTGTCCCCCAAATCTGCTCTGGATGGCAGAAAGAGATGAAGAGAGAGGGAAGGATGGAGACGTCCTGCTACACACACTATGTTGGATCTTGCCCCAATGTTCACACACACACACACACACACACACACACACACACTTGAAAGAAACGTTTTTTAAAAAGACAACCGGGGTGTGCCTTTTGTGGGCTCTAAACACTTCCTGATATTCCAAGTTATTCAGTGCACACAGTGAATCCCTAACCACCATGAAGTCTAGAATATTAGCAGTGACAATTTCCCATGAACCACCTTCAAAACTCCAACCTATGGCCTTAAGGAAGATGATGAACAGGTGAGTATACATTAGTGCTTTTACAGTGACTTCTGGGGTTAATCTCTATTGAGATAAGGGAGCAGGTTCAGCATGTGACTGATGCTCTGGCTCAGGGGCAAGGATCCTCTGTTTCTTTGCCAGCAATGCTCAGTTTGAGCAGTCAAAAGGAGTGGAGAAGAGCTCCCTTGCACCTTCACATACCCTCCAATCCCAAGATCAAATCAGAAACTGGGATGGCTTCTCTGAAGCAAGGATGTCCCTGGAAAACAGGGACATTTGGAGGGTCTGCCTACACGGTTACTGGAGTGAATGCTGACTGGTCTGGAGATCCCTTAATTGTTAAATTGCATCAAGATCTTTCATAGCGAATCACAGTGGAATTAAATCAGTAGGGACCCTTAGTCTCTCCTTCACTTATAGAACTATGATTCCAAGCTTCTCAGGGGAAATGGGAACACTATTAAAACAATTTAAGTTGGTGGTCCACTGTCATCTAGGTAAAGCGTGTTGTCTGGGCATGTAAATTCAGTAGGGATGAGATGTACAAAGATTTCAAGTGAACTCTGGAATTTCCTAAGCTAAATAGAACAAATCAGCATTCAGCATTCCTAGTCGCAAGGTTCCATTCACTTATTGTGTGTGTACCAGAACAGATGTACAGCAGAAATTTTTCTATCTCACAATAAAAATTTAAACCAATAAAACTAAGCTTGAAGCGAAAAAAAAAACCTCCTCTACCTCCCCTCTATTTCTATAAAGCTTCTACAGGATCTACATAAAACCTGGGCCCTGCTCAGGCTCATCGGATCCAGCCAAGCTATTCTTATCACAGGAAACCAACTGTCTGCCGCCATGTTCATGTTTGGCTCCAGTACAAACTTCCTCTCTTGAAGAAGCACACCTGTGGAGGTTACTTTCAGACCTAAACAACCTGCTGAGCCATGATCACCGTTTCTCCCTCCCAGTGATGAAAAGAAACTTCTTTATTTTTGCAGCAGGAGCCAAACGCCATAAAGGCACTCTCCATTCATCGATTTTAACACAATAAATTATTGCCATTTAGTTCAAGCATTTTATCTTGGGGTCATATTTTGACTTAAGCTTAACACTGTAAGAAATTGTACAGGAAATGCAAAGTGTCGTCCTATAACAACCTGTGATGATATATGACAATTGCTACCTCTACGGTTTTGCAAGCCATTCTTTTACCTGCTTCTGCAGAGCAGATCAGGAAGGTTCCCCTTTGCTGCATGTTGGTAGGGGTTCAATAGCACTTAGACATTATAACTAAATCCAAATATTATCCATACAAGTGCCTCCATTTTAACAAGTGTTGCATGGGCTAAGTAACCTCTGGTCAACAGAACAGACGAAGTATGCAGATACTTACACTCATTTTAACCAGGTAAAGCAAAAAACAGATTCTTACAGCATGGCCAATAACTGTGAATGACAAAGCTCAGCAACAGCCTCATGAGTTATGTGGAAGGCTGGACTGCATTGAAGGGCTCTGGCAGAGTAGCAAAGTAGCAAGGAATACGTAGTTGTTTGAGCAACACACTATGTTTTCAGTGAATGAGCACAGCGATACTAGGAAAAAACTTATTGCTCCATAAAATGTGGGATTATTTAAAAAGAGAAATATCCTGCCTTGCAATAATGGGCAAATATAAATGAGATTATTATGGATCAGGCAAATCAAAGCAGGACAATATGATGTTTAATAGAGTTGGTTTTTAAAAAAATAATCAAGCCTCCATCCCAATGCCACAGGAAAATCTCCACTGAACAGTTTGAAGAGCACAGCTCCATGGAATTGCGATGCAAACTCACCTCGTGCACTTTTGCATAAACCCACTCTCTGCCCACATCCTTCAGGTAAGCATAATAAAGCACTTCATAAGGACATAAAGCCCTGCTAGAATTGACAAAGGGTTTATCTAGTCCAATATCCCATTTCTCACCTTGACCAATGAGATGACTCTCAAAAGCCCACAAGAAGTGCACTTGTGCAGCCACAAATGACTCCTCTGGTTGCTCTCAACCAGCTGGTATAGTCAATATATAACCACAACGACCAGTATCCATAGCCTTATCATCCATTAAATTATTGAATCCCCTTTTTCGTCACAATGAAACATGAGGTCATATGACAAGGCCATGGCAGAAGGTGGGTTTTGGCCCTAAGTTCCTTGGATCAGACTCCACCGAAACACTTTGTAATAGCAATGACCTTCAGCAAAGTCTGAGGTGGAGAAATTCATGCTGAGGCACATGTTTGGTACCACATCCCATAATCATTCCCCCTGCCCCCACACACAGTATGTCTCAGAATTCTGAAACAAAAGAAACATTTCCCTACAAGTTTTTGAATGGGGTAGCAGGGAATTACAGACTAGGTTCCTAGGTCTTCAGTTTGAAGCATTTCCTGTCTCTGTACAGCACAGAAATGCCACACACACACCCCACATTGCCATATGGCTTTCAGCTACCCCCAGAAGAACAGGAGAAAAAGAATCTGCCTCTTTCCCCACCACTCAACCACAATATGCCTGCTTGACAACTTTGCAGATCTCCTACTTCAAGCAACTTTTGTCTCTCTAACTGCTTTCTTCCTGGTCAGAACTCTTGATGATGCAGAGAACCAACTTTTCATTTTTTCTGAAAAGGCCACCACTCAGGTAATGGGCATGCCCATCTTGATGCATGTATTCATGGAACGGGCCGGACAATCAGGGTAGGCTGCCATTTTTCCATTCATCTTCTGAACTACTGCTAGTAAAAACACCAGTGCACATTACAGAAACATGCAAGCCATTACACCTGAAATGGAAGTTACAGTGTTAAGATGGCTAAACCTGTTGTTGTAACATCTTACCTCCTCCAGGCTTTTGCTAGTGTCTACAAACTTACTCATCCCTTAGATACCTGGATTTTACATTTTAGAAACTATTGCTTTAAAATGGGGAACACTCTTTGCAAAACAAGTGCCCATATCCAGTCTTTCCATGACCTAAAATACACGGACTCTTTCCTATGTGTTCCCCACCTCTCTTTAAACTCTCTCTCTCTCTCTCCCCCCATCTTCATCTTTGCTGGTGACATAATGCTTCATGCCCTGAAGAGGAAGCTTTTCTGACAACTTTTCAATGGCAAGGCCCAGACAAGCCTTCATTCTGCTCCTCAAAGACCCCATCCGAACTGTCCACAAGCAGGATGAACTGTTTTCCCTTTAGACTTTTCACCCTGCTGTTGTAAATCCCATTGGCATCCAGCCAAGGCCTATGCTAGACACAGCCATAATAGAGTCATTTTTCTTCTGCCCTTCGCAGAAGGAAACAGCAGAAATGCTCTCCTTTCAAATAGTTTAACAAAGTGCAGATCCCAATTGAAGGTGACTCTGTAACCTCTCCAGCAGAAACCATTGGCTCCACTGCCCTGTGCTCACCCCATAAGGAAGTAGAGGCCAACACAGACAATTTAAAGGGAAGCATGTATAAGGAGCTGCCTTCATAGCAGCAGTAATGTGGAGATGCAGCTGTTCCCCTGGGCTACATCATATGAGAAAATGGGCAGATGAGTGGAATAGTTTTGGAGGAGGGAGGAGCTCTATGAAATTGGTATGGAAAATAACATATTTCTAGGTGATCCTAGGGTCTCACATTCTTCACTCAGTACATTATTCTCTTCCGATTCCTCCACACTCCTCACTGGTTTGCTACCCTTGCTTCTCCTTCCTTCTCCCTGCACCATCCAAATTCAGACTGTAAGTTCCACACAGCAGAGACTTCTTCTGCTACTTGTGCTCTTTCACAAGAAGCTATGAGGACACTATATAAATCAATGGGACGACCACAAAAGCCTACACCTGTCCCTCTGCTTACACAAACCAGAAAATGAGCCAATCAGAATGGAACCATAACTGGCTTTTAAAGAGATAGGGCCCACAAATAAGTCACAAATGAGTTTGGAAACATAAAAGGTCAAGCACGAAGCCTTGGTGATGGATCTGCTTGCTGAATGTTTAGGAAATGCTGAACTTTCTTATGTGTGTAGTAAAGATCAACAGCAGAAATGATCTGCCCACCTCCGACCCCTCATTTTTTATTTTTTATTGCCAGGCATATAACAAGCACAATCATGAACAACATGTGCATCACCTTTTGGTGCAAATGGTACCAGTCACCCCCACCCCCAGCAAAAAGTACAGAGCAAAGCCTACTTGGGAGCAAAAGAAGAGGCAGTTCCAGCATTTTCCCTGGTCAGCTGGCACTACTCCATATAGTGAAGCTTGAATCAAAGCAGAAACTCGGCATCATATTTAATGAAATGGCACAGAATTGTTCTCTAATCTTCCTCAAGCAATCCAAGTGCCAGTCCCTATCTCACCACTCCATCATTACTTGTGTTCCTGTTACGTTTTCTCAGTTAATGAACTCCAAATGGCTTCTTGTTCTGGTGCGGAGTTTGCATTGTCATTTGGATCTTGTATTTTCTTTCCACTATGCCAAAGGGTGATGACTCACTTGAATTACACATCACTAATAGCTAACAGAAATGTAATGGCATCCACTCCAAAATGGCAATTATTATATCACTGAGGAAGCATGAGACCTCCTGGAGTTCCAGGAAATAAGCACACAGTCATGTTTCTAGGGCATGCTGGGAAATGTGGAGTCGTCAATAAATGGACATCAATCAATGTAAACTGCCTGTCTCTAGCTACGTCTCCCAGAGATTGAATTTTGGAGCCAACACTTTTATCAGCCATCATGATAACACAGAACACTTACTGATAAAATTTGCAACACATCTTCATATTTACCAGTCTCTATGACAACAAAGGATAATGGGCTGTCTAGAATAAATGGTTATAATAAAGCAAACTGTATGTTAACACTACCACTATGCGCAGGCTGATGTATTTAAGGAACTAGATGTGCCGGTGGAGGTTTATGGGACAAATAGTGTCTCACATTCTTTCCTTCCTTCATTGGTGTTGGCTAATCATTTGTGCTATTCACACATCTTCACAGAAAGCTCACAAGCAGTGAGTACCTTTCCCAGCATCCTAGTAAGGGTCTGTCCCCTCCCTCCTCTCCTCCCTTTTACTCCAAAAATTGTGTATGTGTTCTGTTTTGGAAACAGAGTGCCCGGAAATATTGTATCAACAATTTCCAAAACAGAAATCCAACAACTCATTAGTTCTGTGATAAAAGTAGAAATGGCCTAGTAACAGTTTTCCCATTTCTCAAGAACATGACATGCTGCTGTGTCTTGCCTTTGCTCATGAAACAGCTCCTAAGGGCTGAAAGACTGGGGGATGAGGACAGTGCGGGTCTGTCTGGCACATTCAACCCTGATTCAGAGAAGGAAGGGGGGGTAACCCACCATGCCAGCTAAACGGACATTCTAGTATAGAACGCTAGCTCACTACATGAGCTCTGCTGGATCTGGACAAAAACCCATTGAGTCCTGCATCCTGCTCTCAAAGTGGCCAACTAAGAGAAGCTCACAAGCAGGACCCAACAGAACTCCTTCTGCTTGAGGTGCCTAGCAACTATTCATCAGAGGCAAACTGGAGGTAGAACATAGCCACTGAAAGCTGTGGTCAGCAGACCACAGAATATTGGACTGCTGGTTTTAAGGCATAAAAGGGTATTGAAGCTGCAGTTTGTTCTTAATAGAAGCATTAAAGCGACATCCTTGGGATGGAGGCTGTGCAGACTAAGCTATACCTGCTAGTAGTTCTGATGCCTGCTTTCTCTGACAAATTAACTATATCAACAAGTTGATAATTGGGCCCTGGTTGGGCATCATATCTGTTGCATTTGCATGCCTCAGTTGCCTAGAAATGACTAGGAGAAGCAAAGCTGAGGGTGGTCTACAGATAAGCTTACCTAACTCTAAGTTAAGCCAACCCTTAGTTATTCAAAATTAAATTTTCCATGCCTTAGGGATATTTGGTTTTAATTTTTTGTTATTTGTTTTTGCCTTTTAGTTTATTTCTTTAATGGTTTGGCCATAACCAAGGAGGGTGATAAAGAAACTTTATAATGCTGGCCCCCATATCCCTTCTACTATTAACTGTGTTATGTACAGAATGTTTTCCAACCACTAAGGCACATTTTTTTTTTCTGGAAAAGAGAAGTTGAAAGAGTAGCTGGAGTGTGTGTTAGTGGGAAACACAAGAGAGGTCATACTTCAGTGGCAGAACATATGCACAACTTACAGAGTTACACATGCATGTATTGGAGACCCTAGAATATGAACTTGTCACCCACTTGTCCCTTTATTCAAAGCTCCTTGGGAGACAACTTATTTTCCTTTCTGGGAAATGACATTGCCACAAGCAATCTTGCCTGAAAACTGCCAGCGCAGACTTTGAAGACTCCTGAGCAGTATCTGGCGCCTTTACCAGAAGTGGGAGATATTGGTTTATTTTTAAATGTCCAGAACATTGATATTTCTAGTGTCCTGACTTTCCACAGCTTAGTATATTGCGTCATGAGCAACTGGACCCCCAGGCTATTAAGTTCTTTGCTAAGCACATCTATGTATTCCTGATGGGCCACTCACACTGAGATAATTCCTTCTCACATTATCCACATAACATGCACAGTGAGAGGAGCAGCTAGGAGTCTCCTTTGGTTCCAGATTTTGAATCAGAAAAAGTCCTTTTCAACACTGACTGCAGCTTAAACCCTCCATTCTTTACCAGACATGGCCTGAAGGCTAGTGACAGTAATTGCTAGCAGCATTTAAATGGCAGCCTTCCAGAAATAGAATGAATCAATTTGACCTCTATAGTCTGGATCTACTTCATGAACCAAGCAAATCAATGAAGACAATTAATGACAGAAATGGTAATCGTGGAAGCAACCAATATCTCCACTAAAAATAACTTCATTTCCATGTGGCATGGAATTTCTCTCTAACTTAACAGGAGCCATGGGTTGTCCAGTGCCAACTGGAACATATACTATATGCTCCATAGAAGTGGAAAGGTCTCTAATTCTCTAGTACAGCACATGCTTTGCATGCAAAAGATCTTCGATTCAGACACCAACATGTCTAGTTAGAGGTAGCAGGACTCCTTGCTGAGCCCAGCAGTCCTTTGAGAGCAAGCATTGTACTTTACAGGTATGATGTATACACAGCCAGAATCACATCAGAGGTTCAAATGCTCACAAAGAATCATATTTTAACTTGACATGGCTCCTACCCTACTCCTGCCTCAAAATACCTCTTGCTCTCCAGTGTTCAGGGTACAAAAATCTCCAAGAGTGCTTGCAGTTGGGAGCTTTAACATAGCAAAATAATGTTTTTCAGCTAGGTATCTCAAACACTGGCAATAGTTGCAAGGATTTTCAAACTGAACAGATTTTCCATGGTAAATGTAGATCTAGCTACAATGGGAAAAATACAGGCTGCCATTTTGATGCCAAAGATGCTGTGTGAACACTGCAGGAAAAAAAGAAAAAAGCCGCCTGCATGAGTAGTCCAAGTCCCACAATAAACACTAATCTGAAAGCACCACAAGTTTATAACAACAACTATGTGGAACAAATACTAACCTTTCCAAATGTGTAACCAAAAATAAATCATGCAAACAACAGAAATGTGTATAATCAAGTAGTACAAATTTAATCCCACTCACACTACAGCATTTTAGAATGGCTGATCTGACACTCCTGATGACTTCCTGACAAGTGTGTCTCTTAAAGGAGCAGCACATTCATTAATGCCTTCTGTATATCCATAGGCCGTGTGCAGTAGAACTGCTTCCTAGCTGTTGAGTAACTTGCTCTGTAGTAAACACAAGCCCCCTTTCAAAGCCAGAGTTAATTCCGCTGAACTATACAGCTTTGAACCTGCCATTATCAGCCCCACACCTGCCCTGCCAGGAGGCCTTTATTTAGCACTAACATTCATCACCCCGACTGAGCACATAAATAATGTCATTACCCACTCCAAGCTGTGATAAAATTAGCAGTGTAAACAGAGAAAGTAAATGACCTTAGTGGAAAACCATTGTTGATCCTGACCCAACACTTACAAAGCAGATTAGTCAGAGAAGAGCAGGACAGGATGACAAGGGCTCCTGGGGACTGTGTTTTTTTAAAAAATTTAAAAACCCGAGTCCCCAGAATGTTTATTCTTAGGAAAAGATCTAGTTCCCTTTGCAAATTTTACAAGATCCATGGCTCTCTAAAAAGGAGGTGTTAAAGGAGAGTTCTTTCCTGATATCTGCCAGCTTAGAGTGCTTCCTTACTGCCCATCAGTTCTAAACTGCCCCCTTTAATGTGGAAGACAGAGAATGAACAAAGTTTATCCTACCTTGTTTTCTTCTGGGAAATTATTACCTGGAATTCCTCCCTACTCCTAAAAAAATTGGGGGGTGGGAGAAAGAATAAATGAAATGAGCTGCCCCTGGCTCTGCACTGGAGACCATAATATTTCAGAAAGTTTTAAGTCCCCCCCCCCCCTTGAACCTGGAGGCTTCCTATGAGAATAAACGAAGACCACTGCCCTTACAGAGATTAGCAGAAGCTGCCTGAAACCATTTCCAATTGGCAGCTGCTCCATATGGTGGCAAAATGTGGTCCAACAGCACTTTATATGGAGTGCTCCCATTTATATGGCAAGCATCCATGCTACCGCTACTCGTTTATTGCCGTGTTCAAATTCACCCCACAAAAGAACTGCACTGAAAGAGAATTTGCACAAGGACTATAAATGGACCAAGATCTCCATTGACTCCTATTTGTATTGCAGTGTATGTGACAGATATTTAATTGTCTCATTATCAGTATTAGCTTAATTAGGTGACAAGCTCCTGAAAAGGAGGTGAGACAGAGAAAGGGAGAATGCTAGGGACTGAGAATTGCTGCTTACATGGAGCTCAAAATATGGGGATAGAGAATACTGGATTTCTTGTGTTAACCCCATGTATCAAGTTAGGATAGGCAAAATTTGATCCATTTTGGTTCCCCTTGCAAAATGCCTCCTTCCCCACACTTATTGAAAGTATAGGTGCAGAGAGGGTTCCTTTGCTTCCCAGTGTACGTGGGAGTTGTTACACATGGACACAGTGGAATTTAGGACTCAACCTGAGGTCCAGTTGTTCTTGCAATTTCTCCTCTACATTTGGGATGTTTGCAAAATGGGACCCATGGAGGATTTGTGGTAGGGAAACCCTTAGCCCAGGCTTCCTCAACCGTGGCCCTCCCAATGTTTTGGGCCTACAACTCCCATGATCCCTAGCTAGCAGGACCAGTGGTTAGGGATGATGGGAATTGTAGTCTCAAAACATCTGGAGGGCCGAGGTTGAGGAAGCCTGCCTCAGCCCATTCCTGTTCTGCTCCTATTTGCAGATTCACAATAGGGCTGATTTAAAACTAACAGATTCCTTCTAAATTGTTTGAATTTAAAACGGACCTGAGTAAGGCAACCACCTGTTAGCTGGCTCCCCCCCCCATCCAACCCTGTTTCCCAAGGAAACATACCCCACTTTGATGAAAGGCAGGACACTGAGAAACTCCAGACTAGGCCCATCCTTGAAGAAACAGCACCAGCCTCTCTCCCAGCTATCACAACTGGCAATTGTTTTGCAATCACAAATTTAACACAGGGCAAACAACATCAGCTGTGTCAAGGACTGGGAGCAAGAGTGGAAAAGTGGGTGGAGCTTTCAGGCCAGCAAGGTTAAAGCTTCCTTCCCTTTGCATGTTGAAAGCAGTGAGGCAGGAGATGATAGTCTTTCTTCGAGTGTCCCTAGCGTAATTGTGGCTGCCAAGATGGGAAATGAGGTGGCATACCAGATGCTTTCTTACCACAGGTGGAAGCCCTGCAGGAGACATGAAGCAGCCACACTCTACAGTACTTGGCTGTGGCCTCCTACAATACTGTCGAAGAAACACCTGTGCAGTGGTGGACCTTGGGGTCTCAAATTTCAATGGTGCCAAAATTTGGCACGCCCCTCCCTCTCACCCTCCATTCTAAATCATAGTTGCCCCCAAGACATTGCGCTCAGTGTGACCGAACTGTTCACGCTCTCCTAAATCCACTCTGGCCAGTATGAGGCAATATTGTAACAAGGCAGGCATCTAGCAGGCACAACATCTTCCTAGCTTGTTTTTTTGTTGCTATGGGCGGTGACCATTTTGCAAGAGGGTTCTGTTCCTGGCTCCAAAACGTATCAGTGGGACACACGTATGCCCATTCTGCCCCCTGTCCTGCCCTCTTCCGGGTCCGTGCATCAGCAATCCTGCATCAATTGGATGCATGCAAAATGGTCACCACCTGTGCTATCTCCTGGAAGTTGTGACCCCTGTAAATGCAAACTGTGTGGATTAAGGATCCTTACTACAGAGGCTAGATTTTGCTCCAGGAATATGCAAATGTCTAATATTGGAGACTGAGATACTACTCAGTATGCCACTATCTGACAGTGTCTTGTTGTGGATAGTAGTGAGATAATTATCTTTCATTTAGAATTTGAGGACGCTCAATATTATTTAACATAAAATGGCCCAAGTAGTTGTAGCTCTTCTCCATATAATGGTACTTGGCACTATAAATCTTCAAGGCTGTTGCCAAAGATGATCTTCCTGATCTATTAAAGAAACTTAATATACTAATTATTGGCACTTTTGCCTTAGTACTTTTGCAATCTAAATATTTTTTCCTTCTCATTAAATTCTTCTCTGAGCTTTTAAGAGTTTACGGGGCATGCTGATGAATTGTTCTGAGCAGTATCGGTGGGCTTCTGCATGTGCTAAGAAAAGCCACTACCAACTGGGTCTTAATTTGGACCAGGGTGGCCTTCATTCTGAAATCAATGCTAGGAGTTGGTAACCCCAGACTACGTAAAGTAATAAACAGGAAAATGCATTTGCGTATTTGCAGAATACCTTTCCTTCAGCACTGATTAACTACAATAAGCCAATTTATTGGCTAAGTGATTTCGAGGTAATAGCATTAGTTGACGTTCTAGGCAGGTAAGAACGCAGATACTTCTCATTTTTAAAAGTCAAATACTACCTTCAACAGTTGTACTGCAGAGAAATTACTTTACAAAAGGCACCTCGCTACATGGTTCCAGCACATGGAAGCAACTTATTGGAAAGAGAGTCCTCCAGTGATTCATCTCACATATCAGCAGACACCAGAGCTGGCCATGGGCACCAGGCCCTCAAAAACAATCACCAGACCAGCTCCAAGGCAGTAGGGCCAGGTGTGGCCATTTTAAAATCCCAATTAAAACAACAACAACTGAACTTTCTTGAATGAAAAGCTGGCAATACTGAACAAGATTTGATTCTCTGTGGAAGGGACAGGTAGAGGGCTTCTGGAACTGCATGGCAATGTTTAAAAGACATCCATGTGCAACAACCAGGTTCATGGTTGCTAATGGATGGTTGGAAGTTGAGAGGAATGTAAAGATGCAGTAGTATTAAACTAAATAGCTAGGCTGGCACAAGAATTATCTCCAATGCAACAGAATTTCCCCTCTCCTCTCCTCCCCCTGTATGCACCCTGCACCATCCCCAAATCTGCTTCAGAAGGTTGGGAGAAAACCCTGAGGAAAGATGGAGAACATTCTGTTGTGGAAGGAGAAATCTGTTGCATAAGGACAGAGCAACCTATAGTCGGGTCAGGATTCTGTGGCAGTACACTGCTTTCCTGGATGCCAAGTCCCTCCCTTCAACATCTTGTTTTAGGTTTTGGCATCATCATATGTGCGTAAATAAGAGTGCTCATTGAGGGGCTTACAAAAGGTCTCTTTCCCAGGGCCCACAAAAACCTGGATCTGGCCTTAGGGAGAAATCACGTATCTACAGCTGTCAATGCCATGTCACACCGAATTCTCCAAATAGCTTTTAACTTGGCAATAGTGTAATGCACTCTTAAAAGTACCAAAGCAATAAAATATTTGCCCTGACCAATGGCCAACATCACAAGGAAAGGGAAGTTGAGGAGTTATAACGAGAATGGCAGTTGAGCTCCTGGGAAGAAAGCTGTTGGAGAAGAGGAAGAAGTGAAAGCTGAAAAAGTAACCTTTTGGGAAACTAGGACAATTCAGTGGATCAATGAACAACTTTGAATAGACAGTTGGGACATCATCATCACCATCATCATTATTTATATGCTACCCAACTGACTGGGTTGCCCCAACCATTCTGGGCAGCTCCCAACAAAATACAGTGGTATCTCGGGTTAAGAACTTAATTCGTTCTGGAGGTCTGTTCTTAACCTGAAACTGTTCTTAACCTGAAGCACCACTTTAGCTAATGGGGCCTCCCACTGCCGTTGCGCCGCTGCTGCACAATTTCTGTTCTCATCCTGAAGCAAAGTTCTTAACCCGAGGTAATATTTCTGGGTTAGCGGAGTCTGTAACCTGAAGCGTATGTAACCTGAAGCATATGTAACCCGAGGTACCACTGTATTAAAAACACAATGAAACCTCAAACATTAAAAACTTCAGGTGTCTTCAAAAATTCATATAGTTATTTATCTGTTTGTCATTTGATGGGAGGGTATTCCACAGGGTGGGCGCCATTACCGAAAGGCCCTCTGCCTAGTTCCCTGTAACTGCACTTCTCGCAGTAAGGGAACTGTCAGAAGACCCTCGGTACTGTTTTAGTTTCTTTGAATAAATAGTTGATTTCACGGGCACCAGTGTTTTTTATTACTGACCTACTCCTGACTCCTGCTCTTGACAGGTACCAGTGCGCACATCAGCTCCTCCTATAGCACTTGCAAAATATCACAACAAAACTCTACAATACATAAGAGACTGTTTGCTCTTCCTGCTCCTGGCTCACCCTTTCCTGCTCCCCTTTAACCATGCCCACATTTCATAGGATGCCAGGATTGGATTTCCATCCTCCCTTTTGTTCTGAACAAAGGAGAGGTGGCAAAGAGCTTTGCTCTTCAAGCGAGCACAATAGTGGCTGATGTGGGTTCCTTTTTTTCAACGATGGAGGATATGTCTGCACCATTCTGTGTTTCTGTCTCTTTTTTTATGTGGCAACCATTTTGAGTTTTGCATGCCCCCATGGCAACCATTTTCTGTTATGCCACAACCTTGCAGTAGCCATCTTGTGACTGGTTCCCATGGCACTTTCTCAAAATTCCAAATTGCCCGCTGCCCCCCAAACATTGGCAAACCCTTAGTAGGGAGAAATTTTGTAAATAACTGTTCCAGTAAGATCCCAATAACGTCCTTTGTGTAGTATACCCACACTCTGGTTGTGGCACATTATGATCTGGATCATATTGATTGATTGATTGATTGATTGAGGTGCGTGGAGTAAGTGTATGTTCAGTCATTTTATCTGTTTCAGCTGCAGGAGTCCACGTTACAAAACTACAATAGCTGCTTCAATGCTCTCTACAGCCTGCTTCATTCAACAATTGTCCCAACATCTGCTTTTCCATTTTTCTCCTGGAACTGATTGCAAACACTGTAGATGGTTAAGATCTGTGTCTTAATTACAAGCACATGGAAGGCCGGCTGCGCCTGAGAGGATGGTGGTGAGAGCTGTCTCAGGAAATGCAAGCAAGCTGTGACGCGTGTACATGTCACATTCACTTTCCTGATGTGTTGCTGATTGGGGCTCTCGGTCCAAAACAAACACTACCTAGTGTTATGTACTGAAGTTCTCACCCTGGGCCAGCAGGGGGATACTGTAGATAGTTTTCACTCAGGTCCACGTCAGTTATTTTAGGCGGGTGAGGGTAAGGTCTTCACTAAGCTGGACCTTGCCCAAGCCTATCAACAACTGCCCGTCGATGATGCCACTGCTGAAGCCCAGACGATCGTCACCCACCGAGGGGCATTCCGTTGCCGCCGGTTGCAGTTCAGGGTGAGTGTGGCTCCTGGCATCTTCCAAAGCCTTATGGAGCGTCTCCTGCAAGGGCTTCCAGGCGTGGTACCATATTTTGATGACGTCTTGGTGTCCGCAGACTCACACCAGCAGCTGTTCGAGCGCCTCCGTGCCGTGCTGACCAGGTTCCAAGAGGCCGGGCTCAAGGTAAAGAGGGAGAAGTGCCAGATCGCCGTTCCACAGGTAGAGTTCCTGGGCTATCTTATCGACGCCTCCGGCCTTCACCCGACCACATCCAAGATCCACGCTATCCAGCAGGCCCCCATCCCAAAGAACAAGACAGAGTTGCAGGCGTTCCTGGGGCTGCTGAACTTTTATAACATGTTCCTGCCCCACAAAGCCACGTTCGCTGAGCCTCTTCACTGACTCCTCAGCACAAAGACGCCTTGGTCCTGGGGTCATCGGGAGACGGCAGCCTTCAACGCAGTCAAGGCTCTCCTTTCATCGGACCATGTGCTGGTACAGTACAGTGAATCCAGGCCGCTGGTCCTTGCCTGCGACGCCTCACCTTTTGGCATCGGCGCTGTCCTTAGTCACCGTTTTCCAGACGGAAGAGAAGCACCACTCGCCTACTTTTCCAGGACGCTATCTCCGACGGAACGGAATTACAGCCAACTCGACAAGGAGGCACTGGCACTTGTGGCTGGAGTGAAGAGGTTCCATGAATACCTCTATGGCAGGACTTTTGACCTCATCACTGACCACAAGCCGCTCCTGGGCCTCCTCGCCGGTGATCGTCCAACTCCACCGGTCCTCTCGCCACGCATGCTACGATGGACTGTTTTCCTGGCTGCCTACCACTATCGGCTCATCCATCGCCCGGGGAAATCGATGGGCCATGCCGACGCCCTCAGCCGTTGCCCTCTTCCAGCGTTTGTGGAAGACCCGGCTCCAGCTTCATCGCTCCTCCTGACTGAGGATCTTCCGGCAGCGCCTGTATCGGCTGCCACTGTGGCCTCCGCATCTGCCCAGGATCGCACCATCAGCCGGGTGCTCAACTGGGTGTGGAGGGGGTGGCCACAAGGGCCTTTTGCATCGGAGTTCCAGCCCTTCGCAACCAGACAACATGAACTCTCAGCTCATCGCGGCTGTCTGCTGTGGGGAGACCGCGTCGTGATTCCCCAGGGACTCCGTCAGCGCGTCCTGGAGGCTCTGCACATTGGCCACCCGGGAATTGTCAAAATGAAGGCGTTGGCTCGGTGTTACGTCTGGTGGCCTAACATGGACGATGCCATCACTGCCTGGGTGTCCACCTGTCAAGCGTGCCAAGAGTCAAGGCGTGCACCACCGGCAGCTAAGGGACACACCTGGGAGACGCCAAAGACACCCTGGTCGAGGGTGCACATCGATCTGGCTGGCCCCTTTCACGGCCAGACCTTTATGGTAGTGGTGGACGCCTATTCCAAATGGCTGGAGGTGGCCCTGATGCCCTCCACCCCTACCGAGGCCGTCATCCGGGTGCTGCGAGGCCTGTTTGCGACGCATGGGTATCCTGATGTCCTTGTCTCCGACAACGGACCGCAGTTCACGTCAGGCACTTTTGAGCGGTATCTTTTGGGACTGGGCATCCGCCATGCCCTAATGGCACCCTTTCATCCATCCAGCAACGGGCAAGCGGAGAGAATGGTGCGCTCGGCAAAAGAGGCACTGGCGCGCCTGGACCGGGGAGAATGGCACGAGCGGGTCGCCGAATACTTGTTCGTGCAACACATCACCCCTCCTGTGGCCACAGGGCGGAGTCCTGCTGAACTGCTTATGGGCCGCCGCCTCAGGTCACCGCTCGACTGGCTGCACCCGGACTTTGCTGTGGCCGAACCCCCAGGCTGTGCCAATGTGCCACGGTCATTTGTTCCAGGAAACCAGGTCTTTGCCCGGAACTATGTGGGGGACATTCCTTGGGTGCCAGCCACAGTAGTGGGAGTCACTGGACCTCGCTCGTACCAGGAGGCACTCGAAGACGGACGCTTGTGGCGCCGGCACATAGACCAGCTTAGGCGCAGGGTTGGGGACTTGGACACTACCGTGCTGCCCCCAACTGCGCTTGTGGCTCCAGAAGAGACACTTCCAGATGGCGAGGCTCCACCTACACCTCCCTCGCAAACTGCCAGCGTGGAGCCGAACCAAGCCGCTTCAGAGGGTCCGCCAGACTTACCACAGACTCAGACCACTCCACTTGTGGGGGCTCCACCCACAGCAGCGGATCCAGGGGATTTGGTTTCAACGCCACCTAGGGTCGCACCACAGCCTCAGCAAGAATTGTGTGGCCCCCCGGACTTGGCTACCAGTCCCCGGCGGTCTGGCAGAGTTTCCAAGCGCCCAACTTATTTAAAGGACTATGTTGTTGGACATGTATCACTGTTGGTCTAAGCATGGGAAATGTAACCGATATGCTTTTGTGCCTAATTGAACCATTACGTGTAGTGCTGTATATAAGGAAACCATTACGATTGTAACTAACGCCTTATCTCGGTGGGGAGGGGTGTTATGTACTGAGGCTCTCACCCTGGGCCAGCAGGGGGATACTGTAGATAGTTTTCACTCAGGTCCACGTCAGTTATTTTAGGCGGGAAACCCTGGGTTGTTGTTGCTACAATGTTGACAGCCGGCTGCCTATAAAAGCAGGCCGGCTGAGCTGTTTGCTGTTCAGTTCTGTCCAGCTTACAATAAAGAGCTGCTCTGGAGAAATCGCTGTGTCGTCTGCTATGTTCGCCCACAACTTAACACCTAGTATACAGAATTTGGAGCCCGTTTCCTCCGCTTGCAAGTGTCAGGGTCTGGAAGGAGGTTCCATAGCGAAAACAGCAATGCTGTTCTGAATGGTGGCAGCAGCAATGAGAAAAGCAGATTGTTCCTGGTCCCACAACTTACAGGTTTTTAAGAACACTTGAGAAATTTGTTGTCAGAAGGGGACTCCCGTTTTGAGTGGACCTACCTCTTCCTCCTCCTTGCTACTGTTGGTGCTGTCCATTCACTTGTCTCTCCCTCTGGGCCCAGATAGGACTATCTCTCAGAGGGAGGGAGGGAGGGAGGGAGGGAGGGAGAAGGGCAAGGCATATAGAGAGGTACTGCTTCTTACAGCTCCTCATACTGCTTGCTCAGACAGAGAGGACAGGGGAACAGACAGAAGAAACAAAGAAGTGGAGCAGCAGGACCAGGAGGCTCCAAGGAGTGTCTGAGGGTCCTTCCTGGGCTGCAGGCCTTGGCAGATACTCAGTGAAGGCAACTCCTGATGCTGTCCCTGTTTGCTTCCAATTTATTTTATGCTTTGGAACCATACATAGAATCAGAATTGTAGAGTTGGAAGGGGCCACAAGGGTCATCTAGTCCAACCCCCTGCAATGCAGGAGTCTTTCACCCAATGTGAGGCTCAAACCCACGACCCTGGGATTAAGAGTCACAGTTTCTACTGACTGAGCCATGCACCTTGTTAGAAATGATTGATAGACAGGAAATAATATGCAACCCTGTTCTAGCTATACATGAAAAGAGAAACTGTCATTACATTTTCCTCCACGTGAAAGAGGCTAGTGACCCAGTACACACACATGTACACACACACACATGTACACACACACACACACCCCATATTGCCCTGTAGCAGGTAGCATAGCTCATTGGCTTGCATCTTTTGAGGATTTGTTTTCTTTCTTTCTGCAAGCATTTTGGTGTGGTGAACCTTGATCCCACTTTTGACATACAGTGGTACCTCTATGACATTATGTTTGCTGACTGGGAACAGTTATGGACTACCGGTATAAAGTTTACGGCATGTAATGCCTTAAGAGAGAACATTATGAAAATGATCTATAGGTGGTACATGACCCCAGTCAAGCTTGCAAAAATTTATCATACGCCCAATAATAAATGTTGGAAATGTAAGGAAACTGAAGGTACTTTCTACCACCTTTGGTGGACGTGCCCAAGGATCAAGGTCTTCTGGGAAATGATTTATAATGAAATGAAAAAGGTGCTTAAATGCACATTCATGAAGAAACCAGAAGCCTTCCTCCTGGGCATGGTAGGCCAATTGGTGTCAAGGAAAGATAGGACGTTTTTTATGTATGCTACAACAGCAGCAAGAGTACTCTTAGCAAAGTATTGGAAGACACAAGAGCTACCCACACTGGAAGAATGGCAGACCAAGGTGATAGACTACATGGGACTGGCTGAGATGACTGGCAGAATCCGTGACCAAGGGAAAGAGACGGTGGAAGAAGATTGGAAGAAATTTAAAGTTTACCTTAAGAACTGTTGTAAAATTAATGAGTGTTAAAATGTCTTGGGTAATGCAAAATAGAATTGCAGTGACAAACAATTGGATATGAGAAAAAAGATTTAAAGAAAGTGCTATAAGTAATTGAAATTAGGGGTTGCTGGAAAGATTTAAAACAGGGATGCAGAAAGGGGAGGTATGGGGAAGTCGCTGAAAGAAGGATTAAGGAAAAAAAGGTTAAGAAATTATACGTGTTTATATGTTTGTTTGTCTATGTATTGTGTTGTATTGTCTTTTAATATGTGTTGAAAAACCAATAAAAAATTTATAAAAATAAAATAAAATACAGTGGTACCTCTAGTTATGAACTTAATTCGTTCTGGAGGTCCGTTCTTAACCTGAAACTGTTCTTAACTAGAGGCGTGCTTTCGCTAATGGGGCCTCTTGCTGCTGCTGTGCCGCCGGCACACGATTTCCGTTTTCACCCTGGGGCAAAGTTCTCAACTCGAGGTAACTCTTCCAGGTTAGTGGAGTTCGTAACCTGAAGCATTTGTAACCTGAGGTGTTTGTAATTTGAGGTACCACTGCACTGTAATCTAAATTATTGGGTTAATCATTAGAATAGCTTGTGGCAGGTGTTGGACTTGTAAACCTGCAGATCTCCCCCCCCCCATCCAATTCCATGATCTGGCAATCAAACTGTGCTCACAGTGGTGAAATGGATGAGGAGAACATATTTAAACTAAGTCACATATGTAGGAGTCAGGATTGCAGTTCTCCCCTCCTCTGGAAACATAAAGTAACATGAGTAAAACTTGGAGATGAGTTTCCTGAGAGGTTTGATACCACTGGTACTGGGGGGCTAGCAGACTTGATGATTCTGGAAAGGTGTGAGTCTCTAGCAAGCCTCCATAAAGACTTGTAAAGGTAAAAGTAAAGGTACCCCTGCCCGTACGGGCCAGTCTTGACAGACTCTAGGGTTGTGCGCTCATCTCACTCTAGAGGCCAGGAGGCAACGCTGTCCGCAGACACTTCCGGGTCACATGGCCAGCGTGACGAAGCTGCTCTGGCAAACCGGCACCAGAGCAGCACACGGAAACGCCGTTTACCTTCCCGCTATAAAGCAGTACCTATTTATCTACTTGCACTTAAGGGTGCTTTCAAACTGCTAGGTGGGCAGGAGCTGGGACCGAAAGATGGGAGCTCACCCCGCTGCGGGGATTCGAACCGCCGACCATGCGATTGGCAAGTCCTAGGCGCTGAGGTTTTACCCACAGCGCCACAATACTTTCAGTGGTTTAGGGTAAGAAGAAAGGGCCAGAATCCACATTGCAGGAGGAAACAGATACGCCACAGCCTCCTCACACAATCCTTTGCTCCCTTTCCCAGAGGGTCTCTATTTTCCATCTCCTACAAAGGCTAACCCTCTTGTTTCCATTATGGCTAGAAGAGAACCTGTCAGACATGATGGCCATCTATGCTCTTGCAAAGTGTCTTGTTGCAGACACCGAACATCACCTCTCAGCACTACCTTGCTTACGCTTGGCTTTGGAGCAGAGTCTGCATCTGAGGAGCCGACATCCTCTGAGAATGTTTCCAAGCGCTCGTTTCTCACTCCAGTCTAAATTACCCTGTAGTTAGACACTGATCTGGCTCAGATAAAATAATTGTAAGATTGCTTTGAAGCTCTTGTTCCCAATGAACGTTTTGATCCTTGTTGGCTGCCTCATGCTTGGCTATTTGGGATAGTGTCTGGAAAAGAAGCAAAACACTTATGCATTCCAAATGCTGGTGGATTTTTAGCTTATTTACGAGGATCTGGAATCATCCTAGCTGGGGCAGTTCACTGCAATGAGACACTGACTCTAGTTTCTATTACCCAGTGCCTACTTTTGAGACAAAGGATGTGTACAGCAAAGCCCAAGCTGCCATCCTATCTTCACACAGAAAGTCAGTGTGGTGGAGTGGTAAGATTGTTGAATTTGGATGTGGGAATCCCAGGTTGAAATCCTGGCTTAGCTATGGAGTTTACAGGGTGACTTTGGGGGCTGTTCCTGAGTGACAGGGTTGCAGATGATAAAATGGGAGAATCTCATGCCTGTACCCCAAGCTCCCTTCTTGGAAACAAGTGGAACATGCAGGTGTGACACATAACATATAAGTCAATACTCAGAAAGCTGTTCTTGACTATTTGCTATCTTATATTCACTGAGGCCACTGCTAAAGTCTGCCATACCACTTTCAAGAGTAAGGTAGAAGGCAGTAGAGTTCACCCCACACAGCAGAAAAAAAACATGTGCTCGTTCCCATTTGTGGGTGCCTCTGTCTGCAGCCTCATTTTTTTTGTTATACATTTTAAGGCATCCTATTACTCAGCAGAAAATTATGACCAATGAACAATAAATATGGGCCAATTGTACTGGAGAATTTATGTAGCTTCAAAGACTCAGGAAAACATTTATAAACAACAAAATTGGAAATATCCACCCCAACCCCAATAATCAATATCAGATTAAGTGACAAATACAAGTGGGAGGGCTGGATTCTCAGGTTTTGGGGTGTGAGGTGAGGAATGATGGATAATATGATACATAAATGATAAAGGGCCTTTCAGAATCAGTATCCTTATTGGTATCTTAATGTTTTATAGAAAACTAGCAATAAATGTATCAAATCAGATATATTTATTGCTACCTTTCTATAAAATGTTAGGATACCAATCCTCCCCCCCAAAAAATCAGCCAACTACAATAGTCTTATTTCAGCAGTGAATCCTACAATTTTCCTATTGTGCATTGAGTTTTGTGGGAAATAAAACATTAATATTAAAATTTGTGGTAATTATTTTCTGCATATAGGAGCAGCTTCCACCCATATCTCCATGTAATCTCCATGTAATCCAGGGTGGGCAACCTCAGCCTAGGGGCCACATTCTAATTCTAGGCAACTTTCCAGGGGCCAAATGTCAGTGGTAGCTGGGGCCACTCAGGGAGGGTGCAATGCAATGGCCTGGGGAGAAGGTGCTGGCTGAGGGGAGTCCTGAGGGCCAGATAAAGAGGCACAGAGGGATGCATTCAGTCTCTGGGACTGAGGTTTCCCATTCCCGAAGCAATTGCTCATTTCCTCTTGGCATTACAATGATGTGCTATAAAGCAACACATTGGAGAACTTCTATTGTTTAGTCCAGGGGTCAGCAAACTTTTCAGCAGGGGGCCGGTCCACTGTCCCTCAGACCTTGTGGGGGCCTGGACTATATTTTTTTTGGGGGGGGGAATGAATGAATTCCTATGCCCCACAAAAAACCCAGAGATGCATTCTAAATAAAAGCACACATTCTCCTCATGTAAAAACACCAGGCAGGCCCCACAAATAACCCAGAGATGCATTTTAAATAAAAGGACACATTCTACTCATGTAAAAACACACTGATTCCTGGACCGTCAGCAGGCCGGATTTAGAAGGCGATCGGGCTGCATCCGGCCTCCGGGCCTTAGTTTGCCTACCCATGGTTTAGTCTTAAACCACTTCCCTTTAACTGATGCACACTGTTGAACACTCTCAGGAGGGAACATACGTTTCCATTTCTTTCCCCAGAGTTGTTTGCTGTCATTCTTGTACAATGGCCATATTGATCAAATAATGCATATATATTTCAGCAGCCACCCTGGTTCAAATGATCTTTGATGAGTACTCCTACACACTTCCCTTTGCTGTCCCTCGAACAAGTGCACTGTGAGTGTTAACATGGCTTATGCCATATTTGTATTTAGGTGGCTAAAAGCATTGGAAGCTGCCTTATATCAGGTCAGACCACTCATCTATCTAGCTTATTAATGCCTACCCTGATTGTCAGCATCTCTGTTCTGAAGGAGTCTTTCCTTGTTCTACTTAACAGGGGACTTTTGCAAGCAAGGCTTGTGCTCTACTACTCAGCTACGGCCCTTTACCCAACATATTTTTAGTACTGGTTTAGTTTTTGCAATATGTCTGCCCATATTGGTTTGTGTGTTGTGTCTTCCAGATGTGTGGGTACAGGTCATATGCCCATCACCTTCAGAGATCAAAGTGCTTTACTGTTTCTAATTTCTCATTATAATTTCACTCTTGCACTATTGGAAAAGTTCCAAAAGACCTGCAGAATCAGGTCAGCAAATACCTTCCAGTCATTAATACCTCTACCAGGCAAAATGATTTCTGTGCTCAAGTGGGGAAATGCTATCTGTAATGTATGCATGTTTACTATTCGCTTTTTTTTTACAAGCACCTATAAAAACAACACACAGACTGGCATTATGTAAATGACAAGAACAGGAGGCTGGCAGCCTTTACAGAAAGATCATTCCTTGCCACAGGGTCGGGCAACATTAATTAAGGGGGTGCATTTATAGGGTTAATAAGTCAATCCTGTAGATTTCTGGGGACAGAGTTTAAACTACTCCCGCCATATCTCCAGCTCTTTAAAAGAAAGTGAGGGCACTAATTGTTTTACACTTTTAAATTCAACAAACAGTGCGCACTTGGGGAAGCTGCAGTGTCCAGCGGAAAGTGTCAAGAGGTTTATTTTTGTTGAGACCTGTGAAAGGGTCTGAGCTTGAAGCTTTCAGATACTGCTTCCCTGCCTGGAGCTACAGCATGTAAACAGTTTATTTAACATGATTTTTTGGCTTGTCTTCAATAAACCCCTATAATAATTCCCCTGGCAGACCAAACATATTGTAGATTAACAGACAGGGCTACAGTAAAACACCCAAGTGGCCCCTCCCCTGCTTTCCTGTTTGTGCACAATGTAAGACCCAGTACTTAGCTATGTTTATGCCTCTGTCCCTAGCCATTTCTGTGGGGCACCGAGCAGCTCCTATCGAAAAGTTGCTTTAGACTAAATCCAAAAGAGGGAAAACATCTCCCACCCTTGACCTTAGTGCCCTCTAAACACTAAAGGTTCCTAATACACTTAAATCTAGTTTATAAAATGTGTTAGGTGTTGACTGTTGTTTATCTGGGAGTTTACCGGCTTGAGGAAAATCTGAATTAATGCTAAAGTCACCTATGGCTTACATTTCGTTTCAATGCACCCAAGTTCATTAAAAGTTTATCGTCTCCATGAAACTAAAAATTGTGCCTATTGAAAGTGATTTAATCTCTTTATGGCTGAAACTGCACGAACTGAACACTGTTGCCTTCTGAAGCACAAATTCCCGAAAGCCTAGCAGCCACGGATGGGGGGTCAGCAAGAAGCACAGGGGGCCTGTGTCACCTGCATTGCTAGCATAGTTTGGCCAGTGCACTTCACTATGTAAGGGGCTGGCAGCCGGCCATATCACAGCACAACGGAGAGACTGCCAGACCCAGGAGTCCGTCATCAGCTGCTCAGTGTCATGGCTTCAACACTTTCCTCCAGAGGCCATGAATTGTGCGATATTTGAACAAACAAATGTCATGTGCAAGGGTGCTGGTCAAACATCTACTGGCAACAAAATACAGAGCAGGCCTAAACCTTGGCTTTGTCTTTCCTCATCTGGGAATACTCAATTTTCTTAAAGAAACAGAACCTCATGTTGGCCATGAGCTTAAATTGCAGATTAATCTGAGCCAACGCTCACTAGGGATTAATCCCCTAACCTGTTTTTAATGCAGAGGTCAATTATGGGAAATATTGTTATTCACAGTCTGCACCTGATCATCTGGAGAGTGCATTTCCTTCATCACTGAGTAACTATATGGATCTCACGTATTTGAGATTAGGGACAATGTTTTTCAGGGTAGAGAGGAAGTTGGTGGGCTAGCTTCTACCACTCCTATGCAGAAGGAAAAGGGAAAGGTAGCAACAAGACACGGTGACAGCCATGATGAGAGATAAAACATATGGGATCCTTGATTCTAGACTGGAAGCCCTACATTCCAACACAATCAATTTTCTGCATTCCAGACTGTGCGTAACAGTGCCAGAAGGACATGGGCAAATCCAGAGGGAATTCAAAGAGTACCCAAGGGGCTACTTGATGAGGTAAAACTCTTAAAGCTAAATATTTACAGCATCTGAAAGTGACAGCTAAGAAGGGACGCGATAGCTGTTGGCAAATAGTTGAAGACTTTAGTGAGCTCAGGAAAAGAGACAAATTACTCAGTGACACACATTTGGGAGAAGTAGATTTAGGCAAAAATTAACTGGTAGCAAAATGCCCTGGATTTAAAGATGGATATCTTGCAAGGAGAAAGAGGTGATACTTCATTGTTAGGGCTAATTAAAAGCCAGAACATAATATATATGTCTACCACAGGCATCAAACAGCTGCACTAATATGTTCAAAATCTTAGTGAATAGTGATTATTGGACTTGAAAAGGTGCCTTTATTTTCTAAAACACACAAATCTCTTTATCAAAAACAACACTGTTTATTGGGAAATTCCAAATCAAAAGCCTTGGTGCTTAGCAAATCTTATTAATTATTTGTACTCAAAAGTACACGTACTAGGTCTCTTCCAACTTTACAATACTATGATGCTATGAACCCATAGTAGTATCTTTATTCTGTAGTAACAATATATAGTACAGCCTAATTAGAGTTGCATATGTAAGAGCAAAGAGAAAATGTAAATGTTTTTGTGTACCCTTGTTGAAAGTTACTCTGCATTCCTAAACACAGTGGGTGCTATTCAGCTAAATTTTACTCAAAGTAGGCCCACTGAAATTAACAAATGTCATTAAGATAGGTCCATTAAATTCAGTAGGTTTACTCTGAGTAAAACTTAGTTGAATGGCACCGATTTACTTGAGGATAAACTCCATTAAACTCAATGGAACTCACTTCTGAATAACATGCATAGGATTGGGCCATTAACTGACTTACTTATCTCTCATAAAACTTATCCTAACTGGAAGAGAAGCTGAACTCTTGCAAGGAGCTGTGATTTGGTCCAATTTAGTGGTTTAATTCTTTCAATGTTTGTCTAGCTTGTCAGTGAAGACAAATTCCAGATGGGAGTAGCCATGTTAGCCTGTTATAGCAAACATTGGGGGGGGGGGAGTTTTCTGGCACCTTAAAGACTAACAGATTTATTGTGGCATTGGCTTTTGTAGACTAGAATATCGGATGAAGCGGTTTCTAGACCATGAAAGCTTATGCTACAATAAATCCGTTAGGCTACAATCCTAACTCCGCTTATCTGGGACTAAGCCCCACTGAATTTAATAAGGCTTACTTCTGAACAGGAATGGTTAAGTTGCACTGTTAGTCTTTAAGGTACCAGAAGACTCTTTTTCTTTTTTTCATGGTTCACAGATAGCAGTTATAAAAGATTTTAAAATGACAAGAAAGACTGGTCGCAATGGATGACATCTGACTTCTAGAGAATTAGATTGTTTGTGTTGGCTGCCTCACACACACCCTTGAAGTGAGTTTCAATCTATGACCTCGCCTGTTAGCTTCCTTTCCCATTCCACATACTCCTTGCCCTTGACAACAGACCTGTTCTATACCTTGGCTTGTTTCCAAGGGCAAGTGCTGTCTAATTTACCCTATACCAGCTCCCCACCGATCATGCCATGCTTCATTGCCAGACCTCACAGTGGTCCACTTTTAAGTCTTGAGTCCCCTTTGTTTCAGCCAGCATCCTCCTACCTACACCAATGTAACAGACCATCTCCTTCCAGCCTTCCAACAAACATTTCACCCTTCTCCATCAGCTTGAACCATCACATTCCATCAACTCCCCTCAAAAAAATCCATTACACTAGAAAGCCTTTCCTTGCTGGCTAGAAATTGAAAAGAGCCTTATGATAGTGTTCACCTTCAGACTGGGATTTGGAGGTATGTAGCGGTAGCAGAACAAGTAAGACAAAATGAGTTTTGGTACTAGAAGGATCTCCATTGCCTGACAACTCTTGGAGGCAGTACACTTGGGTGGCTTTAAAGGAAACCTAGACAAATTCATGGAGGACAAGGCTATCAAGGCTACTAGCCATGAAGGCTGGTATGCCTGTGAATGTGAGTTGCTGGCAATCACAGGTGAGAGAATGCTGTTGCACCCAGCTCCTGCTTGTACGCTTCCGATAGGCATCTGATTGCCACTGTGAGAACAGGATGCAGGACAAGGTAGCCCTACGGCCTGGTCTTGTGTTCTTATGTTTGCTGGCCCTGAATACATGCTCGGAGGTCCTTGGGAGACACATTTGAACAGATCCTAACTCAGCCTTAGGCCCTCTGAAGGTACAAAGGCACCGCTGTGCTTTGATCATTAATAACAATTAATCCTTGTGCTGACAAAACATTTTTCAGATGAGACTGTATAAGCTTCTTTACCCAAGCTAATGCGAAATACTTAAAAACCTTCACCAGGGACAGAAGTCAGGGTCATTAATTGACACACAAGTGCAACATTTCCAAAAGGCATAAAGGGAGGCCCATTATACCACAAGGGATCTTTACTGATTTCTCCTTTCCTGAGGGATTTCTGTATTATCGCTCATGGTCTCAAAGGAGGCCTGCGAATTACAACCTGGACAACTTCACAAAAGGGCCTAGGCAGCTCGTTCCCCTTTCTCAAATGACTGCTTGTGTACACCACTTCAGAGAGATATAATGAGCATGAAATTAAATTATACAGGCACCCACTTAAACATTTGAACCATAACTGCTTGCCTTAATCTTGATTTTGAGGACAGGATAGAAGCCACTGCAGTTATGACAAGGCTTTATCCCATCTGTTGCTTGTGAATTCATTCTGAATTGATCTTTGGGGCACTCATTACTTCGAGTATGTTCACAAGACTGATTTTCCTATCACAAATAACATTTTCCATTTGCCTTATGGTGGAAATCTCCATGGTTCCTAGTCTTGTGAAGAGTTATATTAACTCACCTGTTATAAATGTATCTCAGCTTAAATAGCAGATTGTCTATCATACCAGTTTGTGCAGTTTCATTATCATGTTTGGCAGCAAAGAAGGAACTGCTGGTCCACTCATACTCAAGACATCAGATCCCTACTGAAAAATAGCTGCCTGAATCCCATGGAATCTGACTCAAATAATTGTTCTCTGGCACTCTGTGTTGTATATTCAAATGCTATTCTCAGGGGCTTTGCAAAGAAGCCTGTGTGAAATGCTGGGCTTTGTTTTGGAAATCGAGAAACTCTTCGAGTTGCTCAAGTGTTTGAAGCTGTTCAGAACAGACCTTCTGACACGATTTAATACTTCACAGCACAGACGGCAGAAAGGTGCCTCCGTCACAAACTATTACTCTCCAAGCCACTTTGAACAGCATTGCTGTGAGCACTAATTTAATTAAAATAATACTATTTTCCTTTTAGATCTAATCCCGAATGCAGATCATTGAGGCAGGCCCCAAAGCCAATTGCCAGAAGCTTTACAAAGAGAAGGCATACTCAAGAGATGCACTCCTCTGCTTCAACACCCCCTGCTGGTGAAGAAAGTGCTGTCATTATTAAAGGTAGACCACTGAGTGCTGCATTCCCACCCACTCAAAGCTGTTAGGATGTGTTCACAAAACCATGCTGTTCAGTTTGAGATTAATTCATTAGGAATAACTGCTATTCCTGTCAGTCACAATATAAACACTCCCCCCTCCATTTAATTTGTGAGTACAAAAGGATAGTCAGGTACAGTAGTTACGATAATTTGCTTAACATTATCTTCAGTCAACACAGCAAGGAAGTGGGTGAACTAATGATAAGAGGGTGTGTGGAAGAAGGGCAATAATATATTGGAGTAATGAATTGTAAAAGCTAGCCCAGGGGTAGACAACCTAAGGCCTGTGGGCCGGATGTGGCCCAATCACCTTCTCAATCCGGCCCACGGATGGTCCGGGAATAGTGTGTTTTTACATGAGTAGAATGTGTCCTTTTACTTAAAATGCATCTCTGGGTTATTTGTGGGGCCTGCCTGGTGTTTTTACATGAGTAGGGGCATAGGAATTCGTTCATTTTTTTTCTTTCAAAATATAGTCTGGCCCCCCACAAGGTCTGAGGACAGTGGACTGGCCACTTGCTGAAAAAGTTTGCTGACCCCTGAGCTAGCCTCTGCCTAGTAACATAGAACTGGGAGGGACCCCAACTGTCATCTAGCCCAACCTCCTGCAATGCAGGTATTATGCAGGTGGCCCATATGGGGACTGAACCCACAACATTGGTGTCATTAGCACCATGCTTCAACCAACTGTGCTACTGTGTCTCATTTATGCCATTTGTGGGATGGGGATCTGGGGACCTTCATATGTTGCTGGACTACAAATGGCAACAACCCTAGCTAGGAACGTCAATAGTCAGGTAAGACAGAAACTGGAATCTAGCAAAATCTGGAGGGCCACAGATTCTTTGCAATTCCCTCTTGCCCTCACCCCCAAAATATCACCTTTGGCATGATTCCACGTCTTAGGCATATAACATCAGAACAGCAAGACATGTGACTGTGGGAGGAACTCATTGTTGCATTCTTCTGATAGAAGCATTTCTGCTTGCCAAACGGAACAACGCCCCCCCCCCCTTCTGTGGGTTCTACTGACCCTCCAGGCTGGATTTGAGGGGAGAGAAGGGAAGAAAGTCTCATTGCACTAGCAGGAACCCTTGCCCTGGCTTCTGCTAGCACACTGGCTTGGCTGAATTCAACCCTATTTCATTAAACCCACCCACTGCAGAAGTATATTATCCCATATGTCTAGTTCAACAATGCCAGGAAAAAACGAAATAAGGAGAGAATTGTCTTCCTCTGGAAGAAAGAATTAACGGCTCATAGACTGAACAGATTTGTGAAAAGCTTGTGGGTTTTATGATAAAAGCATGAAATTTGCCACAGTCTTAAGGCATGTCCAAATAAAGATTTTCAGATAAGAAGCCATCACCAACTAACATCCTAACAGCTACAGCAAGTGTTATAAATGCCGAGCACATTTTTCCCCTACTGATGTTTCACTGATAGCAATTGTTTATGGGTTTAGACCATACCAGCAGGGTTATTTTTTTGCTTTGTTTGTACATTTGTATTGCTATTGACCTAGGTTTCCTAAAAACCATGGCAATCAATTTCAGATGCCATGAAGTGGTTGAAAAATATTTTCCAAAATCTATCTTGCTGTCCTCTGCCACTTGTGAATACTTAGTAAAATATGAATTCAAGAGCAAAAGCACAGCATTATCCAATATATTTCCAAGTTTCTTTTCATTATGATATATTTCCCTTTGCTAATAGCAATATTTCCAGACTGATTAATGATGAATAACCAAGTATTCCTGTAGTCAGATACTTTGTATAACTATTTGAAAGCAACAAAAAGCCATATTACATAACAGTATAGCCTAAAATTAATTAAGAGGGTGGACATTCAGTATACTTTAAGTACCCATTTCCTACTGCAAGGGCAAGGCCAGAAACCTGTTCAGCTAGCATTGCCCACTTTTGTGCATCCTTTTCCCACTGCCATCTCAATGCCTTCTTGTCATGTGGCACCTCTTCTCAGGAACAGCCTTTCTTGCTCTCTGTTTGTTATAAATCTGTTTTCACTTCAGCACACAGGCAGCCACACCCACTGAGAAGGTGGGAGTTCATTTAGGCCAGCTGCAAGTCTCTGGAGAACCTCAAGGCTTGCCAGAAATGGAAATGGCATACACAACATCTACTCACTTAGTGGGCAAATGGTATACATGGCAAAACAAAACAGCTCCAGACTAGCGTTATCAAGGGACTTATTGAATCCTTAGTATATTCATGGATAACTCGTCTAATAAGCATACACATTATTGTTTGTGTCCCAGGGCCCCATGACCCTGCAGTTCCCGGGGAAAAAGGAACTGGACACTGGACAACAGCATATTGGGTTTGGGGTTCAAATAAGGCCAGAACTTTACAGTGAATGGTTTGGGCAAAGCCATTGCTATTCTACTCCAACCAGTCTTCTGGAACTGCATCTAAGGGTAAACCACATATTGGAGGGGGTGCCCTATGACCTACATCAAAGGAGTGGTATGGCCCTAGCCCCTGCCTGGGTGCCAAACAGAAGCCACTCCTCCCGGATCCTTTTAATAGGATACCCTTTACCAGGGAGGGGTAGGCAGAGGCTACAACCTCCCATCCATGCATGACTTAGGCTTACCCAATATCTAACCCCTATGAGGTAAGGTTACAACCCTTGGGGTTTTTTAGTTTATGAAAAAAAAATGACTGAGGACATGAGAGCACAGACAAAAGGAAAAACCTCTTCACACATCACATAATTAAACTGTAGAATTTGCTACCATCAATGCATTGATGACCACATTGACAAGGATTAGACAAATTCATGGAGGATAGGGCTATCGGTGGCTATTAGGCACAGTGGCTATGTTCTATCTCCATTGTTGGAAGCAGTATGCTTCTGAAAACCCATTGCTGAGAATCACAAATGGGGAGAATGATGTTGTCCTTGTGTTCTGCTTACAGGCTTTTCATAAGCATTTGGTTGGCCACTGTGATAAGTCCCCTATCCAATCAGCTTCTGCTTCACTGAAACCTTGGATTGAGGGAAAGAGGTAACTAACAGTGACTGTGGCACATCAGTCAGAGACAACCTCCTTATTTAAAGACTGATTTCAGCAATCTAGTGGGAGGAGGAGAATGGATACCCTCTTGTTGCTGTTATTGTTAATAACATGGATACAAAAATGAACTTTTGGGAAGGAGGAATGAATCAATCCAGTGCTGGCTGATAAAAAAGCTAGCAGTCATGGGGGAAAGAATGGATGAACTCATCCTGTTTCCAGTGAAATTATTTTTACATGGAACTGAAATGGAAAATGCACATATAGTCACTTCTGGTGAGCCCTCCAACAAAGCCTTTTCACGCAGAGCACTCCCTGTTTAGAATTTAAGCCATCCCATGCTATTGCTTCTTCTCTCTGGTTTTCTGCCTCCAGTTTTCCAACACTCATGACTACTGAGTGCTCTTTTTCATAAGCCTTGGGGTTCCTTCAAGCTTGTTAATATCTACTTGTGTGCAGATAGTGTTGTTTTGGCTACATAAGTAACTGCACTCAGAAAACTGAGATCACTATTAATAATTTGACATTTTAACACACTCTCCCTTCAAGAAGATCATGACATTGTACATGCTGCCCTCTTCCATTTTTGCCACACAACAACACTTTGAGGTAACTAGTTTAGGGAAAGAGAAAGTGACTAGCCCAGAGTCACAAGGAAGCTTCATAGCTATGCAGGGCTCTGAGCCTTTTTGTTCTCTTCCACCATGTGAACCCAACCAGACAGGACACCTTAGCTTGATCACTCCAAGCTCAGACCCTGTGTTCAGAAACTTTTTACCATATTTTATAACCCAAGATTTCTGCCTGTGTTCTTTTTGCTTTTGTATGGGAAAACACACAAAGCTGACCTTTGAAAGATTGTAAGTAAAATATTTTTCTTAACTTACCAAACTGTGTGGTCTATTGTATGCAAAACAGAGTAGAAAGCGGGGAGCTGTAAGCAACTTAAAACTGAATATTTAAAAGGTCTAACAGCCTATATTCCCATGCTTTACTTTGCTGAAGCCTTTATTCCCATGCTTTACTTTGCTGAATGTTTTGTGTTTTAAAACATCTGCTGAGGCTCTTTCTTACAGAAGAGTATTCTGCCCTGTGTTTGGACCTATGGATCCAGGGAATTCTTCTTTTATTAACTAAAAGCAATCATAACCAATGGTGTCCTCCTTTAAGATGGCTTGTGTATCCCATTGCCCTCTTGTGTATCCCATTGCCTTCTAAGGCAAAGTTGATGGCAGTATGCTAGAGGGTTTTCTTTGAGGTTGCGCCCCATTTGTGGAACATCCTGCCCCAAGAGCTTAGGTCATCTTCCTCTTCATTTGTGTTCTGTCAGCAGCTTGAAACTTAATTGTTTAAACAAGCTTTTGATACTGCTGCTCCTTGGCGGACTTTTTCCTGCTGCAGTTTTTAGTTTGATAATTTGTTTTAATGGTTGATCTATTGCTGCTTTTATGTTTGTGTTTCTATTTGTAAGCCACTTTGAGTAGCTTTGGCTGTTTCTCCAGTCACTGACCATATGTTTTACAAGCTCACTTAAACATCCATGAGGGTAGAGTGGTGGCTAAATGAAAATATAAAATTGGATGGAAGGGCTGTAATTTAGTGGTAGAGTATCTGTTATGCATACAGAACATCCTAGGTCCAATCCCTGGCATCTTCAGATAAGACTAAGTAGAGATCCATGCTTGAGACTCTGAAGAGTCAGTGACCCTGCCAGTCAGTGTAGTCAACATCAATCTTGATGGACCAATGGTCTGGCTCAGTATAAGGCAACTTCCTTTATTTCCCGTTCAGTATGCTAAGTTTTGCACCCAGTACACCTGTGCATAGCTGTCAACTTTTCCCTTTTCTTGCGAGGAATCCTATTCGGAATAAGGGAATTTCCCTTTAAAAAAGGGAAACGTTGACAGCTATGCACCTGTGTTGCTGGTAATCACAGAATACACAAATCCCTGTTTAGGGGAAATGATTTTAATGCTAGAGGGTGTAACCTTTCAGGCAGACTTAAGACTTGTACCCTGGCTCCAGAATCAGGAGGTGTCTCCAGGTAGTAAGCAATTGGAGGCTTTGGATGCAGACAATAACTAGGAGTTACTTCTCAAATGCCTTCAATAGCTGAATGCATCATACTGTCCAGCAATAGAAATTCTCATTGATTTAGATTTTGGTTCCTGCCCTCTGACTCCAGTTGCCCTTGAATTATGCTAACCACTCCATGATCTCAGAAATTCTCTCACCCTAACTGTAGTAAAAACTAGATCACACTTTATACCAGTTGCTTAAAATCTCCAGAAAAGATTGCACTTCTACTTGAGGGTTTCCTATGGGCATCTGGTTGGTAAAACCAGGATGCTGGAATAGATGGGCCACTTGCCTAGTCCAAAAGGTTCTTCTCACGTTCTTATGTCCATGTTAAAAGAAACAGGTTCTAAGGCATTTAAGAGAGACTTATTTAAGGCTGAGGAGTCTCCCACATCCATCTCTGTTTGCAAAGGCCCTCTGATTTGATCTGAAGGTTTTCTCTTGAAAAATGTAACTTGCTTATTTTAATTACTCTTTGCTTAGGAAATTTCAATGAAGAAATAAACACTCTGTGGCATGTAGGTTGAAAGTGACCTGACTAAAATAAAAATAGGAGGTGGTAGATTAAATTTAAAAGTGATAGGTCATGTCTAAGGATGAAGACAGATGTACCATTATTTTAAAAAGCTCTGACAGTGGTATGTACCCAGCTTATGGCTGGCATTGCAGCTGGCATAAGAAACATATGCAGAAGGAGGCCAAGGACTGAATCAGCAGTCAGTCTCACCCCCATTCTTATGAGTCATTTTTATATTATTTTTAAAGAGACATATGCTATATGTGTGTGCATATATATAAAACATGAGTAATATTTATGCAAACCTTATGTGCCATCAAATCTAATGCACACCCTAATTTTCACGACATAATTTGGCCCCAAAAGGGTGCACAGTACATATGAGTTAATACGGTAGTATGGGTAGTTTCCAACTAAGTTCTACTCAAGAGTATACCCATTGAAACTAATGGACTTAAGCTAAGCATGTTCATTGTCCTAGCTCCCACCCTCAGATAAAAGGCATAGACTTTGCTCAGGAAATCCCATGTTTAAGTATTCAGTACACGAGTTCTGCATCAACGATGGTACAGGTCACAAAGCTCAAAATGGTTCATCAGCAGAGACTAGGATAAAAGGCTAAGTGTAAGCAACAATGCTGTCTCAACACCTGACACCCCTCCCACTTTGCTTTTAAAGTGGTGGGGCAGGGCCCATCACTTGGGTGGTTCCTGTTCCAAACAAGAAGGCTGAGCTTACAAGTGATTGCCTCTACTGGGTGGGAGCAGGGAGCTGGTTCTGCTTGCACCTGTGCTGTTGGTGGTGCAATCCTTGGCAATGCAACTTGAGCCCAACCCTCAAACTCACCCTGCAATCTGGCCAGTTCTGCTGACTGGCTAACTGGCTTTTCAGCTATTGTGGGTACCTTGCTCTCTGGAAGCAAAGTGAAAGTGGGCTCAGCTGACTCCCCCTCCCCTTCTGAAACATCTGGCAACTCTGGGGGAGGACCCTCATCCAGATCACTGCCCTGGCTGTCTCCACCCACTGACGTGGAGTCCTCCTCTTCTGACAACTTCTGCTAGCCATGGACTCCATGGGTACCACAACACCCATTTATTTTAATGAGTCTGACTATGACTATAATTGACAAGACTCCTAAGATTGGGCAACATGATCACATTACACCACCACTTCTGCATCTCCACTGCCTGCCAATCCATTTCTGTGCTCATTGCAGGTTCCAGTTTTGACCTTAAATGCCTTGCCTGTCTTGGGATCAGGATAAATCACCTATCTCCACATGGACCTATACAGCCCTTGAGATGTTGGGAGGTTGTTATCAGAGTGCTCTTGCCAAGTGAGGTGCAGAAGGCGGCTACAGGAGAGAGCCTTTTCAGTGGTGTCACCATGGCTATGGAATGCTACCTGCTTTGGTCTCATTTTGATTCCTGGCAAATACCTTTTGCTTTTTCCAGGTCTTTTAATGCATCTTAGGTTTAAGCTGTTTTTACTCTCTGCAGCTGTTTTGGTACTTGCATAAACTTCAATGACTTGCTCGGCTGAAACCCCAAGTAACTGGTGCCATACTTTTTTTTTTCTTGAAAGAATTTTTGTGAAATAGACTTCTCTGTGAACTGGACGCACTCTGGAATGCCGCCGTGTTTGGGCTGAAACTTAGGAGCTGTTATCTTGATGCTGTGACTCAGCAGACTGGTGCCCACCAAGGCACAATCAAGTCCAAGCAGAAGGGCATCCAAATTCCAAGGAGAGTCTCTCCCCTGTTACAAGAGCCCAACCCTCCGAATACCAGTCTGGGTCAGCTTAATGGTTCCTGCCATAGTGCCAATGAACATAGCCATGTGTATCTTTCAGAGGAGGGTTTCATAAAAGTGTATCAGAGCAGATGAGGAAAATAAAAGTACTAGGTTCAACTCACAGATCAAAGTATAACTGCAGCTCAGTGGTACAGCACATCCTTTCCATGCAGATGGACCAATGGCCTGGGCTCAGTATAAGACAGCTTCCTATGTTCACACAGTGTGAACAGAAAAGAGGATGCAGGTACTTCCCAAAGCAGCTCTGCTACTTGAGTGACTATGCTAGTAGAAGTGAAGAAAAGAGTTCTTGACTTCCAGCCACAACCACTTGGAACCCTTTATGCTGTTGTAAAAATCGAAAGGGAGGGAGCAAAGCAAGCCAGAGACATTTGGCTTTGCTCCTCTCCTCAGCAAGACTACAAAGAAGAGCAGCACACTTGGAAGAATTTCCAAACAATTCTGTAGCCTGTTGCCGTCCACCAGGGTCCCCATTTAGGGAGACAGAATGGCCTCACCCCTGAATTTCAGCCCACTTGCAATTATGCCTAAAGATTATTAAGTGGTCTAAAAGTAACCATAGCAAATGCGATTTACAATGCAATGCTTTTAGTAAGAGCAGGCTTTTGACAATTGTGGCATGGATGGGGTGGCGTGGAGAGCACAGCTGAAGTCTATCTGGAATATCCCACAGGTCAAAGAACTAAAGTGCTTAGAATCTGTCCTGTCTGTAGAACTTAGAAACTGGTACTTGTAGGTACGTTTCCAGTCTGTGCTGAGTTGTAGCATATTAGCCAATCAGGCTGTGGAAGGAAAATGCTTTTATTTGGCATTGAGACGTTACTGGTTACGAGGGAGCCCAGGAAGACAAAATTGTCTACCACCTGAAGCATGTGGTCACCAGTGCTGACGTGTGCAGTGCTGGCAATGTTCTGACCTAGGATGTTGGTCTTCATCAGGCTGGTGGTAAGGCCAAACTCCATGCAGGCTTGGGCAAAAAAGTTGATGAGTCTCTATAGAGCTTCCTCAGAGTGTACATTCTCGTCATCTACAAACAACATCTCTCGGATAAGGGCCAGTCACACTTTTGTCTTGACATAGAGACATGCCAGGTTGAAAAGACCCCTGCCATTTCTTGAATGAATGTACACACTGTCTTCAGTTAAGCTGAAGGCATAGGAGAGCAACAGGGAGAAGAGTATGCCAAAGAGAGTTGGGGCAAGAACACAGCCCTGTGCCGCACCACTCTTTATAGGGAAGGCATCCAAGGATGAGCCAGCATCCTGGATGGTGTTGCACAGGTTCTCATAGAAGGACACATTAAACATTTCCCAGCAGGAATAGGTGTCTGCAGGCTGGGATCCTCCTGACAGCCTGTTCTAGTTCCTCATAAAACTGGTCCTTGGTCTGTATGTCAGAACACATAGTGGGAGCATAGACGCGCAAGATGTTAACCAGACCGGAGGTGGTTGAGTGGCAGAAGGAAAGAATTCAGAACCCTCAGTCAGTGGTTCTATTGCAGACAGAAGAGCCAACACTTCTGCCAGAAAAAGGTATTGATCTTCCCTCAGAGCTTGCCATTCGAACCAAGTCTAGTCTGCTATAGTACATGATTAGTACATGATTACTATTCTGATGCAAGTCACCAATATTTTGGGGCCTGTGGGGATATTTGCAAAAGGAAAAAAAATATTGTGGGCACCCCACACACTAGAATTAATGCTCTTGGCTACAACAGTGTTTCTTTCAAGCCTAATTTCAGTGTAGGGGGAGAGGGGACCATGTAGGCACCAGGAAAGGCCTCCATGGACACATGGGCACTTTCAGGTGGTATGCTGGTGCCCCTGCTCTGATGAGTATCCAAAGCATTCAGTTGAGCATATCAGTGGGGCATACTATCATGCTTGGGATGGGGCTGCTAATGTAGCTGTTTGGTTATTTTCAAAGGTGGATGCTGGATGCGACAGAGAGGATTTACTTGGGTAAGCAGCCACAAAGATCTTTACAGAAATGCTGCCTTCTACGATTGAACACCCTGCCTTTGGAGCCCCTCTTAATCTATATCTCCAACGTGTTATCCTTCTAGGCAGAGACCACACATCACTTCTATGTAATGTATAGTGCCTAAGCAAACAGCTGGCCAAGAAATAAATGTTAAACAGCGGTAGTAATGTAAGTTAAATCAGTTGTATATCATTAGCTTCTGCGTATCACTTTTTGCATTAGTAGAGCTGGGGGTGGAAAGAATCCCTTTCAAAGTCTACTTTCATACTTCTTCCTGCTGATGGTGGAACAGAGCAGATTGATCTGGGAGCTCCTTTCAGTGTCCATTCAGCTCAGGAAGAAGTCCGTAAGAAGCACATAAAGCTACTAGCAAGAGCAGCACACTTGTTCCAGACAAAGATCATGCTACATGTGTCATAAAAAGGCAGAGATCTCTTCCAGATGTTTTATTGTGTTGGGCCTGCACAGATGTTTTCTATGTCTGCCCATAAATGTTAGAAATGTAAAACATTTGTGGTCCCACAGATGCAAAGATTAAATTATGCAAGAGATTGGATAAATCTCGGTGTAATGCGAGAAGACCATGAACCGCTCACATTCATTGCTTTTAGTAAAATATGTCCCATTTTTTCCAGCATGCATCTGTGAAAGAGACATTTATTGTTATTAAATGGGATTAAACATTACATCTGATGCTGAAAAGCAGCACACGCAGGGCTATAAAAAAAAGATCCCCTGATACATCACAAACAAGGCCACGAGACCTCCTGATCTTAGGGTGACGCTTATAAAACAGCAATAATAGCACTGCGCCACCAGGGATGAGAGTACTCCCTTCTCCCTCCTCAGTGCTGAAGGCTGTGTGATCCAAGTTTGCAGTTCAAACCATATCTTCAACATCTGTATCACATGCACACTTCCTTCAGCTCTCATCCAGAAATACTTCTAGATGGTAAGCATCTGCATGCCTGTGCTAAGCTATCGGTAAACTATCTGCTGAACAGACTAGGGGGAAAAAAGGAAGGTGTGTGTGCCTGGATTTAGTCCAGAAGGTATGGAGGATACACACATGGCAAGTTTTTGCAAATACAGGGTCACACTTAAAAGGGCAATCCTTGCACAGAGATGTTTTTCTATGAACACATCCTCCTCCTTGCCGGGTCAGTGCGAATATCTGCAGTCACCCAGGGAGGCTTGCCCCTCAGTGTTGCCTGATTCAGGGTATTAAAGTTCTGGTGTTGGGAATGCAATGAATGATGGCAAATAAACAGAAGCTTAATCCAGAGAAGGTGGAGGTACTCTAGGCTAGTTAAGCATATTAGGGAATAGGGATTCAACATATGGTAGGTGGGGTTTCACTCTCCTTGAAGACCAGGTTCACAGTTTGAGTGTGCTCCTGGGTTCACTCCTGAAACATGATGCTCAGGTAAGGCTAATGTGCTAATAAGTCATGCTACTTACATTTTGATCTAGAACAGCAAAGAATTAAAAAAGAATTTAAAAAAAAAGCTTCCTGAGATTTATTCCAGTTTTTGACATTATGTGTTGGTTTTGTCCAGATTGTTTTGTCCATTTTTTGTTTGTTTGTTTCAAAATCTAAAATCTCACTCACTCCCAGCCGCTGTCAAGAACGAAGAATAAGAGAGTTAATGCATCTTATCCTGTTAACATCTGCATTCACCGGAACCCCTGGAACACTGTGTATAGCCACAAGGTCTCCAGAGGATTCCAGCAGCCCAGGGAGGCAAGGCCTTCTTTCCTTCCCAGGGAGTCTGGCATGGGAGACCCTTAGAATAGATACTGCAGAAAAGCATAGAGACACATGTACCAAAAAATAATAATAATCTAGGACATCATCACTACTCCCTCCAACACGCCCCCCGCCCTCTACAAAGTATCCTTTCACAACCTTTGTCTCAAGGGAAATGTCTTGGGGATAGGGTTTTACACTGCCAATTAGAAACGAGTTTTCTCTTAAAGTACAGATAGAATGTGGATGGGATTAAGATTAAGAAGGGAAATGGAAAACTGTAGGTCTCACTGGGATATATCTCCAAACAAGAGCAAAGGCTTCCGTAGCTGCCTATAACTACAGCCAAAATAGAACTGAACCACTAGCACAGATGAAAGTCTCATATAATTTAGGGATGCTACAGGGTGTTTACCCAAGCTTTCTTGGATTCTGACTCTTAATTTTTAATTTTTGTTTTATACTCTTCTCAGTTTTTATTGTTATACAGTTTTGTTTTCATCCCATTTTTAGGAAATTTTATTGTATTTTTAAGCAGCTCATCATAGTGGAGTGGAAAACACATTCCGATAGCATGTTAAGATGGTGATGTCCCAAAGTCGGAATGTCCCACTACAGAACTTTGGATATGTTAATTTCTCTGTTGCTATGAAAGTTGATTTTGCATTTAAATATTAAAAAATGAAAATAATTCCAATATGCCACACAAATACTATATTATTTGGCGTGTCAAAATTCTGTAGGTATCAGAAAACCTGTAAAATCTAGCACCAAAGACAGTTGGCATTCTGCTAGCCAAGTGAATATATCCTTCAAATATACACTACTCCACTGTGGACAAATGGGTGGGCACCAGCAACTAGTACAGTGGTACCTCGCAAGACGAATGCCTCGGAAGATGAAAAACTCGCAAGACGAAAGAGTTTTTCGTTTTTTGAGTTGCTTTGTAAAACAAATTTCCCTATGGGCTTGCTTCGCAAAAGGAAAACGTCTTGCGAGTTTGTTTCCTTTTTCTTAAAACCGCTTGAAGAGGTGCAGTTGCGACTTGACCGTGCTTCGCAAGACGAAAAACTCGCAAGACGGAAAGACTCGCGGAACGAATTAATTTCGTCTTGCGAGGCACCACTGTACATAGTGTGAGGGGGAAAGGACCTGTTCTTAGCAAATAAATACAGATGAGGCCAGAGCCTGCTTTCTGGAAAGACTGAGGTGCTGAGGCCCAAGGTTGTTAGGAAGCCATGTGCTTTGTTCTCCAAGTGTGAAGGGACAACTTTGATAACTCAGCACTAAAGAAAAGGGACCTTGCAACTGCTTAGAAAGCCCTTTCACATACTCTAAAACTCAGTCCTGGTGTCAAAAAAAGATTCCTAAGCTGAGTCCTGCCATTTGCCATAAAGGTAAAGGTGAAGGAACCCCTGACCATTAAATCCAGTCACGGATGACTCTGGGGTTGCGGCGCTCATCTCGCTTTACTGGCCGAGGGAGCCGGCGTTTGTCTGCAGACAGCTTCCAGGTCATGTGGCCAGCATGACTAAGCTGCTTTTGGCGAACACTGTTTAGCTTCCCACCAGAGCGGTACCTATTTATCTACTTGCACTTTGACATGCTTTCGAACTGCTAGGTTGGCAGGAGCAGGAACCAAGCAATGGGAGCTCACCTTGTCGCGGGGATTCGAACCAATATTTGGAAGGTAAGATATGGTACAATGGCAGTCGCTATAAGCACCACATCACTGCCTTACCCTTTTTTTATAAATGGACACATGTAATTACAGCAAAACCAATACCTGTTGGTTCTGTGAATAGGAAAACACAGCAAATCAGACCCTGGAATGTAATGTATAAACAAATTCATAGGCCGTGTATATGTGTCACGATTCTGTATATGCTCAAGAGGGAAGTTTAGCAGTGCAACAGATGGTTCCTGTTTAAACAAGAATGCTATAGTACATGGCAACCCTTTACCAACACCTAACCTGACAGATTTGTGCTGACACAGCACTGTCCATGTCTGCAATGCAGACAGATGTGGGACTTATATATGGCATAATGAAGATCATACCGGTAGATGCACACCAGAGTATGTGAGATATCCATGAATCTGAAGATTGCCACAAGTTTAGGCACAACCTATATTTGCAATGTAATTCATGTTTACTTTGCATTCATTTTTCAGGGTTTTTTTTCCGAATAAAGTAATTTTGCTGTAATCACAGATTGCAGGAATAGAGGCTCAATTATCTAAAAATTATTCAGTCACTGTTTTGCTTTCCAGATCAAAACTTGGCTGTAAGACAATGGACCAGAAGGTATTATTAAGTCTATCCTACCAGGATAATTCCAACACATACCTAACATGAGATCCACATAATAGTGCTTGTAGGGTCAGCTGTTTTACATGTTCCATTTTACCCTCTCTTACGCACTAAGTTTAATGTGTTCAGGATTCAAGCCCAAATCCCACCCTCAATTCTTCATCCTGGCATCTCAAGCAAAATAGGTTTAGTTCCTGGTCAAACCAGTACCACACAGAGAAGTATAAAAAGGCCAATTCCCAGAAGAACAAATAGATCCACAGCCTTAGAGTTAAACTAAACATACACCAAAAGAGGCTCAATGATGTCAACTCTTCTTTTATGTGTGTTTTTCTAGCAAACCAACAAATTTGGTCTATGTTACAGCCATTGGCTGGTCTTTCCATCTGTTCTTACCTCCTTCTCTAGTTAGGGAGCAAAGCTCTCTGTAACCACTTCCTTGAGATGGGCCACTTTGATTTCAGAGAAGTGTTTGTGAGGAGGTGCTTTCTTTTCCAGCAGGAGAAGGTGGCAGGAGGTCAACAGTGCATCTCCTTGCATGCTTTTCTTCAACTTTTTAAAAAGTTCACTCACTAGGAAAGGCAAATGTGGCCATTTTATTTTGGGCTGAAGAGTCAAACTGTGAACTGAATTAACAACAGAGCAATCAGGCTGAGAATGCTGGCTGTTCTCATTTCGTACAGATTGAATAATATCTGCTCATACACAAATGAAATAAATATATTGCAAGTAAGTATTTGGTTTCCTAGAATAATGACTCAAGGGCATAAATATCTTCCTCTACATAACCTTTCAATCCTTTAATGCCAAGCAGATCAGAGGGAGCCTGAGCTTCACTCTTCTCGTAGCAGTGGCACACTGAACCTATATATATATATGGCATATGTAGTAGCATTTCAGACTCTGTCATTTTGCACTGTGTGGGAAAGACAAAAAAAAGGGCTGAACATGTCACTAAGGTCATTCTGCTCCCAGGGCCATTTAGTACCAGTTCATCAGTGATTACTTCTATCTTTCTCCTCCATCCAGATGTTTTCACAATGTTAAAGTTTGAAAGATACCCCACTACAAAATTTAACGAAATATTTTTAGTGAGACGTACAAATACCTCCCCTCGAGCAGAAGCTCTTTACTGTAGAGGCCATAGGGTCTATGGCACAGAAAACTGTGGTGATAAAATTGTTACTGCTAGGAAAGAATAAGCGGAACACTTATTTTAAAAAATTGGTTGGAGTGGATTGCGGTATCCACACAAAAATCTCAGATGCATTTCTTAGTGTCACGTATGAAAAACACCCACAGCCTCAGTCTCTGCAGTCACATTTTTTTGCCCCCATATCTGGTTTAATAAAAGTTTAGTCTGTACAAAGCCAGGGAAATGCTCCAAGCAAGACAATGGAAAACTGTCACATAAAGACAAGAAGCGCACTGTTCTGAACAAGAAAAATCCCCAAACATTTGTCAAGGAAGGTTTAGGTACAATTAATCCTGCCTGAGTGGAGGGGATTTGAAATAGATGACCCTTGAGGTTCCACCCAATCTGATGGTTCTCAACATGAAACAAATAGAGGAAAAATATATATGACTCACAGAACAGTTCCAGTGAGTTTTTGTTTCTTTTCTGTCCTAGGGTAGCTGAAAGGGCATGAGTCCATTTGCAGGTTCTGTTAATAGTCCTTGACTGATGAGTGAGACTGTCAACACAGGACATGGAATGCAAGAACTAACCAACTTCCAAAAACTCATGTTCTATCAGGGCATGTCTATGCTATTCTGATAAATGTGAGAGCTATTACTTTAAAAAACAAAAAATCAAAACTCCCTGCTACATTTGCACTGTAGTACGGCAGAAGATTTTCTTGTCCTTGCAAGCACCAGTGTGAACAAACTAAAAACATACCCATCAGTATAGTGTGGACGTTATCTACAATACAGGTGTCAGGCTCAACCGAGTGCAGGGGAAGAATCAGGCTCAGAAATTGAGCCAAGTGTGAGAGAGGCCCGGCTCTGCAGATGAAAGCTGGCTGACAGGAAGCTCAAACTCCCTTCACAAAGAAGTCACAGACACAGATAGCTCTCAAGAAGGGGGAGAGTTAAGAGGCAGTCAGAGGGTTGCTAGGCAACCAGTAGAGAGGCAGGGGATGGAGAGTGTGTCTAGTGGAAGTGGGGAGGGGAAAGTCCAACCTCTCAGTCCCCATTCTCGAAGACTGGACAAGGTCAGAGTGCAATGGAAGGGCAAGAGGGGAAGGGGAGAATCTGGCGTCCTTCCTGCTGTGAGAGGGGCGGAGATTCAGACTGACCAACTCCTTCAAGGAGATCAGGCTAGAAGTCGTGCTCTGGATGTGTTTTTTTGTAAATAAAAGTACATAAAACTGCCGGAGAGTCATTAATTCTTACTGAGGCTTGCTTGCCTGTCTGAGAACATTACAACAGACCAACAGAGATTCTCCTTAAGAAAAAAGGAACTCTTGCTTGGTCTCTAGCCTCAGGAAACATGTTCTCAACACCTATTATTACCATGGTTTCTCAGAGCTTTTAGCTATCCAAAGGGTGCAAGGAAAAATTGAATTCAAGGGGTGGCAAAAGTCACAAGTAATGGGGGCTGCTAGAAGAAAGTTGCTGCTACCTGGCCTTTCCATATTAACTATGAACCTGGCTATATTTATGAGTGTAGCTAGTAATGGTGGCCCTGGAAAGCAGGGGAGCCGAGGAAACATAGCTATGCTGCCCAGTTTCTGTATCCTGTGGGTAGAAAGAAACAGAAAATTTATACATCTGCACAAAAATAGCCCTATAAATTTTGGGATCTACCTCGCACTATATTAACAGCAGGAGACCACAAATAGTTTTCTGCAGATATATGCTTTTACTGACATAGGTTCTATGAGGGGGGATTCCTGTGCAGTATTACACAGAACATGTGCTGGCCTGTTGAACTCCACAGTGTCAAGTGAGCAGGGTGGCTGTTCAAGAGCAAACATCCAAAGTGTTATTTGTCAGCTCTTATAACCACTTTTCTCTGGCCTCACTGTTTGGAGGTGTCGTTTCCCACAAGCTGGGTACAAGTCCTGCCAAGTTGACAGTAGGGCTGCTGCTGTTTCCTGTTGTGTTTGTGGCTTCCTAATGGCTACCTGCTCTGCTCAGAGATGCTCTTGGGACCACAGTTGCCATGCAGTATTAAGCATATGTTGTGCAGATGGATTGCACAGATGTATGGATCTGGCAGCAGCTGTTTCACACTGCACTTGTAATAAGGAAAACCCCCACAGATCTTGGAGAAGAGGCAGGAAGCGCATCTTTCACCCTCTCACAAAGCAGAAATTAAAAACCTACCAATCGCTGCTTAAACAACAAAAGAAAAGTGCATTGGGCAATACAAAGGGCACAATCATAGTTTGCTTTAAGTGACAGGCTAAAACATTTTTGTTTACTCGGACCGTCAATTGTTAATTGGATGGGTAGTGAGTTATGTTTCTTGACCTTCCTAGTGCTAATAATTTAATGTAGTGGTGAGGGTGTGCCCTTTTATAAATATTCTTGGAAGGGCATGTTTACCTATTGTGTTTTAGGTTTGGTTTAAATTGAGTTTTACTGTCTTTTATGCTGTAAGTCACTTTGGAACATCCAAAGCCTGCCTGCTGGTCTCCTGCTTTGCTTCAAAGGAAGTTGGCCCATTAGGGCAAATGAGGGACCGTCCCACCAACCTCAGTGTGCCCTAATGGCTCTCACCTACCTGCCTTCCCACTTAGCAACAAGACCAGGGGGTGGAAGTGCCTGTCTCCTCCTCTTCCTTAGTCTCTGTGTTGCCCTTGTAGAATTCAGGATGGTAGAGACAAAACCAGAATTAGGAAGCTCTGTTTGTCATTGGCTCTGGCTCTTCCTACTCTTGGCCTCCCTTCCTCCTGCCCTATCCCTTCCAATGGGCACCAGCGGCCACTGCTCTGCTGCTCACCTTAAGTACAGTACTGCCATCACCGCTGGTGATGTCACCAAGCTGTGCTCTCGACCACAGTAGACTATATACACACTTTTCCTGTTACCCTTTATCATCTTCCTTCCAATCAGTCCCATTCAGCTTTACAGCAATGAGGATCAGCAGGAGAGGGCAGGTGAGTGAGGGGGCAACAGCAGCATCCATTTGACAAGCATAGTGCCAGCAGTGCATGGGTCCTAGAAATGCTCAGCCATGAAATGATACTCAGATACTCAGCTGAATGAAACTTCCAACTAAAGCTGGCAGCTGCCTGCTCTCTCCTGGATTAGCCAGTTTCTGACAAATGTGCGCCTTTGTGCAGATGTTTAGATTGAGATGAGTGAGGAATTTATTAATGGTTTGAGAATGCAAAGAGCTTTCTGTACTTTTGTCTGTGTGAGTCGTCTGCTCTAGGGCACAAAACACTTCACTTTTTCCATTCACTTCCAGGCTGCTTCTGCATTATGCACCCACTTGCTGCTTCTGCACAGACTTGCTCTCTTCGTCAAAAGAGCTCTCCCGGACAAGGGGGAATGCAGATTTCTGCCCCATTTATTTCACTCTACCTTGATGATGTCACCTTTACATAAGCTGGGGCGCTACGTCCCATGATGTATGCCTTTAGATTTATAACATCATGGCCACACACAGAGATGTTACAGCCAACCTGTGATCGTTTCCTTGATTTCTGAAGTTCAGAGGCAAGTACTGGCACTTACTCAGCCAAAACAGCATCATCCACACACAAGAAAAGATTATTAGCAGGCTTGGCGGAAACTCCAAGTTTTGCAGAAGGAACAAGCCTTGTTTCTTAAGTTAAAAAAAAAAAGAGCTGCCTTATACTGAGTCAGATCATTAGTGCACCTAGTTCTGTGTTGTCTAAACCAGGGTTTCCCAAACTTGGGCCACCTGGTTTTGGACTACAATTCCCATCATTCCTGCCCACTAGTCCTTCTAGGGATTATGGGAATTGTAGTCCAAAAACAACCAGAGACCCAAGTTTGGGAGGCCCTGGTCCACATTGAGCAGTGGCTCAGCAGGGTTTCAGGCAAGGTTCTCTCCCAGTACCTGGAAACACCAGGAATTGAAAAGCAATACATCACTAAGCCATGTCCCCCTCCTTTCATATTTATTAAATGTAAGATGCCCTCAAAAGGTCTTAGGGCTTTGTCCCTCTCCCAGCAAATATAATGCAGTATCTTTGTGGTGAATTAATGACCTTGCCAAAGGTTGTGGTGTGTTTTTCGGGGGGGGGGGGTATTTAGCACAGAGGGACGCGGGTGGCACTGTGGGTTAAACCACAGAGCCTAGGACTTGCCTATCAGAAGGTCGGCAGTTCAAATCCCCGCAACGGGGTGAGCTCCCATTGCTCGGTCCCTGCTCCTGCCAACCTAGTAGTTCGAAAGCACATCAAAGTGCAAGTAGATAAATAGGTACCACTCCGGCGGGAAGGTAAACGGCGTTTCCGTGCACTGCTCTGGTTTGCCAGAAGCGGCTTAGTCATGCTGGCTGCATGACCCGGAAGCTGTATGCCGGCTCCCTTGGCCGATAAAGCGAGATGAACGCCGCAACCCCAGAGTCAGCCATGACTGGACCTAATGGTCAGGGGTCCCTTTACCTTTACCTTTATTTAGCACAGATCTAAATTTATAGTGCAAACCTTCATTTCTTTCACTTGCCACTGCAGCTTCTTGGATGGAGAAGGATTCCCCGCCCATTGCATAGTGCCACAGAAGCATGGAAGCTGCTTTCCCATGACACAATTGCACATCAGTGGGGAGTGGGTAAAAATAAAACCACTTCATGGAGAAGTGAATCATATGGGAACCCAACTGGTTCCTAGACAGGAAGGAGGGTGCCAGACAGAATATTGGAAGACCCAGCCACAGCCACATATCTGCAATGTATTTCCATGGGATCTGATTCCTTACATTTTATGAACGCCTAGGAAATATCTGACCTCCCACCCCTCTCACCTAAGGAGGTCTCTCCATGAAGAACAGAGACCACAGTTTCAGACAGAAATGGAGAGAGAGGAGAAAGCTGAGTTTGGACTCTGCAAGCATATTCTGTCTTCTGAGAGATCTGATATAATCTGTGGTTTTTGGCTGTTTGTTGAAGTGTTGAGCTATGCATAACCTTGTAAATGAATGCAGATATTACAATATGCCAATAAGTCTCCATCAACCACTGTCCAAAGGGACCCAAACCAAGGAAAGGACAGTACCCCTGGAACACCTAAGCATTTGGAGAAGTGGGACAAGTGTAACAGTATCATTAGCATAACAAACTTTTGTGTTTGATAAAACATCTAGCAGAATCATAGTTCTGAATAGTTTTGTGAAACTAAAAAGCCTATACTTAAGCAAAGGTGTCCAGTAAAGCATAGCCCTTTATCCTGTCTCTCTCTCCATGGCATTTCTCTGTGTTTCCTGACCTTTCTGTATTTAATCATGGTCATGGCTGATAGAGAGTGTGGACTGTTCCCCCAAAACAGTGCCTACGCTTTGCCTGTGCCAGCAATGAGAAGCCGACAATGTGAATCTCTGTATACAATGCAGAACTCGAGGTCCACTAGAGTCCAAGCCTGCCTGGTATATCATCCAATTGCTCCCCTGGTCTCCCATTGATGAAAATCAGGCTTGAAGGATTTGCCAAAGCATCTTGTTTAAGTTACAAAGGCTCCTCGTGCACCGAGGATTGAGCTGCCTGCCAGGATTCTTTAACACAGCAATTGATTTACAATATAATTAGAAGCAAAGAGGCATCCTGCGGAGCCGCTTATCCATCCTTAATTTTCCATAAGCAAAGGGTCTATTTTTAAAACTGGAAGGGCCTAGCGGAGTCTTGTTTTCCAGAGGAGGGAACAGGCAACAGGAGCCCCTGTGGCAGCTAGGCAGGCAGATACTACCCACCCTGTGCCCTGAAGGCAGTGCTGTAGCTTTACACAGGAGTACATCACTCCCCTCCTTCCCCATTTCAAAAAGATGGCTTATCCTGCTTTTTCGCATCTGTGCAGTGTGAACTCTGGGGAGCAATCAACTATCATTACCTTCAGCAGGAGGCAGGCCAGTCAGTGGGAAGGAACGACTCCCAGGGATGCACACTTTTGTCCAAATGAACAAGTGCATGGGGCATCAGTCACATTCCTGAGAACACATGCACACACTTAGGCACAGGTGGATGTGATGGATGATGAGGCAGCCTTGTTGGCCCCTCTCATCTCTCCCTTTCCCAGTCCTGCCATCATTTCCCTCCCTTACCTACTGGAAGAAGAAGGGCTGCAGGTGTGCCAAAAAGGAGGTGCAGGGAGGAAGACAAGAGGAACGGGTGGGGAAATGCAGCTACCTTATCTCAAATGACATTAGGGAATGGTTGTAGCTTAGTGGCAGAGCACAGGCTTTGTATGCAAAAGGTCCCAGGTTCACTCACTGGTACATCTAGATAGGGATGGGAGAGAACCTCACCCGAAATCCTGGAGAGCGTCTGCCAGTCAGTGCCAATAATACCAGGTTAGATGGACCAATGGTCTGACTAGGCAGATGGAAGCTTCCTGTGCTCCTATGTAAAACGATACACTTGGTCTCGGGCAACTCTAGGCATAAGCACCACCTCTTTCATACATGAATCAACCAGGACCCTGTGGTCTTTATCAGAGGTCCTTCTATGTGTGCTTCATCTGAGGGAGATCCAATGGTGGCTACATGAGGAGGGGCTTTTTCATTGATGGCCCTGTTTGTGTAATATTCTCCCCAGGGAAACACACCTGACACCATCATTGTCAGTTTTTAGGTGCTAGATTATTGGGGCTTTTGGTTGCTTAGTTAACCCCTATTATGGTGCTCATCTTTTAAAGGAATGGGGCAGGATTTGTATTGTTCGATGAGCATGTTAGGAATTTTGTATTATATGTTGTTTTTAATTTAATTAATTTTTCAAATGCCCTTCCCAATCCACAGCATAGTATTTAATAAAGGGATGGTAGCAATAATTGGGCAAAATCCCCCAGAGACCAAAAGAGAGTAGGAAAACAAGTAGTGATAGATACGGATGGTGGTGTAAAATGCCTTATATGGTTATATGGTGAATTAAAAAGTGAACATCTTAGGTGTACATGCACACTAAAAGTGCAGCATATGAATGAAATGGCCAATAGTGAGTTCATCAACAACACTGCTTGTTACAAGCATAAAATAAGAAGCATATTGTTTACCCAAACTCTGCCCTTATGATGGGGCAGGAGGGAAACATACAAATGTAAGGGTTCATACAAAGTATTATTAGAGGACTATATATTTATCAATGACAGTTAGTCCAAAATGTCTGATAAAGATGTAAAATGTGCATGCAAGATTATATTATACATGGTTGCCAGAATGTACCTGTGGAGGGAGATTTGTAAGAATCTTCAGTGGCTCCTCATTAAGTCAATGCTTTTAAAACAACAACACATTATTGAACATAAGAAGAACCCTGCTAGATCATGCCTCTGTCACTAGAGGCAGAACATAGCTATTGTGGCTAGTAGCCATTAATGGCCTTATACTCCATGAAATTGTCTAATCCCACTCTAAAGGCATCCAAACCGGTGGCTGTCACTGCACCTCGTGGGACTGAATTCCATGGTTTAATGATGTGTTGTGCAAATAAACATTTCCATCTGTCTGTCCAAAATCTTCCAATATTCAGCTCTTATTGGATGGCTCGGCGTTCTAGTTTTATGAGAGAGGAATAAATTCACATAACAGCGAAGTTTACTCTGACTTTGCTTTTGATTAAGGGCTTGTCCTCACTAGAGTTTACTGTGTGCTTGCTGCTGTTTGCATTCCCATTTAATTTGCATAGCCCATATGATATGACCCTCAAACAACACCAGTCTCAATGCTTTCCCTCTGTAAATTCAGGTTTACTCAATACAGGGATAATTTAACAAGATGTGGGAAATTAGGCTCCAAACTGCTCCACTCAGGGTTGCAGACTTTTTGGTTTTTCGATTGGTGCGTGGATCAGTTGTCACTTTCTCTTACTCCCCTTTCCATGCCCACCATTTTCTTAATGCTTTCATTTCTTTTCTCTGCTTGTAACAATTTCTCGTGTATTCATGAATGGAACATTATTATTATTATTATCCTTCAGATTTGGACAAAACCAGAAAAAAAACACCAAAAAAATACAGTTTACTTTTGCACACTTCTTAGGCAGGGATTTTTTTAAAGAAAGTAATATTAATAAAATATGCACACAGCTACCTGCACACATGCCTTGTTGGTACTTAACTGGCATAATAGAATCACACAAATAGAAGGCTGGGAAAGGGAATGCCTTCTGGTATGAATGGGAAAGACCAAAATTACTTACCATTTACAGATTCAAATGCATGCAGTTGTGGATAACGCCATTCTAATTCAAGGGGGGGGGAGTGGTTTAATAGATAAACAATGCTCAAATGTGGACAAGCCCTTTAGAAGACTTTTCAAAATGGGTTAGTAGAACAGCTCATAGCACATTGGAAACCATTTGTAAGTGTGGAGCCTTCTTGCCACTTTTGCAAGTTTGCATCTTGGTTATTTCTTCCACCTCCATTTTTCTTTTGCCTCTCTTATGTGTTCAGTTTATCCGTATGCTTTATCTTATGCTGCCCTGTGACTGAAATAAAGTTTGATACTGATACTCTTTTTCCTCTCAGTTCTTACATTTCTGGAAATCCTATATGGTAATAGTAAGCTCATTCTCCAGTTATGAATCCTTACGTAGCTAAAATGGCACCATTCATGTACAAGGGCGAGGCACTGTCAGGTGGCGGGGGGGGATGGGACCCCCAGACATGCAGAAATTCAAAAAACCTTTACAGGTGGGCACATAATGCTGATTGGCTATTGTGGGGGTGGGGCTGAAATATCCTGGAAGATGGCATGGCTGGAACCCTGAACAGGGCATTCTACACTGCAACATTTTGTTGCAGATTTCTCTAGCAAAATAGTATTTTGCTCCATGATTGGTATGTGCAGATGCAGACAGTCCAGATGAGCCATGATCAGAGATAGGATGATAAGCTAAAATGACCAATATTCCTAACATCAAGGCTGTTCTTATGTTCTTGCCTGACACAATTCCATGGAAGTCACCAAAGTTCCATCTGCCATGAACTTTGCCCACTACAGCTAATTTCCCTGACCTAACGTTCTCATCTTCCAACGAGGCCACCTCCAAGTGATACAAAAATACATATCTGTCTGGTAAACATCTCTTTTCTAAACCAACTAGATTTTCACACAGACACAACATTTCCCTCCTGCAGTAGATTCCCAAGCCCCTCTCCAATTTTAAATTCTGCCAGTAATGGGGATTCCGTTTCATCCCTTGGGAGATTACTCCACAGACTCATAGATCTTATTACCAGGAAGGCAGGATTTCCCCATATCTGTCCTCCATTAGCCAGTTGTTGGATTAGCAATCACTCACTATTCCTAAGCAGTTTCCTCCCTGACAGGCTAAAGTGGTTCTTTTGCCTTCGTTGTCATTCGTCATGATGACAGTCTTAGATCCTCCTCAGAAGAAGTACAATACCTTTACATTAATCAGCATTCTGTTTTTCTACTAGTAAACATTCAAAGATTTCATGCTGCTGTCTAAACCAAACTTACTTTCCCCAGGGCCAGTCACCCAGTTAAGATGTCATGTTCAAATCCCATTGCCCTCTCTTTATGTGGCATTTACATTGATCAATCCATCCAAAACCATGGCTAAGCAGAAAATGTTAAACTGTGTTCTCTCTTTTCTGGTTTCAAGCTCACAAAAGCCTTTCAGTCACTACACTGGGAGAGGTGTTTTGTACATTTTGACTGTATATGAGAGTATATGAGAGTGAGTGAAGGATTTGAATATTTCCCTGTGTTAAAAACTCCAAATGGGTGGCCATTTGCTCCAATTAATAATTTCCAGCATGGTACCTTCCTGAAAATAGTCTCCCCATCCCCTTTTTGAGTTAGAGTGGAAACTTTTATCAGTCCCACTGCACCACCACCATTATTAATCAGTCACCTCCTTCACTGGATGGGCTTCCACACATGTTCAAATGTATCCCCAGCTCCTGCTCTGTGACCTAAGATGCAACAATCTGGGGCCCTCCAATAGTCCATTTATGTACCCCTCTTCACAGAGGGTACACCCAGCGGTTTCTAACCCTATGCTCAATTTTCACCAGCTTTGTAGAATTGTATTTGTTTGACCACAGGTCATCACGGAACAGCCTGTACTCCATTATGCAGATAGGTGCCAGGCCAGCAGCGGCACTTGTCTCCCGCAGTGGGGTTGGCTTTGACCACAGAATAATGCTGTTGGGTACAGCTTTGCAATCTCCAGAGCAAGGCTGTGGGGAGCCAGAGCACATTGCCACGCTAGGCTGGGGTGACGTAGAGGCCTCCCAGGCACAGCTCTGCCAAGAACCCATTATGTTCTCCAGATGCTGCTTTTCCTCTCCACAAAGGGCAGCAATTGACACAACAAACCAACTATTTGTGAAATGGTTCTGGAGGGGCAAAGCAGCCCACATTAAATAGAAACATCTTTACCCACCCCCAAAAAAGTGCAGTGGGGAAGAATTCCCGAGACCTGATGTTATACCACTGGGCACAGGCATGGAAATGTGCATGAGAATGAATTTTCCAGATGAATGCTTTACCCTCAAGCAACCTAGTGCATAATTTATTTAGAGAAGTAGAAGGCACTAATGTGGCAGTGCCACAGGAGGCAACTAAGTCAGCTGCTAAAATTATCTATAATGAGATCTTCTTCGAATCATAGGATGGTACAGTAGTATTGGAAAGGACCTGAGGCTATCCTGACCTATTTCTGCACTGAATGATTCGCCTTGCCCAAGAGGAGCCTGCTAGATCAGGTGAAAGGCCCATCCAATGTTCTTGCAGTGGTCAACCAGGGGCTCATGGGAAGCCCTTGAGCAGAACTTGAGGAGAACACTACTTTCCTCACCTGTGATTCCCAGCAACTAGCACCCTGCCTCCACAAACATACCAATCCCTATCAGCTTTAGATTCTATTCAAGATGAGTGTAGTGACCATCCACTTAATAATTTCCCAGAAACCAGGAGAAGCAAGGAAGGACGTTAGCATACCATTCCAGTGGCCTCTGCTGAACAGAGTATGCATGGATCAAGAAAGCACTTGTATCATACAGTTCAAAAGGAAAGCAAGCTTGTCGTAGCTTGCAAATAAACTAGTGAATTTCTCTCCTTGTTTTAATTCATGCAGTCACATACATGCCTCTTTCTTTCTGCATGGAGCTATCTTTATTGCCCCCACTACACACATTTATATAAAATTAAGTCTACAATACTCAACACACAGCTCCTGGTGGTAGCAGATAACAAATCTTTGCCCTTTTCTATCCGACAGCCCTTCAGGTATTTGAAGAGTGGTATCAGGTCCCTTCCTCCCTCTTCACCGTCAGTTCTCCTTCTCCAACAAACCTAGTTCCTTCAAATTTTCTTCATAAAAACTTTTGTACCGTACCCTTAGTAATCCTTCCTCTGAACCTGTTTTGGTTTGTCAATTTCCTTCTTAAAAGTACAGCATTCAGAACTGGGTGGTAAAACTGTTCCTGGTCTGTGCCACTACAGAAGGCAGGTGCAGAGACTGCCTGAACTCCCCTTATTTTAAAACAAAAAAACCAACTGACATGAGGAAGGATTCTGATCTAGCCTGCTTCTTGACGTATTCACGTTCTACATATGGGATTTTAGGCAGGATTTCCCATGCAGGGGCATTCAGAGGTGTAACTCTCTAGCAACAGACTGACCCAGGAACAGTTTCCCTCATGATGAACCCTTTAACTACAGCAGACGATGGGAACATTACATGAAAAATGGATGAGAACAAAAGTCCAGAAGGAAATAGCCAATAGACCTGATATGATAGATTTATCACACATATACACACATCAAATTTAGAACTTTCAGGCTGATGCTTTGACTTCCCACCAGGTGTTTATCTACGAAGCTCTAACCTCTTTACAGAATCTTCTAGACTAGAGGAAATTCTCAGATTGCTCAGAAACAGGAGGTTCTGAAACTTTTCATTATTTCAGACAAGAGCATCCCGCCATTAGAAAAGAAGGGAGAAAGGATGCCGTCAAAGTGAACAGTCATAATTTGGAAAAGCACATTGTTATTTCTGGAAAGGGTTCTACAGCTTGCAATTTACAACCTCTGTGAAAAGTTTCAGCTATTTACACAATCCCAGCCTTGAATTGGCAGCTGTGATATGCCTGCTCTTATTTTGCTTGTAGGCTTATGTAGCATAATGCGTAAATGCTGAACTGCTCTCTGCCTTTTGCGGTATATGGGGTTTTAATTTATGTGATGTGGACGAATGATTTGTGATTGAAACGCTTCATAAGTCTGTTTCATCTTTGGAACCAATAAAGAATAATCTGTTTCTGCTTCCTTCAATGCAAGATACGGAGAAGCGTTTTAATTTCCTTATGGTTTTCTTAAACAAGGCGGCATTTAACACAGAACAGAAATGGGATCTATTGAACAACCTGCCTGGACTTACTACGGGGCAGTGAAACCAACAAGGTTTAAAGCAGGGGTCAGCAAACTTTTTCAGCAGGGGCCCGGTCCACTGTCCCTCAGACCTTGTGGGGGGCCAAACTATATATTTTTTGGGGGGGGGAATGAATGAATTCCTATGCCCCACAAATAACCCAGAGATGCAATTTAAATAAAAGCACACATTCTACTCATGTAAAAACACCAGACAGGCCCCACAAATAACCCAGAGATGCATTTTAAATAAAAGGACACATTCTACTCATGTAAAAACATGCTGATTCCCAGGGAGTTCGTGGGCTGGATAGAAGGCCTTAGTTTGCCTACCCATGCTTTAAAGCATAGCTTGACTTTAGGCAGTTTGCTTGACTATTATGAGGAATTTTCACCCTTCTATAGATGTATCAGGGACGTGGGTGGCGCTGTGGGTAAAACCTCAGTGCCTAGGACTTGCTGATTGCAAGGTCAGCGATTCGAATCCCCACAGCGGGGTGAGCTCCCGTCATTCGGTCCCAGCTCCTGCCCACCTAGCAGTTCGAAAGCACCCCTAAGTGCAAGTAGATAAATAGGTACCGCTTTATAGCGGGAAGGTAAACGGCGTTTCCGTGTGCGGCGCTGGTGCTGGCTCACTAGATGCCGCTTAGTCACGCTGGCCACGTGACCCGGAAGTGTCTGTGGACAGCACTGGCTCCCGGCCTCTTGAGCGAGATGAGGGTGCAACCCTAGAGTCGGACATGACTGGCCCGTACGGGCAGGGGTACCTTTACCTTTATAGATGTATCATCTGGACAGGTGCTAAACTTTTGCATTGAGGAGATGATATAGTAGGATAGGACAAGTAATGTTCTTCAGGTCAGTTGGTTGGCATCCATCTGTCTTGGGAGACAATGGTGCAGAGCACCTTTTGGGATGAAGTCAAACCATTGGAGAGTTACTCTATAGTTGTGGCTGTAGAGACTGTTATGGGAGAGACATGTTTGTTTGTTTTTTGCATTGGGTAGTAACTGGTGGAGTTGTAATTTTCTTCAGTTGCTTGTATCACAGTGGGAGTGCAAGGGCAACTGGATATATTTTATGAAACAATGAGGCCTCTTGGCATGTTATGACCACCATCTGGAAGTCTCTTGAAACAGCCTGTGCATGATGGCTGCACCATATGCCAGTGGCCTGCCACCTGGACCGTGCCCATCATGAAGAGTTTCTATGCTGCCACCAAGCACTTCCAGAAGTGTCTGGTGATGGGAAGGGAAACTCCATACAAGTAGGACACTCTACATGTTTTGATCACCATGTGGAGCAACATTCAGCCTGTTTCCACTGGCCTCCACATATTGCATGGCCACTTTGAGAACTGGGAATTCCAATTGCCATCTTAATATAACACCAAGGAACGACTACCTGGTGGACCGTATTTTATTCTGAAAAGGGATGAACTGGGTCCAGCACACCAACAAATACTTTTTAAAAACTAAATACAGAGACTTTTAATAAAATGCATTCCAGCCCATAAAGGAACAGCACATTGGTTTTCTTGAGACATGTACTATTTAGAGTCTCTGCAAAAACAAATAAAATGCCCATTACAAAACAAGTACTTAGAAGAAAATGCTGTGGAAAACTCTCGGGAGAACACTGTGTTTTAATATGGTCTGTGTACAGTGCATCATTGCTGGTCTGCTAAAAACTGTGCTCTAACAGAGCAAAAATGCATCTGCATTCCTTCAGGGTAAAAATATTCATGTGCAGACATCATAGTGAATCACAGAAATTTTTCCCCTCTCTTTTTCTCCTGAAGCTTCTAGAAGTTCATCTCAAACTAGTGGTAGTCATTGTTGTTCAAAGTACCTGCTGGGACCTAGCTTGCTGAATGAACAGTACTGTTGCATCTATTTTGTCTCTGTGCCTTATATATCATACCATTGATCTATCTAGCTCAGTCTTGTCTACACTGGTTGGCAGCAGCTGTCCAGGGTCTTGAGGTATTTCACATAACTTGGGATTTTCTTCATAGACTTACCACTGGACCTTTGTGAAAGTATGTTCTTCAGTTCTTTATGTGATTGATAATTGGGAAATTATGACTGAATGCCTGATTGGAATCAAGAAATAATAGCATATTCTTCCTGCAAACTTGGTGCAGTGCCATTACTAAAAATGTGACCTATTCCTGATTTGAAATCTCACTTCTGCTAGGTACTTGCTAGAGAAATGTGGCTTCACTAAGACTAATACCCCAGCTGATCTGCAATATTATGCTAGCCTACTTTAAAGTGTCATTATGAGAGAGAATGATTGTGAAGTGCTTTGAACACTTGACATGTACTATATCAGTGCAAAGAAATATTATTCTGCTGACCTTTTCCCTCTTTTTCTCAAAACTCTTTACTGCTCAGCTCCTTGGTCCCATCTCTCTCTGCTCTCTTTCTCCAAAAGTCTCATAGAAGCTAATTGTTGCCAACTTACATCTCTTGGCTTCACAATCCAGAGTCCTAGTCTGGATTCATAGCCTTTTTTTTACTTTTGCAGTCATCTTGTGACTGAGTTCACCATGAGTAATTTAATAATTGGCTAGACCAAGACTATTAAATGTAATGTAATGATCTCTTTGTGGGGTGCCCTTGAACACTATTTGCAAATTTCAGTGCAGTTACTTGTAGGTTTGTGGAGGTAGGTATATAGCTGCTTTGTTGTTGTTTGCTGTTTACAATCTTCCTGTCTGGTTCCATGCTCTGTTCCAAGTGCATCTTACAACATTTAAAGTCCTACAGATTATGGATTTGATATATCCTATGGAACACCTTTTCCTAAATGGCGTCTCCGTTCGCAATCGCTAGCTAGAAAAATCAGGCAACAGGTAATGGGATAGAAGAGTTTGGATTTGATATCCCGCTTTATCACTACTCTAAGGAGTCTCAAAGCGGCTAACATTCTCCTTTCCCTTCCTCCCCCACAACAAACACTCTGTAAGGTGAGTGGGGCTGAGAGACTTCAGAGAAGTGTGACTAGCCCAAGGTCACCCAGCAGCTGCATGTGGAGGAGCAGAGACGCGAACCTGGTTCCCCAGATTACGAGACTACCGCTCTTAACCACTTCAACACACTGGGAAAGACACAATACTGATACAGATGGGCAAATAGTTTGACATGGTACATAGCAGCTTGCTATCTGTTGAGGCCAGCTGAGGGTGAAATTAGATATGACATGCTTCCCATCTACAGTCCTTGTATGGATTAAACAAACACAAATGGTGGGACAGGATGACACCAGAACAGGCCTGTGGCATGGTGGCAGGGGGAGTGCTTTAACCATTTGTCATGGTTCAAACAGAGCGTGGTAGGTGGGCATGCCCACTATTTTCCTCCCTCAAGGGCATCCGTACAAAGATGTCAATAACACCATGTCTAATTTATTTTTCAAAGACTTTGTTGAGCGTTCCTCATTAATGGAGGGCTTAGGAACACGGGAAGCTGCTTTAGGAAGTCAGCCCATTGATCTATCTAGTTCAGTACAGTGGTACCTTGGGTTACATACGCTTCAGGTTACATACACTTCAGGTTACATACGCTTCAGGTTACATGCGCTTCAGGTTACAGACTCCGCTAACCCAGAAATAGTGCTTCAGGTTAAGAACTTTGCTTCAGGATGAGAACAGAAATCGTGCTCTGGTGGCGCAGCGGCAGCAGGAGGCCCCATTAGCTAAAGCGGTGCTTCAGGTTAAGAACAGTTTCAGGTTAAATACAGACCTCCGGAACAAATTAACTACTTAACCCGAGGTACCCCTGTATTATCAACACAGACTGGCAGCAGCTCTCTGGGATTTAAGGCAACTTTTAGAAACTTCCTCAAAATGAGTGGATTGGTAAAAAGGAAAGTCAAAGTCAAGAGGGCCAAGTTACTCCAAAATACTTGGGAGTTGTTTTAAACATACAATATTAGAAGTTTAACTGGAGTGAATACTACAGATCAGCAAAGGTAGCATGAGGGCCAAGAGGATGCTGGTGTGGTTAATGAGCAGAGTCAAAAGAAGCTGTTAGAGACAAGAAGGTATCCTTCAAAAAATGGAAATCTTTTCCAAATGAAGGGAACAAAAAGGAACACAAACATTGGCCAAAAAATGTTTTGAAGAAACTAGGGGATGCAAAAAAAGAAATTGAGAAGCACACGTGCGCGCGCACACACAAAATCATTAAGAGCAACCTCACTGTTATCTCTTAGGTGTCCTGTCTTGTTTTTTTGTGTGTGTGTGGATTTATACACTGGCTTTCAGAATGTCTTCTCACAAGGTAGTTTTACAATACAATTAATAGTTTAAGCAGAGTATTTGTAAACCACTTTCTGTACTTTGAGTGGAAAAGCAGCAAATACACTATTAAAATAAATAATAACACAAACATAGAATACATTTTTAAGAACCATGAAAACAGATGCAAGTCAAACAATAAATAAACAAATGCAATGCAAACAGGTCCAAACACCAGAAAGTGACAGTCATTCATACTTCCTTCTTCCTTGAATTATAACATCCGAAGCCCTTTTATGAGTAATGAATTAGTACAGCTGCCATACATAGAAGGTGGGAGATGGATTGGTTTGGTAGCAAATGATTTTTTCTTTGAGGAATCAATTGCTTTTGAACTAAGCATTTTATGTGCAAGATCTCCTGTTTATCTGTGGTTTAAACTCTTATTGCTTCTTAGGGCAAATACAAAAACACTGGATTATATCGTCACTAGAAGGCATTTGTCTTGATAACAACAGCATCCCCACTCCCTGAAAAATCTTACAAATATGTTTAACATGTTGATACAATGAGACAATACAACATCATTTCATTATTCAAGGAATATGCCAATCTGAAAATAACCAAACATTGCACAGCAAAACAAGATGCCACAAAGCTGGGGTTTTAGATTGCCGCAGTGAGCATTTCTGTTTAAACAGAAACAGATTTTTGGCATTAAATGCTTTGTGAACAGTTACAAAGATGGTAGGATAGGTCTCAGTGAGGCCTGTGCTACATGCATGTCTCCAGATTGCAAAACCTCTGGCATATGAGGCCAAGTGGTGTCTCTGGAATTAAGGTCCTTGGAAAGCTTTCCAAGCTTAACTGATGAAAAACAATTAAGACAAACTCTTCCTAAGTTACTCAGATCCCCTTATTGCTTCATTGTAGGGCCTTTTCGGCGGGTGCACCAGTATTGTGAGATACCTTGGCTTCCTCTCCAGTTGTTTTTGGCAATGTGGCAAAAGCATTTTTATTCCGAAAGACGTTTGTCTGCTAAGATCATTTTTCACTGTGGTCTCTGCCATTGTTGCTTTTAAATGGATTTTAATGTTATGTATTCTATCTGTTGTGTAGTTATGGAGCCCTGCCAGCAGAAGCCCATGCAAAACTTGCACTAGCACAATGGAGCTTTCCCCCACTTTTCTTCCCTTTGCCTCCCATTCCCCCATTTGCTTGGGGGGGGGGGGAAGGATAACCACACACACCCCCCGACAGCACACAGAGGGAAGAGAGGACAGATCATTCCATCAGGCAAGCAGAAATGTCTGTGCTGCCAGAGTAATTTCCTTAGTGCTGAGTTGAATTCCTCCCAATGTATTTTTTATTGTTTTGTTCTTGTATTTTAATACAATTTATTGTACAGTGATTCTGAAATGCACCCTGAGTGGTGTATGGGCACCAGAAGGATGGGGCAGAATTTGTTAAGGCTAGACAGACATCGTAACTGTGAATTAATGCAGCATTAGTGGTGAAGCTCATACACTACAATAATGACATTTCTTAGTAAGGCATGCACAGGACAAGGAGATAATGTGGAACTTTAGAAAAGAAGGGATGCCATAGCATCTGCCTTCCTGTTTCCTGTTCAGCCTAGGCTACTCTGTAGCAATCGTGGTCCAGACTAGGGGTGGGAAATTTCTGCTCGCATTTTAATTTGAACCTACCTAATTTGCACTTCCCAAACTAACATGCAAACCAGAACACAGCTCTTTTGAAATTCACACTAATTTGAATTTTGCAGTGCAGTTATCTAATCAAAGAGTGGGCACAAAAATTGCTGTACTACTGAAAAACACACACCCAGATGCTTGTATTGTGGAAAACGATGTACAAAATGCATTCCATTAGGGGGAAATTGCTTGCAAAAATGTATATACTAGGCAAAATTGCATACAAAAATGAGTATATTAGGAGAAACATGGATTAAAATGCATTCAAATTTTAATGCTGACATTTTAAAAATATGCAAACGTATGCAGAAATGGGGTGAAATGAACTTAAGATGGGGAGGGTGAGAGAAACAGAAACTGACAGATTTGTCGAAGCCTAGCTCCAGACCTCACAGAGGTGTTGCCCTGTTTTCCTCTGCACCTGATCAGCCATTCTCAGTGGTATGAAATAACCCTGCTCTGAACTGGGTACCCAGCTTGTCTGCTAGCTATCATATGGCAGCCTGCCAGAGGGCCCTGCCTTGGCAGAAGCTGCCTGCCAGAGGGTGAAGCGAGGTGATGAGAACAGGACCCTGGGAGCCTCCAGCCAAAGTAGAACATGAGCTGGTTGTTAAGTCTTGCACAGAACACGACCAGTACTGAACGATTAATGGGAAAAACCATCACATTTATTGCGAGAAAACAAAATTTGTGATTGCTGCGGCAATGACATCATCAACTGCACTGCCAGTATAAATAGCATTTGGAGAATTTGCTTGTTTTGTGCTATTTAAAATTACCGTGTGGGAGCCTGTTTCAAAGCGGGTGTGCACACACAAGTGCATATGAACAACGAGGTAGCCATCTTAATGTTTATCTTAAATGTTTATTTATAAAGTCAGTGTCCCCTGCACCTAAAATGGACATTTTTCTACTCTAAAACATATTTTAATTATGGAAAAAATATTTTATATACTGCCATTTCTCTCCCTGTTTTTATAGGGATGTTTATAAACAAACTTACAAATGTGTATACATGGACAGAACAAAAAATGAATGTTTCCTGGTGAAGAGGTTGTCACATGCAGAATACAATGCAATGAGAAAGCAAAAGAAATAGATCCAAAAAAAACAGTATATGTGAGCATGTACCCTAAGCATGTTTATTCAGAAGTCAGTCCCATGGAATTCATTGGAACTTACTCCCTGGGTTAAATGATCTTAGGATTGTGGGCTAAGGTATCATAAACGTAAGACACATATACTCTAAAAGAAAAAGACAGTTACACTACACAACAAATAGCATGCTCCTATTCTTAAGCTTTGGGACATGTTTCTGTACCAGATCTATATTGTGCATTAATACTTAAATTGTGCTGGATATCACCTTTATCCAGAAATCACATCCTATGCCATGGATATCCTTCTTCCAGTATGGGAACTAACTTTCCTGATGAGGAAAGGTACTTGTCATGAGTCCCACAGCACTGTCGGATCAGGCCTGGGGTAGCAGGCTCTGATGGAGGAGGAGCTAAAAACAAAGGGTGGAGCTGAACTGGAGGAGCCTGGGTTGGAGGAGAAGGAGGGATCCCTCCCCCTTTCTATCCCAGCGTCAGTAGCTTTGGGAAGGCAGCTCTCTCCTCCAACTTCCCAGTAGAGGCTGGCAAGGGGCTTTGATATGTCGGGGGAATTTGAACAGATGGTGGTAGTGACTGTACAGGGGCCTGAACAGGAGAGTCCAGTTTTGTCACCTAGAACCAGATGCTGCCTCTGCAGATGGCAGCAGACCCACTGGTCCCAATGGATCACACTTGCTTGCAATCCTGATATTCCCACAAGGCGAGAGAGTCTCGCAAGCAAGTGTGTCATGGCTCATTTATAAAAGCTTGGCGGGAGGTACAGGGAAGCTTGTTGGGACATCTTGGTCACATCCATCTAGTTCTGAAGCCCTGCTCCCAAACACCTGTATCATGACCCCTAAGCCCTGTGTCTGGTGCCAAGCCTGTACCATAAATTGTCCAAATAAAAACCTCTTTGTTACTTCCAAGTAAAAGCCTCAAGCCTCTGTCTGTGTGTGTTGGGCAGGAGTCAGAACCTCTCTCTGCACATGCTTAGAAGACCTTGCTAATTTTCTGTTACATTACACGTTGCAGAGGTGTGTCCTGGTGTGAAAATCAGGTTGTGGGACTATTTACATGAAGCCATGAATACAGCAAGATCCTGAGCAGCAAAGCCAGGAGCCCCTTTGAAGGATATTTGCTCTACATGAATACGATTGTGTCAAAATTGAATGCTTCCATCTTATGTTTGACAGCTGCTTTAAAACTCTTCCTTTCCTTACTCCTTAAACCCCAGATTTTTTTGTTGTTATTTAAAAGTTGTTTACAGTGCTCATAGTCCAACACAAACAGCTCAAGGACAGCAAACAATTGTAGGAGGGAGAGTTGGGGATGGGAGAAGTTAGCACACAGACCTACATCAGCTTCTGCTCTTTGGCTGCTTACCTAATCCTGCGGCCACAAGGGACTTGAACAATCCAGCAGTTCCACTGCCAAGAATGTAGCATTACCTTGATCCCAGCACATGCTGCAAAGCTGGACAGTAATACCACAACTAGGACTGCCGCAGGTCTCGGACTTCCTTGCACAATGGAGCCTTGTGTAGAAGAGGGAATATATGCCTATTGGAATCCTAGAATCTATGCATGCAACCTACAACTGCCTCCACCCCATAGAATAGCCCATTAACGTTTTGTAGAGCATTCACAAAACACACCCCTCTTATATTTTCTTTGTTCAGGTTCCGTTTCCTTCCCAGAAGCCAGAATATCCACTTCTTAACACTACGCAATAACTGCACAATTTCCCCAGGTTTGCATGGCCTCCTAAGCTGCTATCCTGGATGATTAGATTTCTCTGCCCACTATGTTCTAGATTGCGTTATACCCATTTCCTTCTCTATGGTCAATCTCTGCACTCTTTGAATCGATTCTAACCCTTCACTTTCCAAATATCATTGCTTTTGTTTCCTTTTTTTCCTCCCCCACTTCACAGTGAGGAGAGGAGTGTGTGACGGTAGGAGCCCGTTTAACCCTCACCATACAACTCACCAAGGAAAATCACCTCCTAACATTTGGAGATGGTGAAAAGGGGAGTACCACTTGGCTACAAAGCATTAGATGTCTGGAAGCAGAGTTGCTATTCCGCTTCCAGCTTAAAGCAGAACAACAACTGATGCTGCTAAATCATCCACATCTGGAAGCACCCTACATGGCCAGAGACAGAGGCTGCTTTCAGACTGTTGCTAAGTTATGGGGAGATTCAGTGGCATACCAGCAAATGCAGTTGCATAATTAAAGTGGATTTGGCGCTATTTCACAACAAGCGTATTTCCAAAATAAATAAATAAATCACTTTTTGTGGTGAGGAAAATGATAGAAAAATGAACTGCTTGACATGACATCGTAATTACTTGACATGACATCGTATAATTTCCTTGAAAACAAAACAGAATCAGTGGCTGGTAGCAAATGTCATATAACCACTCTGCAAACTTGTGCAGATCTGGATAAATGTTGAATAAACAGGTCATCCAGAAGCAACCCATCCAAGTTTTTAATTTTTTTATATATATATAAATCCACAGAAGTGATGCCTCTAGAACACAACGTGCAATTCATGTACAGTGGTACCTCGGGTTAAGAACTTAATTTGTTCTGGAGGTCTGTTCTTAACCTGAAACTGTTCTTAACCTGAAGCACCACTTTAGCTAATGGGGCCTCCTGCTGCTGCCGCGCCACCGGAGCACGATTTCTGTTCTCATCCTGAAGCAAAGTTCTTAACCCGAGGTAGTATTTCTGGGTTAGTGGAGTCTGTAACCTGAAGCGTATGTAACCTGAAGCATCTGTAACCCGAGATACCACTGTACTCTATTTCAGGGGTAACTAAACTTTTCAGCCTGGGGACCACATTTCAAGTTGTTCAACCATAGGGGGCTGCATTGCAACAGTGATCATAGTGAAAATGGTCACTGCATATGCTCTTGTTCTTGCAGGCTTGTACTGCACTCACAACACATACACATACACACCACACACACCACACAGTCTCTTTGATGCTGTGGCATATCAAGTGGTTGCATGATGCAGAAGGAAGAGAGAATCTGTTCCCCTTTGCTTTGCCCCACACCACTCACATTCTCCTGTTTTAGCACTAATAAAAGCTTCTGCATGTGTTACTCTGTAAGCAGCACTGCAACTACATACATCTTCTAATTTCCTAGACACTTGACGTCCTTCAGTAAGCCTGAAAACTATAGGGTTAAGGTAGCATATAACATATACTTGGTTCAAACAAATTAAGTAGCCATCACTTAGCCTCAGCCCATAATATGTGGCTAATGATACTGGCCTACCTTACAGGACTGTTGCAAAGAGTACTGAAAATTATGCGAAGCTATAAAAATACTAAGTAATGTTATTACGGGTTGTCTGGGGAGGAAAGTGCTGACATTATGGGGCAGAAGTAAATATCTGCCACCCACACTGAGACCTAGTTAGCCAAGCTGTAGCATCCAGATTTGGCTCTGAACTTTCCAGCAGCCCAGGTGCTGGAACAGAGGAACTGAGATTCTAGTTCCAGTTTCATATATTTCCAGGCTGAAGTTAAGAATGATGCAGCTGGAGCACTTCACAGGCGACTATCTGGCTGCAGTGTGTGGAAGGATTTCTAAAACATGAGACAGCTGTGTACAGAAGCCCAGGGAATAATCCCAATGCAAAGCTGTCTCCTTTTCCAGCAATAGTAAAAAGAGAGAGGCTGTGTGGCGCAGTGGCTTGGACAAAAGAAACCCATGGAGGCCCAATGATTTATGGATAAATGGGATGGCCTTGGGCAGTCACTATCTCTGTGGTCTAAACTGCGTCACAGGACTGTTGTGAGGAAAGAAAGGAAATGGCTCCATAATGGGCTCCATTGAGCACTTTGGTAGGAAGGGCAGGACAGAAGTGAGACAAAGGGAGAGAGAAAGAACCAAGCACTGTGCTACTTATAAAAAACCAAAACCAAAACCTTTACCAGCCTGGGCCGGTTTACCTTGCCTGGGCCAGTTCACTCCAGCACAGATCCCTCCATGGGCCGGATCACGCACATGCGTGAGCGCGTGCACCCACGATTTCTGGCGTCTGTGCAGACACGATTTCCGGCACCACGGAAGTGAGTCCCTACACTGTGCTGGTTTAATGCAGCGCGCGGGGACTCGCCGAGTGGGCTGATCGGTTTGGGGGCAGCTCGTGGGCTGGTTAAATGACCCCTGTGGGCAGCTTGTGGCCCATGGGCCTTAGGTTGCTGACCCCTGCCTTAAACCAAGATAACATGGGTGAATGTTTCCTTGGTATTTTTCATGCTTAGATCTCTTCAAAGATTATATCACATCACTACTGTCCCTAGCTCAGAGCAGATACTCATTTAATAATTGCATAAGCAACTCTACCCATTAATACTGTGATATGTGCAACTGCTTGTACAAGCAACATACAGCAGCAGCACATTCACTGTGCACCTGTAGGGCTGGCCCTACCATTAGGCAATGTGAGCCAATTGCCTTAGGTGGCAGATATTGGGGAGCAGCAGGGCTAAATCCCCTCCCCTTTTCTTTTCTTCCATACCTCATTGGCCATTCCCCTCTGCTGCAGGGAATTTTATCAGAGATGCTGTGGCTCCTGTCTTGCCCATTTTCCCTCCCAAATACCAAACATTTCCTATTTCATGTACACTAAGAAACACTCCACATACTGTTAAAGGAGTTACTCAGCAGATATGTGAGTGATAATTGCTCCTCTGCTGTGGTGATGAAGTCTTGAGCCTGAGAATGAGTGAATAACCAAGGTCTTTCATTTCCCAAAGTCAGTGTGGTACATTGGTTTAGAATATTGAACTAAGGCTGTGTACACACTATATGGTGGACGTACCTGACTGATTTCAGCTGGTAGCTGATTCCAGAGAGCTGGAGCTGCAACACTAAAAGCCCAGTTTCTAGTACTGGCTAAGTGCACCTCTGGAGTATATGGAATATAACAGAAGCAGGTTATCACTTTATTCTGCAATCAATAAATGATAAGTGTTCATATATGAACCAGCCTTAAGAAAACTGCAACCAATGAACGGATTACTGGTAAGCATTAACAAGGGTGCAGTATGCAGCCATGCTGTATTATTCCTATTGTATAATTACACCACTTTTATTCCAAAAAAATGTAAAATTAGCATGGCTCCTTTGCAAAAGGGTCTCTTTGCCTTGTCTGCAGCTCTTTGAATGACACCAGCTCCCTTTACACGGTTTTACTACATTTGGCCCTGTAGAGCACATTTGTCTATGAGACAGAGAACAACACTGTGTACTGCTGTAAGCATCATTAGCAGATATCCATTGTTAAGTATCATATTCTGAAGACATGAATAGAAGAGATAGAGTTTGTGTTTCACAGATTAGGAGGAGATAGGAAATCTTTACCCTTCCAAACTGGGAACATTTGATCTGGTGTTTTCTGTACAGAATAAAGAACAGCTTGAGACGGGTGATGATGTGGAAAACTTGTAACTATTTTTTTTTAATGTGTTTTCCAACTCTCTCCCTGCACTGCCACTCTGGAGGAATGGGATCCTGCAATTCTTTGTGTTAATTTTATGTGTCCCTTAGGCTTAGTGGATCATTTAACAATTTTTGCCTTAAAACAATCTGAACAGAGAAAGAAAGAAAGAAAGAAAGAAAGAAAGAAAGAGAGAAAGAAACTCACACTGATGCTGAATATTGATTCACTGATTGCTTCTGAAATAACAGAAGTTTCAGAATCCAGCAAATCCCTCCCTCGCCATGGGCATAGCCAAGGAGGGACAGCTGCCCCCCCCCATCAATAAAAATCAATAAAAAATGCATCGCTGAGGTTCTGCCCCCCTAACAAAAATCCTGGCTATGCCCATGTCCCTTGCTATCAAACAACATTTCTTGTTTATCAAATAACTCTAAGATTGGACTCTTAGATTAAAAAGATGCTTCCCTTTTGGTTTGCAGCTTACTGGAAATGTCCTCTCCTCTGTTTCATATACCTAGCTGGCTAGATTACAACTGAACTCTGTACTCAGTCTTGGAGCATATTATACTTCAGATGCATAAAGTCACAATTTAAATCCATAGTGTCTCAATTTTAAAAAGACCTTGGGCAGCATGGCAAGGCTCCCAGCAGTCAGAGAAAAAGTGGAGCAAAAGGCAAAGTGGAACAATGGTATGCCATCATTCCGTATAAGGCTGCTTTATGTGTGAGAACGGAACCTATATGACAATGGACTAATTAAAGGTAGCAAAATCCAAGAGGGTATCAACAGCTGAATAACTTTGATAGGCATTGCTTTATTTTAATTTTAGCCTTTGGTGTTATTGGTATTTTAAATGAATATGTTAGATTTTTTTATGTAAACCACTTGAGCTACTTTCTCAGTTAAGTAATATATAAATTTTGTGACATATAAAAAAGTAAGTATTTTGCCCTCTACACTCCCATCCTCCACAGCCATAAGAACAGACCTGCTGGATCAGACCAAAGGTCCATCTTACTTCCAGCTGTGTTAGACCAGCCAGATTCCCCTGGAAAGCCCACAAGCAAGACTTGAAGACCACAGCCCTCTCCCTGCTGCTGCTCCTCAGCACCTGGTGTTCAGAGATACACTGCCTTTGATTTATTTACAAGGCTGCAAACAACCCTGGTAGGTTTCCTAACTCAGGGCTGCAATAGAAGTCTTCTAATTTAAGTTAGAAGAGAGGGGAATCTGAAGTCTGGGTTGTTCTGAAGGGGACAGTACTCGTTGGATCTAGTGCATCAGAATACAACACACTTTCTATCAGTCCTTTGCTGCTGGTAAAACCCCTACCTTATGCCATGTTTCTGTTGCTCACGTTACCTCTCCTCATCCCGCTCACCCAGATTATCCTTTTCTCTGGCTACGGAAGGTCCCATGCTTCTCCCACATTCATTTCCTGGCTGGCTTTCCTGTTCAAATCCCCTTGTCAATGCGGAGAAGGGCTGGATTTATGGAAAGCTCCATGGACTGACAGGGCACAAAACAGCCACTGCCACTAGAGCTTGCCCTGCCAAACAGTAACGGCAAGCAGAATTCCTCGCCACCAGCATCAGGGATTTTATGCAGGCCTTTCCAGATAAACCCAACTTATTTAGCTGATAATGTATAAACAGTTTATCGGCTTTTGCGCATTCTCTGTGCAACAGGATGGCTGTTGTTCTTGGAATCCTGTTTGGTCATAATATTTAGAAGAGGGCTCTGATAGCTGAGATAAGCTGCTCACCCGCAACAGATGGCTCTGGAGACGCACAGCTGAGCCAACATTCTGAAAGGAATGAATAAACTTGTAAGTAACGCAAGTTGTTTGTAAGTGGTTTGGGTGAAATGTCACATGGAAGACTGCACAGGCAGACTCTCCTCAAGGTGTTTGAATTTATAGAAGGAAAGAGTCAATGAAAAAAGAAGGTCCAGATTTGGTTTTAAGCTTCCTTAAACAAATCCACATCGCATCAGATGCCTGTGGCAGCCTATGGCAAGGTAGGCTTCAGGCCTCACAAGTAGCAAAAGTGACCTTGACAGCAGCATTTCCTGTATGTAGCTTCTGCTAATCCCAAGAGAGGTGGGCTGTTAAAGCTATTTCTCAAGCCTTCTTGAATTCAGCATTCCCTAGCAATGGGCAAGGTTAACCATTGTGCCAAGTAGGTTAGAAAGCAAGGTTTAAAAGAAAAGCAACAGATCAGTAAGTTGTTCATAAGAAGAGAGATTGTTCATAGTGCCCTTACATGCAAACAAGCTAGCAGAGAACCAGTGAACTAATGAATGATATTCTTCTTTACTCTAACAAGGAAAAATTAGAGCAAGATGAAATAATACAACTGCATTTTAGGTATTTACTTATATTCTTAGATATAGATAGCATGCATTCCTAAACTCCTGACCACCAGCAGTGGGGAACTATACTACACACTTTAAATGGTTTAATAATAATCATATTTACACAGATTATCCACAAAAAGTAGTTCAGGGTGAAATAGGAGCTAGGGGTGTTTAGCAAAGACTCTCATGGCTTAGTCTTATGCATATCTACTCAGAAGCAATTTAAAATGTGATTAATGGGGCTTATGCCTTGGTAACTGAGCCTAGTATAGCAGGTGGAGCTGTGGTCTAAACTGCTAAGCCTTTTGGGCTTGCTGATTGGAAGGTTGGAGGTTCAAATCCACGTGAGCTCCTGTTGCTGTGTCCCAGCTTCTGCCAACCTAGCAGTTTGAAAGCACACCAGTGCAAGTATATAAATAGGAACCACCGCCATGGGAAGGTAAACGATGTTTCTGTGTGCTCTGGCTTCCATCACAGTGTTCCGTTGCAGCAGAAGCGGTTTAGTCATGCTGGCCACATGACCCAGAAAGCTGTCTGTGGACAAACGCCGGCTCCCTCGGCCTGAAAGTGAGATGAGCACTGCACCCCATAGTCTCCTTTGACTGGACCTTTTTACTTTTAGTATTGCAGCATCAGTACCTTGCTAAATTTTATTTCTTTTAGGGAAGCCATGGCAATTAGTGGCATAAAACTGATAGTGTACACAGTTTGTAGTGTACACAGGGACCTAAAAGTCAATTGCCATCTGATACACATGCAAAACTTAAAGTAAATCCTTTGCAGCAAGCCCTGTGAGCTAAGCTTCAACCACAGACTCCAAGTTTCAGGTCATACAGGATATCTGCTGGACCATATCCAAGTGTACGGAACAAATACATATATGCCAATATCAACTTGCACATGTAAGAATTACTTCAGCCAGCTAGGCTTAGTCATGCCCAGATCAGTTTGTTCCAAGCATGCTGGTGTTTTTCTCATGGGCAGCGTGAGACCCTGATTTTCCTATGTAGTAGCAAGAAGCTTCTTCTAGAGTAGAGGCACCTTCTAATCAACACAGTGCTGTCCTGGATTCAAAGACTCATCACATCTCTCTGTTCCACGCAACTTATGCTTTTGGCAACTGGTTAATTCTCACTCCTGTGCCATTTTCTCTGCCCTTTACTTACATAAAACTTCAAGGGCATCTAGCAAGCAAAGACACACTACTGTCCTAATGCGGCAGCTTTGCTTGAGAGCTCTACGAGTGAGGTTGTTTTTCTATGCCTCCAGCTTCATAGCTTCATATCCAAACACATTTGGGCTGGGCCTCTTTACTGCATCTCCTAATTGTTTAGATTTATGAGGCATCTACTGTAACCTCTAAGACAGCATTTAAAATCCCTCGGCTCTTGTTCTGTTTAATTCATTCCTTTTTTCTTGGAGTTTATGGTTCCAACTCAGCGAGTATAACTGTGCAATTGCCAACATTCTGTTTCTTCTCCACAGTGCAAGGCAGGTCTACATCTCTGGAATTTATTCTTTTTTTTATTTCTTGCTGTCTGTACTCACCTCCCTTCTTCATGATGTTTTCATCCAGGTGAAATGGGTTTGTCCCTTCCCAGACTTCACCCCACACCTTCAGATTCTTATCCATTGTTTCCCACAGCTATCTAGTTAAAGTGCTGCTCTCTGAAAAGTTAATGAAAGTTAGGGTCTGGGCTGAGCAAGCTTACAGGTTAACAGTGACTTTTTTGCATGGTACAAACTGCTTGTAGAACCAATGCCGCTGGGAGATATCACCATTCAAGTAGGCATCAGCACGAATTTGGGAAAATACTATAAATATAAAGTATCAATGGCATCTCTCACCCGACACTCTTAGCATAATAACAAATAACAATAATGTGTCATGTTGGAGGGGATGTGGGAAGCGGGGTACATATGTTCACACGTGGTAGATATTTATTATGTTGGAAAGGTTTGTGGTACATGTCCCCAGAATAGTAGGCTCAATGACAACCCAAGCAATACAACTGGATCCCAAGGTAGCATTGCTGTCAACTTTTGAAAACGAGGCTGCAGATCTGATGTATAAGAACTTACTGACTTATTTTATAGCAGCCACACTAGACACTGGAGCCTATTTAATATAAACTCATTGGATAAATGGCATCAACAGGTTTGGACCTTAGCCTTGGTGGAAAAGATTTTTATTTTATTTTTTAAAGAAAGTACTCAGAACTCAAAGCACCAATGACCTTGGTTCCACATGCTACTGTTTTCTTTCATTTGCTTTGAAACAAGGCAATGATTGTCAGTCACTGATAATGGGTGGACGGTTATGGAAGGATACTTTGGAGTGAAAAGTAGATGGAACAGAAAGTTAATTAAAAAGTGGACTTAGTAACTTTGTGACAATGCTCCTGATTTGAGTTTGTTCCTGTTGTTTCTATTTTTTTCTGCTTATCGGTAAAAGCACTAAGAATCAACCCCCCCCCCAAAAAAAAATTAAAAAGGAAAAGGAAAGAAAAAGAAAGAACCAATGCAGTCTACTGGAAAATGTGTGGAATTGAGATCTGGATTCAAATCCAAACTTTTCTTTAAATTCAGTGGGTGGGCTTGTAGAGGTCATCCAGGCCATAATCTCCCACAATGTCATTTTCTTTGTATTCCTTATTTTATTCAGACGTAGACATTTTCAAGGGAATTTTAAAAGCGAAGGAATTTACAGAGTAACTAATCTTAAGAGAACTACTTACAAGTTTATAACGCATAGTTTGTTGTTCTTTAACCAATTCACATGATATTAACCTTCTTACAGTGGACCTGACCATCATGTGATCCACCAAGTCCAAGCCTAATGCAGCCTGCCAAGCACTCAGTAATCGCTACCCTGCCCTGTTTCTGCAATTGAGGCCGGCAGAGAAATCAAAAAGTCCCTAATGGGTAGTTGGTGGGGCCCTTGGTTTCAGTCTGGAGCACCACATGTTGCCCAGCTGTGCCTCCCAGAATCCTAGGTTGCTTATAAGCTCTAAAGACTGAGCACATGCCAGGTAGAAAAAGTACTTTCTTTTAAATGTGCAGATTGATAATTTTGATTAGATGGATAACACCTCCCTTTATATCAATAGGAAGCTGCCTTCTACAGAGGCAGACCATTGGTTGCCCATCCAGCTCCCGGATTTTAGACAGGAGCCTTTTCCAGCCAAACATACAGGTGGCAAGAAATAAAATTTGGGCTCTCTGTGTGCAAAGCATGTCCTCTACCACTGAGCTACAGCCCTTCCCATAACTAATAATTTCTATTCATATTACTTTTCTACAACAAAGATGCGGGGAACATGGGACAAAGTGAACCAACTTGCAATCTGTGACCAAAGACTCAGAGGAGACTGTCGCATACTGCCCCTTCTCCCTCCACCCAGCAAGTTATTCTTTTCACTTCTGTGGGGAGTGGTGACCCCAGTGCAGGCAGAAATAAAGGACATATTAATAAGCACATTGTTTTATTCTCTTTCTCTCTCTCTCTCCACACACACACACACACACACACACACAGAGTGTCACCCACTAAAACAAATGGAGTAGAGTATGCAGGAGAACTAGACTGTGTAGATTAACAAAAGGACCCCATATCTTTTCAATCTGTCAACACTTAGAAGTAATTGCAGCCCTCTGGTTATTTTGGCTAATCAGCCTTCTCTTCTTTTATATGCCTTTTAGTTCTATCGTATCATCTCAATGGTCAAGTAACCTGGACTGTTCACAGAAGCCAAGGTGTGAAGAATACCATTCATAAGGTGGCATTGTGATAAATTTACTGGCAATTTTCTATCTGGTTGTTTGGTGCTGACATTTTTGATAACTGCAGCACACTAAGCTGGTGTTTCCAGAGCACTTTGCACAGACACTTGTCCAGAGGCTTGGCAAAGTCCTGTTAACTGGGCAAGGCCATGGAATGGAAGTTGGTGTGTACATCTGGCCAGCGATACTTAGGTGTCTCAGAAACGACCATTCTCCACATCTCAGCCAAGGTGACACACAGTGCTGGTATTGTGTTTGGGAGGACAGGGAGAGAAAAAAATATATCAGGGCATTTGATAATTTTCACTATAAATGGTAAAGACTCCAAACTCCAGCTTTCTTGGGATGTTTTTAGTCAACTTCAACTTTTATTCGGCTGAGAAAACATTCTTTTATTTTGACATCACATGCATCCCCTTTTATCATAGGGATAAAAAGTATCATTTATCTAGACAGAATGCATCAAGTTGCAGAGTGACTCATCAAGTGAATCTATTCTATAAATTAAGCCAGAAAACAAGCGTCTCTCTCTCTCTCTCTCTCTGAGCCCTGGCAGTGTCTAAATGTCAGACCTAGGGTGCACAGTAATAAACAGTGATCTGCACTTCCTCAGTGTCAGGGCAGCTAGCAGAGGAGGTGATGGAGGCAGCAACAGCACGGGTCTCTACCGTAGGGTTGCCATGTCACACTCTGGAGATCATGTTAGCCTCTCTGACAGTGACTCAGAAGCAGAAGAGGGTATAGCCACAGCTTCCCCTGCCCAACTTCTCTCTTAACCTCTTTTCTTCCTCTCCTACCTGCTCTGGGCCAAAGCATGAATTCTATTTGGGGGTGTGTGTGCGTGCACTGAAATACTTGGAGAAGGGTGGGTAGTGGAGGGAGACATGTTGCATCCTCTTTTTTAGGTGTGATCCTCAATAACATCTTTCAGGTCATGCAATACTCTGCTATACAAAAACCCAGGTTAACTAGTGTTGCCAGTTCTCTGCAACACTGCAGGAGGGAGAGGAGAACAGCAATTCCTAACTTTGCTCTGTATTCAGTTGGTGGAGCATGAGACTCTTAATCTCAGAGACAAGGGTTCGAGCCCCATGCTGGGCAAAAGATTCCTGCATTGCAAGGGGTTGGACTAGATGGCCCTCATGGTCCCTTCCAACTCTAAAGTTCTAGGATTATATGATTAATGCCTCTTGTCAAGCTTCAAACTGGCCAAATGTGAGCTCTAAGTGTGGTCTTGTTAACCTTTTGTATTTCAAAAATCTTCTGTGCAGAACAGCGGCTGCGGACAATAAAGAGAACTTAGGGGTGAATATATCTCTGTCAGACTGCTATGAGATATTCCAGAGCAAGAGTTTGAGGAAATGTATTAGTAAGTAATTGCAGGATGTCCTCTGGGAGTACAGCCTTCAATGTAGCTCTGGTAATTTAGGATCACTTGAAAGCAGGGGATGGAGCTGAAGACGGCGGCACAGAGGGAGGAAAAGAGCAAACTTTGTGGAACTGGAGGGGGTGTTGTTGTGTGAGGTACATGGTAGACTTGGGCCAGTGCCGGATTTATATACAGTGGTACCTCGGGTTACATATGCTTCAGGTTACATACACTTCAGGTTACAGACTCTGCTAACCCAGAAATTATACCTCGGGTTAAGAACTTTGCTTCAGGATGAGAACAGAAATCACGTGGTGGCGGCGTGGCAGCAGCAGGAGGACTCATTAGCTAAAGTGGTGCTTCAGGTTAAGAATAGTTTCAGGTTAAAAGCGGACCTCCGGAACGAATTAAGTACGTAACCAGAGGTACCACTGTATAGGTTAAGTAGGCTGAAACCTAGGGCCTCTAAATCTAAGGGGCCTTGCCAGCCCACCCGCTCCCCAGCAGGCAGTCTCCCCTCTCCTAAAATTGCAAACTCAAGATTTCATGTCAGGGCAGGGCAACTCGGGCCTCTAAGTCTAGGGGGCCTCACCAGCCTGCCCTCTCCCCAGTGCCACAGTCTCCCCTCTCCCAAAATAGCACACCCAAGACTTTATGCAAGGGCAGGGCAACTCAGGCCCAGCAACTATGAAGCAGTAGGGCACAACTTGACCCCGCCCCCAGTTCACAGCCAAAGTCTGCAAAATCTTATAAATATAAATAAAATCCATCTAGATTGCCCTGGTGCAGGGGCCCCCTTAGGAGTGGTACGCGGGGCCCAATTTGGCCAAATTTCTCCAGTTGCCTTAAGGTTAGCCCTGATGAGACTGTGCAGGGGTTGGACTGACAAGCCCTGCACCTTCCAGGTCCCTAGTGTCACTATTCAGAGTACAGACTCAATGACGTATAATGGAAATAAAGGGGGGCACTTACTGGAAATCAGTTTTGTCAACTCTTCCCCCCAAACCCCGAAACAACGAGCCCAGCCACCTTTTATTCACAATCACATAAGCACTACACTACAGCATGATCATAAACCTGTACGTTCAACTGCTGAAACATAACCCAATACAGTGGATGCTCGGGTTACAAACATGATCCGTGTGGGAGGCACGTTTGCAACCCGCAGCATCCACAACCCGCAGCACTGCATCTGCGCGCACACAGGTTACGATTTGGTGCTTCTGCGCATGCGTGAGCACCGAAACCCGGAAGTAACCCGTTCCGGTACTTCCGGGTTTCGGTTGCATCTGTATCCTGAAAACACACAACTTGAAGTGTCTGTAACCCAAGGTATGCCTGTATGTAGCAATGGAGATTTATGTTGCTGCTTTATGAATGAACACTGTGTTTTATGAATGGACTCTGTGTTTTGTGAATTGCCTAAGAGTCACCAGTAGGGAGCTCTGGAATCTGACAGCTAACCAATTGGGTACTACCAAACAGCGACCCCTATTGCTAAAAGCAGGTAACCAGCAGGGAATGCTTCAGCTCAGCCTTTGCACTGTTGACTGAACACCCCCTGCTGTGCAGATAATTGAGATAGCTCATAAATTGGATGCCTTCTGGCATCCTGGCCAACTCTATTATGCTGGTGTAAACCTTCGTGCACCAGAAGCCCAGAATAGCAGCAAATAAAATCCGCTCATACATCAGTGACTGATAAGACTTGTCAACCAGTTCTTCCAAAGTCTTCCTAAATTATAAAGCTTCAAAATACAGGCCAAAAGAGAGCAGGTCTGGGAAGAGTGAGGCATACACCAGTGAAAGGGCCCTGTAGCTCCTGCCCTGTCATTTGATAGGGTGCCCACTTGCCCTCCTTCTTGACATGGAGACTCTCTATTGGAGTCTCCAGGTTCAGTACAAAGACCATAAGAAGGGAGAGCAGGGACCCTGAAGTTTCCAACAGCTTTTAATCAAGCAAGCAAGCACACACACAGGTCACCTTTATCACAGTCAGGGAGCCTATGTCCTGGCCAGGCCTGCACCCAATCTTGTTTTTGTACAATCTTGTTTGTCCTCAGTAACCAAAATTATATTATCAACATATACAAGCAGAAAAGTTGTTTTCCTTCATTTGCAATGAATCAAATAAAACAAAGTGGCACTAATAAAGAAAAGTTCCAGGGTGGCAACAGAAAGCAAACTAAAAATGCTTTTGCAGTTCATCAAAACTATCCAGCAATATCAAGTTATAGGAAAACTGGTCTATTAACAGTAATCTTTCTAGTTGGTTAATTGATTTGGCAACTTCCATGATGTCTGATGCTAATCCCCCCCCCCCCGAGTTAAATGATAACTAATCAGAGGCTGCTACAGTTGCAAATGGCAACAAAATATCTGTGAAAGGAAGAGGAGCAGGTTTGCTCAAGTGTGTTGCAGGTAGAAATACTGTTTGTAATGAAGTGAGAGCAGTAGTTTACTTGCTCGAATTAACAGATAAGAAAGTTTTGAGAATTTAAATTCTAGATTCAAATTGATTACTTTTGATCTGGTGGGCAGACCAAAGAACTCATCAGGAGAGTTATGAGATTCAGGTGAGGGTCAGATGCCTTGTCAATCCCAGCAGGTATATAACCCAGCCTGCCCAGGCCACAAAAAGTATACAAAGTTCAGTTATTGCAAGCGTTTTTCAGTTTTAATTTTATGCATTTTTTAAAATCACCATGGTATTTAACAATAATATCTTATTTCCTTTAGAGGAGAAATTGTGAATTGCAGAATTTTAAATATCCATCATCATCCTTGGCTTCACTCAATTTTGTTTATAACACTTCCATTTCTTTCTAGTTGTGAGGGTGGGGGATGGGGAGGGGCCTCACACGTGGAGTAGCCTAGGGCCTCTCTTCATCTAAATTGAGCCCTGACTTGGGCCTAGCAGGCCTGGATTTGAATCCTGAATGAAATACAGATTTGATTAATTGCATTGAATAAGAAATGTATTTTTTGTTCTCACTAGCCTGTTTTAAGGACTAAAAAAAAGGCATTGTAAGGACTTTTGCAGTTTCAAAAAATGCAATAATACAAATAGTTTCCAGAGTTGGCACAGAGCCAGCAGTCACTGACAAGATACTGAGGACTGTCATTGCCTCTGTAAAATTATTTAATGACTAGGATACCACCCAAGCCCCACTAGTAGAGCATCATATGCTTCAAATCAGCTGGGCCTTTCCTATTTATGGCCGTTTCCTGTGTTCTCTATATTCAATAATCAGTCTGGTTGAGATGACATGCTTCTCAGATCTAGTCCTGAAATGATTTATTAATACAATACAATACATGGACAAATGAGTTATCAGATCAGAGTAGGCATTGTGAGACCTTATCATATATATTTATTTATTATATAGATCCTTATGCTAGACTCCTGCACATGGTAAGTTAGCATGCCAGTGAAGGAAGCCAGGGCTGCCACTTATGTATACCTGGGTCTGTGGCCAAATTTCCTCACACATGTCCCATGCAAGACCTATAGGATAAAATGCTGATCAATTAATACTCATCCTGGTCAAAACTAGCATGCATAGCACATGCTAGATGGGATGGTGAAAAACAACTAGAACTAAACTGCTCTCCACCTTCAAGTGCAATGACTGGCCAGGCCCAATGTATGAATCAAAACAAATAAACTGATCCACCCCGTTGAAAAAGTTCTTAACTCACAAGCAACAAAACCTAACCCCATCCCTGCCTGTTGCCAAGTCCAAGGGACACATGACTTGTTTATGATGTACCTTTTCCAGATCAGCAATGGTGTGTGACATGCCAGGGCCACAGGAAGACGTAATTTTCTCTACGTGACTGAAAGAGCAATTGCAAATGGGTGAACAGAGCGGTAATAAGCAGAGCCTAAGATAAGCTGAAGCACTATCCTAAAGGAACACTGATGGTCACAGGTAATAGGAATGCCTGGATTGACCCTGATAACACACACTTGGAACCACAAATCCTAGGTATTGGAGCCCCCAGAGACTGAGGCAGACTGTACCAAACAGACTCCTCCGTTAGAGATAACTGCCTTACCCACAGATCCCACGGACAAGACTTTGCTCACCAAAGCCTTGGTGCACAGAGACACATACCCCCCGCACCCCACACTTCCCCAGCCTATGCTAGAAAATTCCTGTAAAGCTATTGGATTAAGATTCAAAGCTGAAGGCAGTGGGGGCAATGCTTTGATAGCGCCTGGTTGGGCCAACTGTGGAATGTTATGGGATTTTTCCATGGCTGTTTCTTCTCAAGCCTGCTTGCAACAGCAGAATGATGCAACTGTACAAACCAAAGCCCTCAGTTGCTCCAGGCGAGGACAGGTAGACCCAAAGGCAATTATTAAATTCCTGGCCGTAAATCATGCTGTAACATATCTGGTGTACATTCTGTTTGGCTGAATCTAGGTCCAACAGAAAACAGGAAGTTCATTGCATGGGTGGCCCTATGTGACAGCAGGACTCAGACTCCTTGTCTACTGCTGCTATCTACCCTGCAAATTTTGGATTTCAAAGTCAGGACTTGCCTACAGTACAGGTTTATTGTGGGTCATTGCTACGTAGAAGTTGCTTTAACATGCAGCTGGTCTGCAATATCAGCAAAAACAGACATCATGGAACTGTTGGCTACTACCTGCATTATCACAGTTCAAATAATGCCATTTTGAAAAGACAGAGGTTGACAGCTGCAAATTACTACAAAAACTGTGTGCTGACAGAAATCCAAGATGGCACCATTCTGACCTCATGCTCACAGTTAACGCTTCTTCTTCCTCCTACCAATTTTGCACCCTGATTTGCCCTTCTTCCTGCTGATTTTTCCATTCCACTTCACTCTCAAGCTATTTTGGATGTTCATTTTTAGAGCTCCTTGAGTAATGTCTCAGATCTTAATTTTGCATTTGAACAATTGTTCTCTTTCAGTAAAAAGAAATAAAATAAAAGGTGATGCAGAATTGTGTATTACCCCTTCCCAAATAATGGCTCAGAGGCAAATCCCAATAGTACAACTCAGGCTAGCATACCCCTTGAGGTATAATAATAATAATTTATTTATACCACACCCATCTGGCTGGGTTTCCCAAGCCACTCTGGGAAGCTCCCAACAGAATATTAAAACCACAATAAAACAGCAAGCGTTAAAAACTTCCCTAAACAGGGCTGCTTTCAGATGTCTTCTAAAAGTCAGATAGTTCTTTATTTCCTTGACCTCTGATGGGAGGGCATTCCATAGGGCAGGCACCACTACCGAGAAGGCCCTCTGCCTGGTTCCCTGGTATGTGAACATTGCACAAGTTATAGGCTGGTAGTGATATTATCATTTTGCTAGATCATGCTGGCAGCATTCAGATAACCCTCCAAACTATGGTTTAACAAATCCAGTGTAAAACGGATTGTTATTAACATTTACTTTTGCCATAATGGGGATAGTTCAACAAAGAAGTTAAGCATGTGAGCCGTGAGCCAGGAGGCTCCATAATTCATATGTCTGCTCAGCTATTAATTCATTAGTTGCATGGGCAACCCATGATAGCTCAGTCTTTAATCTGAAATAAGGGGATATAATTGTAGTGACTTTCCCTTACAGCCTTGTTGTAAAGATTACTGAGATAGTATACGTAAAGTGCTTTGAATTCTTGAAATGTGCTTTGTCAATGCTTAAATTATGGACCTGAGCACTTAGGACATGTCTGTGCAGGGATCCCCCTCCCTCTGTTTCAGTTTGACAATGCAAATTACACCAAACATACAAGAGAGGTCCCCCCCCCCCTAAAAAAAGTAATCATGATGAATTAGGAGTGTGGGCCAACATTGAACACATGCCTTTAATCTAATTCAAAGTTCCATAAAATATGCAACTCCCAGGTAATGAAGGCAAAGGGGCATTAGTTGGTTTTGCTTCCAGCTGCCTCTTGGCACATTCCACAGTATGGGACAAATGATAAAAGGAGACTGTGGGCGGAGGAAGAAGCAGACCTTTTGGTTTCCTTGCCCCTTTTTGTCAAAAGAAAGAGAAACTCTACTATTAAGGCTGCCAACTTTTTTTTACTGTTCTACCACAAAGGCTTCAACAGTTTGCAGACATTTTCCAGGTGAAGCTTCTGCTGGCATGGAGATAAAGCAATGGAGGGAAAACACCAAGTGTTTGTGAATCAGTGCTGCAACAGCCAGTGCAAGTAAAAGCAAGCTGGCAACCCAGCTGCAATATGGGATCTTCAAAGAGAAAGGCCTTAACATTTGAAACAGTGATGTTTAGAAAGTAGTGGTGCTTCTCTGCCATGATGGGTGGGGGAGGGATGTATACATGACAGTTACAGCATCCCAGAGTGAGCATTGGGGAACAACTGTGTGTAGTTCTGACCATGCAACTAGCTAGTAAATTGAAATAAGTGAAACTCCTGAGGTTCCTGCCAACCAAACGTTCTGAAGAGTTCACAAGTTTGCTAGCAGACAGCACTGTCCTGAGAGCTGTGTATAGCTGCTCGTTATCACTAAGGAAAGCAGCTGGCCAGCTGCTGCCTTTGATAGGGACCTAGCCTTCAGAAACCCTATTGGACATGACCCATGCTGGCTGCTTTAAAAAGCATGCCCGTAGCTTACAGTATCAAATACAGTGAAATAAAGATATAATGAGGAGGTGACAGAAGATGCACAGGATATGATAGAGCAGGCTCCGAGGTTTTATACATTACTGCGCTTATGAATAAGAGCAGTGGCTTCTGGATCTATGGTCACAAATTCTCTTTAGCAAAACTATGCATGCACCTCTGACTCTTGTAGTCTCTTTCCAAGGCATTGAAGAGATGAGATGCTTGGCTTCTTCCCTATTGGCAGGCATTTCCTATTTACAAGCAATGCAGACAATGCTGAGGTTGCTCAGGTGTTTGCCAAAAACTCTTTAAGGCAGAAAGATTGTGCTCCCACATGCACACACAAAAATATCTTCTTGCCAATTCAGGGCATTCTGGGTAGTCCATCATGGCATGACATAATGAGGTGTAAGACATGGGCATACGTTATCTTCACATGATGTCACATTAATGTCACTCACACATCCCTGCTGTATGCACATGGGGCTGGGGGGCTGGTACAGTCTAATTAACAATGTCTGGAGTGCAAAAGCCAGAGTTTCCCTGCAGGGAACTCAAAACATTTATTCTGGATGACTCTAGAGGCTGGCGGTTAAAGGCAATAAATACAGATTGGATTTCATCGTGTGCAGAGTAAAATTCTCATTTTTTAATAATATCATTGCTTGTGATCTAACGTTACCAAAAGAGATGTTGCAACACAATATGTGAGTAATGGAGGGATAATAGTATTTTCTTCATCCCTGGCTGGGGGAGAACTGGATGCATTAATCACTTTGGGGGATAAAAGAAACAAAAAGGCTTTATGGTTCCTTAAAAACTGTGCAAGGCCTCTGCAACATGGAAGAGGAAAGAGGAAGAAAAGAAAGATGAGAAGACTCTGATGGTGATGTGGGCTTTGGGAGGTTCCTGGTAGAAATATTATCCATCAGAAAAAAATGGGTGATCTGTCACTGGAACTAGTATGGAAGCACCTTAGAAACATGCTGGAATTCCACAAAGCTTTCAAAGGCAGGAAAGCAAGAAACAGCCATGTTCCTCCCTTCTTCCTTATCAGTTCTGTACTGCTTCATAGCAGCAGACGCAAAGTAGGAAGACATTCCTAGAGGAAAAACTATGGTGATGCTAAGAGCTGCAGCACATGCACCTAGGCATGAATTACAGTAAGCTATCCATACAGTAGGCTAGCCTATATCGAGAACTTCATGGAGCAGGCAAAGATGGGGAATGAGTTGATTCCTATGATCTGATGAAGAAAGTGAACTGTAATTGCCTGTGGAAGTTAGCAGAACTATAGTCTAGTCATGCTGGAGTCACCTGCACAAATGCTGTTTGTACTCTTGTTTGTACCAGCAAAGTTAAGAGGTATACCACCTTGTCTTTAAAAATGCATGGGGATTTGAAAACACTGATAGTAATGCACTCGTTTTACACGATTTACTTGTTTATTTTAAAGCATTTATATCATGTGGTTCTTCCATCATGGAACTTACTAATGGCCAGGTGGTTTTCTATTCAGGCACTGATCAGCTCCTCAGATTTAGCGAGGTGGCTGCTTCCTGTCTCATCATAACTGTTTTACACTTATAGGATAACTTGTCTTCTGCCAGCAGACCCCTCAAAGACATGATGAATACAGTGAAGTGTGACTTCCTTAATGCCTTCACTGCCACACGGTAGGCACAATTTTGTGGCTTATAACGTTTGGTTGGCTTTGGAGTGAGATTGCCCTCCAGTCTTTGTCCAGTCCACTTTGTTTAAACCTTTTGTCCCTGCCTATGATGAAAATGAGGGGAAGAAGCATAGTCTTGGGGAATGCTCCAGGTGGACTCCTTGTTCAGTGTTGTCTTCTCATTTGCCTGCATACTGTGGGCAGAAATAAAGACTGGGCCACTGCTGGAGAGTTATCTTCAATTTATTTAGTGGAAGCTGTTTGGCTTTTCCTGCGCTCAGAGGTGCTGACATTCTTCCATGGGGTTGCTGAAGCAAGATATTATTGCTAAGGGACCAACTCTGTTGGCAGCAGATGTTTCATTTCACTTCCTCTCAGCTCTGAACCTCTTTCCTGTAAGGGATTAACCCTCCCTTTCTTTCACCAGTGATGAGAAAGCTCCTGGGTTGCAATGACACTGCCTAGGCAGAGCTTCATTAACAGGTTACAGGCCATTCTATATAAAACATGGCCACGTAAAAGCAGAACAATTTGCTTGGATTTGTAAGAGATTGCTTTTGTGCCAACTTCCTCCAACATGTTTTACAATTGACCTGCAAAGAATGTGTGTCATTGAATAGGATATACAGCCCTGGAGAGCATAAAATACAGCTGCATTGTTTAATAATCTCTCATCAGCTAGATTGGCGAGACAAGGGGAAGGTGATCTAAGTGAGATAACTCCATCTAGTGTGTTAGAAGGAACAGCTTTGCTACCTTCACCAGTGGAAGATTCTTATAAATTCACTCGGCCTGACAGAGCGGCACACAAGGGGTCACTCAATGTACTGACAACGGCCGTGTGCAAATACTTCAGGCTTTGGCCACACGCTAAGAGAACACTCTGGATAGCTTCACCGTCAGATTAAAATGCCAGAGCAGCCCATGGTGGTGCACTTGAAGCGTGCTCACTAATTTATTAAGTTTATTCTTAGCAAGCTTGGAGACATCAGAAAGCTGAATTTCTCAATGACAAACTTGTAAGGCAATGGGGCTGTACAAACTTGCAAGCCAGGTTAGGCCTTGCAAGACAACTATTACCGGGAATAAATACAAAAAACAGATGCATCAGGCAAATGGGGGGAATATCCTAATTTAAATGATATTCTGGACATGCTTAACAATAAACATAACGGCACAGCCGCATATCTTCATTCCAGAGCTCCTGGCATGTTGCTATACTGCAAAGGCCCATCTCTTGCTTGATTTATAAACATGCATTCTGGATTTAGCTATGGAATGTCATAGGAAGAATCATAGAACTGTGGAGCTGGAAATGGTCTTCCATACCAAGCACTCCTTATAGATCTGTCCACATAATCTGTACTGCATTATGCTATGCTGATTTGTGGTGGTTAAATCCTCTGCATCCCCTTATTCAAGGCTGCATGCCCATTAACTGGTAGATTCCCAACAAATTCTTTTCCTTGTTGAAGACTGAGGTCTCATAGGGCTTATCCACACTTACCTTTTACACTGCTCTTTCCAAGCAGAGGTCTGTGCATTAACGTTCCATGTCCAAGCATGGGCTTTTTTTTGCCTTGAGTATCAGGGGTCCCTTTACCTTTATTCCCATCTAAAAACTACTCTTTAAAGCTCAATCAGAGCAATCTATTTGGGTTTTCCATGGATTGACATTTACTCCAATTGAGCTTTAAAGAACGGGTTTTCACTGGGAAAGCTCTGGGTTGGGGGCACTTGGACACACAGCTTTAAATCGTGGACTGTGCCTGGAAAGAGTTGAGCAAAGATAAGTGCAGATAAGCCCCAAACAGTACACTGAACTTGGTCCCCTCCCTCCATTGAGCTCTTCCTAAATAATCTTCTGCATGATGCACCCTACAGGCAGTAAGTGGATCACTGCATCCTCTCTATCTCTGGAGCAAACTGAGCAGGGTTAATCTCTTGCAGGAAACAGGAACACTTTGCTGCCCAAGATAAGCCTGTGTGTATAGCTTTAAATAAGGCAGCAACAAGGATAGTATATTTTTGGCCTGGGCTGCCACATAAATCAGCAAGAGATATACTATGGACAGACCCTCACCAGGCACAGGGAAGTTCAATAAGCCCTATGTCAGCTAATGCAGCACAAGCGCCAAATGCTGAATGTTCAAAAACCATGGGCTTGCTTAGTAGCTCTGGCCCTGCTCCTCTTCCTCCTCCTTACTGCTGGATACATATGGCAGCATTCCCAACTCAGAGACATGAAAGCCACATGTTAGTGCCACTGATGCCCACAGTACTCAGGTTTTTTATTTTCTGTCCTGAAGTGGTCTCTAGCAAAACAGGCCTGGCAGGTTTTTCAGGCTTCAAAAACCTGCAACACTCTTTTGATCAGGGAAGGGAAGTGTGTACCAGGAGCAATTATGACTTTATCGTAGTGCCTTCATGTCTCTGGAAAACTCTTGTCTGTACCCACCCTTTAGGAAGAACCTGGAAGACATTTTAAGCTCAGCTCACTTACTTAACTAAGCACTGAAGTTATCACTATATTATAAGCTTTGTAATTTTAGGCTTTTAGAATTCCCTGCCATGATCTTTTCTAAACTCCAGCTTACTCTAAAGAGCTGAGTACCCTGCTGACTTAACCCAAGGGGTCCTCCTGAGCCCTACGGCCAATAGGCATCACTGCCTTGTTTGTGGCAAAGGCTGCTTTCCTGCCAGTCAATGGGTTACATCCACTTATATGTTATCATCACAAATAGGACGTTCAGCCTCAAATTCTTGCCTCAAGTTATTAACGTGGATGACAAGATTCCATTCTATGAATAAAAATATTTAACTGGCTTTCCTGTTCTTCAATTACTGCTTGTTATGATCCCTTTTTTAGCTAATTCAAGGCTGCCCTTTGATTTGATATTTATTTTGGAATGTCTGCATACAGCCGAGGTGGGGATGGTGAGAGATAACTTGGTTAAAGCAGAAAACTTGGGAATGGAACAAAGTGAACTTTTAACCATTTGTTTCCTGCCGTTTTAGACAGAGCTGAAAATGTAGGTGGAGTGGCACAAGGATGAACAGAGACGTTTTCTCCTTCCCTACCTCCCATTATTTCAGAAAGTCTTGCAAAGGTATAATAATTGCAGTAAAGATAGGGAAAGTTTGTCATTTCCAAGCTCCCTCGGCTAAATGTGCACAATTATGAGATTGATGAATTTCATTTTATGGGGAGTAAATGTAGAAAACCTAAAAACCATGGGCTTGGAAGAGACCTTAGAAATCATTTGGTCCACCCCTGGTTCAAGGCAGGCTCTGCAGTGCAAGATGCAACTACAGAATATCTGATAGTTTCATAAATAGGAGGTGTACTCCTAAACATGCACTGTATGTAATGCTTTTTTAACCGATTTGTTACTATTTTAAAAGTTATCTATGTCAGGGCCGGAGTCAGTCATAGGCTAGCAGCACCTGAGGCCAGTGCAGTTAACTCTTTATTCAAGGAAACAATCCACAGCTCCGGCCTAGTGGTCTCAGTAATTCTTTCAAGGACGTCTTGCCCCAATGAAGCAGTGGGCGAGTGCCCATGAGGACTCCTCCTCTCCAGGATCTTTCCCACAAAGTTGCAGGCTGTGTCTGCACACAACCAGGGGCGTAGGAAGGGGGTGGGGGGTGCGGTCAGCCCTGGGCGTCATCCCTGTTGGGGTGACAAAATGGCACACTGGGGGGCGGCACTTACCGCAGGGCAGGGCCTGCAGCGTGCCCAAGGAACGCGTCTCTCCTGGGAGTGATGCGGTGGCTCAGGGCCCTGCGCTGCCCGAAACAGCAGCGGGGGGCTTGCGCCCGCTAAGCAAACTCCATGGGCAGCTTGCCACAGTGCCCCCTAGGCGGATCGCCACCCTGCCCCCGTGCGTGGATCTCCCCGCCCTCACCGCTCCAAGTGCCGGAGCAGCTAGCTACTCCCTTGCACACAACCATCCTCTGCACTGTCCATTTCATTTCTCAGTGAGTTTTACAAGACCAGGAGCAGGGAGCAGCTGGTCACAGCAGGAGGGGGAGACTCCCTGGCTTCTTCAGCTGCCTGCCTCTCTGCTCCTGGCACTACCCCTTTCCAGCCTTCGTTTCTGCCTTGAAGTCTGAACTGTCCTCTGCTGCAGTGTCTATCTGTTCCCTAAACCCTGTCAACTCTTCTGATTCCAACACCTGGGAGGTCAGGTTAACATCTATGCCCCACCATGCCATCTGGTACCGCTTCTAACACAGGAAGCCACAATATTGACCTGTCTGCCAGTCTGGAGAGCACTTGCTTGTGAAGTGCTTGACAAATAGTTCCCAGTTAATAAAATGCATATATTGCACTTAAATGGCACAAATTGCTTTTCCAAGGCATACAAGAACCTTTTATCTTCTGACCTCTAGGAGATTTCTGATAAGACTATATAACAGAGTAAACTGTATGGCTTAAAAAGATGGCTGGATAGAAGCTGGATTGGGATCAGGAACGTGTAGTTACAAATGAGGGGAGTAAACCAATGAATCAGTCATCTGATATTAGAAGAGTGAAAAAGTAGACTACATGAGATTCATGCAGAAGATTGCATTGATGCTTCTGATCAGCCATAGTTTATGGGTTTATAGGGAGGAATTGTTGGACAAATTCATCTAGTTTGATACATGAGGCAATGTCCAAATGGGAACATCTGACAGCTCTAACATGGGGAGCTGCATAAATGGTGTGTGTGTGTGTGTGTCTATTTGCTTGTCTCTCTGTCTATGTGCAGTGAGGCCTAGTGGCAGTAGGCAGCTTTGTATGTGATGAGGGAATGCTCTGGCATCATAGCACAGCAAGATCCCAACGTCCAGAACAGTATGTTTTATCCTCATTACATGTTTTATGAAATGTTGTTGGCAAAAATGTGAAATTATTTGGCTGTGTATTCATGGATCTGGCAAATCAAAAACTAAGTTTAGCATCTCCCCTTCAGAAAGTAAAATGAAGTCAGATATTTTTAGCTACTCATTGTTAACTGGAGAACAAAGCCATAACTAAGATATTTAGTCTCTTAGCATTCTGTCAAATCCCTCTTTGGATAAGACATGCCCAGTAAACCCTAGAGGGCAAGAACTTTCCACCTATAGATAGCTCACAAACACTGTAAGCTTCAGAAACCTACCACCACAGGTTTATATACAATAACACTTGGGCCAGGCCAGTAGCTGCAGTCATATAGACTGGCAAATGCCAGCTGTTCTCAATGTCTGTCTAGGAATTAGACTGATGGAAACTTGATTTAACCCTGGGGAGGAAAACATCTGATTTTGATAGATCTTTGCATGCAGCCAGGCCTGAGATGATATAAATACTATCCACCAACTATGTTGCAAGATGATCTGGAAACAAATGATCTCTCACAAGGAAAAAGAAGAAAATTACAGTTTACGGCGGATTCCAACAATCTCTTATTGAAGATTAGTAAACCTTCAGATATGCTAACCACCCTTTCGTTCACACAGCTACAGTGGCTAAAATATTTTAAATTTATGTCAGAAGACTTTAATTGATTTAATCAACTAAAACTTTAGCTGATTAATTGTGGGTGGGATTCAAGTTTAAAAATTACATTTATTTTGCAAGGCTGATTTGATTTTGGGGTGTTATTTTATTTTATTTTTTATACCAATATTTCTGTGTCACTTTTCAGGCTGAAAACCTCAAAAGCAGCTCACAAGTAACTGAAAACAAAACAGAGCTATAATAATCACAACAATAAAACATCAATAAACACTAATAATCATAATGTAGAATGATCACTGTAATAGGAGCCAGCCAGCATGAACTAATCCAGGAGGGAGAAATTAAGCACCATGAAAGGCCTGCCAAAAGCCAAATACAAGGCCATCTTTACAAGCTATCAAACATTAAAAAGAGAAGGGACCAAACACAACTCCCAAAAGAAAGAGATCACCCTCTTCAGTATACTCACCAATGTAATCCCAGATGATGGCAGGACATGAAGGAGAGCTTCACCCAAAGATCTTAATGGGCAGGTAGTTAAGGTAGTTCCCTGTTGTAAGAAGGAATGAGAGATACAGAATTGAAGATGGACTTTCTTTCTGACAATGAGTAGCAGTTATTGTTTATTCAGTTGTAAATTCACATGCTTCCTTCCCTACATCAAAAAGGCACATATATCAAGGTTTAGATAAGATACAGACTTGTTTCAATTTAGCCAGCAAAAAAAATGAATAGGTTGAAAGGTAGGTGAAGCACTACAGCTGTCGACTAGGCCCACAGTAATATTCAATTATGGTAAATAAGAACACGGGAAGCTGCTTTATAGCATTGGTCCATTTAGTATTTCCATGGTTCCTTAGTGCCATGACAATTGAGCAGCTATGAAACTGGTTGAAATTCATAAAGAGCCTGGTAAATAAATAAATAAATAAATAAATAATTTTAAAAAGAGGCCCCTGGTAATTATGACTACCTTAATTAATCCAGAGGTCACTTCAAACTGGGGGGACACCATTCAAAAATACATCACGAGAACTAAAAGCAAACAAAAGGATAATTCAAGCAGGTTGAAGCATGCTAAGGATGAAAAATAACAGGCTTGAAAAATTTCCATGAACACTCCATTCATGAGAAGACAAACTGAGGATGCAACTCATTCCAGATTGTTAGGGTCCCAAGTTATCCTTACATATGCTTATACAGAAGCATAGAGATGGCCTTATGCTGAATCAGACCGCTGGTCCATCTAGCTTAGTATTGTCTATACTCACTGATAGCAGCTCTACCAGTTTTAAACAGGGGTCTCTCCCAGCCCCACATGGAGATGCCAATGGTTTAACCTGGGATCTTTTAAAATTTATTTTGACAATTTATATGCTGCTTAATTACAGTCATCTCTACTACTACTGTGGGTGGCGCTGTGGGTTAAACCACAGAGCCTAGGGCTTGCCGATCAGAAGGTCGGCGGTTCAAATCTCCGCGACGGGGTGAGCTCCCGTTGCTCGGTCCCTGCTCCTGCCAACCTAGCAGTTCGAAAGCATGTGAAAGTGCAAGTAGATAAATAGGTACCGCTCCAGTGGGAAGGTAAACGGTGTTTCCGTGTGCTGCTCTGGTTCGCCAGAAGCGGCTTAGTCATGCTAGCCACATGACCCGGAAGCTGTACGCCGGCTCCCTTGGCCAATAAAGTGAGATGAGCACCGCAACCCCAGAGTCAGCCACGACCGGACCTAATGGTCAGGGGTCCCTTTACCTTTACCTACTACTACTACAGATGTTTTCTGCATGCTTTGCCCTTTGGGATATGGCCCTTCCCCATAGCTGTAGGAAAGGAAAGCAGAGAGCTTAGTGATTTAAAGGTAAGTTTTCCTTTAAGTAGGGAAGAATATGAACACTTGTCAACACCATAAAAGCCCCCCTGAAAGAAAGCAGGAGCGGACTATGAAGCTAACAGACACACTGAATGCTGGACCCTGATCTCAGGGGCACCACTCCACATCCTGACATTTCCTTATGTGCACAACTGAACTGTTTGTGAAATATAAATATTTAGTTAATGCTGAAGCGGTGCTTTCAAAAGTCTTAACCCTGCACCACTAGCCCACCCTCCTTCCCCAAGCTGCTAACAGCATCCTCATCTCTGTATATGCTTCTTCTTAGCCAGGGATAGCAAAAGGTTATTCTGACAAGCCTTTGGCAAAACATGAATTGAGATGATAACAAAACAACATGATTCCCTCAAGCCCTGTGGATTTGGGAGTTGTATAAGGAGCAGTTTATTCCTTCTGTGAGTCACAAAAGGGGTTTGCTAGGGCATATGCTGATAGCCATGATGGCAAAAGTCAAGAAATGGAAGATGAAATCCATTCCTTGAATTTAGAACATGATAAATCAAAGAGGTATGCTAGCCGTTCAGCAATGTTGATCATGCATAGTGCCTAAGGTGAGACTTCTACATATATTGACGAAGAGCACCGCTTGCACCTCAGAAACCCTTGTGCCAAGTTTGACAATGATAGCGCTAGAGATGCCCAAATGTATAGAGAACAAACAAAAAAGCAGACAGACAAACCACTTCCCAAACTATATAGTAAACTTTAATGCCATTTACAAATGTGAAAAAATCAAAATTCACTGATTAAAAACATCCCAAGGCATCACTGGAAAGTTTGAGGTGTATATTTTAATAACAGGTTCACAAAAATACTTCCATATTTTGTGTTCAATGCCCTCAGAAAGTGTCAGCATATCCTATATTTTAGTAGTTATTTATGTACTGTATGTATCTACACTGTGTGAATGTGTGTGTATAGGCGTCCCCGTACTTATGCAGGGGTTATATTCCTGGGCCCCGCACATGTAACTGAAATTGATGCCCTTTAAATCCCCTCTCTGCAGCTCTCTTCAATCCATACCCCAAATACTTTTTCCAATAATATCCACAGCTAGAATGGAAACTTTGTGAATGGCAGGAGGTTTGAGGCCCTGCTGCGCCTTTCATCTCTTTGGCGCTTCTTCCGCCCTCACTGACATCCTCTTCATACTCCAGGGAGGGTCTTTTTGCCAGCAAGGACTCCCCAGCTTTCTCCTGCCATTTCTGGAATTTAATTATTTCCCGTATATATGTGGTCAAGCCCAAATTTTGTGTGTGTGTGCCTGCACAACATAAACTATGCATACCCATGCATGTTTTCTTCTGTTATGTGCACATACTATTATGTACGATAGTAGGTGTGCATTCCATGCACTACATGAGTGTGCATGAGTAGGCCATATAGATCTTACTTTGCATGTGTCTGTTATATTCAAGATGTGTACATACTGAATGCTAATATGTCCCCATATACAGCTAATGCATGTTCTATAAGTGAGTATATAATGTATTTGTTCAGATGTGTTCAATGTACCTGAAAGATCAACTCATGAGACTTTTGCAGGAGGGGGGAAGAAACAATACACCTCATATAAATTTCCTGCTCTCATTGATACAGAAGAACTACAGGATCCAAGCATGATGTGAGTCTACAATTGCATTACAACGTGGGAGAGAAAACAATGAGTGGCACAGTAAAGCAAACTACAAGGAAGCATAAATTACCTGGGAGGATTTTCAGCGGAACAACAGTTTTTCGGCAGATCTTTTGGAGCTGTGACTTCTTGGTTTCTCCAAGGAGTATACCCACATTTAGTAAAGAACAGTGGTGCTTGCTTTTAAATAGAAGCACAGGAAGAAGTGGTTTGAAACAGAGTGAAAGGAGCTGGTGCAGATGAAATAAGACAAACCCTGGGAGCTGCTTTTTCCGAGAACAACTTAACTTCTTCCAATCCAAATCAGAAAGAAGGCAAAATGAATGCCAGGATGTCTTCTTCACACACACACTCCTTACCTGTGGCAGGAGATGGCAGTGGGGCTAGCAGAACTGCTTTTCCCTCCCTTGGCTATGTCACCAAGTGAATAGGAAGGCTCAGTCTGTTTATTGCACACAGGGAACAGCACACATGCTACATGAAACAAGACTACGGAGTCTGAATTAGCATCTCCTCCACAGTCCTTCATGCACAGGGGAAAAGTCTGTTCCTAAGCACAAAAGAGGGCTGGGGAAGGCTTTTCTGCCGTGCTTGTGCAGTAAGCCTATAGCAGCACTCCAGACAAATCACCAAACGGCAGCTTGCTTGCCTCTGGAAGAGTTAAGGAAGAGAAAGAGGAGGAGTCTCCTTTCCCAGGGCTCAGATAACAGCAAAAGCTACAGCAAAAGTGCTCTGGGCCTTTCCAGAATACTTCTCTGCTTGATGTTGGCAGATGACCCTCCCTGCATGCAGGATGTTCATGAGCAACAGGACTGACCCTGTCGCTAAGGCTGCAACGCTAAGCACACTTACTTGTGTGTCAGCCCCACTGAACTAAATTGGACTTCCTTCTGGATAAAAATGCCTAGGATCATGCCACATGTGTACTAAAACAGCTAAGGCAGCACACCAGAAGAGATGGCAGAGTGAGGTGTGATACATAGACATATTGTAGACTGGATGCTGCTCAATAAAAAAGGGGGGAGAGGAGCAGGCAAGATGTTGCACACCCAGGGGCAGACTTTGGTAGTCTTTCATAATATGGCGCCCTGGGTGAGCCCAAAATTTGGCAACCTCAAATGGATATTATCAATTATTAATTGTCTCATTTTTGCACTCCATTGGCTCAGTGTCCTGTGCAGGGAAACCACCCGCTCCACCCTAAACCTAGCACTGCACTTACCTAAGGGATAGCTGAATAACTTGGAAATAGAAATTGACTCTGTTAATCCAGTAGTGAGCTATGAGGCCAGTGAAGCAAAGGGTTAGAGCCAATGGGCACTGAAATCTACAAGGTCACCCACCCCAATGTATGGAACACAGTATTTGCCTCCTAAAACTCAGTTCCACCCTGTGGATTCCTGAGGAACTACCAGGGCGTACACTGAATGGTGTCAATGGAATCATCATGGAGTAAAATTTCACCCTGCTCTACAGCAAGGCACATGTGTGCATGGAAATCTCTTAGGCTGGTCAGCCCCTGGTGGCTGATGGATCCAATGGGTTTCCAGATGGCTCTGTGGGATTTTCCAGCTGCTATGACTGGTGCTCCTGTCGAAGCCCTGATCAACCTCCAGAACATCCAGAACATCCAAATGGAAGGGCTGTGGACACGATCATCCTGAGTGCCCTCTCCTGCTTTGTGAAGCCCATTTGACTCCCTGGTATACTCCAGAGCTTAGGGCAAGGAAGCAAGTGGGACATGACTTGAATGCGAGTGGAGGAAAACTCCAGTTGAATGCAACCAAACACCCATGAGGGCTCATCATCAAGCCTACCTAATGGCAGTGAAGGCAGCAAAGAAGGCAGACATTGCATCCTCATTGTGCCATCTGGCAGAGCTTTTCCAGATAGTGCAGGGTTTTTTACAGTCTGGTCCAGAGAAGGTGACAGAACTGACGGTAGCTCGCTGTGACTTCTTTGCAAAGCATTTTGAGGATAAGATTGCTTGTATCCACCATGACCTTGACTCCACTGTTACAACAGATGAACCTCAAGAAGTGGCCAGAGTGCTGTCTAATCATGTTGTGTTGGATGAATGTCAGTTAAGTACAAGAATGTGGACAAGGTGCTTAGATCGATCAGGGTGACCACTTGCACTCTGGACCTTTGTCCCTCTTGGCTGATAAAAAACTAGTAGGGAGGGGACAGTGGGCTGGCTAGAAAGGCGGTTAATGTCTCCTTATGAGAGGGGGTGGCTCCTGACTGCTTGAAGGAGGCAGTGGTAAAACCACTGCTCAATAAACCCTCCCTGGATTTGGAAAATCTAATTAATTACCAGCCAGTTGCCAATCTCCCCTTCTTGGGCACAGTTCTTGAGCAGGTGGTCGTTGACCAGATCCACGAGGTCTTGGAAAAAACTGATTTTCTATATCCATTTCAATCAGGGTTTAGGCCCGTTGGAACAGAAACTGCTTTGGTCACCCTATGACATATATCAGGAGAGGGAAATGTGTCCCTATTCATTCTCAACCTCTCAGTGGCTTTCAATACCATCAATGATGGTATCCTTTTGGAGCGACTATCTGAGTTAGGGGTGCGTAGCATCCTATTTGGATGGTCATTTCCAAAGGGTGGTGCTTGAGGACTGCCGTTCAGCCCCATGGAGCCTTCAATGTGGAAATCCTCAGGGTTCAATTTTATCTCCCATACAGTTTAACATGTACATGAAACTGCTGAGTGGGGTCATCCAGACTTTTGGATTACGTTGTCAGCAATATGCTGATGACACACAGCTCTACTTCTCTACATCTGCGGATGTGCTGGACCCATTGTCTGCCTCAGTAATGGCCTGGATAAGAGCCAATATACTGAAGCTCAATACAGATAAGACTGAGACACTGTTAGTGGTTGGTTCCCTGACTAGGTGGATGGAAAGTTTCCTGCTCTTAGACAATCATAGTCCAACCCCCTGCAGTGCAGGAATCTCAACGAAAGCATTCACACTCCCTCTGAAGGAGAAGGTACATAGCTGGAGGGTACTTCTGGATCCACTGCTGTCGCTTAAGGCTCAGGTGGCTTCAGTGTCACAGAGTGCTTTCCATCAGCTTTGGTTGGTGGTTCAGCTGCACCCCCAACTGGGCAGGGATAGCCTAACACCAGTCTTTTATGTTCTGGTAACCTCTAGGTTAGATTACTACAACGCGTTATACATAGGGCTGCCTCTGAAGATAGGCCTGTTCTGTGGTGGCTCCCCACTTGTAGAATACTCTCCCCATGGAGGCTCGCCTGGTGCCTTCGTTATATATCTTTAGGCACTAGGCAAAAACATTCATCTTCTCCCAGGCCTTTGTGGCTAATTAATCAATCTATGGCTTCTTAAACTGTGGGGTGAGTATTGTTTCTGTTTGCTACTATGGTATGCATTTTTGTGTTTTTATATTGCAAACTGCCCTGCGATACTCAGATGAATGGCAGTATAGAAATGTAATTAATAAATTCACACTTTGCAGCACATTTTCCCATCACTATCCATATTGCAAAATGTCTGAATAGTCTGAAAGTGCCCTTAGTAGCCTGGTGATTGTGAGATTTAGCTGCATGGCTTCAAATTTAATTTAGTTTTATGCAAGATTGTCATTTTAACCATGCCCACTTGTCTACGTGACCTAAGTCATTCAGCTGGGAAAATTTGGATGGTCTTATACTGGCCATATCACTTTACCATAAATTACTGAGCAAATAATTTGGTATGATTTTGGTAGATTTGATACAACAAACTAGAAAAGTTTGATTTCATTTTGTTAATCTAAAGGTATGCTCACAATTAGGGACCAGGAACCGTTCCTGCTCATCTAGCACTTAGAAAACATTTTAACAGCAAGCAAAACCCCCAAAGGTGAAAGAGTTCCAGGCAGAAAACTTAATTATAAATGTGTAAATCAAGACAGCTGCTATGGAAGCAAATGCAACTCCATGATACACATAAGTTTAGAGCACAAAGGGAATATTGAAGGAACAGAAATATTTGGAAATGTAGCAAAGAGTTTGGAGTACTACTTAAAAATTGGAGCAAACATCCGTCTGGAATTCCTGCCCAAGTTTGTGGAAGATACTGTGGGAGCCTCCCCTGCTCTCTTTGCTAGTGACAAAATGCAGAACCTGCTGAATGTCTAGAATTACATTGGGGGGGCAACTCTAGAATCACACTGTTCAAAGCAAGAGTGAGACAAATGAAAAGGGACCCCTTCTCTGACAGCTGTTAATTAAAGAAGGTCCAGAGAGGTACATTTCAAATGTACCTACTCTCTCAGCAATGAGCCAAGCTATGCAAAGCTGAAATAGGGTACTGAAAAACAGAATATTTCCATAATAAAGTTAGTAAACAGCTTTCATTTGCTCAGAGGGGGCATCTATAATTTTGGAAAACATGTACAAATGCATTTTTTCCAGTTCTGCTAGCTTTTGTTGCATCCTTGAACACCAGTAACCCTAAGTGGATCTGAGAAATTCAGTTTGCTACAAAGAAACAGCAAAATGCTCTGATGTGTACGCCAAAAGCAAGGTCAGATGGATGCTTGGAGGACAGTTAATAGTTAAGAACAGGCAAAGAGTCAACTTATCTCAAGACTTGGAAAACTAGGCAAGCAACCAATAAGAACCTGGCACAGTATAATAAGAATTAATACTTTGGTGTTCTTCATAGGTTCAAGTGCAGCTGTGTTTTAAAATTAAACTTTGAGAAGAATAAAAAATGTGTTTAAATTACCACATGTAAGTTTGTACCAAGGCAGAATAAACTTTCAGTGTTGCACCAGCAAGATTCTGACTGTTCTCAGACAAAATGACTAGCTGGCAATTGCCTGAACTCTTTTAATGTTGTGTGAAGAAAGCTAGCATCAAGCCCTTGCAGAATCAGTGTCTACTGGGCTAACTTACTGTGTTCTGTTCCCTTCCTGCCCTTTTTGTTCCCTCAGCACTTCAGCCAGTTGAGAATAATGTTCATTTTGGAATAATACACATTACTAACTCCTATTAAAGAAAGTGCCAACTGCAGAACCAGTTCCAGAATCTTGAAATTCATATTGCTTTCTTTGATCTATCTGCCTGCAATTAACCAGACAACCGTTTTATGTGCCTTTTTAATAAACAGTTCTTGCTAGGTTGGTCCCAAAGTTTTCTAAGGAAAAGAGCACTCTATATGTTAAGGCATAGAAGTGGCTGAAACAGAGCAAAGTGCTGCCTGTATACATGTATAAGGTTTCCTAAGCTCATTGATCTGTCTTTGTTACCTCCAGGATTTATGTACAGTATGCACATATCTCCTCTTTGCACAGCACAAGGAGCAGCACCACTTCTGAGAAAGAAGGAAGAAAAGAAGGGTTGCAATTGGATAGCCTGGCAAAAGACTCCGCCAATGAGAGACAGATAAGCACTCATTGAACAGCATGCCAGCTTGTCATGTAAAGAAACCAGCTGTTGGAGAAGAGGTTGACTCCTTGCATTTAACCACAGCTCCACCCGTTACCTTCTCTCAGCATGAGGAACATTTCCAAGCATAAAAGGGGTGCAGGTAATAGGCTGAGGCTGGCAAAAAAGAAAACTCTTCAAGCTGCAACAAACAACTCTACAATTTATGCAAAAGGAATAAATCTTCCAACAATTGTTGAAATGGAGCCCACCCCTGTAGATATTGAAGTTTCTTTTGAGTTTGCAAAAGTCACATGCTCAGGAGCCAAATGGCTGAGCCTGTAAATCCTGCCTGGGTTTTTTTTTATTATTATTATCAGCCTGTACTGACTGAGTTGCACTGCCATGAACTGAGCTGGTTTCAAGAGTCACCTGTTATAAGATGTGCCAATATCACATTGTAATATGCCATTGTAACCACATATTTTCAAATGGTTTGCAATGGTCTGGGAAAGTCAAGTGGGCAGCTTTCACACAACCATCCCAGCCCATGGCAATCCAGCTAAAAGCAGACTAAAAACCATGGCAGCTAAACAGCTATCTGAATGATATGCTGACATTTTAAAAAGAGGGGACTGTATACACACACATTTAGTCAAATTTGTAAACTTTCCAGAGAAGTTCTGCAATAACTTATTTGCATTAAAAATTTGTAAAAGAGAGGGATAGCAAGCTGGGAAGCAGCTCCCCATCTCTTGTTCTTTTTCTCCCTTCCCTCTCATTTTGCCACTTAGGCCCCCATCAGTACAGATGAAGGGTGGCCTACAAACCATTTAAATAATAAAACACACAAAGAAATCATTGCAGCCACAACTGTGAGGCCTGTGTTTATGATGACGCCTCCCCAGCTGCTGCCATTGGCTATGGACTACTTGTGATGTCAGCAAAGCGCATGGCAACCTCAGCTATAACAATCAGCATTACCTTGTCTTCTTCCTCTTAGAGGAGGTGAATTGGTAGGTGAAGGTGATCAGCTAGCTGCAGGGTGCTATGGTGTGACAGTTCACTTGCTGAGCGGGATCGCCCTTCAAGGTGGATGATATCCAAGGTCAGAAGTTAGCCAATGTCTAGTGATGGACTTAGCAGAAGCTGGCAGATGTTCTTGGGCGAAAGCTACTGGAGCTCACTTTCAGAAGCTGGTGGATGCTGCAAGTCTGAAGCAGATGGATATTTGCGGATGTAAGCTGGTTGAAATTCACCTTCAGAAGTTGGTGGATATTTGTGGGTTGACGCCAGGCACAAATGTGAATGAATGGTGAGTGAATGTGTCCACTGGCATTCTTCATGGATGCTGGCTGGTGTATGTTTGTGTGTGAGAGTGGGTGGTTTGGAGGGTGAATGGTTGAGGCAAATATGTGTATGTACATCAATGTGATATGTGAAAGGAAACTGGTGGGTATTCATGAATAGATTAAACCAACGGAAGTTGGCACGCTAAAGCCAGTGATGGTGCCTGGGGGATGCTGTTGGGTGGTAGCCATCCCTCTCCTTGTCTTGGGTTTTTTTCCCCTTGAGGGATGTCTGACGTTGGTTAGGTTTTTTCAAGAACAGTTGTGAAAGCCATGAAGAGAACTGCCACACTTAAGCAAGTCTGCTTATATTTCTGAACAAAATGGCTTTCTAAATGCATCTAGCTGTAGTGTGCATGCTATCTTTTTCTCCAAAGACAGATAACGGAAGATCAAACACCTGAACATTATGTTATACTCCCTTGCCTGGTATCAGTACTCATGAAGTGTTGCCTGGGCAAGAAGTAAGTAATAAATGAATAAAATGTTAAGGTGCCCCACAATTGTCAAGCCTGGGGAAGTTATGCTGATGCTTCTCCTAGCTGTTGCTATCGGCTGAGAATGGCCTGTGATGTCACAAAAGGACATGGTGGCTGAGGCGAAAGAGACAGTTGTTAGTGGAAGGTTGTTAGGAGTGAAAAGCCTCAGGGAAAGAAGGCTATGGGGAAACTGAGGCATGGTCAGCTAGAGACACAGAAAGGAAACCTTGTTTGGCTCCCTCCTGTCTACTTGAGTTGCCAACTTTTTCCCTCAGGGCTCCTGTGACTGTCAGTGTCTCAGCTGCATAGCTGTCAAAAAAAGTCACAACTGATTTCGTTTGCAAAACTGTCTTTTAGCTGAAATATTCCTGAAAGGTCTCATTAGTGTTATGTTTCTTAAAAAAGAGGTGCCGGAACTCACCATGAACGCCTCCCTCGTTCTCTTATAATGGCAATGGAACCACCTGAGAGGCATCAGAACTGAATTCCGGCTCAAAAAAAGCCCTGGGCCTAGTGAGGTACTTCAGGATCAATAGATGAGAGTTTTCAGAAGAGCCTCAGGGAAATGTAGGGGGCGAACTCAATATGTAATCTGTGATAAATCAGAGGCCCAGGCACTTCTGCTCCCATTCAAAGGCTGGAAGCATGTGGGTGGGTGTTTGTGTGTGAGAGAGAGATTCTTTGTTTAGGCCCATAACACGAAATGGCCCTGTGAGGAAAATACTGTGCTATGATTTATTAATCCCTAGGTGGCACTGTCATTAGTCTAAAGTTAGGTGGAGCCAGGACTTTCTGTTTTGCTTCCTTCCTGGTGTTGCAGCATCTTCTGACTCCTCTGCTTCACACACCCAGGTGCTCTTTCTCTCTCACACACACCCCAAACCTCCTCCTGTCACAAGCAGTCTCCTATCAGGCCAAGAAGCCTCTTCTGTAGAACTGGAGAGCGTGTGTGTGTGTGTGTGTGTGTCCATGGCCCATATAGGGATGGAAGAACAGAAGTGGAGCTTAGAAGGTGTTCTAGGGTGGGACTTCCCTGAGGAGAAAGGGCTGGCATTTGAAGGAAATAAGTTAAATGTGAATATTTAAACAACAGCAAACTAGAATTGAGAAGGAAGCTGCTGAAATGCGGTAAAATGAATGTAAAGGGGACGGGGGAAAGGAATTAAAAAGTGAAAGTTAAAGAAGAGGGAGGAATAGGATACAAACTAAATATGAAGGAAGAAAGGAAGAAGAAATGACCAGAATATATATATATATATATATATATATATATATATATATATACACACACACACACACACACACACACTTTGAGGTGTGTGTAATGCAATTTTTTATTTTATTTTTTAAAAAACCCTCTGGATTAGCAAAATATGCTTAAAGTTGGGAACTTAAAGAAACTTTAACCACAGAATGTGTGGCCACAAGGAGATTTCTGTGGCAAATAATTTCTGTGGCAAACCTCTAGATGCTGCCATTTTGTAAGAGGTAGGCCTCAATAAGCTTCATCCCTCTCAAGAGGGCTCCGCGGCTAAAGAGTTTGAGAAATCCTAGACTGTAGCAAATAGTTGTGATTATCTGATATTTTAAAATTTGCATGTGGCCTCGGCCTGCCACACACAGTCTGTACAAAGTGCTTTTTTTCTAGAAAAAGAGGTGCTGGAGCTCACTATGAATGCCCACCTTGTTCTCTTACAATGGCAATGGTGCCCACCTGAGAGGAGCTGGAACTGTGTTCTGCCAAGTTCCAGCTGAAATAAAGGCTCTGGCTGTACACATTAAGACATGCTTGCCTTTCCTTCCTGCAGCAATTGTTCAGCCTTCTTCTGGCCTACGATCAGCAGCAAGACCTATTCCTGAAACATAGTCCACCTGCAAACATAGTGTAGCCAAATGGGAGTGTACCGTCGTCATCAACCCTCCATTCCTCCTCTCCTTTCATGTGAGGATTCCCACTCCCTTTTTCTGAGCTAACTGGTTAGCTTTATATTTGCACAATCATCTTTGCTAACTGTAGTTATCCATTCAGGTAGGTAGCCGTGTTGGTCTGATGCAGTCGAAATAAAAATAAAAACATTGTCCAGTAGCACCTTAGAGACCAACTAAGTTTGTTCTTGGTATAAGCTTTCGTGTGCGTGCATGCATGCATGTGTAGAAGAAATGCCTCTACATATCTATGCTGCACCAGCTATTAAATGGACAGATGGACATTATGGTAGAGGACATGGTCTCATTGTCAGCACCTCATGAGGAATCTACTTTTCCTATAGCCTTTTGCCACACCAGCTCTATAAATAAGAAAAGTGTAAGAAAAGGCCAATACAGCTATGTGGGGCACATACAGTCAGAAGCAAGCCCTGCCTTATATACATTATTAGGAAACCTGTTTTTCTCAGTGTGACAGCAAAGGACCATTTGTATGAAAAAGCAACATAGCCACCTCATTGCTTTTTCAAAACATATACAAATGTGAATTCTGCTTGTAGGAGGGCTGGCGCACCTCTGGAAGTCAAGATAAATCTGCTTATACACACATGGCATAATTCTTAGGAAAGGCAAGGTTTATACAAGAAATTGAAGCTTTAAACCTCAAGTACCATAAATAGTATATTTTAAGGGTTTCAACTCAGTTGCAGGCCTGGGTCCAGACTCCATATTTGGCAGCTGTCGTTGTTTTATGATTAATTAAAATGAGGTAACAAAGCAAGACATGTCTATTAACAAGGGGGTTTGCAACATCAGTGGAGTATTCCAAAAACTGATCCTTTTGCCTTTTAATCTGCAAATATCTTAGTAGGAAAGCAGTCTTTCTTTCGGCTGCATGAAGAGGAACAAGCTGCAACCTTCATCTCCTCTGGTAGCAAGAGACAAGTGACTCACATACTCAGCTTTATCTTTATTGTTTCTCTTTTATTAAACAAAAAGAAAGCTCAACAAAATTTTTACCAGGCTTTTTAATTTTCTTTTTAAGCAAGTTTCAGTATAGTACATATCTAGGCAGACAAACCTCAGCTTGTCTTGTTTGGCAAAATGTACACATTTATTAGGAAATGAATCTCCCTCTATTAGCACACATATGTAGCAAGTAAGCCCCAACAAGTTCTACAGTAATTGTGTACAGTATATGATTACAACCCAAGTATAACGTGCCTGCATTCTCTCGCATTCATCTCATGTTACATCATCCTATTCCTTCCATCCTTGTCAAAATTTATCCTTGAAGCAAAGATCTTCCTTCTTGCTTACGTTACTCTCCAAAATGCCATGGATGTTATTTGTGTATTCAGACCCAGAAACCTCCCCGCTAAATAAATTCACACATGACTCAAATTTTGGTTTTGGTTTTTGGCAGAATTTAGGCCACAACGTTATTGATTACAGAAAGTGACTGGTTGCATAGCCTCTGGTTCAACTAGCACCCTGCCATGCAGGTAGCGCTGACCCAGGGTTCCAGCATAGGTCAGCCAAGGGTGAACACCTGGATAAGCAGAAAGCCAGGAATGGGCTAACTCCACCACCCAAATGTTCCCCTGGACACAGGCACGGGCACAACCCCCTCTCAGGGGTTGACCAAACCATCGAGTCCCTGGATTCCTTTAATGGAATACCCTTCACATAGGGATGGCGAGAGTGTTCTCCCATCCCTATCACCTGAACCAGAGCCTATCCGCAACCTTACAAGTTATGATGATTTGCTATGCGGCTGGCGAGACCCAAATAGCAATCAGCCATGTGGGAAAAATTCCTGCTGTGCTCCTGTCCCAACGATGAGACAGCACACAACGACATAGCAAGGTCAAGCGCAAAGCCCTAAAAGTAGGGAGAGGTGGGCAGGTGTTCCAAAGGCACATGCCAAAAGGGGAAGCTCTGGGTCACGTGCATGGGCATAAATAGGTCCCTCGAACCGTTTGGACTGCGTCCCATTGGCCAGATTGCACCCAGCTTCGAGGGACCTACCAATCAAGTGTTGTGGCTGTCCAAACGTACCCACCCACAACACAGGGTGTCAGTTTTCCAGGTCTCACCACAATACGTGCCCTCTTTAAGGGAGGACCCGATTTGCCACCACTCGGCAGTGTGTGTGTGTCCAACTTTTGTAATAATAGCATTATACCTTTGCTACTTTGGGGAAGGGGTCTTTAAAAAGCAGAGTGCAAGTAATTAACACCCCTACCTCCCCAAAATATTGCTCAGGTTCCCTTGATTAAACCATTCAGTAATGCATTATGCTTAAAAGGATACAGTGGTACCTCGGGTTAAGTACTTAATTTGTTCCGGAGGTCCGTACTTAACCTGAAACTGTTCTTAACCTGAAGCACCACTTTAGCTAATGGGGTCTCCTGCTGCTGCCGTGCCGCCAGAGCACGATCTCTGTTCTCATCCTGAAGCAAAGTTCTTAACCCGAGGTACTATTTCTGGATTAGCAGAGTATGTAACCTGAAGCGTATGTAACCTGAAGTGTATGTAATCCGAGGTACCACTGTATAAACAAACCACTCAGACAGCCAAACCAGCCATTTCTTCCCTGGGTGCATTTCAGTTCCAGGAATGCCAGCTATTTTAGATAAGTAGTGACTTCCTGTTCCAGGATGCAGCTTTACAGATGCCTGAAAAGAAACTTTCTGTTTCATCCTACACCAATTAATATGTCCCTTCCCCACCCCCCATAAAACCCAAAGCAATAAGCTTGTGTCTCAGTTCTGGTACTGAAAACAAATTCCTGGGCTGAGCATGCGGTCAGAGGCACCTTGCTTTAGGCTTGCCATATGTCCTCTTTTTCCAGGACACGTCCTCTTTTTCATAGGCAGAGTAATCATAGCAATCCATAGTTAAAAGTGGAAGTGGGCAAAGGTGTCCTCTTTTTTGCTTTTCAAAATATGGCAACCCTACCAGGCTATGGGTACTTGGCTCTGGTGGGAAGACTTTAGGGTTCTAATGAAAAGCAAAGTAGATGCCACAACTCCAAAGGTTGCCCTGTAGAATAAGGCAGAGAGATGGTATATTCTAGCAGGTATTTCCAGCAGGCTATACTGTCACCATATTTAAAATAATAAAAAAGATAGCACCCCCCTCTCTTTGAGCAATCAGTTGTAATGCCAAGCTAGCTTATCATAGGGAAGTTTGCCCACTCGAAAGTTAACATATCTGCCATGTTTGAGTCTGTAGCATACAAGAAGACAGGTTCACCCTTCTCATGGCTCCAGAGAGTTAGCCACTTGGGAAAACACCCAAGTCTGAGGAAAAGGGAAAAGCAGACTAAAATAGTTTAGTCTTGTTTTATTTTATTTTATTTTTTTCCCCTCACAGAGGCTTCCAGACAGGGTGGGAGTCTTTGGTTGTGTCTGAGCTAAAATTACAGTAAATAGAGTAGTGACTGGAAAGCTCTGTGTTTGGGATAAGAGCAACTTGTACAAATTGCCAAGAGCAGAAAAGGAAGGGTGTTTCGTTTGAGGGACAAGTAGCTCATAGAATCATAGGATTGTAGAGTCGGAAGGGACCATCTAGTCCAACCCCCCTGCAATGCAGGAATCTCAACTAAAGCATTCATGACAGATGGCTATTCAACCTCTTGCTTAAAAACCTCCAAGGAAGGAGAGTCCACAACCTCCCAAGGGAGTCTGTTCCGCTGTCAGATATCTCTTTCTGTTAGAAAGTTCTTCCTGATGCTTAGTTGGAATTCCCTTTTCTTGTAGCTTGAAGCCACTGGTTCAAGTCCTACCTTCCAGACACTGGCGGAGGAAGAGGAGTGCGGGGGGAGCGTACCGCCCCCAGCAGCGTGATCCCAGTGGGGTGCCATCGCCGCTGCCCCCCCCCCCCGCGCTGGGTGCCACGCCCCCGCAGGACGTGTGCCAGCCCCGCCCCGCCTGCTCTCTTGTCCCCCCCCCCCCGGTGCCAGAGCATGAAGCTCCACCACTGCTTCCAGAGCAGGAGAAAACAAGCTTGCTCCATGTGAAAACCCTTGAGATATTTGATGATGGCTATCATATCTCCTCTCAGTTAAACATACTCAGGTCCTTCAACCATTCTCCGTAAGGCTTGGTGATAGAGCACCTACTTCATATGCAGCGAGTCCCAAATTCAGTTCCCAAAATCTCCAGGTAGGGTTGGAAGGGGCCCCTGAAGTGCAACTGGCAATGTTGAGTTAGGTGTAGCAGTGGTTTTACTTGGCAGGCAGCAGTTTCCTATGCTTCAGTGTATCACATAGAACCAGAATGGAGGGCCCAGTAGGAAGATTTCAGAGGTGCATCCCCCAAAACAGCTGGTCGGAGCACATACGCTTTCCTAGAAGAAGAAGAAGAGAAGAAGAGTTTGGATTTGATATCCCACCTTTCACTCCCCTTCAGGAGTCTCAAAGCGGCTAACAATCTCCTTTCCCTTCCTCCCCCACAACAAACACTCTGTGAAGTGAGTGGGGCTGAGAGACTTCAGAGAAGTGTGACTGGCCCAAGGTCACCCAGCAGCTGCATATGGAGGAGCGGAGACGCGAACCCGGTTCCCCAGATTACGTGACTACCGCTCTTAACCACTACACCACACTGGCTCTCTAGCCCTGTGCCATGGACACCAGGGTTCTTCAGTTGCTGTTCCTACAACTCACATTATTGAGAGATCCTTGTGGAAACATTCTGTATTCAATTAAATTAGATTTCGGGATGCAGTTGCTGTGTGGAAGATCATAGGCAGTGTTTTAGGGAGCTGCTGTAGGGTTGGGAGGAATCATAGAGTTGGAAAGGACAGTGAGGGTCATCTAGTCCAACCCCCTGCAATGCAGGAATCTTTTGCCCAATGTGGGGCTTGAACCCATGGACCTGAGGTAAAAGTCTTGTGCTCTACTGACTGAGCTATGTAGAAGAGGGAAAGGCAAAAGCCAGCTTTATGAATAGCTTTGAATCCTAGAGTGCTATTTGTAAAATCTAAATTTTTTTTTGCAAAAACATAGGGGAGAGAAAGGGTGGGATTCCCAAATTAGTAAATGCTGTATTCGATGCAGACAGGGCGGTGTCTGCTATGCCCAAGAACATGAAGTCTTCATAATTCATCTTCCAAGGGAAAGGAATTGAAGGGGCGTATCTCCAGAGGGTTAAAAAAAAAATATTGGCAGAAATTTCTGTGTCTGGATTTTTACTTCTTGAAATGTGGCAACCCTAAGTTGGAGTCCAAGAGCCTTTGGAGGGCCACAGTTTAACCACCCCTTTTTTACATTATACATGATATAAATTTTGCATTTGCACCAGGACTGCATACTGAAGCAGACCAGAAGCCAACAGAACTAGCAGGCTTATTAAACAATGAGTAGAGAAGGAGAATGAGTAGAGAAGGAGAAATGGGGTCTAGCTGGGTAGTGTTGTGCCATCGGGATGGTGCCCATCATCCACTGCAAGATACCCCTATAGGATACAGGACTTCTGATATCCTCATGCACAGAGAACACCCTATAATTCATAGGGCCCTTGCTATCCATAATGAACCTGGGTCACCAGCACATACCTATCCTTTTGCTGTCCCAGCTTCACTTACCTATTAGGCCAGTGGCGTAGCGTGGGGGGTGCAGGGGGTGCCGGCCGCACCGGGCGCAACATCTGGGGTTAGGGCAAATCCATGGGTTAGGGGGCGCAAATCCACGGGTTAGGGGGCGCAAATTACTTGCCTTGCCCCGGGTGCTGACAACCCACGCTACGCCACTGTATTAGGCTACCACCTAATGATGACCTATTAGGCTACCACCTTGCTTGCTGGCCTTGACCCTGCATCAGTAAAAGCAGCCCAGCACAGAGGTGTTGAGGAGGCAGAAGTTTTCTCCACATATCAGGAAAGCATTCCCCTGCTCAGCTGGAAATCAGCAGAGTAAGTCACAGCTTCCAACATTGATTTTGCCCCAACCGCTGCATAATCTTATTTATTTCATAGAAGCTGTTGCTGGGTAATAGTGTGTTTTAAACCTTAGGAATGACGAAGACCTATGCAAACATTTCTTAAGACATAACTAGCTTTTGGGGAAGATATGGGATCTGGTGAATTAAACGAGTTAAATGCTCAGGTGGTGGCAGCTAGAGAGCCAGAAATTTGCACTCTGCTTTGCTACTGAACCGTAAGAAATGATGAAGGCAAAACAGCAGCCTTTTTGTTTCTTTTTTTCTTTTGAAAACTGCTGAAAGTTTTAGCTAGGATCTAAAGAACTCTGACTTTTGTGCACCTAAGAGGGGATATTTTGGACTTGCATTTCTGAAACATCAATGCTGTATTGAATTGTTACTTCGGTAAAGGGGGAATGTGAATACTGAGGGGCTATTGGTGGGCTTGGCTTTAACCCTCAGCCCTCTTGCTGTGCAGGGTGCTGATGTGATCTTGTACCATGATGGTGCAGGGTTCTAGATCATGTGATGAGCTGATGAATACAGAAGAGTCTCCACTGTAGACGTTTGCCCTGAACATGTTGGAAGTTGGAAAGCACTATTTGATTATGCCTATATGTGGGGGGGTGGGGGTGGCTAAATGCTTAGTTTCAGTGCAATCTCCCTGGCCATTACTTAAGTGGTAGTTTGTGGCCAACTGTGCATATGAGTATACTTCCATCTACGATAAGTAGCATAAGTCTGCTGCTGAACTCACGTAGAAAAAGTTTGCAATGGTGGCAAAAAGTATGGACAGTGCTCCAGAGGAACAGCTAACACGACCACAAGTCTATTTCAGCCCAGATTGAAAACAAGCAGGCTTGCCATAAACACAAGGAATGTTTGGATTGGCCCTCAGAATCTCAGCGCAAGAATGCTTAATAAACCCAATGCTTAAGGAATCCTTTCTCTTTAAAACTATTTACAGTCCAGGGATCCCCTTCATAAGAGTCTCTCACAAAACTCCTGCAGTGTGGTCCCCTCCCTGTGTAGCAATCACTGCCCTTTTGCGCCCTCCCTTTCTCAGTGCACAGATCTGAACTGTCAGTGCAGGTGCATTGCGGCTAGGCCAAGAGAAGCTGAAGAGTATCAGAGCTGTCAGATGTGAACAGTTTTAAACCAACAGATAGTATATGCTGCCACCTTGAGGAAGCTTCAACCATCCAGGCAAGCTAAACATAGAGAGAAAGAGTGGGAAGATCAGGACTGAGACAGAAAATTAACCTGCAGTCTTCAGCTGGTTTAACTGCTGACCCTTCTTCCCTGATAACTCTGGGAGTTGTAGTTCTGTGAGGGAGAAGGCCAAGGGATCTTATACAGTTTTCTGAATACTGCCCCCATCTACAGTTCTCAGGATTCTTTGGGGGAAATCAGGAGAGCTAAACTGGTATAAAACTGATGCATTCCCCGTGTAAGGTTTCTGCAGGCTGTATTAATGCACTAACCAGGATGAAGCACTAATAAATTGTACTTGGTGGTTAATAGATTGAAATTGATGATCACATCCCTCTTATTACACCCATAGACAGTGCTGGGTTTATAAAAAGGGAGGTGTTGGGAGACAATCCTGCCTAAAAGTAATGCTCTACTTATCACCCCCCCTCCGATTGGTGTGTGTTTGGTTTCTGCGAGTGTATTCTGCAACATGTTATTTATTTATTGATGGATTTATACTGGACTGTCAACACATCATTCCACTGTATTAGCTGTTCTGTGATGCTTCCCTAATGCTGCTGCATTATTGCTGCCTGGAAGGGCGCTCTTGTGCTATAGTGCAAGAAAAGTGGTGCAAACTACCACCAGCCCTGGAACATTTGTGGAATGAAAAGTTATAGGATTTCAGCAATGCTAGGTATTGAATCTAGGACTTTCTGCATGCAAAACAGATGCTGTGCCATGAGTTACAGCCCTTCCAAGGATAAGGAGACAGAATCGATTGTCTGGAAGAGAACTTTTGCGTAGCAGTCAATCGCCTCTATTCCACGGATGCACAGACACTCAGCTTATGTGGCTCCCTTGTGTTCAGCAGTCTGCAGAAAAATGTGGAATCCATTAAATATCCCAATAGAGACTTTGGACATAGAATAAAAGTCTCATAATAGCAACTAGATAATGGCAATTTCTCCCTAAGAAGCTGCTGCTCTCTCTGTATGTGTGTGTATCATGCCCTTTCTATGAAGGGGGGGCACAAAGAAGGAAATGCTGGGAAGGGTGGATAGTTTTATGACACCCAACTCTGATGGGTTCCTGGCTCCATTTCCTAGTATCCTGATTATCAGGGATAGTCCCAGTTTCCCAACCCCCCTCTCAGTTCAGCAATTTTAAAATTCCTGGCTTGTCTCACCTCTCTGGCATGATAAGAGAGCCATGCCTGTGATAGCAGTATCAGCACACCACAGCTATCAGGTAATAGTTGTAATTGCCATATGGGAAACCTGTCCTGTGAAACCTAATGACAGAAAAAGCCATTTGTGAGATCAGCGCACTGCTGCTTTCCCCTTATGATGGACGTCTGCATACCAGAGATTATGCTAAGCACAGCCCCAGAGAGTTTATCTGACCCACATTGTTCTGGCTTTGCACCCAGTCAGCCCAACACGCCAAGATGTGCCTTGCCCTTTTCCACCCATGCATCATGCTGCGTTCAAATTCACTCATTTCTCGATTCCCCGTTGGCAAAAGCAGCAGGGCGTGTTCTCAGAGCCCTGCGTAACTGGAGACATGAATCTTTCCCAGGGTGAGCCCTACGTGAGGAATTGTCTGGAATCTCACTTGTCGCTGTGAGCGACAGTGTCAGGGTCGAGAAAGGAGGGTGGGTGGGATTGATCCCGTTTGTTCTGCGGACTTGGAAGGGTGATGTCCCTGAATCCAAACGCAGTCTCTCCATCCAGTTTTGGGAGGTTATTTTGAGATTCGCATATTTCTTTACAAACAAAAATGTCTATTTCTAGATTTGCCGTCCCTGACTTGGTTGGGATTCAGACTGGGGAATGCAAGGCTCCCTGCCAGCACTAGAATGAAGCAAATGCTTGCTTTGGTCAACATGGCAAAAGTGGGACAGAGCGACCGATGATGCTGTGAGGAGAAAAAGCCAGCTCCAAAGTCTTTTGCCCCCTGGTTGGGGCTTCTCCCCCGCAGAGACATGCAAGCGGAAGGCAGACACACTCCTAAGGAAGCCATTCTTCCTGGGAGTGTAGGAAGTCTTCTCTAGGGGATGGTATACACCCTGTGAGTTGTACAGCATGTTCCAAGCGGAGCCGGACTGTCTTCTCATCTGATTTCTATCAAAATCTTGCTGGGAAAAACTTGTGGCTCCTGTAAACTTTGCAGCAAGGCAAGGCAAATCCTGCATGCTACATATGATTCTTACAGTGTCAAGATTCTGCAAGCACAAACTTCAGATTTTGTTTCTAAGCTATGATTTGTACCAAGCAAGTGTTGTGTCTTTATGTCACCTGTCTGGTTGAAAAATCTACATCTCCTCTCTCTCCTTACACCTCAAGGTGTGGGATAACATGCAGAGGCATCATTAACTATGAATCCTAAAATCTGGGGTCTCCTCAAAACCGGTGCCAAAGTTTTGCAGTCGTTTTGCAGCAAAAACCCTGTGTTTTGTGGCGCCCCAAGTTTGTGGCAACCAAGTTTGTAGTTACAGTGGTACCTCGGGTTACAGACGCTTCAGGTTACAGACTCTGCTAACCCAGAAATAGTACCTCGGATTAAGAACTTTGCTTCAGGATGAGAACAGAAATCGCATGCTGGTGGCAGCAGGAGGCCCCATTAGCTAAAGTGGTACCTCAGGCTAAGAACAGTTTCAGGTTAAGAACGAACCTCCAGAACGAATTAAGTTCTTAACTCGAGGTACCACTGTAACGGCCAAAAACACAACATTGTCCAATTCACTCCAAACTGGCACCAAACTCTGGCAAAAAAATTGCAGCGTTTTGCAACAGAAACCCCATGTTTTGCAGCACCCCAAAAATGGAGCAATAGTCACTCAAACCTGGGGTTCAAAAGCTCACCAAAAACCCATCATTGTCTGATTCACTCCAAACCAGCACCAAACTTTGGCAAAAGTTTTGCAGGAAAAATCCCGTGTTTTGCAGTGCCCCAGAAACAGAGCAATGGCCAATCAAACCCGAGGGTCAAAAGCTCACCAAAAACCCCCAAACATGAGGTATCCTACTCATATTAAAGTGAATGCAAGAACAAGCCCATGTAACTACTACCTATATAGATAGGCTTGCCTAATCAAAAACATTTTAAGCTGGTCCCAGAAAGAGAACAGTTATGGTGCCTACTGAATATCACTAGACAGGGAGTTGCAATAAATAAATTAAAATACCAATGAATGAATATATCAGCATCCAAAGAGATGGCATTTTAAACTTCTTATTTTGGCATATTGCCGTTGTTTCATGACCAACCACAAATTGATAAAACAGACAACCCTGCTTCTCAGAACAGAAAGCATTTTATTAGTTGGATTTATATACATACTGCCTTCCTGCTGTTGCCCCCTTCCTTTCCACTGAAAAGCTCTTAAGTTCTATTCCCATTTGCTGTTGTTTTTTTGGAAAGGTGGCCGATATGGCCTTGCAATAAATAAAACAAAATATTAGCTAGAAACACTTTCTGTAATGCCATGGCCATGGAAAAGAGGGGACTTGTGTTGTTCAGTTCTGGTGACACCATAGGCACCATGCAATAGGTGCTCGTTCTATTTGTACATCCACTGTCCACACATAACTCAACATCACATGAAAAGCATTAACAGGAACTGAAGTGAAAGGTGATTTTCATTTTCCCAATGACATGGATTAGTGTTTTGAGTACAGGGGTGCAAAATGTGAGGTTTTCACTGAAAAACACTGAAAAACTGTCGCCAATGTTTGGCACCAGTTTGGAGTGAATCGGACAATTTTGGGTTTTGGCTTACCCTTTGGCCCCTGGGTTTGAGTGGCTATTGCTCTATTTTATGGGTGCTGCAGTACACAGGGTTTTTGCTGCAAAACGATTGCAAAACTTTGGCACTGGTTTCGAGGTGATCCCAGATTTGTGAGGCACATCTGCGAACCAGATAAACTGTTGTGGGCACCACACACACACTATGATCACACCCACTTACTTCTTCCGCATCGCTACACAGAAGGTTTCTTTCAAGCCTATTTTCTGCAAAAGAATGGCACTCTGCAGCTTTTCACCAGGAAAGACCTCTGCAGATACATGTGCACCAGCAGGCTCCTTGCCGGAGACTGTTATTTTTATTTACTATTATATTAATATCCTACCTTTTATCCAAGGAGCTCCAGGTGGCTTACCCACTTCTCCCCCTCCTCATTTTATCCTTAAAGCAACCCTGCTACTAGAGGGAGACTGTGACAAGCCCAAAGTCACCCAGTGATCTTCTTGTTTGAGTGGAGATTTGCACCCTGGTCTCCTAAGGTCCTAGTTCAACACTCTTTCCACAAAACCTGACTGACTTATGCACTAGATCTTAGTGCTTTGCTATTCTGAACCTACAGGTTAGGTTCTATCCAAATTCTGCCAATCCTTGGAAGTCTTTGGGAAATGTATATGATTGTAAAGCTGCATAAACATTAGTTGCACGGTCGCACTTCTTACCTTATTAACAAGATTAATCAATAAACATAGTGTAATGGAAGTATCAAGGGCAATGGCAGCTGATGGAGTCTTTCCATGCATCACTTTTTAATGCGTGGTTCATTGATGTTTCACTCTACTTCAAACTAGCTCTATTCAACATGAAAGACTTGGTGATATTTTCTGTAGAGCTCAGGTGAGATGTATGTTGCAGGGGCGCCGAGGCAGTGCTGTAATGGAATAAACAAATGGCGCAGATCAAGTCCTAAAATATTTGAAGAGTCTCAAGCCTTATCTTGCTGCCTAGGATGTTAATAGGTTCTTTTAGTCCTGAAAATGGCAGGGCCATTAAAGGATGTTAGCTAGTAGTATTGCTTAACATGGTTTCTTGATAACCTGTTTATTGACAACTCAAGAGGCATGAAGAGGTGTGCTTTTTTTAAGGAGGGGGCGGCTGCTTCACAGTTTTAGCAAGTGCATGTTTATATACATGGTGTGTACATGCACTCTGCAATGCGTGTGGTGGCCAAACACAATTCTTTGAATGTACACACACCATAAAAAGACACTACAGAAGAGCTATGTTTCTGCAGAATACACTTGGCAAAATAAATGTACAACTCCGGCTTGTTGTTCATTATACCTGCAGTGTACCTCATCTACTGAACTGAAACATATTCTTTCTGAAAGTGTAACATGTGAAGCTTCCCTCAGGCACGTAGGCACACAAAATACACTTTTTACATTGTGTTTTTTATTAATCTTGAAAGGGCTCCAGTGTACCAATGATAACACAGGCTAATCCAGAGTGGGAGGAAATTTGAAAGAATGTGTCTGGAGGGAGAAGTCTAGACGTTCAGCTAAAGCAGAGACCCCGTCCCTGTATGCCCCCATCTCTCAATGGCTACACTGAAGACTGCAATTAGAGATATAACACCAGGATCAGAAAGCGGAGAGGCTGTGGATGGATGTGCAAGGACATGCAGAACCATTAGCTCAACCAGGGCACTTAGTATTTTGTTCTTTAGAAAAATGAAGGCATGTTAAGAGCTAAAATCGTATGTTGTTTCAGAGTGAGCGTTGAAGAGTACTTACACTGTAGGCATTATTACCTAAGTTTACCAAATGGGCCGTGGATTTCGCATGCTATAATATCACATAAAATATGTATGTAAAAGCAGAAAAGTTGATTTTCAAACCCTAGAGCAAATCCTTCCACATGCCCAGGCACAGCAGTGGGGAGGCCAACCAAGGACAGAAATAAGACACTGGATATCGGTGTTGGGTTGCAACAGGCCACAACTTTATTGGTTCCAGATGTAAGTAAGTTTTGGTGAAGGCATTGGGTATGTATCCAGGATCAAGCAACCCGCCTGCTGGTTGATCAAATAGGGTGGATCACCCCTGGATTGAGGGTGGACCCTAGAAAAATATCAAGTGTGACGATCCAATTTAATGCATAAAAAATTTCTCCCTGGTCCCGAATATGGTCCTCAAACTGTGACTGTACCTTTGGGCAGAACACAAATAAACACAGTGGGAGGGTGGGTAGTCTCATGATGATCTGTATAGAAGGAGTCCAAATGTGGCCTGAATATAATATGAATAAGTGGACCTGGTTGAAGCCAAGCTGCTGCCATGACCCTGCCCCCTAGTTGCCTTCCGATTGGCCCATCTGAACGGGTTTTGGCGTCGAAACTGTGCGGCCGCCAGGGGAGGCCCCAGCACCACCAATTGGCCTCATGGAGAGGAAAAGGCCCTGACACTGAGCCACGGCTACACCGTGCAGCAAACCACCACTTCCCCGGATCCCCAGATAATCAGATATTATCACAACCAAGAGTATATGTTGCACATGGCTTTGTGTTGTTCCTCCATGCTGGGAAAAATATACAGCTCCTTCCAGTGTAAATTAGATTTCCAAGCCTTTATGAAGAGGGTTTTCGTATCACCCATTGATAAAAGCTGATGTGTGGACATATTAGAGCTTGTATTATAATTAATGCTATTGGCTGAAAGTTCAAGGACAGGGCAGATCTGAGATAGAAAAGGAGATCTAAACAGTATAGGAGCCCTTGGATAGGAAACCTTCTTTTAGCCTTTTCTGTGTTTTCATAGAATACATATTTCTTTGCCGGACCTGCCACATACTGTGTAAACAGACCTTTGGGTAATTCTTTACAGCTGACACATTTTTGCTAACAAATGTCAAAGTCCATTTGTCTCATAAGAAAGGCTCACTCCAGGCAAAAATGCACACACCGCTGTAGCAAAGGTGTGTGCATGTGTGCACAATAGGCAGTGCTCTCTGAAAGCAGGGAGCCCAGAAGAAGACAAAATAATAAGGCCAAACTCATGCTGAATTTCAGCATGGATTGCCAAAGGCTGGCTAGAGTAGGTGTTGGGTGGTGCTTTGTTTTTTTAAAATGATAATGCACATTTAAATAGACTAGAAAATGCAATTCAGCAGCGGCTTCTTTTGAACCACAAGTGACAACCACACACTACTCCAGCAAAGATCAGAAATAATATGTGGCCATTCATACTGTCATTTAATGTGGATAGGAAGCTTTCTGTGGCTTCATTAATTATCCATTGTCTGTAGGACGTCCTCCTCCAAATCTCTTTCCACCACTGCACAAACAATGTGCAGTGTGATAAGGGTGTATAAATATGTACACATCCATGTTATATACATAGTACACAGTGGTGGACCAGACATTGGAATACATCTACAACAGTGCAAATATACATGCTTCACATTGGCTTTGAATCGGAGGGTAGCTGGTCAGCACTGTAGATGGCTTACCGGCAAAGAACTAAACTGCATGTTCCACATGGAAGGACAATGAGCTGATGAAATGGATATTGTGCCAGTTTCCATACGGGGGTCAGGAGTGGTGTTTGCATCAGTTTTCCCCTTAGTGGTGCAACAGTAGAACTGCTAGTGCATTTGCAAAATGTGGTTTCAATATTGGATGGGAGATTGCAAGTTGAGATTCTTACACAGCAGTGGGGTTGGACTAGATGGCTCTCAGTGTGTCTTCCAACTCTATCACTATACCATGGGTAGGCAAACTAAGGTCCAGGGGCCGGATCCGGCCCAGTCGCCTTCTCAATCTGGCCCGCAGACTGTCCGGGAATCAGTGTGTTTTTACAAGAGAAGAATGTGTCCTTTTATTTAAAATGCATCTCTGGGTTATTTGTGGGCCTACCTGGTGTTTTTACATAAGTAGAATGTGAGCTTTTATTTAAATGCATCTCTGGGTTATTTGTGGGGCATAGGAATTTGTTCATTATTTTTTTGTTCAAAATATAGCTGAAAAAGTTTGCTGACCCCTGTTCTATACCTGCTTTTACAAGTGTAATGTACAACATGGTTGGCTCTGCTTTTCAGTGCCCTGTTGTGTTGGAACAGAGGGCATATGCCGTGTAAAGACAAGGCATCAGGTAACCATACCCATTTTTCTCAGCCTTTCCGCATTTTCACATTACTATGAAGCAAAGCAAAAGCAGACATTGCGCTGCAAGCTAATAGTGCAGAACAATTCCTATACAGAATGAGCTACTTTATTCAAGTGACATGTGGGACATTCAAAACATAATCAGACATTTGGATTAACGGGAATACCATTTACAAAGAATGGCAGTGATGTAGAACTGGGTACTTAACAGAAATGGAAATTTTAGACATGGGAAAGAAGCTAATGCATTTGAAATATGAATGTTGGATTATGTATTTAAGACCACTGGTCCTTGTCTTTAGGTAGAGTTATAGACCAGTCTCTGCACAAATAATAACAATATCCAAACTGTGTATGTACCACAAAGCCTCAAATGCTATGTTCTCAATAAGTTATGAAAATATACATGAATTGTGTTTATTTAACACAGAGAAGGATGGAATGGTAAGGAGCAAGGAAGAAGGAACCCAGTGCTTGAATTATGGGAGAGGAGCAGCAGAGGGTGCTTCACGAGGTTCACAAATCCTATCCTTTTAAAATAATGTTTTTTATTTATTTTCATGGTACAGAAGACACAAACCCTATCCTTTTAATCAAACCATGTAGCCTTCAGTTGCCTTCTGCAACCAGTAGCTAGGGAGTGCATCACATCTGAGCTGTAAGATCTGCTGGCCTTGTTGTAATGTTTCAGTACTGGGAGGATCCCAGAATGAAGATGGGAAAACATAAAAGAAATAGAAGGTCTAACTCTCCCTTTCCAAACAAAGCTTCTTGCTTGGAAATTGAATTTTTAATTAGCTCCTAAGGAAACCACATAACCAGCCAGATTTCAGGCACATGAATAGTTCAATGTTATAGCGCAACTTATTCAGTTGTATTTGACAGTCTATTAGAAAAACAGCTATGAAAGGCCAAACAACAACAACAAGTGCCTCCTGACAATTTTGGTCCACCATCTGGGAGTTCCTGGGCCTTTCTTTCTAGCTGCTAGTTCTCATGTTATCTTCCTTGGCTAAATTAAAGAGCCCGTTAGTACCCAGCATTATCACTCCACAAGAGTACTTAGCCATTGTAAACACTCTGGCATCATCACTGACTTAGCACTGGGAAATGAGAAAAATGGAGGAAGCAGCTACACCCCCCCCCTCACTAAATCACTCTAAGGACTGATGGGAGCACATCTAGGGAAAGAGGAGGCCACGTGATCATGTCTTTCTTCTACTTAATGCTATTTTTATACTCCCTTCCACTTCACTAATCTCATAATGGCCCAGCACTACAAACACCAGTCCTAGAACATGTCAAATGTGAACTCTTACCCAGCAAGCTTGTATGAAAGTAAGTGCTCAGAAAGGTCAGGTGAGGCCTCATGCGGTGGTATGTACGCTGAATCTCACAGTATTCCCACCATATGGTCACTTCAAGTCTCCCAGTTAACACGCCGCATTTCTTAGCCTATCTTCAACTATGAAAACTTTTTTACAATGTGTATTTTGAAAGCTGCTGGTTTTATTTATATTGGGGGTGTGTGGAAACTAGGCTAACTTAAAAAATATCTAATTTCATTAATAATTTTAATGCATATTTCATATTTTATGTAAACTGCTTAGATGTTTTGATAAATAAGCATTATATAATAAAATAAATAAGACATAATTGTGGGCCCAGTATTGAAAATGGCAGTAATATGCCGAATTCCGTCTTCTCCCCTCCACAATAATTAATAGTATTTACACACATTGTGACATCATAGTGTTCTGTGTTCCATCAGCAGCAGTAGTGAATGATGCTGATGGCAAACATGACATATAATGATGTCCTCATGACATGACACAGGTAAATACTGCAAGAGAGTATGGTGGAGAGAGAAGGGAGTTCAGTGCATGGCTGCCATTCCATTAGCAGACATACATTGAGAATCACTTCAGTCTAGCTAGGTCTCTTACCATACAGGTTAGACTACTCTAATGTGCTCAACACGGGGATGCATTTGAAAAGTGTCCAGTTGGTGCAAAATGCTAGATCGATGTTGGGAGTATATATCTACGCGATACCAAATTAATTGGCTTCTGATCACTTTTAAGGCCCAATTCAAAGTGCTGATGCTGACCTTTAGAGACCTATGTAGTTTAGGACCTGTATACCTAAAAGCCATTGAACTTGCCTGCTTATTTTGGTCTCCATGTTCCACTACCAAGTGAAGTAAGTGGTGAGTACGTGGGACAGGGGCTTTTCGGTGGTGGCGCTTTAGCTGTTGAACTCTCTGATGTGGAAGATTCGGCTGGTTCCCTTTCTTGCACCTCAAGGTTCTAGCGGAAAACATGTTATTGACATTTGATTTACTGAATGCTGCCGTTCTTGCCTTTCGGTATTTCTAGTTATTGTTTTATATTAACTGTTGTTCTATGATGGTTAGTGTGAGGATGCTATTTTAGGGTGGGAAGATGGGATGGAAATGTAGAAAAAATATTATATAAATTACATGCTGCTGAACTCTCCCTGCGTGACACACACAATCTTGGGGCAAAAGGGTCGTCTACATCCAGGGCCCTCTCAGATGCTCTTCTTCAACTGTATTTATTTCTTTGTCCCTTTTCTGCTCTTCCGTGGCTCAATTAGTGCCCTCCAATTCTTGCTCTAGGGATTCTTTCCTCTCTTCATCTGTTCTGACCAGTTCTCTTTCCAAATCATCTAAGTTCATAATAATTTTTGCTGCCCCCTCTGCACCTCCTAATCTTTTCATATTGTTCTGTTTTTCATCTAATCTACTTTTAAATCTGCTCTGCAATAAAACCTTAACCTATAGAGGATATTGGATAAGCATTGTTGTATAGGAGCTTCGGAATTAGCAAACCTATTGCAGTATCAGTGTCATCAGTCGGGTAATGGTGGATGGAGTCACAGGGATAATCAGCATCCCTGTGTATTTTTGGCTTATCTAGAGGGATATTGCTTTTATATCTCTTTCCATGATATACCTGATGCTATCTCTTAAATTCAATTAGTTAACCAAACCAGGCATTACTGTTGTTTACGGTACAGGCAAAACCAGATGTGGCTTGTTTCAGATTTCTCTCTTTAGACCTGGGACAACATCTGGGAAAATGCTTCTGTAATTACTCTCTAAGCTAGAAGTCATTACCTCAGTTGATCTATATGAGCTCACAAGATTAGACATTAAGGGGAAATTAGACCAGAGTTGACCACATCAAACAACAACTGAAAGGTTGAGCATCTGTACATGTTTCTCTCCCCTCTGACCACTGATTGCCTCATGATCCAGTCAGCACAGCAATTTCCAAACAATGTGAGACTACGAACTCAACCATATAGCAGCCATTGAGACCAGGAGTCATCAGCTGTGGAAGGAACACAAAATACAGTTTGGGGGGAAGAGAATGGGGGGGGGGGTAGAGGGAAACATAAATGAAATTTGAAGCTGTTATGATCTATTTAACCCAGTATTGAATCCTCGAACATCAGGATCACCAATCTCTTTGGGCAAGTGGGCACATTAGAATTTTGAGTGTCACAAAATGGATGCAATGGGGCCATAAAACTGCTGGTGGTGTAGCATAACACAAAACAGCTGCCACACCTGAAAGAACAGAAAAAGAGAAAGGATCACAAAATTGTTTATGTGGTGTGTGTGTGTGTGTGTGTGTGTGTGTGAAAACATCTATATCAGCCACTGCTGCGCTCACTCACAGAAATAAGCTCTGTGTACTTCTCCTGAATTCAGAATGGAAGGGACAATGGTGTCCAATTCTGGCTTTCAACTGAATGGGGTTATGTTTAAGAGGGAGTGTTCAATGCAGGGCATACTGGGACAGTGGAAGGAATTCATTATCATACTCTTCTGATTGTTTTGTCAGTGCAAATGAAGCAAACCCCCCCTCCTCCACCAGTGTGCCAGTCTGGGGATTATCCCAATCCTCCTGAGTCAATTTAAGGGGGTGCAGGGGTTACACGCAGAGAGAGGAGGAAGGAAAGCCCCATTACACAAGCAGAAGTCCTTTGTGCAGGGCTTCCACCTATGAGACTCATTAGGTGAATCCCACCCAGTGCAAATAGTAACTGAGCAGAAAAAACAAACAGCGTTCTTTAAATTTAAGGAGGCTTTTGCAGATGTCATGTGCTGGTGACCCTATTAGTAGAGTCTCTCCAAGGTCTTAGGCGAAGCATTTTCCAGCCCTCCTACCTGAGATCCGTTAAGGGTGAAGACAGACATACAGTACATAATTTTGGTAGTGAGCCTGATCTGAAAGTGCAGTTACCTTGTATTTTTAAAAGTCATAGCTATGGTGTTAATTTCAGATTTCTTGGCTGGCACATAGTCCACATAAACTGGACATGTAAATAATCCTGACTCTATGATTTTATATGTCTCCACAGTGCGGATGCAGGAACGATTTGTAGCTGTACCAGTTTTCCAGAATCCCTGTTTTGGTCGGCCACTGGAGGGCAGTGAGATGACTGCAAGAAGTGATGCAGTACAAAGTCTATTGGTGTTGGCAGCGGGAAGACAATACTGTATAGATGGCAGAGTACCTTTTCTATCCCATTTTCTAATGTTCCAACATCTCTCCTAAAATCTAGCAAGACCGAGAACAGAAACTCGGAAGCAGCTGGGCAGGAGCAAGCCATATTCTTAATGGCTGAGGTCGGAAGAACTACAAATACACTGTATCTATCTGAAGAAGTGTGCATGCACACGAAAGCTCATACCATTAACAAATTTACTTGGTCTCTAAGGTGCTACTGGAAGGAATTATTTTATTTTGTTTTGACTACGGCAGAACACAGCTACCTACCTGTATACAGATACACTGTTCCTGTGAACAGCTGTTATTTATTCCTATGAGGGGAAAGTCCAGCACTGCACTTGGGGGCAATGGTTCAGTGCCACAGTGCCAGACTGCTGACGCAGGCAGAAGTTCCACTGGGAGAGCAACAGCAATTGCTTTCCCGTCTGAAGGAAGTTTTGGGCTTGTAGGGTGAGGGGGTAGTTATGTTCCTGATGCCCCCACCCAAATCAGGTGCTTGGTTTGGGAGAGAAAGCTGCAATGGAGAAGGTTGATTCTTTCTCACTGAGCACAGCTTCTGGTTTGAAAAGGGGGCTGTTTTCCTTACTCCTCATAACCTGGAGGCCATCTTTGCTTGAGGGGAAATGGGGTTGGGGGGCAACAGAACCCACAATAGTTGAAGGCTGGAGAAAGGAGGCAGGTAGTTTATGTTGGAGTTCATGGCACAGCAGCAACTAAAATATCATTATCATGCCCCGAGGTATTTGCTCGAGTGTGAACACTCAGCAGCCCACACTCCTACTTGCATTTTCATAACGTGAGCCTGGAATACACGGCTTGCGAATGGTGCTGATAAATGGGGTCGGGAAGCAGAAGAGAGCCATTTTAGGTATGCACCCAGCCTAACCAGAACAAGCGTTTGGGAAATTATAGATGCAGCAGGAAATGCAAAAGCCGATTTTTGCGTTGTTTACAAAAACAGCTTTGTAATGTCCCAGCCTAATTCTCACTGGGTTTTTTTAATGTCCTTTTTAATCCTATCTCGCTGCTGTAATCCCCACCCGCAGTCTGTAAAATGTGATTCGACGGGTTAAAATTGAGGCGCGCTCCATCTAGTGGTTTGTTTTTAAAATGCTATCTCTCTAGTGCCCATGTGAGCATGGCGGGGGGGGGCGGAGTGCGGGAGGGGAGTCAGTCCAAAGCGGGGGGGGGGGGGAATCAGGCTGACGAACTACAAATACCAGAAGCTCTCAGGGCAGTGTCGGAAGGCCTCGGAAAGTAGGCCGGTCGACCCCGTTGGATTGCAGCAAATTTAACGTTTCTTAATTTGCTTTATTGCACGGTTACCCCTTGTAGATGAGAACAGCATTTTGCAGAATGATATCCCCGAATTTCTCTGCCCGCTTATTCATATTGTGCATCCCCCTCCATCCACCCGCCCACCCACCCCGCTTGCTTCGCGTCAGCTCCGCTTGCCTTTTGCCGCAAAGGCTGCTGAGACCCGCATAAGGCTGCAGGCGGAGGGAAGGCGCGCAGCGGCCGCGGCCAGCATTTCAGAGCCATGGAAAAACTGCTGAAATCCGAACTGAAAACCACCGTGCTGAAGGCATTTGGGAGCTCGGGAGGAGGGTGCATAAGCCAAGGGCAGAGCTATGAAACCGACCACGGGCGAGTGTTCGTTAAAATCAACAACAAGCCTCAGGTTCACAGCGATATCGATAGAGCTCCCTAAATACTAATATATGGCTGCAGTTGGGGATGAGGGGAGACTGGGGGGGCGTAACTTGGCAACAGACGGTGATTGGCTAGTTGAAAGCTCGTATGTGGGGCGAATTGTGGGGAGAGGTCTGCCCTACTGTATTCCAACCTGCGCCACAATCAAACTCGTTCGAAAAGAGTTCCCAACTCTTGACTGCACAGGGGGCGCGATAGGTTTTCCATAGCTGGATCATCGAGTGTAATCTTTAGAAGATATATAGCTATGCAGTGATTTTAACGGGTGTGTATGTCTGAAATAAGAATCCAATTGGGGCTGCCCCAAACCTCAAAACACTTGCCGTAAAAGCCCCATATATATATTTCGCTTCGGCTGCAAATTTCTGGACGCAAATATATATATATATATATATATATATATATATATATATATATATATATATATTTGCGTCCAGAAATTTGCAGCCGAAGCGAAATACTGTGTTGCAAACATTTAGATGAAATGTTGTAATCTGCATGCCTGTATGGTGGTGGATACCTGCCTCCTCTAACCAGCCTCAGCTCTTTCCAAGCATTTTTTATGGTGCGAATTTTGACGTGGGGAATCAAGCAGAAGAAACATACGTAGATTTGTTTGTCCAAAGTGAGAAACGCCTACTTTATTGTGCTGATTTCCCCGTAGGTGTGCAAATGAATGTGCAGATCTATTCAAAGAGAATGTTCTGGTCAACATTATGCTGATCAACCAAATTAATTCAAACTGCAGCAAATGTTATCTCACTTTGTACACAAGGCTTAACAATTCTCTCATTGGCCTACTTTCCCCATGTACATTTGTGTGTGTGTGTGTGTGTGTGTGTGTATATATATATATTTTCTTGGTGTAGGAGAAGCCACAAATCTAAATAACTGATGCACACACAGTCCTAATGCACAGCCAAATAGGTGTTCTCAGTAACGTTATTCTTTCTGACCAGGCTAGGACAATGTTTGAGGGTGAAATGGCAAGCTTAATAGCTATTCAGCAAACCAACACTCTGCGGGTTCCCCAGCCCATTAAAGTGATCGATCTTCCAGGAGGTGGAGCAGCATTTGCCATGGAGTACCTAAAAATGAAGAGTCTCGGCAAGTAAGACAGTGCCACACAGCTGTCCCCTTGTTAAAATATTGGCCACTTGGATTTATAGTTCTGCTCTGTTGTCTCTCAGTTCTGAAAAGTGTCTGTTTTACTGTCTTTAAATAACATGTCTCTGGAAGAGAATTTAAGGGAATTAACAAGCGCACATCCACATCGCATTATGGGATGTCTTCAGTGAAGTTATGCCAGCGATGGACTTCTCTCTTCACTTGCTTCGGCAACATGTATGCTGTATCTTGACAATTATATGCATCTGTCAGAAGTCTGAGAATGTCCATACTATGTTATCTGTCTTATATGGAATGTTTTGGCTAGATTGGCCTCCTGAGGTTTACTGGGCCAACTGCTAGCATTCAGACTTCACAGGACTTAAAAAAAAAATCTATAAAATGTTAAAGTTTGATCTTGCTATTTGGTGTTGACTGAAGTGTGGATACAGCTATCCAAAGGCCAGCGATGCACAAGTCATAGCTACGTAAGGCTTTTCTCACTCAGAAGTTTGCAGCCCTTCCACTTTGGCAGTTCAGCTCAAAATTAAAAGTAGATGTAGCACCTAAAACAAAATCAATGCCTTTCCCATAAGGTTTTGGCTTTGAGTTACCGGAAGAGTGCCATGCAAAGACACTCCAGGTACTGTTGTTTAGAGAAAGTGATGCTTTAGCTGAGATTCCTGCATTGCAGGCGTTTGGACTAGAATGACTCTTGGGGTTCCTTCCAACTCTTTGATTCTATACGTTGGTGTGAAATGTTTGGTTTGTATATAAAATCAAGCTGGTTTTGAAATTTCCTGATACATAATATTGGGATATGTTTCTTTGTTCTTCTAGATATTCTGCAAAACTGGGAGAGCAAGTAGCAGATCTTCACCTTTACAACCAAAAACTTGGAGAAAAAATAAAGAAAGAAGAAAACACAGTTGGTAGAGTATAGTTTCTATGCACCAACATAACTGTTAAGTTGTGGGTGAACATATCAGACGACACAGCGATTCTTCAAACAGCTCTTGTTTATTCAGAGGCCAGAACTGAACTGAACTGAACTGAAGGGCTCAGTCAGCCTGCTTATATAGAGCTCCAGTACAACGTTACTGTAGCAACTTTCTAAAACTATCCAATCACTGAACATCACTTTCGATCCTTCATTTGCATAACTATCTACAGTATCCCCCTGCTGGCCCAGAGTTAGAACTTCAGTATATAACAATAACTTTGTAATAGTATTATTAGAAATGAATTGCAGAAACAGACTTGAAAGAGAAGTTGCTGAATTGCAACTGAAAACTATGGAGGGACCTGGTCTTAATAGAGATATTGGATTCCTGTCTCATTACATATGCTAATCATCTGCATACTATCCCTTGCTTTTTCCTGTAGGACTAATTGCAGTCTTTAACAGTCGTCCACAGGTTTACCATACCCATTGAGTCAACCACCCATCTCCTACTACCCTCCTGAGAAAAACCCGACCCCACCCTCCCACTATATATAAGGGTCTGGTGACTTCTGTTTCAGTGTATCTGAAGAAGTGTGCATGCACATGAAAGCTTATACTCAGAACAAACTTAGTTGGTCTCTAAGGTGCTACTGGACTTTTTAAATTTTTTTAAAATATATTTTGACTGCGTCAGATCAGCACGGCTACCTACATGAATTTGTAATAGTAGTTCCCACTTTGGTTGGTGACATCCTTGATCCAGAGAAATTTGGTTGTTGCACTTAAGTGCTTCTTAAATTAGCAGGACTTGCACACAGCTGATATTTTCGCCCCTGGATGAAAATTGATGTGTTTGTTAGGTACCACAGTGTTAAGAACAATTTGAACAGCATGCAGCTAAGGATAGTGGTACAAATAATTTGCTGCGTAGTTCAAGTTTAAGGTTTTATCACGTACTACAACGTCAAAAACACTTTTGCAGATATAATGATGATACAAAAAGTAGCCACTTTCTGCATCAAGAGGGATTGGCTGCTTTTACATTTTGCACCCTTGCTTTGATTAGTTTTGTTGTTGTTGTTGAACAGGGAAAGGTGCAGGCCAGACAGAACCTCATCATGTGAATAAGTTTGGATTCCACATTATCACCTGCTGTGGCTATATAGCTCAGGTAAGCTCCTCCTTGTATTTCTTAAAAAGAAAGAGAAGTTGGAAGGGACCCTTAAAGACCGCTAGATCAGGGGTCAGCAAACTTTTTCAGCAGGGGGGGTGGTCCACTGTCCCTCAGACCTCGTGGGGGGCCGGATTATATTTTTTTTGAGAGAAAGAACGAATTCTTATGCCCCACAAATAACCCAGAGATGCATTTTAAATAAAAGCACACATTCTGCTTATGTAAAAACACCAGGCAGGCCCCACAAATAACCCAGAGATGCATTTTAAATAAAAGGGCACATTCTACTCATGTAAAAACATGCTGATTCCCGGACCGTTCATGGGCTGGATTTCGAAGGCGATTGGGCCGGATCCGGCACCCAGGCCTTAGTTTGCCTACTCATGATCTAGACCAACCCCCTGGTATATTTTTGCTTTGTAGGTGAATGAATGGCAAAGTGACTGGCCCACTTTCTTCATACGTCACCGTCTCCAATCCCAAATGGATTTGATTGAGAGAGATTACGGAGACAGAGAAGCAAGGGAACTGTGGTCTCGGTTAAAGGTTGGTGAGAGATGCTAGACTGCCACAATATGAGAGAGAGAGAGAGAGAGAGAGAGAGAGAGAGAGAGAGAGAGAAGGCACTGAGGCTAAGCTGGAACCATGCTTGTATCTCTAACTTGCCACCTCACTCTGACAGAATTTTACTATAGACGTGAGGTTTCCTTCCTATCCTGCTTTCCTTGAGTCCGCTAGATGACAACGCAAGGAATCATTGCCTTAGGAGAGTGAGAAAAATTCTCAGGGATGACTCACACCCCGGCCATCACCTCTTTAATCTTCTACCTTCGGGCAGGAGATATAGAAGTATAATCAGCCATACCAACAGGCTAAAAAATAGCTTCTATCCGTGGGCTGTTAGGCTGTTGAACGGAAAATAACATAGCAAAATTGACTTGCGAGGTGGTGTGTTGTTCGATAAGAGATTGAGTGTTGGGGGGGGGGAGGCTCATTTAATTTCATTGTACACAGGTTGTACAATAACAATAAAGTTATTATTATTATTATTATTATTATTATTATTATTATTATTGCTCATTCCATTAGGGAGGCTAACAAAAACACATTGATATTTGCTCCCCATTTTCACTAGTGGTGAGAATTCCATTGATTTTCCATTACAGGGTTTATTTTCTTTCACTGAGCAAGCATAAAGACCTTATGGTGTCTTTGCAATATTTGTTGTATATTTGTATATAAAACAAATATTACAAAGACACCCACGGGCCTTTATGCTTGTTCAATGAAAGCAGAGCATGTTGGAAGCAAATAGGCACTCCTGCAGGATGCAGGAAAACTGATGATCCAGTAGTGGATTCTCGAGAGGGATTTTTTGGCCCACTGCAGGCTCCCTCTCAGCTGCTTCTAATTCAGCTAAAAGCAGAGCTGTTGACCTTCTGATTCTAAATTCTTACGTCACATTTTTCTGCCACTGCCCCTAGCTCTGATCGGTGTCACATTCCAAAGCCAGGTGATATATTCCCAATTCATCAAGAAAAATGTCCCAAACATTACCCATTAGTCCATCAGGCAAAATCATAGTGATAGGCTAAATCATGTTATTCATAACAGCAAAACTCATAGTATATATATAAAATGTAAAAATGATGCTAAAAGCAAATAAAAAGACACAACATTCAGGACTTCATATATATTCCAATTTATATGTTTTGAGGCCTTACACTTTTCTTATTAAGCAATGCTCTACTTCTTTCTTTATAGACAGTTTTAAAGGTTTTTTGTTTATGCTTTTTTACAGCCAAAGATTCCGGAGATGTTTTGTGACCTGGAGATAATTCCTGCCCTCCTACATGGGGACCTGTGGGCAGGAAATGTAGCTGAAGATGACTCCGGTCCAATTCTTTTTGACCCTGCTTGTTTCTACGGTCATTCAGAATTTGAACTTGCAATTTCTATGATGTTTGGTGGCTTTAGCAGTTCTTTCTTCTCTGCTTATCACAGCAAAATCCCCAAAGCTCCAGGCTTTGAAAAGCGCAACAAACTTTACCAGCTATTTAACTATATTAACCACTGGAACCATTTTGGGACAGGATACCGGGGCCCCACTCTTAATGTTATGCGAAAGCTTTTAAAGTAACCCTCAAACATGGTCATCCTGAGTAAATGATCTCCTGTTTGATGTTAGAACAACATCTGCTACAATGTTTTAAAGAGGATGGGAAGTCACCTGAAAGTTACAAAAGGCAAGAGCTAAGGTGACATTTGTACACATTTAATTCCTCACAAAATGCTTGCAGTGGTTTTGTATTTTTTGCAGTCTCTTGTCAACCAGCATATTAATGACCACTTTGATAAGGTAGGAAAACTGTGTGCTGTTTGTTGTTCCAGGGAGTGAACTCTGTAGCAAAGTGTACAAGCAGGATAAATGAGAGTTCCAGAATAGTAGATTTCAAAAACAGCATTTGCAGAAATGCAGTGGAGAAGATCCAGTCTCTGTGCCAGTGGATGTGATGTTATTCTCCTTCCTCTCCTTCCTCCTGCATTCTTTACTCTGCTCAGGAGGGTCCCACAACTTTATTTTGTGGGGATACAGGAGCAGAAGGGTGGGGGAGGGGAGAATGATGGAGTCATTCCGTTTGCACAAATGGAAGACTGTTGGGCAAGTGGGATGTCACAACTGGATATCAACAAAGACTGCAAACCTGAGAGCCCATGTAAACATGTACACCAGCTTGTGTGGATGTAATGACTCCCTTGCTCAAACAGTTTAAAATAAATAACAACATTAATAATAAGAATAATAATAAGAATAACAATTTATACCCTGCCCATCTGGCAGGGCCTCCCCAGCCACTCTGGGTGGCTTCCAACAGGATATTAAAAACACAATAAAACATCAAATATTAAAACTTCCCTAAACAGGGCTGCCTTCAGATGTCTTCTAAAAGTCAGATAGTTGTTTATTTCCTTGACATCTGGTGAGAGAGTGTTCTACAGGGTGGGCGCCACTACCAAGAAGGCCCTCGGTACATTCGTGATTAAAATAGACAACAAAACAAATAATTAAACAGAAAACAGTTAAAGCAATAAAATATCAACTTTAATTCAAGGGAATCCTTGCCTAAACAGGTATGTTTTCAGGAGCCAGCAGATTGCCAACACTGCAGCTGTAGTCCTAGTACTATAACACTAATTTCTTCTTCCTTTTTAAAAACCAGTTTAATACGGATAAGGCTGCAGGTTGACAACAGTGATGGGGAACCCACTGTGGCCTTCCAGAGGGTGCTGAACTACAACTTCCATCATCCTTGATCACCAGCTGTGCTGGCTGGGTCTAATAGGAACTGGAATCCAGTATCACCAAACACAGTGGGAGTTACTGCTGAATTAAAAAATGGGATTGCATTACACGGATAAACTCATAAATGTTAAAAGGATTGGGTCAATAAATTGCATTCCTTACATACAACTGCAAGTGACTGAAACATGTTAGAAGTATTTCAAAGCGTGCTTATTTTGTTTTAGTGTTAGGGTTGTCTGTCCTGGTTATTGTACATAATGAAATAATAAAGTAAGTGAGTACAGGCATACCTCAGAGATATTGCTGGTTCGGTTCCAGCCCACCACAATAAAGCGAAAATTGCAATAAAGTGAGTTACTTTTTTGTTCGTTTCCCAGTGCATATAAAAGTTACCTTTTCACTATAGTGTAGTCTATTGACCCAGCCCCCCCATGGCTGCATGGGTGGGAGGGGAGAAACCTGGCTCCAGTCCTAGCCAGCTCCATTATCGTGGCCAGAAGAGGGTTGATGGCAGCAGGGGGCTTCCTTTCTCATCTTTGTAAAGAGCAATACTGTATCTGCGAAGTGCAATAAAGTGAGGTATGCCTGTACTGAAATAAATATTAGGTATTCTTGTTTGGCATGCTTTACATGCTTTACCCATGTTGTGCATTTTAATAGCGCAGGACATGTAGCGTTTAGAATTTTAAAGTATTTTTTTTTCAATTTTGTGATAGTGTGAGAATCATCATTCTGGGTCAAATGGAATGTTTGAGCAATCCTCATTTATGATAGGAAAGTGGAAATTAAAGCTGTCAAGTGATCAAAGGCTTAGCAAGCTCACTTTTTAAGTATACAGAATTTGAATGAAAATTGCTGTGCTACACTTACTATTTATGTAATATGCAATCCAAATAAAATGTTGTCATTGCACACAGAATTTGTAACTATAATTGCCATCAGCAAATAAGTGAGAGTGGGTTCAACATAGTTGTGAGACTGGAAAAATAATTATGAGCATGTATCCCCTCACCATTGATAATTGCAGACTGCAACCAAACCATCCTTTCTCTAGCCATGAAGCTCACTTTATGGGTGATCTCAAGCCAATCAACATATCTATATCTCAGGGTTGTTCTGTAGATGAAAAGTGGTGTGGGAAGAGAATGGTGCATATTGTCCTGACTTTCTTGGAGGATAAGCAGGATAAAAAACATGGAAATAGTCTCAAATCTGTTTACAGATAAGCATAGGGACCTGCGGGACACCTGATGGCAGTATGGTTTACATTAGTTAAGCACTGTAAAGATCTGAAAGGAGCTACAATTGAGTACCACAAAATGTGATTCTTAGCATTGGTAATGATGCAAACGACCCGGTTCCTTAGAGAACAAGTAAATAGATACTTTTGGCCAGACATGGCATGATTTTATTGGTTTTGGGAAAAAGGACGTAACAGACACACACCAATGCAGGGATTTTTATTACTGAAACAGTCACACCTGTCCAAACACTGATTTCTTTTCCCCACCTGCTAACCTCAAGAAATTGGACTTTCTCGGCGCATTGTGATTTCGATGGATTGGAAGACTGAGGTCATTTTCAGATCTGTGGTACATGATTATGACTGGCAGTTTGTTTTCCTTTTTCACCGTTGTTTTTGCTGCAAAAGTTATGCAATCAACAACAAATGACAATGTCGTTCTACCGCAGGGTCTTGGTTTCCTGCACCCCAACAGTTCTTCCAATCTGGCACGTTTATATCCTGCACATCTGTTTTAAAAACTCCCAGCGCGGCTCATGCACCTTTTATGCTTTTTATAGACGCCATTATTATTATTATTATTATTATTATTATTATTATTATTATTATTTCGCGGTTTATGACCAGCGCTCTAGCATCCAAGGAAACGCCTCCTGCACAGCCCAGGGCAAGCAGCTCTTCTTCGCCTTGGCATTTAAAGAAAGACTTTCCCGCGATGTAGCTCCAGCAGAAAAAAAAACCACACCTACATCCCGTCGCCGGCACAGAAAGAAAAACGCACACAGCCGGGCGCTTAGCTCCTTCCCAGCCAATCCCCTTTCCCTTCCTCGCCCTCCCTCGCTCTGCTGCCGGGCTCCTCCCCTTCTCGCAGCCCAGGCGCGGACGTCCGCCGAGCACTTCTGTCCCGCGCGAGGAGCCGTACCTGGAGAGGCCTCTTCTGAGCGCAGGCGCCAACGACGAAAGGTAAATCCTGCAAGTGGCGAGCTCTTGTGGGAGAGGCGCTGAGCTTGGCTCGGGGCTTTCCGTGGTTCGCAGGAGCCTGGGCGAGGCGAGGGTAGGGCCAGGGCCTTCAGGGCGAGATGGCGAGCCGCCTTGGGAAACGGGGAGAGGCGTTCTCGCGATGAGGTCGCCCGGGGGATGTCTTGGACGCCAGGCCCCGGGGAAGGAGGGCGGTGCGCGGCTTGGCTGCAAATGTTAAAAAACCGTCCTCAGTTTCAGCCTTTCACCTCAATTAAGGCGCCAAAAGGCGGAATTCTCATGCTTTTGAGTTCGTGCGAATTGCTTTCCCCCGCCTCAGCCCTGAAAAACGAATGCACAGTATTAACTCTCTCTCAGTATGGCAACAAAAGCCCTGGTAATACGTCGGGGGTTAAAGGGAAGGATTCCAGGTTCAGGGGTTTTGCTTCCCTGCTGGGCTTGAACGCAGGCAGGCCTCGTATAAGCAGCTTCAATCGCTGTACATTTTTATTTGCAAAGGGACAGTGCATTCCCGAGCAATCCTCATGCCATGCATAGGGCTGTACTGCATCAAGGCCTTATTTATATTTTTAAAACTTATCTAACCTTCTTTCCATCCCTGTCAAGATAGAAACGTTTCCTCTGGAAGCGGATAGGATTTGGAAGAGATGGGAGAAGGGGCTCCTGTTAAATCGCGTGTGGAACAAGAGATGTATATAGCAAGGGAAGGAAATTCCTATTATACACTGTCCCGTTATTTTTCTATGGGGAAAGAATGGACACAGGCCAGCACAGATTTAAGCCCACTGAAAATAATTGAGCTTAAGTGTAATTCTCTTATGTGCACTTGGATTGCTGCCATCGTGCAAGGCAAATTTGCAGTGTAGTTGTACACAAGTCTACTTGGAAGAATTCCCCATTGAATTCAATGGGTCTTGCTTTCAGGAAGCTCAGTATAGGGTTGTAACATTAATTGTGGAATTTAACTGTAATGGTAAATGCTGGTTTACTGTGCCTTTGCCTAGAGAAGAATTTGTCAGGAGCTGAAAATGGTTTTAAATGAGATGAACGGAGATGGGCCTGAGCAAGAGGATAGCAGATGCCTGGAATCTGATGTCATCGCCAAGGGAAACATACTTGAGACCTTTTCGGAGAGTCGGGAAATACAGGAGTTGATTAATTCTCTCAGATCAATGCATGGAGACCTATCATTGAGAGAAACAGCACTTGAAAAATTTAAAGGTATGAGCTCTTCCTTTTAGTATGTACAACTGATGATTGGGATGTTGTCACCAGATCCTACTAAGTGTAATGGTTAAGCACGTGAATTGTGAACTAAGACAACTCTTGTTCACCCTATCCATTAACTCTATGGGCCTACAATCCTCAACACACTTACTAGAGTAAGTTCCACTGGATACAATGGAACTTATTCTGAGTAAAATATTCATCAAGATTGCCTTGTTAGGTGGCCATAGGAAAGCAATAGCAATTTACAATATGCAAACATAATGCTTATTTGAAAATTTTCAAGTTTTGATAATATTCTCAAAATGTTAATCTCTTTATTGCTGAAATAAATTGCTGAAGTGGACCAGTTGCTCTCTAAAAATACCATTGTTACCATTCCCTTTGAGCTTTGTTCTAAATAAAACCACAAAGGAAAGTTAGGATACAAGCTTTTGTCTTTACAGACATGGTTTGTCTGTAAAGAATTTGAGCCAAGATGGCGCCGAGGCAAGTCACGCTCTCCGGCGCTTACTTTTATTCTTTTAAAACCTTATCTTAATTGCCCTCCGGATGCCAATTTCTAACAAACGGAAAACATTTTAAAGACTCTGAGCACTTTTATAATTCTTGTTGGCTCTGCGAGCTTGTCTTCAGCTTGTCCCAGCCTGCTCCCTCCCTCCTTATCAGCTGCCCGGTCAAGGTTGTCAGAGAGGAGAGAACGCTGCTGCCTGAACTGAGAGCAGAGAGAGAAGAGGTCTAAAGACAGAACTGTGAACTGCTTACCCGACCAACGGTGCTGGAGAAGGAGGGTAAGGAGAGACACGACTGTGAGCCCTGCTTTGAGACTGGCCCATAGACACCAAGCTCTGCTGAACACAGAGAAAGATAAAGCTTGGAAATTCGGGGGTTAACTGAACTGACTGACCCCCGCCCAGCTGGGGGGCTGTGTGAACTAGCTGGGGACAGCATTCCTGCTTCGCAGCTGAAGAGGAAGTGCAGTAGCTGGAAAGACTCTTCATTTTAACAAACTGTTCTGAGGAGACCAGCATTTATACTCTCAGAGACTCCTGGTGAAGGCATCCTGAGTTTTTTACAGGAAGTTTTTAATCTACACAATAACACTATAACAGTGTATCGGATAAGACCCTCTGGAGGTTTGGAAAACCGGCTTCAGCAAGATATCGTTCTGTGCCCTGCCTTATGTGGTAGGCCTCTGAAAGACTGCTTAGAAGGAATCAGTGAATCAGCCCACAGAAAGTTTCCCTTTTGGGGCTCTTGGATATCCTTCGTTCAGTATAGGGCGGTGGGAGATGGCCTCTAAAGACTAAGCTAGGGCCCGAAATACAAGGTTATCATAGCTGTACATGCGCTATAGCCAAACTCCACTATTATCCTTTCCCAGCTGCACATAAATTGCCTAAATAAGGCAATTCTAATTTTAATGTAGTTTTTAGCCGTTTTATTACTGCTGTCCCTTTGGCAGCATTGTTTTATTATTATATTCTGAGTAGGTTGCAGCACCTGTGAAACAGCGCTGGTCGCATGATTGAGGTGAAAACTACAGGCTTAGGACAATCGCCAAGATCTAAAAGCAGAGAACTCAAAATAGAGAAATATACTGAGGCTGTTGATGAGCACATCAGGAAGCTGCTGCAGAGAGCAGGTGGGAATATAGCTTGATATCCCCACTTGCCCCCCAATTTAAGGCAGTCACACCTGGGGTAAACTGCCCTCTCTCTATATCAAGACAACTTTCACCATGGTTTTTACTAGAAGAACATATAAGGAGTTGGGTATACTGCCTGACTCGGCAATCAGCCCCCCGGGCCCTGGTAAAAGACAAAGCAAAATCACAAATTACTTTCCTAAGATGGAGGAGGGTAAGAGTCCACAAAAAGAGTTAATTCTTGATGAAGTAATACCCCCTCTCTTACTGTTCTTGATTGGACGTCTCATTTTAAAGAGATATATCAAGATACTGGAAATATTAACTCCCCATGCAGCCTAGCGCAAGAACTAGCTTTAGCCGAGGAACTTCAGGAGGGAAATACTTCTATTACTAAGGAACAGCTGCCCACGGAAGAAATTACATCAACCCATCAAAACCAGATACCTATTTCAAAATACTCTCAAACAGAACTGATCTAGCCAACATAAAAAATTATCTAACAATAACAAATGGGCTACTGCTGACGTTAGTAGAAAATTTCATACCTCAATTAAAAGAGATAAAATTAAATGATATGCCCCAAGAACATAAAACAGTTGAGCTAGTGGGGACGAATAAACCAGTAATAAATAAGAATCTGCAAAGACATAACTCAAGGGTAAAAGTGAAGAAAAGTAAAAATATCAAAACAACAAGGAAAGCCAAGCATACTTGCAGTAATCGAAGCATACATTGGCAGAAATTGTTTAAACTTCTTCCCTCGGCCCCAAATAAATCGACCACATGGGGCAGCAAAAAGAAGGGTAAAAAGAGAGAAACAAAGATAGTTACACAGCAACCGGCTAAGGAGGACTCGCCAAGGCTGACTCCAGTAGCAAGTGAGAAGGCAGAAGTAACAATTCAGTCCCTGGATAACCAACTATTTAACAAACCTGATGCTGCGGAAGTAGAGGCCTCTACCTATGAAGGCAATAAAACACCTAGCAAATCAAACAGCGGGGAAGAGGAAGCGTTCAGTAGAGATGATACCCCCCTTCAGACCTGGCAAGCCTCCAGTCAGGAAAGAGATTGGAATTTGATCCTAAATCCCCAAAAATTGGTACTCACGAACTTCCCGAAGCCTAAGGGCTTCCTTACAGGGAAACAGCGAATAATGAACTTTGTATCTAGCCTAAATGACATACTGCCAGAAATGGTTAATTCTAATGATATCATCTCGGTGGAATATCTACATTATGATGGTCACTCAGTGAGAGCACTGACCACTTTTAGGGATCAGAACCTGGCCAAGTTTATTTTTAGGTTAAGACCTGCCTTTTTAAAAGCACGGATAACAATACTTAGGCTCTTTGAAAATAAGGCTCCTTTGAGCCCCCTTTTGAAAACTAAGCAAGCAAATCTTAGAAAGGGGAAACAACTCTCAAAATTCTGGCCTGACAAACAGAATCTGCAATGCCTTGCGAGCAAAGGTGAGGATTTCTTTACTATGGAAGAAAATATCCTAATTGACCAATTCTGGATGTTCCCACCATTAATACAAACTGACATCTTGGGAAGACTAGACAAGCTAAGAGATAAGCTGGCCGAGAGAGCTTCAGGCAACGAGGTTAGTAAGGGGGACCAAAAAAAGACCACAACACGTAACCTACAGATCAAAGCGGAGATTAACTTTCCACCAAGAGAGAATGTGCCACCCTTTAAGGAGAGCACTCCATCACCCCCTCGAAGGAGAAATATCCCCAAGGTGACCCCACTAGATGTATGGGACAAAATGAGATATCTAGATGAAACAGAATTGGGCCAAAACCAGGCCGCAACAGAATATCCACAGAAGGAATTTATGCATAATAAAGATCCGGTGTTCACAAACGTGAGCACTTTGCATCCACCTATTGAAATCATAGAGTGGCTGGATAGCCCGCCATACAAAGACGATAGGCGACCGATACATAAAGCGACAAACCCTAAAAGTACGTTAGCTAATAATTGACAAAGACTCGACTGTGATAAAGCCAATCTTAAATTTTTATCATGGAACATTGCTGGTTGGCTTAACAAGGCGACTGACCAATCATTTGTCAATTTTATTCAAGATCATGATATAGTCTTTCTGCAAGAGACATGGCTAACAGGGGATTTAGATGTAAATGGTTTTGCCTCATTTTCGCTCGCAGGTTCACCAAGCAACAAAGGGGACGAGTTAAGGGTGGGCTAGGCATTCTAATATCCACAAGGCTGAGAGCATCTTTCGTCGAGCTGGAGCCTCTGAGCAGTGTGGCCATGGCATTATTAATGAAATGCAGATATTGCACACTTCTACTGATTAATATATATGCCCCTCCCCAAAGAGGCAAGCAGCTTATCAAAAATATCTGGCATAGGCTAGAATCATATGTCGATGAGCTAATGAATCAAACTCCTGCAGCGGCAGTGCTGCTGGCTGGGGATTTAAATGCCAGAATTGGCCAATCAGACAAAGCGTTATATGCTCATTTCCATGACGTACCTCCCATTTCTGAAGAAGCCCTTTCTATTCCCCCAAGGCTCTCAAAAGACAAGGGCTGCAACTACGCAGGCCTATGCCTTCTACGTTTTTCCAACAATCTGGATCTGACTGTATTAAATGGTCGTGTCGACAGAGAACCCAGTGGGGAATTTACATTTATATCCAACATGGGAGCCTCCACTATCGATTACGTCCTGGTGTCATCTAACCTTTTGAGCAGAGCGCAGGAATGTAAAGTGGTGGAGAGGGTTGACAGCGACCATCTACCGCTTTGTTTAATACTGGATGTAAGAAAAGATTTATTTTGCTCTGATAAACTTGTAGCCCCATGTTTCGAAAACATGGAGATAAGATACTCACGTATTAAATGGTCCAGCAAATTGAGTGATGAAATATCGGAAAGACTTCACTCAGATACTTTCTTGCTAGAAAGGAGAACCTCGTTAATTCCCTAACTCCTGAGGCTAGATTAGACATGTTCCGGGAACTGATTTCGTCTCTGCAACCTTATCTGACCAACAGAAGAACGCCACGGCAATCTCTACACTCTAATAGGTCCAAGCCTTGGTTTGACCAGGAATGCATGGCTATGAAACGCCTCATGCTGGATAAGTATAGGAACTATAGATCAGCAAACTTACCTTCGCTTCCATTAGACTGGTTTGAGTTAAAACGCAGTTATAAAGCTTTGATTAATAAGAAAAAGCTCCAGGCACAAAGGGAGGAATGGCAGTGCCTGGTGGAGGCCTCCCGAAGGAAAGATTCTGCCACGTTTTGGAAAACAGTTGCAAAAAGCTGGAGAGACTCCCCGATTGAAATCGAATACTCTATACCTGTTGGAGCATGGGAGGCCTATTTCCTCTCATTATATTCATCAAATCAACTGGTCCCAGTTCTGCTTCCTGCTTCAAGTGAATTTGGCAAGGAATGGCCCCCTGTAACCACAGAAGAAATTACTGGCCTTATTCAATCTCTTAAATCAGGGAAAGCCCCGGGTGCTGACAATATCCCACCAGAAATTCTTAAGGCAAATGTTGAACGGTGGGCCCCTGTGCTAGCCGCCTTGTTCACTAGTATAAATCAAACGGCTATTATGCCCGAGGACTGGGGTTTAGCCATCATCATTCCAATATTCAAGAAAGGAAACAGAACTGAGCCAGCTAACTACAGACCAATCAGTCTATTAAGTATTATTAGCAAACTGTACGCTGCTCATTTATGTGATAAATTAGTGGAGTGGATGGAAAGAGAGCATATTCTATCAGAAGCTCAAGCTGGGTTTAGAGCAAAGCGTTCAACTATAGACCAGGCCCTTATCCTGACCAACACCTGGCAGACAAATACTCTAGAAAAGGGGGGTCTTTATATGCAGCTTTTGTGGATTTCAAATCGGCTTTTGATCTAATACCAAGGGACAGACTCTGGGAAAAGCTTGGCGCTACAAACATAGATAAACGCTTATTACGCCTTATCCGTGGTCTATACGAAAACACCAGGGTGAGGGTAAGATGCGATCGGTCAGGCCATCTAAAGAAATTCAAATGCACTATGGGGTTAAGCAAGGATGTGTCCTCGCGCCAACGTTATTTAATTTTTATATCAACTCTAGCAGTAAATATGGCGAAAGAAAATGCCCACCCTCCCAATCTGGCAGGTATGCCCCTCCCGGTGCTTCTGTATGCGGACGACGCAGTCCTACTCTCCTTTTCCTGCGTTGGCTTGAGGAAGCTTTTGAGATCACTTGCTGACTATTGTCAAGCGGAACAACTATCAATAAATTACAGCAAATCTAAAATTATGGTGTTTTCAAAAAAAAGAAGGAAACACAAATGGAGAATTAATGGTCAACCTATTGACCAGGTAGCAACTTTCAAATACCTGGGAATAACTTTTCAGGAAAGGGTCTCGTGGCACCAACAGATGAAAAATGCCATTGCCAGCGCAGGAAGGGCCAATAAAGCCCTTACAAGATTTTTTCACGGGAAAGGGGGTAAATACGTTCCGGCGGCCTCCCAGGTTTTTGCTGCAAAAATACTCCCACAACTCACTTATGGATCCCAGGTTTGCAGTTTTAAAAACTTTGCGCCTATGGAGGCATTTCAAACAAAATTCTATCGGTGTTTATTGGGGATCCCCCCCTGTGTATCTAATATAGCTGTCCGCTTAGAAGTTGGACAACTACACGCGCGGTTGTGGATTCTAAAGATACACTACTGGTTAAACCTTATTTTTTCCCCGGCCGGTTTGGCTCCTTTAACACTCTTAGACACCTTTCATTCTACCTGGAAAGCTTCCCTGTTTGAAAAGATAAGAAGCTTGGGATTCTCCCCGCAGATCTTGATAGCGGCAGGATATGAGAGAGCCAGAAGTCAAGTGCTTCAATGCATTAGGGACATAGAGCTGCAATGTCATATGGGCAAAATGGATAAACATGCCACAATTAGAGACTTTGGGAGAGGGTTCTCACCCGCAAATTATCTGGCTGATTTACAAATACCTAAGTACAGACACTCCTTTACCCTGGCCAGATTTAACGTTCTGCCCTCTGCCCTGCTGCTAGGCAGATACGAGGGCAAACCATATGAGTCACGTGTTTGCCCATGTGGCTCGTTGGAAGTGGAAACATGCCTGCATGTATTGCTGCACTGTAGTTACTACGAGGATCTACGCCTGGCCTTTATTGCCCCAGTTCTACAAAAGCTTAAAAATGAACCAGAACTCCAACGTATGAGAGCCTTGGTAGAAGATAAGGTTCCTGAAATTACGATCAATGTTGCCAAATTCTGTGTAGCCGCTATTAGGCGCAGGAAACGAGAGCTTTCCAATGCCAATATGCAGGCGAAGGTAAATACTTAATTTTATTTATGCTGTCTAATTTTAAATTGCTGTTATGGCCTAATCTGTATTGAAATTGTCCTTTGTTTTTTCCGGTGTTATGCTTTGCTGACTAGCTGTACGAGTTAATCTGGTCTGTGACCGTTTAATAAAATTTGACATGGTTGCAATAAAACATTTTTGACTGGTCTCGTGGTCTGTTATAGAATATGGCAGATGATTGTCTCCTATAACTCTCCAACAGTTGCATTTGGTAGTTCAACATTACTGAATAATAGAACATTTAAAATGACTTACTGACCTCACATGTCACACTGAGCCAAATCATGGCATAGTGCAAATGTGCAAACACTTGGAGAAGAGATCCCAGCCACTTCTCTCCCATCCAGTTTTGTCGCTGTGCTGACCTGTGCCATGGTTTGGCTTAGCATGTCACTCAGATCCAGACCAGTGGTTTAGCTCTCACCATAGGTTTTATCCAAGAATGAACGCAGATTCAGATGGCTTAGCTCAACATTGCGCAGTAGCAAAGTGGCTGGGTTCTCCTGTCCAGGAGATTACACACTCCTGTGTTCACATTAAACCATGGTGTGACGTGCAGACTAGTCCATTGTGGAAATGCAATAAAAACCAGTGAAGCAATAATAACATCAGAGCAAAGTGGCCAAATGGGGTTGTTAAATTTCTATTAAAAAAGGAATATCCTCTAGAACAGTGGTGGGGAACTTCCATCCTGTGGGCCTAATTAGTTATCTGATTTTGGCTTGTGGGCCATATTGGCAAACCACATCCACCTGGTAGTTACTCAGTGTCAAATGATGTCAGGTGCTGTGATCTGTTAAATCCAATTCAAGCACTTAGTTGGAGGTGAGCCTCTGCAGCCACCTTGTACTCTCAAGGAGCAAGCACATAATAGCTCTAGTATTGGAGATAAGCCTGTGCATGTTCCTGCAGCCTGAATTTAGTGTTGCCTGATGTCAGATGATTGTCAGGTGGATGGACCCCCCCCCTCCAAATGTCTCAGAAGTGGCACCTTGGAGAGTGGGCCACTTCTGGATCCAGTCCTCTGACTGAATCTAGTTCCTCACCCCTGCTTTACTAATAACACATTTAGAAGGTTCAAAAGAGCATTTCACCAATATTATTATTTATCCATAGATCAAGAACAGGATGCAGACAGAAAATGAGTTATCTTTTTAGGCATTTTGATGTAAGCTACTGTTTTGATTATTAGGGTTTTTCAAATACAGTGGTACCTCAGGTTACGTACGCTTCAGGTTACATATGCTTCAGGTTACCCAGAAATATTACCTCGGGTTAAGAACTTTGCTTCAGGATGAGAACAGAAATCATGCTCCAGTGGCGTGGTGGCACCTGGAGGCCCCATTAGCTAAAGTGGTGCTTCAGGTTAAGAACAGTTTCAGGTTAAGAACGGACCTCCAGAACGAATTAAGTACTTAACCCGAGGTACCACTGTACAGTATTTATTTGGCCTTGGACTGCCACCTAGTGATGATTTAGTGTAGCATCGTTGAAGTGTATGTATTATGAATGAATGAACACCTTTACAGGAAAAAATTAAAAATATTTCTATTTACCCAGGCATTTGGTGGCTGAAGGATACTGGCCATGGCAACTTTGAAATTAGTAACTGTGAGGGTATATAATTTCTAGATGGCTTTTAAATTGTTTTGAATATGTTGTTAGTTTATTTTAAATAGTGCAGTGGTACCATGGTTTAAGAACAGCCCAGTTTAAGAATGATTTGGTTTACAAACTCCATAAAACCGGAAATAGTGTCTTGGTTTGAGAACTTTACCTTGGTTTAAGAATGGAATTTGAACAGTGGAAGGGCACCAGCGGCGGGAGGCCTCATTAGAGAAAGCGCGCCTCAGTTTAAGAACGAACTTCCGGAATGGATTAAGTTCATAAACTGAGGTACCACTGTATTATTTTAACTTTTTGATGTCTACCAAACTGGGCTCCTTTAGAAAAGAGGGCAGGGATAGAAATGCAATAAATAATAATAAATGTTGACAAAAACTAATTTTGTCTAATATAAAGATGGAACATATATGGAGAAAATATAAACTGCCATATAGTGAGTCAGACTATTGATCCATCTAGCTTAATATTGTCTGCACTGACAAGCAGTAGCTTTCCATGGTTTCAGGGAGAGAGTCTCTCTCAGCCCTACCTGGAGATGCAGGGGATTGAACTTGCGACCTTCTGTATGCCCTGAGCCAAAGACGAATGATAAGAGCGGTAGGCTTTGCCAACTGAGTGTGAAATAAGAGAGTAGAAGTAGTAGTAGTAGTAGTAGTAATAATAATAATAATAATAATAATAATAATAATAATAATAATAATAAAAAATTATTTATACCCCCGCCCATCTGGCTGGGTTTCCCCAGCCACTCTGGGTGGCTTCCAACAAAATATTAAAATACAATGTCCATCAAACATTAAAAGCTTCCCTAAACAGGGCTGCCTTCAGATGTCTTCTAAAAGTCTGGTAGTTGTTGTTCTTTTTGACATCTGGTGGGAGGGTGTTCCACAGGGCGGGTGCCACTACCGAGAAAGCCCTTCCTGGTATAGACTGATAGACTGCTTGAAGTATAGACTAATGAGCCAATGAGAGGAGCATTTGCTCTGGGGACGCAGCACTGGCTAATTTATGAGAGTGACTCCAGACCCCTGTTGGAACAAAAGTATTTCTTAGTAGTTGGGAAGCTTAGGAAGGGGAATAAGGGGTGGAATGGTCTAGTATGCTCTGTCCTATCAGTTCCCCTGGTAAGAGACTTTTTAGGGATTCAAAAGAGGACATAAATCATTTGATTTAATAATATATTTCCACTTGCCTTTTTTGGGGGGGAACGCGGGTGGCGCTGTGGGTAAAAGCCTCAGTGCCTAGGACTTGCCGATCGAAAGGTCAGCGGTTCGAATCCCCACGGCGGGGTGCGCTCCCGTTGCTCGGTCCCAGCGCCTGCCAACCTAGCAGTTTGAAAGCACCCCCGGGTGCAAGTAGATAAATAGGGACCGCTTACTAGCGGAAAGGTAAATGGCGTTTCCATGGGTTGCGCTGGTTCGCCAGATGCAGCTTTGTCATGCTGGCCACGTGACCCAGAAGTGTCTCCGGACAGCGCTGGCCCCCGGCCTCTTAAGTGAGATGGGCGCACAACCCTACAGTCGGACACGACTGGCCCGTACGGGCAGGGGTACCTTTACCTTTACCTTTTACTTGCCTTTTAAAAAAGCAAATGGTACTCCTTTGCTGCTCAGGATAACTATTGACATGTTATTTTTTAAAGATACAGTAGTTTCAGGCTAGGAATGTTAATGCTGTTTCCTTTTAAAACAACATAGAATCATAGAATCATAGAGTTGGAAGAGACCACAAGGGCCATCGAGTCCAACCCCCTGCCAAGCAGGAAACACCTCAGATTGATTCCAGATTTTCCACTGGATATGCTTTTATCTTTCAGTTATATTGAACAATTATCAGGAACAGCCTCACCTTTTGGATCCACATTTAGGTAAGTTTTGTTGTGCTGTTTTTGAAGATTTTGATAGAATCTTAGAATACTGGTCAGCATGGACAACAGGTGAAGAAGCTTTGCTTTGTTTAAGTATGGGGAGGGGCAGATTCTCTTTGGTGAGAGTGTGTTGGATTTCACCACACTTCCCCCAGCAGCTTTATCATATTTAATCTAGCAGGCTTCCCTGAAAAGTGAGAAGCAGACTGGGGTAGTTTTGTTTCTGTCCTGGAAAACGAGAGTTCATCTTGGGGGAGCTTCTGCAAAGATGCATATCTCCTGGGCAATTGAAAGCAGCCTACAGTTCTCTGGGGTGACCTCCTTGTTTCTCAGGAAGTGCACCTGCAAAGTAAGAAATAGTGCATTACTCTCTTCTAGGCCTTTTCTGTCCTGCATTTCTTACCTTGCAGGTGCCTCTCCTGGGTTATACAATAGTTAGTCAAAATGGTTTGAGAGTGTGAGGTGCTGCAGTTGTTCTTATCTTGCTGACACATGAACTTTGAAATGAAGGAACTGCTGTCAGGTAAGACATACAGCAATAGTAATATATACTATATTACTACATTGCTAATATATACTTAGTATATAGTACTGTACTAAGAATTTAGTGTATTTAAACTGAAATGAGACAACAGAATATAGCAATACCATGTTTGCCTTTAATGGAGCTGTAGTAATTTATTTCTGTCCTCTGGCCTTATAAAACCTAACCATTACATTTTGCAGAATAGTTCTGCTGTATTTTATTAGACTGAAGGGTAGCTTAAATGTATTTATCTTGATTTAAAGGAGGCTGCATTATGATAACTTTGCAAAAGGGAGACAAAGTTCCAGTGAATGATTCAGCAGTCTGAGCCAATGACTTCAGATCAAGTCTCTGGCAATTCTAGTGCCTTAGTCCCCTTGACATAAATGAGCCAGGACTGGGGGGGGGACCCTTGGCAGCTCCCCAATTATAATGTGTATGTCGCTCATTTTCTCACAAATACGTTCCTGAAGTAGTCTTCTGACATTGCTTTTTTCAGACGTGTAAAAATAATGAAACAAATTTGCAGACTAATGTATTTTCTACCATTTTGCCTGTGTTTCCTCTAGAGTCGATGTTGAATTCACTGCTGCTTATTATCCAGGATGAAGCATCTCCCTGTTCTTTAGTTCAGCTGACCTTTCAATTTCTTTACATCATTTCAAAGGTAACATGTTAGAAATGGGATTCTCTACCCCAGAGGATATGTTTCAGTAAACTCTAGAAATATTTGGTATTTAATCTGGGTTTGTTAATAATTTGGGTTCCACTTTCACAGTTTATTATCGGGAAGTCAGTACTTCATGTTTTCTGAACAAATGTTGGTAATAAGAATATTGTTTACAAGCTTGTTGCTTGAAATACTACATACGCATAAATGACTCTAATTATGGGTTATTCCCCAGTTTTTTGCCTTGTGTATTAGACTGTGAAATACAGAAAGACAAGCTTGTGACTGTTGGCATAGGGAAGTGCAAACAGGAAAAGAAAAGAAATGAGACAATGAACAATGGCATGGACATTGGTTGCCATAGTTCTAAAATGGTTCCCTATTCTTTTATGAAAGCAGTAGCTATAAATTCTCAGCGCAGCATGACTGATTTGTTAATATCAAATAGTCTTACTATCTTTGTTCTGCTGTAATGGCGAAATGCTAACCACTAATTGTTTTGATTTTTTTTCCTCCCCTTGATCTATGTGCCTGACAAAACAAAAAGTAGTGTGAGATTACAGATAATTTTATGTTTTGTTGATCATATATTTATACATTCTCAAGGGCTCTGGGTTTCCAAAAGTCTAGGTTGGGATTTCCAATGGAGAGAAACTAAAGGGCAAGTCCTTGATTGCTACAATCCTTTTTACCTTTTAGAAAACAAAGTGGTGCAGAGAAGGTGTTGGTTGGAGTTAGGGAGGGAAGAGGTGGTAGCAGGATGACTGTGAAATAGTTTTAGGGAGTATGTAGGAGCTTGGTAGGTAATACCTAACGAAACTGATTTCTTAATGATTGTGAGCTACTGCCATCAATCAGAAATAAGCCAGAATGTTTTGTAATCCAGTTTCTGGAGTTCTGGCAAAGAGAAACGTGCAGAGTTACTTGTCTTGTACAAGTGCTGCAACCATCACAGGCTGGTATTTTTAAGAACATGGCTTCGTGGTAGAAAAGCATACGGAGGAAAATGTGGATATTGATTGCTGTTGAGGACTTTTCCTGCTACCCTTGTTAAAGTGATACTTAGGTATTATTATATACTTTACCAAGCTCAAATTAAAGTCACGTAGCTTAAGTGGCCAAAGAGATCCCAGAATCTACCAGCTACTGATTGAGGGGCACATAAATGGCAGGCATGAGAGACAGAAGATGTAGTAACAGAACATGCTAAAAAGATTATTATTAATAATAATTATTAATAGAGCAGCTATACTAGAAGCTGAATGGCTGTGATCCAGACAGCATACCATGTGTTGTCTACACATCTCATCAAGCCCTCTCAGTTTCCACAAGTGCTCATAAATTACTCTTTATATGCCTCTGAGTATACAAAAAACGTTTTGGGATTTGATGCAAGATCTCTTTTTACGGGGAATGTCGCTAGTGTGGGTTTCTGTTTTCCAGAATGGTTTGCTGCCAAGTCTCATTGCCACAGATGCTGTTGCTCTGCACTCTTCCTGTATTGGTGGGGCCTGATGGCATCAATTATGGGGGTGGATTTTGCCAGGGGTGGGGGGACAGACCACTTACTATCTCTTTCGTCTTCTTTGATGTTATCTTAGCATTCTCTTACTTTTTTTTCATTGTTACAGAGGTGGTAAGCCTTTGACTTGTACCACTTTGGATGCAGGTGCCAGCTTACACAGACAACTAGTATGTTAGGAAGAATCATTATAGCCTAGCCTTCTCCATGATATGATAATTTTTTGTAGGAATGTTTCCTCATGGAAGATTACCCTATTGTGTGAATCCCTATCTGCAGCCTGAAATGGTGTTGTCTAGACACAAGTTGACCACCTCAGTGAAAACTAGGCCTAGTATGCTATAAATTAAACCTGGTACCTCAGGGGTTTTTTTGGGGGGGGGAATACTGCATAACCTCATTTTTATAGTACTATAACTGGAAATGAATTATTGACTTGAGAAACTTTTTTTTTTGCTAGGTACGAGGGTATAAAACTTTCCTTCGCATGTTTCCTCATGAAGTAGTTGATGTACAACCTGTCTTGGATATGCTGGAATCTCAGAATCCTAAAGACCATGAGGTGAGTTTATGTCTGCCCCTGCTTGTGTTGCTCACCAACCCCACCTCTAATTCTGCCAACATCTCTCCCAGCAACCCCCCTCTCCCCACCGCCACAACTCATTAGACCAGGAACGGGGAAGCTTTTTCTCCCCACCTCATAGCTAACTTTGAATTACATGAGATAATTAGGATGTTACATGACTGACAAGCGGGTTGTCCCGCTCACCTGACCAAATCCCCACATCAGAGGTTGAAAGGGGCAGTGTGAGAAGGGTTGCACAAGGCAGGCTTTTCAACTTTTTGTGATCCTTCTCCTCCTTTCCACTTCCCCCACTGACGTCAGGCGTGCAGAGGACTGCCATTTCACCCACACCCACCCCTCACCAAAACCTCTGTATGTAAATGAAAGAGACTGATAGGGGAATCCTATTAAAATATACAGTGCTTGTATTGAATGCTAATCCTACTCGGAGACCAACTGAAAGTAATTAATATGACTAACTTAGATCCATCCAATTCAGTGGGTCTGCTCTGAGTTGGACTAGCACATTGCCAGTTTCATGTGGAACATGTGCAAATATGATTCCATGTGTGCTGGATGGGGCCATAGCTTAGTAGTGGAGCTCACACATTGTATGCAGAAGCTCCTAGGTTCAGCTCCTAGCGTTTTCAGGTAAGACTTGGAAGGAACCCCATCTGAAACCTTGGGTGAATTGCTGCCAGTCCATGTTGTGTACACTAAATGGGAGGAGGGGGGCAGTGGTCTGTTTTGCTAAAAGACAGCTTTGTATGTTCACAGGTGTGCTTTCACTCACACTGTTTTGAAACGCTGCTGTCATAGCTGCATGCTTTATATACCCTTTTAGCAAGAGTTGTTGCTTACCTTGTATTCTAAGGAGGCAATTGCATTCTCACTTATTTTTGAAGGTCCAGGGAACTGCACTTTGAAAATTTCAAGCTGTTATCTTGATAAAAAGATATGGGAATGAGCAAACTACTTCTGGAGCATTCAATCTATGAGCTTTTTCAAAATAATGAAATTCCTATCTTATGTTTGCACATGTCTTCAGGAGCCATGATTTGTTTGGCAGGGTTCATGAAGTTGGGGCTTAGGCTTGTGTGTGAGTAAAGTATTCTAGCTGAACCTTATTCCATTTAAATTTGTGTAACTGTCCTTCCATATTCAATTAAAACTAAATCTTGGCGGTCCTATTTCATTCCTATTTTTTGTAATAGTGGTCTACATTTTGCATATGGAGATGGTTTTCACAATTGTGTGCTGCAAACTTTCTGGGGGCACAAACTATTTTTAAAAACAACTTTTGTGATAAATATAATGTTTTTCTGTGTTTCATTAGACCTGGGAGACACGCTACATGCTCTTGTTGTGGTTGTCTGTAACATGCCTGATCCCGTTCGATTTGGCACGGCTGGATGGAAACATCTCTTCCCAAGAAGGATGCCCTCGAGTGCCAACAATGGATCGCATTCTCAAAGTGGCAAAAGCAAGTACCGGTATTTCTGGATCTGTTCAGCAATCTGTAGAAAGCAGAATGTCTTTTGTAATATTAATAAGCCTTTACAGTTGTTCGGGGTTGTTCTGGGGTACTAGATTTAGGCTTGGACTTGGGTGTGGGAAACCTCATTTAAACCATCATTTGCCATGATGTTGTATGTTGTTTGGCAAGTCACTGTTTCTTAATTTGAATATCTCATCTGTCAAATGGTAAAACAATAACTTGTATTATTACCGTACTTTTCGCCCTATAGGACGCACTTTTTCCCCTCCAAAAATGAAGGGGAAATCTGGGTGCGTCCTATGGGGCGAATGCAGGCTTTCACTGAAGCTTGGAGAGCGAGAGGGGTCGGTGCGCACCGACCCCTCTCGCTCTCCAGGCTTCAGGAACACACCCGCAGCCTAGGCAGCCCTGCGGGAGTTCCCGCAGGGCTCCCTACGCTGCGGATAGCAGCCTGCCGCCCGGCGCGAGAGGCGCCCTGAAGCAGAGTGCCCCGCCCGCCGGACAGACATCCGCAGCGTGTTGGAGCCCTGGGGAGCTCCCCGCAGGGCTTCCCATGCTGCGGTTAGCAGCCTGCCGCCCGGCGCAAGGGACACCCTGAAGCAGAGCGCCCCGCCCGCCGGACAGACAGACATAGCGTGTTTAGCGTGTTGGAGCCCTGCGGGAGTTACCCGCAGGGCTCCCCACACTGCGGATAGCAGCCTGCCGCCCGGCGCGAGGTGCGCCCTGAAGCAGAGCGCCCCTCACGCCGGGCAGACATCCGCAGCGTGTTGGAGCCCTGCGGGAGTTCCCCGCAGGGCTCCCTACGCTGTGAATAGCAGCCTGCCGCCCAGCGCGAGGGGCGACAGCAAGGAGGTGCAGCGCCGCCATCCCGCTGTTCCTCGACCTGGTTCGGTTTCCCTGACCTGGTTTTGGGGGGGAAATAAAGGAATTCCCCCCCTTTATTTCCCCCCCCCAAAAAAACCTAGGTGCGTCCTATGGGACGGAGCGTCCTATGGGACGAAAAATACGGTATTTATTTATTACATTTCTACAGTGCCCTTCAACTGAGGATCACAGGGCAGTTTAGAATATAAAAACACAAAAATACATAACATATCATTTAGAAATAAATTAAACAGTGCAGGAGCTAGGATACAACCTTGCTTAACTTCCTTTGTAGCTGGTACGGATCCTGTGAGCTGCCCATTTGTAGAGCAGTGCACCTTCAGCACAGTGCTTTTATATAGACGTTTAATCAAGGACAATAATCTTTTATCTGTACTTGAAGAGTTTAACTTATCAGAACATAACATATAAAAATATATTTTAGACAAAACAAGATAATTGCTGTAAAATACTTTCCAAAAATACCCCAATAGAAAAATACAGTATAAATTCCTCATAATGTGTTTATATTAAGAAAATGTGTAGTTGGAATCTTGTTCATCTGTAAACTTGAATTTTTGTGAATTTATTCTCCTTTATATTCCCTGGGATTAACACCAAGATCACCCTGCTGTGCTTCAAATATACCAATATTTAATTTCCACTTTGAATAAGATGAAACGGAGGGTGTTTGCAAAAGGGCTTCCAACAGCCCTATACTGCACTTTGAAGTCCCAACAATTTGCACTTCAGTAACTCTCTGTATGAAGTCCATACTTGGATACCCTTTCTGTAGTTTGTCCCCGTTCTGACTTGCATAGATACTTAGGTGAATGAAGTGTTTGCATACAAACATTGTGCACATTTGGTTTTAATGTTGCAAACTCCTCTAACTCAATTTTGTTTTTGTTTTTAGTCCTATTTGATTGTAAGTGACAAAGCTCGAGATGCAGCTGCAGTTTTGGTCTCAAAGTAAGTCACTTAAGCTGATATTGACAGGAAATGTACTGTCTCATTACTGTTGGTGTATGTACAAGAATATCCTCACTGTCTAATGGGAGGACTCCTGTTCAAGGTGCTAGCTAGCCATGCTCTCACCCCACGACACATAAGCTGTAATAAGCTCAAGCAGTTCAGTTGAAGCTAGCTTCCCACCAAACTTTCCATTTCTCTTTTTCAATGGACACTAAACGCTCATTGGTTCCTTGAAACCACTCAGCTGTTCACACCGGGCCATTGTGTGTGTGTGTGTCTCCTTTTTGTGTTATTTTGAAAAATGTTTTGTTCAGCTGAGCGTCACTTGAACCTGCTAATGTTTTCTTCTTGTTTCTTGTGGCTGGAACCAAAACAAGGCCACTGTCAGCACTCAGCCACCTAAATTTGCAGTTTGTGGGGAACAAAATTACACATCTAAACTGAAGCCTATTAGCATCCTGGGTCACTGAGAATTGCCTTCTTCTTTTCCCTGTCTGGAATAAATTGATAGTTGCAATATTTCTGCCATAGATGACTTTAAGGAACCAATCTTTTCTTCACAGTATAATCTTACGAAGTGATGCAACAATTTATAAGTGAAATGAGGGTTTTCTTATGTTAATGGTGTGCAAGCATATCCAGATATCTTCCACCACTTTTAAATACTGCCCCAGCATTTGTACAAAACCTACCTTTGAATTCAGTGATGAGATCCCCTCCCTCCCCCTGCCCAGCACTGATTTGTCAAATGGACTTGTGAAATCTATGGTAAAAACAAAAAAGTTACCCTTCTGGCAATGTCTGGAGCCTATCACATGTTTTTTATGCTGGTTTTATGGTGGCAAAATTGTTTGGAAGTTAAGTTAAGAATTAACAATATTATCATTGGCTCTATTGTAAGAATGTGGTTATGGAATATCGCCTGTAGCAAAAGGCTCTTCAGGCGGCACAGAAACTGCATTGTATTATGAAACTGGCCTCAGAGCATTGGAGTAAAGTACATGTAGATTTCTAGTGACATCTAGTGGGAGTTCTAAGCAAACTGACTAACATTTTATTTTGGATTGGTCAATGGTACATAGTGACAGATGAACCTTTTGACAGCAGTGCATGTTGGTATATATCTTTGTTGTTTGGTTGGTTTTTTTAAAAAAATCACTATAAAGCACTTGTCATTCCAGTTCTGATTTTGGTAAAAAAGAAGTGGGAACATATACCTTTCTTGATAAGAATGGTGGAAACTAATACTGTGGTTTTCTGCTAATATTAGCATGGAAGAAGAATAGAAGTTGTCTTCTCCTCCTAGGATTGTTCTGATACCTTTCTGGTTATTTGCAGTTTTCCTTAGTGACTAAGTATTCACTCTATCTCTTGATTTGCTTCCAGCTTTTCAGATAGTAGTAAGGCAAAACACACATAATATTATTCCCTTTATGTAAATAAAGTGTCCCACTCTAATTTTAAGACAATTTGGCTGTTAACTGTGACAGTATAAATTTTTGGGTTATGAGCTTCTTTAGAAAAAGACAGGGTTATATTGCTGACAGTTGGAATGTTCCCATCCAAAATACGTTGGAAAGCATCCATTGGCTAGTTGCCTTTAGGAACAAAAAAAACCAGTTTGTCTAACAGGAAAAATGAGTTACCAACTGAACTGCTGTGAATAGGTAACTTGCAATGTTTCTTTTTTTTCTGCAACAGGTTTATTACCCGCCCTGATGTCAAACAAAAAAGAATGGCAGACTTCCTGGACTGGACCCTTTCAATGTTATCTAAATCCTCCTTTCAGACTATGGAGGGAACTATTGTAATGGATGGCATGCTTCAAGCCCTGGTAAACAATGCTATTTCTTTCAAAGATAATCTGAAATATTTTCCCTCTAAATGCTCTTGTTGGCAGAAACCCAGTAGATGGCATTCAATTACCTTCCCATCCCTTAAGCTTTGGAAACATTTATCATTATTTAAGAACAGTATGTGGTTGCCAGATGCAATATGGAACAAAAATTCTCTGCTATTAATAGTTGCATATCAGAGAATGATACAGATACAGGTTTTTTCATCTTGACAACACTGTGGCAGGAGAAGTTGCAGCTGCGAAAGCTATGTAAGTATTAAATATACAGAAAACCTGTTTTCTAGTATTATATGCACCATCCCCAGAAGAAGACTTGCATGTTGCCAGTTATACCATTAATGCATTGTGCAACTGAAGGATACATAATTTGCCACTGAAAATGGATTGATAACATTAGTTTTAATTGATCATATTTGCAGCTTTATTTATTACCAATTTGGTTGTGACTGAAATGAATTTGATAATTGCAAATCAACTAAGATAAACATTCTGGATTGTATCCAATGTAGTACTGGGAACGTTGCTGCATGGTAGGTCACACAATATTTTGCTCAACAAATTTTCGCTTTCCCTCCTTCCCTCATTCACTCCACTCATGCACTCAACTTTGGCACTTCTGTTCTGATTTGTTAAACTACATAGGTTCCCTTGACATCTAAATCAGGAAGCTGCATTTAATTGTTGCTTGTAAACCAGCATCTTAAACCGGGATCTAATCTGGGCTGTGTTATAACTGGGCCAACATTAGGCTTGTCAAATTTTATGTGCAGGCTACGTTCCTTACACACCCATTCTCTATATGGGCAAGCTGGCCTAACTGCCCATTGCTCTTTGCTGCAATGAACTCAACAGTACAAGGGATTAAAAGGAAGGGTGGGTGAAAAATTCTTCCTCTGCTCCACTAACCTCTGGTTCATCACTAAAACCATTGCCCTCAAATGCTTTGCTTTTCTGCATAGTAATGAATGCCAAGCATTTACTTTTATTGAGGAAAGTAAATGGTTGTATTCACAGGCACTACTTAAGCAGTTCTCCCCCCACCACAAATATTAGCCCATATTGTAGTCCATTAATTCCCCCCCAGTAGCATTAATAGTAAACACTAAAGTTTCTATCCAACTCATGTATATTCATAGTAGGCTCATTGAAATCAGTAGGCTTATATTATTTGGGTCCATTGATTTCAGTGGATCTAATTTTGTATGGCTTGGTTGGATATAGCCCCAAAACCAAGCTGGCTTCTATATGGATAGCTCTTTGCCTTCATCTGTACATACTTGCCCAGGTTTCATTGTTTGGTTGAACTATAGTGTAACACTAGTGGAGTTTCACAGACATTTTGCTATTAGTAGTAGAAAAAGCTTTTATATGCAGTTCTTTCCCTTTCCCTTTCTTACCCTATCAGATTCCTGTTTTGCAAGTTTTAAGGGTTAAATGCCACCCTCATCCGCTTAACAAAGGCTGATCATTGCTTCTGGTGCATGATGAAACATGTAGGATACAAAATATGCATCATAATTCCTTTGTTCCTTGTGGTTTTATTTCTCCTGTTATTAGTGTCTGTTAAACGAAACAGGTGAAAACTTAACAAGTTGAATCGAAACTGGAATGATTTATAATTTTCTTGAAACCAGGAACCTTAAGCCTGTCTGTCTATGTATGGGTTTTGCTTCCTCTTAAGGAGCGGCATACATATTGAGCAACTTCATTGATTAGGTTGCCCTTTTGGTTATATCTCTGCTGTTGATAGCTTGACTGCTTGCAGCATAATCCTATGCATGTCTATCCAGAAGTAAGTCTCATTAAGTTCAATGGGATTTGCTTCCAGTTTAGTGTATATGATTGCAGCCACACATCCAGGGGGCTAATATAAGTTGCCCAATATATTCAGTGGCTCTTCCCCTTTTACAATGAAAGGTAAAGTTACAGGTGACAGGCAAATGGTATTATGGAGTCTGTGAGTATTAAAGAAAAGGAAATGAACAACAAATAGTGTTATGAATGTTGAATGGTATTTATATAAATATATTACATTTGATATATTTGCTCACATTGTATCTGCATAGTTGTAGAATTTGCATTGATTACACATTTCAGTCTCCTTGCTTAGCAGTTTTTTTTTAAATAGATGTCCCTCCCTAAAATAATTAAGCCTGCCCAAGTAGGATAACATTCAAGTTCTTCCACTTTTGACATGCCCCAATAGGATAGGATACTAGCCCAGTTACACAGAGCACTCCAATCTTGGCCTATCTAGACAGACAGTAGAAAACAGGACTGGAGCAAGGATAGAGATAATATGCAAAATCTGATGCAGAAATAGCTAGAACCCTCCTTCCCTACCTTAAACACCAAACACTTTCCATTAACCCATCCATGAAATTCCATGGGCACTTTGCTAGTGGTAGTGAGTAGTGCTTGAAAAAAGTAGTGTGTTTTTCCTTTTAGAGTTCAGGCTTATTAAAGCATTACATATGGTGTCCTTACACAAACCTTGTAAGAGATGTAGCTGGTAGTGTGAAGGAAGATGGAACTGAGGCTGAGAAGGCAAGGCTTGAGGGAGTGTGGCGTGCCTAAGATAATCTTCTTAGTCCAGGTTCAACACCTCCAGCTAAAGATGACTCAAAATATCAGGTCTGAGGAAAAAGGTTTGTATGGTATCTTGAAAACAGTAGATTCAGTTTAATGTATCAGTGGACTACAGTGGTACCTCTGGATGCGAACGGGATCCATTCCGGAGCCCCGTTCGCATCCTGAAGCGAATGTAAGACGCGTGTCGCATTTTGCTGCTTCTGCGCATGCGTCATTTTGAGCGCATGCGCGAGCGGCGAAACTCGGAAGTAACGCGCTCCTTTTCTGAGCGCAACGTGAAAATATTCATCCCGAAGCTACTTCAACCCAAGGTATGACTGTACCAGTAGTCTGTCTCTGTGTAAAGTAAGATTTGGCTTGGGGATGCCATTTACAGCAGTTATTTCACATTAATGAATACAACTCCCTGAAGCCTTTGACATATATTGGAGATTATGAAGCGACATGCTGAAATGGCATAACAAAATGGAAGAGGGCTTCATTTCTGGATTTAGCCATGTAAAAATAGGTGATAAACAGCTACATCCTCGTGACTTCATCAGAGCAGATTCAGTGGCCAAGTTATCTTGGCAATTTTTATATCAAAGTGGTTCAGCTTTTGTGGAAAGATGCAGGCTCTTAGAGCTTGTTCAGTTGCTATTTCTTATGCAAAGGTGGATATAAATCTTGGGTTTGTGAGCTGCACCCCTGACACCTCACAACGCACAGAAGGTAATGGCTGTATTTAAATGAATGCTACATCTTTCCCCTCAAACCTTGTGTTATAGAAGCCACTAGAGAAGCAGGTTCTACCTCAGGGAATACCTCAGGTCCCTACCCTAGGGACGCGGGTGGCGCTGTAGGTTAAACCGCAGAGCCTAGGACTTGCTGATCAGAAGGTCGGCGGTTCGAATCCCCGTGATGGGGTGAGCTCCCGTCATTCGGTCCCTGTTCCTGCCAACCTAGCAGTTCGAAAGCACGTCAAAGTGCAAGTAGATAAATAGGTACCGCTCCGGCGGGAAGGTAAACGGCATTTCCGTGTACTGCTCTGGTTTGCCAGAAGCGGCTTAGTCACGCTGGGCCACATGACCCGGAAGCTGTATGCCGCTCCCTCGGCCAATAAAGCGAGATGAGCACCGCAACCCCAGAGTCGGCCACGACTGAACCTAATGGTCAGGGGTCCCTTTACCTTTACCTCAGGGAATCAGGGTCATACATTTAAATAAACATAGCACTGTACTGATGAAGTATTCTAACTAAAATGCAGCAGTAGCTGCTGAACATATGCTCCAGCTGCTGAGAAGGGATTGTGCTTGCATTGCTAGGACACACACTCAGTTTCACCATGTGTTGAAGTTTGACAGGGAGGGGTAGAGTGGGGAGAGAAGTAGCATCTGAACAGTTCCTGAGCTTTGAAATGTTTCTTCCTGAATCGGTCTGAGCAAACAGGAATGCTGCTGTTTAATTTGTAATTTAATGCGTAGTGGTTAACACTGACATAGTTCTTGTAGAAACATGCATTGCATATTGCACAACTTGATTCCACTTATGGGCTTGTTTTTCTGCACCTGTTGATAGCGCACCTGTTGTGAAATGATGGATTGCCAACAGGTAGCACTACTTGATTTCGTTCAGATACACTTTTGAAATAAGGCATGTCTGTATTGAATGTAAAACGCAGCATTGGCTGCTGAATGTACGCTCCTGTTGACAGACAATATTTGCATTATGTGCATTTGTCGGCTGTGTGTTCTGTGAGCCTATGCTGGTTGCCAGCATGACACTGACGGAGGCTAGGAAAAGTGTAGCAGGAGGACCTATGTGATACTTTTCTGGTTTGGGAAACCTTAGTTAACCTTAGTTAAAGGTTTGATGACCAAACAAGATAAGACTTTTAAAAATGCAAATTGCATGGGGGGTCATTAGTACACTAATGGGAGATGTTCTCTCAGTAACACCAGCTCAGAAAAGGGGTTTTGCTCAGGATTGTAGCAGGCAAAGGAAAGGTTAAATTCCCTTTGCATGTCTTTGATCCCATTGGTTTTCAGCCTCCCCTCCCATTTATTAATTTGTTTTGATCTGCACATTAGATGCAGTGATGCCTTTAAACATAAGGTGTAGCTTGGTCCTGAGGCTCTGGTATCTGTGCATGTTGACTTATGGATACATTTGAAATAGTTCGTGGCAAAGCTCCTGCAATTGGTCTATAACTGCGAGAAGCTTCTACTGAAAAATTTTACAATATAAACGCTCTGTGTTGGCAGGCTTGCTTCTAAACCTGCCCCTGTGTAACCAGCAACTTTTTTTGTTAGCCCTGCAGGGCGTAGCACACCAAGTTCTTGCGTGACAGCGATGTCCTCATCTTGAAGTAGCCTGGGGCATAGAAACTTATTAAGTTGTGCTTAATTTCTTTTCATAAGAGATACAATACACAAATGTGAGTAACGACTTTAAAATAAAGTATCCTAGGCAGCAAGTTAGTGAAAAGAAGTACCTTAAGAACTATTTTTACAGTATTTGTGTCTTAAGAAAAGGGCATTTCTCTGAGAATTGTCCCTGCTCTTAAGCATTGTTTGGTAAATACTGCTGTGCTGTGGTAGACTGTGCCCCAGGTTAGAGATAGCCCTGTTATGCAGTTCTTTAGTCCCAGGGGCACAAAAAACAGAAGTGTAGCTATGAGGGTTGCCCATATACCTATGTTTGATGTCTCTAATTGTGAAGAGCCTTTAACCTAGATTTTTAGACACATTGATGTGGAGGTTTGCTGCCTGCCTTTAGCTGACATGCCTCTTAGATGGATGGAGGGTGGGTTCTTAGCTGCTTCCCTTCTTTGTCCCTTCCCTTTCTTCTTGGAAGAAAGTGACAGGAAGTGTATTATCCTGCCCCCACCCTCACTCACCACCAGACCCTTTTGGAGGTTCAATTCCAGTTTGTTTTAATCCTATTTACAGCTTTTCAGTTTGGGCTTAAATTAAGTTCATTCAAAAATTTATGTGAATTGCTAAGTCCCTGATTTGTATGCTCATTTAAATTGGGTACAAAGAAAGTTGTTTTATTCCATGTTGTACCATTGATCTAACCATCTCTGTATGATCTACTCTGACTGGCAATATCTCTGCAGGGTTTCAGCAAGGTTTTCACCTCCAGCCATACTTGGAGAATCTGAGGATGAAGTCTGGGGCATTTTGTGCTATACAGCTGTTCTATGGTTCCTCCCCTAAATTGCGTCAAGCAACTATTAATTATAGAACAATGTTCTTGATCCTGTGAACAGAAGAAAGTTCACAGAAGGGGCCTTGTAGTCCCTTCCTCTCCCCTGTGTTCCCTCAAAGAGGGAAGTGAGGGAGTGGGAAACTGGTTAGAACTGGATGAAGGTTGCTTCTAGCAGTGGGGTTCTGCTTGTACAAAGTACTTGCCTAAGTTTAGTCACTTTCCCCCTTTCCTAGCAACATCATGGCCCATCCCATGCTCTTCATGGGGGTCCCCCAGTCCTTTGGACAAATTTTTCAGGTGGTGCAGGGGGCTACAGAGTGAAGGAGGGAATGGGAAGTTCCCTTCATATAAGAAAACCAAAGCTGAGAGCCTCCGGATTCAATAGTAGTCAGCCCAAGTGCATTGGCAGGTGCATGCTTCCTGTGGCTTATATGAAACCTGTCCTAATTTGGGTATAGGCTCCTCCTTGACCCAGGTGATTTCCTCTTGAAATCATTCCTCAACTGTTATACTCTCCTGCACTTTTAGTAATGTGTGGTGGGCAAATGGGACTAGAGACAGTGAATTGCTTGTCTGACCTGTGAGGGGTGCTGAAGAGCAATTGACTGTGCTCTCTTCAATCTTCCCTTAAGGTTGGGCACAGCCCATTGCTCATAGTTTACTGGAGCCAGAGGGTAACTGCAAATTCCCATCTGTTTGGCAGCAAGATGTACCTGCTGCCAAGCAGTCATGCCAGTCTTAAATAGTGATGATTTGTATAGCTTGGGGAAGATTTCCCAGAGGTAATGCTGATTCTTACATCTTACAAAGGCAAAACCAAAGTGGGTTATGCAGACAATTAGGAGGTGTGTCAGGTTTTACCCTGATTACTAAGAAACTAGTTCTTGTTTGTACCTTGCACCATGTTATTTAAAAAGCGACAAAACCAGATCTGACACTTCTGTCGCTAGGATACGCCAATGGTTTTCTTTAATTTGTAGGTGGTGTAATTATTTAAAAGAGAGAGAGCTGCATTCCTCTCAGCAGGGTGGTTAGTTTGGCACATGTTATGCGCCCCCATTAATATGGAAGGAACGTGGTGTAACTTTGGAATGCCCAAGGCATATAATAGACACCTTCCCCTGCTTTTAACATACTGTAATGTGCTGTGGCCTTTTAAAGTTCCTGAAGACAAGACAAAGCAAACATATTATTGGCTTCCTAATTAGAAATAGGTTTCTTCAGCTGAGACCTTTGCACACCTTTTGTTGCTTCAGGAGAGAGTCAATATGAAAGCACCACCTCTCTCTCATCTGTGCTATAAAATGAGTTCCAAGTCTTGTTGAACTTGGTGGAATGTAGTTTGAATGCACCTGGATAGGATCGTACAAGCAAATAATCTAGGTATATCCCCGTGCGATGGTTTTCCACCCTGACTATTTTGCCCATCTCTGCTTTATAGTGGTACCTTGGGTTAAGAACTTAATTCGTTCTGGAGCTCCGTTCTTAACCGGAAACTGTTCTTAACCTGAGGTACCACTTTAGCTAATGGGGTCTCTCGCTGCTGCCACACAGCTGCCGTGTGATTTCTGTTCTCATCCTGAAGCAAAGTTCTTAACCCGAAGTACTATTTCTGGGTTAGCAGAGTCTGTAACCTGAAGCATCTGTAACCTGAAGCATTTGTAACCCGAGGTACCACTGTGTTGTCATTATTCACCCAAACTCTAAAACACATCTGTGTTGTAAATAAGTATAGAACTCCTTATCTGTAGTTATTGTCAAAGATAACCAACTATTTTATGTATGTGCTTTAGGAACTTTATTGGGTTTTTCTTTATAACAACTCTATGAATTTTAGAAGTACTACTCCCATGTTACAGATGTGGAGGTAGGGGAGAGAGTGAGTCACCTAGCCAGTAAATGTTTCCTCCGGAGAAGCCACGGCTCTAAAAAGGCAAGCGAGTCCTAAAACATTTGGGAAGAAATTAAAATCAAATGAAATGCCTTCTAAAAAGGATTATTATTATTTTTACGCTGCTGCAAAATACCATTGCAGAGAGCAAAGTAGGCTGCCTTAGCAGGGAACCTAGGCCTGGCCACAGAAAAGATCCCCTCCCGTGTCTGTTCCAAGTGCAGATCAGATGTTAGGGGGACACATTGTTTAGCCTTAACTGATGATCTCAATGAGAAAGTAAGCCTGCAATGCGAAAAGATTATATCTCTATTCTGATAAACTATTCTACACTGGGCTCATGTTAAGTGGATATTTCAGCATGTGATTCATAGCCCTATAGTTGGTTCACTTTGTGTTGAGAATGAAAGGACACATTGGGAGGTCCTAAGGGACTTTAGTTCAGGCCTTGAGTCCCGTGTACATATTGCCATCTTAACTGATGGGATGTGGAACTAATTCCAACTCCTTTTAGGTGATTAGAATCAATGCTGGAATATGTCACCCAATGTGGGGCTCGAAGCCATGGCATCCTTTTTATTTGAGAGTCTCATGGTCTACTGGGTGAGCTATCCCAGACTTAAGAAGAGTCCTGACAATGACTTGGAGCCAGCCAAGGCCTTATGTTTATGTACATTCACAAACCAAAAGGTATTCTGAACTGGAAAGATCCAGCTATGTCTATGATAACATCTTTTATGCAGTCAAGCCTATTGGCTTAACCTCTTTTCATGGATTTCTGTCACAGGTGAAAATCCCTATATAGTCTGGTGATTGCTCAACAATGTTTATGGTGTGAACATCTCTCTAAAAGCTCCGTCAAGATCTTGAGTTAGCGCTCCGAAAGATTTAAGTAATATTACTTAAATCAAAGCTCCTGATTTTAGGGGGGGGGGGGACACTCTTCTTTCTGGCACAAATATAGCTGGCATTTTTAACATTGTTAGCAGGGAAGTGTCAAAGTCTGTTGAAAGTCCTCTGCTACTAGCATCCTTTTTATTTAAAAGCCTTAAACTGATCCTAATCCTCAAGGTGTTCTCTGTACGTTGCAATGTAGTGTTCATTAATGCTACTTTTAAGATCATGAAATGCTGTTCATTAAAACCTAAAACAAAGCAGGTGCATAGCCGCGGGGAGTTTTTGTTGCATATGCACTGTAGTTGAAATTACTTAAGTCTGTAAATAGTTGTTCCATAGGAGGAAATACTTCTAGGGTTGGGCTATGTTCCTTTAATTTTAACTCCTGGCCATATTTATCTGGAAGGCTTCCTTCCTACTGGAGTGACAAAACATAGGCTGAAATAAAGTACCCAGTCTGGAGTCTCTGAATGTTTAAATGAATGGGTAAAAATGAATAACTCATAGGGATATTCTTTGGGTTGCTTTAGTCATTGCTCTTTTAGTTTAAGAAACTTCTGGCACGATCCAGCCCACACTTTCATAATTAAATACAACACTATCATTCAGACTGCAGCACTGACTTGCACAGTTTCCCTTGTGAAATGCTTTCTCCTCAGCTCCAATAGAGCTTGTTTTTGTGTCCTATTGAGCCATACCCATGGTGACTTGTATGATTCGATGGTGGATGCTACTGCTAGAGAAAAAAATGTGTTCACTTGCAGTAGTATAAAATTTCAGGATATCCATACATATAAGTGTCTCCTGTTCCATGTACATATTTACATATAATAACTTAGGGAAGGAGAAAAGTTCTTTCTTTCTTTTGATATACATTCTAAGGCTAGTTTAGATTGCATTGCAAATGACTGTATCCTCAATGCATTTGGTTAAACAAACTAAACCTGCTACCAGTCCAAAATCCCAGATAGCAGCCATGATTATTATTTTGTTTCTCGGTTAATTCATGTTGTGCAAGAGCACTGGGAGTAGCCAGAAATGTGCAGTTTGGGTGGACATTGGCTAGTGTGTGTCATAGCTTCACAGTCTTGAGGCTTACATTTGATGACAGGTTTACTGACTAAAACAGGTGAAGATTGCGAAATTGCTTAAATCATAACAATGTATAACAATATATTGTAGACTCAGGTTGCATCTGGCCCCTGAGCAGTAGAGAATAAAACCCAAGCGAGAGCCATCAAAATGTTAAGATTCTGCTTCTCATATTTTCTTTGCTATCTTGAACATTTTGGTCATGTCTAGTTTTTTCTTCTTTTATGGTGATTCCCATTTTGGCATCCTAGAGCTGTCAGCATTTGTTGCCTGTATGTTGGACTCCAAATGAGCATATTTTTGTATTGCTCCCTCCATCCCTTTCTTATGTGGTGAAGATGCATCACAGAGGTTTGCAAAGCCATGAGGGCTTTTAAGTCCTACAGAACTAGCAGGGTGGTAGAGCTCTCTGCCAAAGTAGAGAGTGGGTAAATATGAGACTAAACCAGTTTAGACAGTTTCCTTTTGGCTAGGCTGAATGATTACCCGTCCGGAAATTGCTAAGGCAAGAACGGAGAAGATAGAAGGCTTTCAGCATAGAAGTTCTTATCTGTAGCAAACTAAGCTGCTTAGGTTATAGGATTACTTTACATCTTGCATTTCCCCAAATTTAGGATATGTTTTGAAAATGCAACAAGGTCCCATAGGAACAGGGATTTATCTGAAGCAAAACAGATCAAAAGCCTGAATTTGGAGACATGCTAAGCCAAACCATGGTTTGGCCATTGGAAATGTGACAGGAGCAGGACCAGGGGAGGAGTGAAGTGGCTACATTGTCATCTCTGGAAACACACGTTTGTGCTAATACATGGTTTTGCTTGGTGTTCCGTGCGAACCAGACTATATTCTACTTACAGCTTCTGTATCAAGCCTGAAAAATTGATTCTTTAAAAAACAAACGAAAAACCCTGTCTTTTAGGATCGTCTCTTCCTGTTCCATCATTTTAGTAACACATTTTTTTCTTTCACTTTTCAGGCACAACTTTTTAAACACGGCAAAAGGGAAGACTGTTTGCCGTATGGTAAGACACTTCGTAATACTATAGATAGCTTAATTCCCGTTACGGGAATGACAATGATCGTAAGGCAGCCAAAGTTACTTGTTTATTTTATTCATTTATCCAAAGATCGCAGGGCGGCTCGCAACATAAAAATACAAAATAAGAACACAAAATACATAATAAAGCAAAAACATTGTTAAGTCCTGTTGGTTTCACAGCGAGAGTTTTGAAGCATCTTCTTGGATTCTGAGAACTGTGAACTGGAAAGAAGGTTAACCCCCTGGGTCCCCAAAAGCTTTGGTGGAGGTTGTGGGCCCCTGTTGAACAACATGGGATGGAGTGTGGGGTGCTGTTGGGAAGAAAAAAATCTCCCAGAATTGGATAGAGGCAACATGTCCGGGCAAGTTTTGTCCAATACGAGGCAATTTCTTCTATGTCCCATCCTATGCTGTTCTAGGGGGCCTTTTGTTGGGAGGAGTGTGGAAGGAGGGAAGTCAATTTCTGTAGGCTTCTGCTGATCGTTCTTCGAATCTAAGTCAATGAACTTAAGTGCTACCCTTTGGCGGAAATGTTCCCAACTTTTTTCACTTTTATAGTGGATTTGGGCATGACTTAGAATAGCTAAATTGCTTTATTTTTCTGTACATATTAGTCCATCTCTCACATTGATTCCTACATAAACATATGTACAGTGAGCATGACAGTTGCTGAATGCTTCTGTTGGCCAGTGACATTTTATCACTGCTCAATAACACAGATTGACACTTGTAGCCGTAAGCATCAATGTATTTATATGAATAGAGGAAAATAGTGGCTGAACTCAGATGATCATATCACAGCTCAATAAACTGACATAAAAATGAGCCCTTTTTGCATGAGCTGACAAACAAACCAGTAAAGCTTTCATCAATTTTAGTTTTCCATTTTGTCTGAACTAGAAAGCTGTAATTAACAGCTTCAAAGCAAGCTAGGATATGCAGCCAACTTCATATCTGAACGAGATCCACAGCACCTTTTAAAATCGGCATATTTACTATGTATTCTGGAAGAATGCTAACTGAATTACAGAGCTATGCAGGTTTTCTGGTTCTTCTATTAATATGGTAGCCTTAGGGACATTCTTTAACATAGTTAAGCATTGCTTCAGGTGACAAATATAACCAACCTTTCCCCCCTCTTCCTTTGGCTATTAGTAGTATCATCTTCGCCTCAAGTATATTTTCATTCTCTTATATTTAGGAAGGATTCTAGAGAGATAGTAAAGAAAGTAATTTTTTTTCTATTCACGTTGTAACAAAATCCACAACACACCCAGTATGTATCTCTGGTAATAATAAAATATATTTTTTAAATCTGTCTAACTGGAGATAGGCAAAAATATATTTATGTTTACTTCAAAAGCCCTCTCAAGGTGGTCCACATTCAGTATCATACAAACCAAAAATATAAAATATGTAAGGTTTTAAACCAGGCATAGGCAAACTCGGCCTGCCAGATGTTTTGGGACTACAACTCCCATAATCCCTGACCACTGGTCCTGTTAGCTAGGGATGATGGGAGTTGTAGTCCCAAAACATCTGGAGGGCCGAGTTTGCCTATGCCTGGTTTAAACTAAAACAGTAGCATTAAGCTGGAAATAATTATCTTGAGGGAAAGCTATAACAATGGGTGAAATCCAGTGCCCACCGGTGGAATGGGCATCTACTTGTGAAATGCAACTTGGCCTTCCTCTCGTCTTCCCTGCATTCCTGTGCACCCACAAATCTGTTTTGGAAGGTTGCTGTGTCTTCTGGAACAGATTAGGTATGTGTATGTGTGCAGAAAGTGGAGAAGAAAGGCAGGTGCCGTTGTATGAGTGGCAAGATGTTGGAGATCACCCAGTATGTTTAAGGATTAAAAAAAAAGGAAGATATTGTTTAATGAGAACAACTCAAATACTTCTCAACGTTAGTTCCCTTCAGAATTAATCACTCATTTAGAAAAAGGGTGGGTAGGGGAGGGAAAGGTTAGTTAAGCCTTCTACAAAATGTATGGATTTGCTCCTCTGAAACCACAGGTTGCCTAAAGTTTATAGCTAAATGTTTTCCTTCAAAATATGCTTTGAATTTTATTAATCTTTCAGCCTGATCCTAATTGGGGCCAATAGAGTTTATACCACACATGCATGCTCACTGAGTTGTGACTAGTATACCGAAAGCTGTAAATACCATAACAAACGCTTTCTAAAGGAATATAGATAAAAGTCTTGCTAGACTTGGAGTTAGAACTTCCCAGAACCTTGTGTCTATCATGGATTAAAGTAATATGAAAAAATAAAAGTATGTCACATTTATTCACGTTTGTTCATTGCAGCTTCTACAGTGCTTGACTGCCTTGATAACTGCAAGCTCTCTGAAAGTAACCAAACACTCCTTCGCAAGCTGGGAGTGAAACTTGTTCAGCGACTTGGCCTGACATTTCTTAAGCCAAAGGTGGCAAAGTGGAGGTTTGTTCTTTTCAGACTCATGTTTTTACTTGCCTCTTCCTTTTATTGGACTAAGGTGAACTATAAAACTATCTTTCATTGTTAGGGGTGGATGAGTAATAGATCACCCCATGTTCATTTGGTGATCAGAAGTTACATTTTAAATATACATGGGTATTCCAGAGATAGAAGCGACTGCTTCCCTGTATTACGTTATATTTGTATTTTTGTATTACATTATCAGTTCAGTATTTTGCATATTTTGTTCTGGATTTAAATGACCTTTCCATGAATAAATTCAGGTCCACTAAAATCTAAGGTGATATGGTGTTCCTGCCCCCCACCTTCAAAAGCAAAACAAAATAAAGTTAAGAATTAGATGTGTGCAGTGTAATCCAACCAGTTTACAGACTTTCCAGTTTTATTCACACTTTGCTTACATTTAAAAAGTCACAATCTCATGAAAATTTATATTCTCAGCCAATTATTGCTTTCTTCATTTTGCTTATTACTTGGGGGGGGGGCTCCCTCCCCTTTTATATCTCTTTTCATTAATGTGTTACGATTTTTAGCTTTTTCTGTTGTGTTAGCTGGAAACAGACATAGGAAACAGCTTCAAATGAAGTCTAGGCTGTCTTATTTCCTTTTGTCCAAACTGACTAGCAACAGTTTTCCAGTGTTTCAGGTGGGAATGTTTACTAGCCCTGCGAGGACATACTGGGGATTGAATTTGAGACTTTGTGCAGGCAAAGCATTTGCTTGGCAGCCCAGCTACAGCCCTACCAGTCCAACAAAGCATGTTGTACCTTGTCCTGGTATCACTATTGATGATACAATCCACTTTTTATCCTTAGTTGAGCTGAACATTTTACCTTTAAGCGTTCGTTACCTTAAGAAAAGTGTTTATTGTTGCAGATTGTGATCTTTTTACTGCAAAACCCAGATCCTAGTTTGGTGTCTTAAATGCATTTTGTGTTGCTGTAATTTGCTGTTGCTTTTAATTTTTCAAAATTTAAACATAAGGTTTTCTTCAAACACTTGAGTTGAAGAGCTTTATTTTCTATGGCTGGATCTAAAGAAGTGCACTGGTTCTCTATGCCTAGAGGTAGTAACATTCAAACGATCACCCATCTGTTGCCACGTGTGAAACCTTTTTGAAACTCCCATTTGAAGGGGCGAATATCAAAAATTCCATGGGGCACACCCTAGATGTTGAGTATGCCTAAAGTATATATTTTGGAGTCTGAAAGATTCTCACAGTCTTAATAAACAAAATGAGTATTCATCTCATGAGGACACAAAAGGGATTTTTTTTTTTTTAAAGTTATGGTTTACATATTGCTTGTACGAATCCCCTGATATTTATGCCATTAGGCATATGAGCAGTCATTGCTTGAATTAATGTGCCGTATTCCTTTGGAAATAAACAGATGAGTGTTTTTGTTATTAAAAGTGATTTATTATTTTAATAAGTGATGCAACAGTAAGCAAGCAGCAACTGACCCCAGGCAACTTCCCTGAGGAACATTGAAGAAGCCTTCTTAAGTTGTGGCTGCTAGGTGCTATTCCCTACAGAAGAGAAATGCATTTGAAAGTTAAAATCTTACATTTTTGAAGTACACTACATTGATGTTTTTGAAGGCGATACATATAATGTATGAGAAAACTCTTTGACCTTTTTGGAATATAATAACTATTCCAAGTTTCTCTTTCTAGGTATCAACGGGGTTTCCGATCTTTAGCTGCAAATTTGCAGTTTTCTGCAAGTAGTCCTGCTGTACAGGAAGCAATAAATGCAACGGCTGTCAAGGAGGAGGAGGAAGAAGAGGAATATGACATCCCAGGAGAGGTTGAAAATGTTATAGGTGTGTTAGATGAAAATAGGAAGCAGTGTAAGGTCTGATACCATAGCCAGTGTGAACATGGGGTTGTATCCCATTAGTGTAAGGACTTCTGGCTATATAGCAGGCCTTTCTTTTTTCTCCCTGCAACCCCCCCCCCCATCTAATCTGGGGAAAACCTGCAGAACAGATTTGGGTAAGGTGTGGGGGGCACACGGGGAGAGAAGAGGGAGAGGAAATCACTTTGTGCAGGCTTATCTCTTCAGATGGGATGGCTTCACTAAATACAGCTGTGGTTTCTTTGTTTGCTTCTAAGGATCTCCTTCCTCCTTATGGTTAACCTGCAAAGCAAGAATAAATGATTTAAGCCAAGGTCTCTTTTAACATTTAAGGGGTAATAGTGCTATAATTCTTGTAGATGCTCTTGACTTTTGCTTTTCTCTCTTGACTTTCTTGACTTTTGCTTTTCTCTCCCTCCCTTTCCTGTCGGTGGTTGCTGATAGCATTGCTTTGTGCTGGGTTGTGCATCCTTTCCTGCCTTCTTACAATGTTTTGAATGCTCTATCATTCTTAAAAAGATATATTTTCCCCTCACTTTTTTGAGTAAAAAGGTGTCTGCTCACTGTCCATTGTATTCTCTAAAGCAAAGATAAATAAAAGCTTTTATTTCCTTCCAATGCCACCCTCAGGAGGAAGGCACCACAAATACCTTTCACTGAGATGGGTTTGAGGATATCTCTTGATGGGCTAGAACTAGTGAAGTGGTGAATGAAGGCCACTTATTTTCTCCAGGATAAGGAGCCTGATCTAGAAAAGGCCTGTGCCAAAATATAGACCTATAGATAATATCCTAGATGCTTTTAGCTTCCTATTGTGATTTGTATTTCAAAAACATATGTTTTTCCAGAGCAATTGCTGATTGGACTGAAAGACAAGGACACCATTGTCAGATGGTCTGCAGCAAAAGGGTAGGTATCCTCAAATCAAATAGGTGTTACAGTAATTAATATAAATATAACATCCATATAATATCCATATAAATAAATATCCATTAACTAAAGCCACATGGTTGGTTGGTTATTCAAATTCAGTACCTAGAATTCAGTGCCAGTTCTTACTTCCACCTACCTCCTGTTTTCTAGGCTTCCAAGTCCCCAGATCTTCCCTTTGTACTAATTAATTACTGGACTTTTTGGGAGGTTTGTCCTCAAGCAGCCATATTGGGCCTGATTCTAGAGGCGGTACTGTTTTCTTTAAAGCATTCTTAAATACTTTAAAGGAAAATGAGCTCCAGTTCAGAGTAAGGAAGCATCATCTTTACTTTTTATGTCAGGGCAAATGTCTCTTGAGACCTGTAGCATGCAGTGGCTAGGGAGGCTGGGAGTTGTCGTTTTCAGCATCTGAAGGGCCACTGATTAGCCCTGGATTTCTGGCCTGGATGTTACACAAAGCAGGTATGGGGGGCGGTGGACAAGGAAAACAGAAGCAGAAAATCCAAAGACTGAGTGTTGAAGTGAGTTCTGCACTTCAGACTCAGTCTGAAAATGGAGGCTACAGATCAGTTTAGATTCTACTAGGTGCTTGCAGGTATCGGGCTACACCTAGGATGAGATGAAGAAGCAATGGCTGATCCCCATCTTTGAAAATCAGATGTGTCTCATGCCTTAAGCAAAACACACAGGTTCCTGATAAATCAGACAGCAGATGTAAAGTGACACATAACAGTATTTATATTATTAAAGCCAGATATTAATTTTGGGCGGTGTGCTAGGTAAGAGCAAATTGAAGCCAAATAAGTTTTACCTCGTGGTTGGAGGACAGGTGCCAAAATGCAAAATTCCTCTTTAGGTAGTAGAAAATCATCTTCCTTTGGTTGCACTTTCCTCCTTGAATGGCTAAATAGGGTACATAAAAAAGAAAAAGTAATCATGCTGGTCTGCAAGGAAAGAACTCCACAGTTGGGCAAAATCTTTATTAGGACCACCCAAAAAGCTGTGTAAACAAGAACCTGTAAGAATAGAGGGGCCACAAGTTCTGTTCCTAGAACTCTGGAAGGTCTAAAAGAATGCACAGGATGATACCAGCTTCATTGTAGCATGTGACCAATAACAATTTGTGCATTGTTGAATCTAAGCCTTCATGAATTACTGCTTTTTTGCAGGATCGGGAGACTGACTGGAAGGCTACCAAAAGAGCTGGCTGATGATGTAGTTGGATCTGTCTTAGATTGCTTCAGGTACCACTTTACATTGTGTAGAATGTTTTCCATATAGCATGCAAACTGCAGTGAACTACATCTAGCTCTGGTGTAGTAAGGAGGATATGGATACAACAATTAGAGCAGATGCATATGAGTTAGGGAGTGGAAACTCTCATTGAAAACACTAGCTTTTTAAAAAAAACATTGGCATGAAGAATGGAAATAAGAATATCCTTTACACTGGTTTCTGATGTTTAAAAATTGCGTAATAAATAAAATATCATATTAAATAAATAAGTTTGATATCCCTAGAATATTAATTTTAGTAGAAAGTCCCATTGAACGGGTTGCGCTGTGGGTTAAACCACAGAGCCTAGGGCTTGCCGATCAGAAGGTCGGCAGTTCAAATCCCCATGATGGGGTGAGCTCCTGTTGCTCAGTCCCTGCTCCTGCCAACCTAGCAGTTCAAAAGCACGAAGTGCAAGTAGTTAAATAGGTACCGCTCTGGCGGAAAGGTAAACGACGTTTCCATGCGTTGTTCTGGTTTCACCAGAAGTGGCTTAGTCATTCTGGCCTCATGACCCGGAAGTTGTACGCTGGCTCCCTAGGCCAGTAAAGCAAGATGCGTGCTGCAACCCCAGAGTCGTCGGCGACTGGACCTAATGGTCAGGTGTCCCTTTGCCTTTACCTTTACCCATTGAACATAATGGGGATTATTTCTCAGTATAAAAGTGCTTAGGCTTGGTTTGCACATTTTTAAAACGGGGGTCAAAAGAAACAGTTTGGGAGAAATTGTTTTGGAGTTAGGGGAAAAATTAATATATTACTGTTACTGTTTGATGCCTGAAATATTTACTTGCTATTGTCATGCTTTTGAAAGCATGCAATTACTGTGTACAGTCAGCTTTCAGACAATAATATATCATCTTATTAAATTCAGAAAAATTAGTTTGAATGCAATCCTTATGTTTTCTAAAATTATAGTTTCCAGGAAACTGATAATGCTTGGCATGGTGGATGTTTGGCTCTGGCGGAATTAGGAAGAAGAGGGTTGTTACTTCCCTCCCGACTCTCAGATGGTAAGTATCTTGTCATTTAACTAGGTCCTGTCTATATTGCTTAACAAAAACAAAGCAAAATTTGTACAATACAAGGTAATAAGCACAATCAAATGCATGAAAGATTTGATAGACTTTGGTCAGCTTCTGGTCTTGAGAATTTCTTACAGACTAGCAAGTATATTTTTCTTCCCTTAGTATCTTTCTCCCCTCCCCCCCTTATATATCTTGCTGACTTTGCTTTTATCTCCTGCTATTTCACAGGATTACAGTCATATCTCGGGTTACAGACGCTTCAGGTTGTGTTTTTTCGGGTTACGGACCCGCCGAAACCCGGAAGTACCAGAACGGGTTACTTCCAGGTTTCGGGGTTGCGCATGCGCAGAAATGCTAAATCGCACTATGCGCAGAAGCGCTGAATTGCAACCCGCGCATGTGCAGCGCACCAATGCGGGTTGCGAATGCTGCGGGTTGCAAACGTGCATCCTGCATGGATCACGTTCGCAACCCAAGCGTCCACTGTACAAACTTGCTTTACTTTTTGGATCTTGTTTCCTTCTCCCATATTCTAGTATTGCCAGACTCTGTTACCTCCCGCCCCCCCGCCCCCCATCAGCAATGCCTTTGATACGCTGCAGTATTCTTTGTGAGTGCTTCCTTTGGAATGTATTTGAAAAAGGCAGTTAGTCCACAGTGCTGCACTTGAGCAGTGTATAAGGAGCATGTGGTTCCCTTGCTAACAACAGTTACATTAGATAGCAGTTGGTTTCCAAACCCAATTCAAATGCTGGTTTTGACCTTCATAGCCCTCATTGGCTTTGGACCAGGATACCTGAAGGATGTCTGTTCCAATATGAGCTGCCTGGTTATTTAAATCTGCAAGTGGATTCTGTGTCCTGTGAAGTTAGATATCAGTTTAGTGAGAATGTGCAAGAGGGCCTTTTCAATGACTAAATAAATTTTGAAAATGTGTGTGTGTGTGTGTGTGTATAAAAATGTGCAATAAACTACAAGAAGAAGTGCAATATTTCTATACTTGAACAAATGTAAGCTTTCTTTTTTGTAGTCTTGTTTTGGATTTTGTTTTTGATCACAAGACACATAATAAAACAAAAGCAATGTAAACACTTTTATTTTAATTTGCAAGTATAATACAAAGCATTTTACTGCAAGATTAGAAAAGTTGTCATGGTAAAACTCATGAAATAGAAAATTGCTCTCACCAGGTTTGCAAAACAGCCCCCCCCCCCAGCTTAGCATGCCATTATTTCATTGCTTACAAATTAGTATGGATGCAATGTACAGAAATAACTCCTTCACCACAGTGTACTTTCTAATATGAACTAAAATAAATATCCTTTTGGTCTTGTGTTCAGCAGGTGCTTGGTGTCTAAGGATATGCTCTTACAAGCATGAAAGCATTTGTGTGGGAGCATCACTCCACCTCTGTCATTTCAAACTCCTTTGAAAATCCCAGCCTCGTGATTTGTATTAGTTTAATTTAAGGTTTGGTTTAAGTAATCCGTTTGTTAAAGATGTGCAAAGGCTGCATGGCAGCGCAGTCATATGAGTGAGGCACAAATTAATTAATTAATTAATTAATTAATTAATTTATTAATTAAGATGACAGTTCAGTTGCAATGCTGTAATGCCAGTAACATCAATTCTAGTTCATAAGCTTACTGTTCTAGCCAAAGGCCATAACAAACTTGTAGCAATAGTATTACTAAAACAATACAGAACATATATCCATAATATGTCAACATCTGTGTTGTAAGAGAGAGAAAGAAGATACCAGAGACACCAACAAGCTTAAATCTAGCTTGATTTCGGTTTAAACCTCCGAATCAGCACAACATGTAGCTATTTTATCTAACTTTTTTCCTCATTTGTTTTGCAGCCAGTGCATAGAGGGCCACTCTCTGTGTTAGAAAGCTATTATTCTCACTCGAAAGAAGCCAAACCATTTCTGCCGGAATGTTCCCTGTTGCTTGTGTAAACAAAGGTTTCAGAAAGCGATCTCTTTGGTTTCTGAATAAGGGGCAGGCTAACAGATAATGAGTGATGTCTCCCACCTGAGGTTGACCACACATACGAAGTCTGCATACAGGAAACATGACTTGGAAACACAGCTCAATATAGGCTTCTCTTAAGGAAACTGGTGAGAGTTTGGTGCTCTGTTCTCAGGAGTGGATACGGGGGGTGGGGTGGGAATCTGGTGTTTCTAATTAGTTGCAGGTGCCTTCTAGATTCTGTGCAGGAGCTAATCCTTTAGTTAGCACTTATTCAGGGTCAACACAGAGCCCAGTTCTGGAAAGTAATAATAGTTTAAACAACTTGACAGGCTGCTTTCCAGTGTTGGTTATCACCCAGTTCTATAACCGAACAGAGCAGGAAAATGCTCCGTTGGCATAGTAGTAATTCCTTTAATAACCTTTTAGCTGAGCGCAATCTGCTCTTGCCTTGATTGTTGGCAACCTGAGTTTGGTATGAAGAACAGCTGCTGATATTTCTGATGCTAGAGTGTATAGCTTCTGAAAAAAATATACCGTATTCTGCACTGTTTCCAAAGCTTTAATGGAGTTTGAATCAGAGCCCCAGATTTCAATGCCATAGAGCATTTGAGTAAAAACTTTGCTAACTAAATATCTTTAGGGCAGTTTCAATCGGTTGCTCTCCCTTGTCGTAACAGAACTTCATCAATGACCCAATATTTTTCTGCCTCCAAGAAGACATTTCCAAGAGAGGGCTTCACTAAAGAGTACACTCTCAATGAGTAAGTTTGTTCTATAGCTGGCAGATCTAAATACCATTTATACCTAGGACTGTATTAGCCAAGAATCATAATCTTGTCTTAGAGTAATTTATAGATAGGCTTTCTTATAGATAGACTTTCTTGTTTGCAGTATGTGCTGAACACCTGCAAGAGAATTTTGAGGCTCAATCAGGAAAGAGAGAAGAGCACTAAATCATCTGCATACATCATGATTGAGATATTTCTGTTCCTAATTACTGAAGAGGGGGAGTTTTTACTGGTTAAATATGGTACCAGATCATTAATATAGTAGCTAAAAAGATTGGGAGGCAGAATACAACCTTGCTTGACTTGCAATGTTTTGAAGGCATAGCACCATTTAAACCTACTCTGACCCTCATTTTTGTGTTGCTTTATAGTTCTTGGATGAATAGCAGAAGTCTGCAGTCAATATTGGAAATTTGAAATTTCTCCCACAGTCTATTTCAATTAATAGAGTTGAATGGAGCAGAAAGATCAATAAAGGCTTCATAAAGATTATTCATAATATTCTTAGTGTATTTTCTTTAGTATGTTTCAGAGTAAAGTGTTGATCGATGGTACAGTGTCCTTTGAACCCCGCTTGTTCTTCACAAATAATGTTATCTGTCCACGAATAATGTTAACTGTAACATCAGTGAAATCAAACTATTGTAGGTATTGCTGAACTGACAAATGAATTTTAAGATAGTGTATTAGTGCTGTCCAACACTGCTTCACACATTTCTACACACTAGATTAAGAAGGATTTACAGTAGAATTATAAAAAGACATGACAGCACAGTTTAGATTTTGATTCATGGATGGCATCTTTGCTTTGTGCTGTTTGATTTTGGATAAAACTGACGCAAATCTGTATATTAGCAAGAATTAATATGAAGACTTCCAGGTCCAGAACTCAGCAACTACTAAGCTTTAAAAGCAAATGGAAATTGTCACAATTAGTTAAATTATAGAATAATCAACAAAAGCGTGTTGAATAACAAAAACTAAACTAAAAACATTATGTGAGTCACAAGCAATGTATGATACTCCAATGTCATGAATAAGATATTCTTAATTTTATAGTTTACACCTTTGGTAATAAAGGTGGATGTAAAAGTCATTCCACCATAGTGCATTTTAGAAACATATCATTAGCTTCAGTTTACTTTTAAATGTTCACTCAAAAAATCAGGATACAGTCAGAAAATATTCAGGATGCTTTAAAACATAAATACAAAATTAAGAACAGTTTATATTTACATGTTTCAACCTAGATTGATCAAATGAGTCTGCCTGATTGGAAAAATAGGAATTGTTACTGAAAACTTGTCTTTGCTTCCTGGTGGACAGCGTGCTTGTCAACTGCTCTTGTATGTAGTTGGTAGTGGATTAAACGTGAAGTATTACGATACTCTGGTTCTTTTTCTCAGAGTAAATACTCTACTGCAGTCATTTGTTTGTACTCGCTTTGTTCCTTGTTGCAGTTTTGCCACTTGTCTTTGATTGGTCCTTTTTTGTCCTTTTCCTTTTTGACTACTGTGACCGTCCTGAGTATCTGATGGTTCAGGAGCTGAATCTGTATACTGAGAATTGCTGTCCTGATTACTTTTCTGTGCAGTCTCTATTTGGACTTTACTAGGACTATAGGCAGCTAACTGACAAAGAGCAACAGCTGCAGTTTGTTTCTGCTCATCACAATGGTCAATTGTCCTAACTTCCTGAACTTCTTTCCTCTGCATCACGGTAGGGACCTTATCACAAGAACCTTTCTCCATATGATCCTTAGGGCTACAGTCCTCAGCTTCCAAATGTCCATTTTCAGTTTTTTGAGGTCCACTGTCTTCAGCTTCATATGATGACCTCTGGAGGGGTTGTTTTATGTTGCAGTTGTCTTTTACGGAGAGATTCAGAGGCATTTCCTGAAGTTCCATAAAGTTTTGGTTTTCCACATGGAGAGCGTTTTTGTACATATGTTCATTAACAACATTTGCATCTGGCTTCTTGGAAAGATTAAGTGGTACTATCCCCGTGTCGTCATCAGAATTGGACAGAGGGTCATCGTTCTCATTACTTTCATGCTGTATATTTTCATTTTCATTAGTGACATCACTACTGGGGAAGAAAAGAAAAGAAAAATCATTGAAAAATTCCATTATGTAATTAAAATCCGATGTAGGACTAGTATGATATTTTGATTTACATACTGTGGCAGTAAAAGCAATGCAATGAATTGATTTAAAAGGTAACAGAATAAATTGTGCTATGGAGTAAATTTGTTACAGTGAGTAATGTTTGGTTTGCATGTAAGAAACCTAGTTTTAAATCTCTATAGAGATGAGCAATTTTTATATTTTTACTGCGATAAATTAAAATAATTTGTTGCAGCCAACCTATTCTCCTGGAACATATTGAGAAGGAAATATCAACAATGTTTGAGGTCTATGAGAGCAGGACACAATAAATTGTATGCTCTACAGGTATTTTATATTGCAATACAAACAGCTGTTTAAGAGTGACATTAACCCATTTGACCATCCTTCTGTAATGAAAATGGTCCCAGGCTGATCCATCACAGGACTTATAAGATCAAGTTTGTTACACTTCTCTGCCTCGGAGGCCTAGTCTGGATATAAATTCAAAAGTAAAATAAAATAATAAATCTTTATTGGAAAGCTGGCAGGTCGCTGCAGTGGTCCAGTCTGCACATCATTGTAAACCATAGTTAATGATTGACTGTGTATATGTCAATCTCATCCACTTTGCTTCTCTCTGTTAGTGCACAGGAGAAACAGACAATGACTCCTGGCTTAGTGTTACATTTGGACCAGGGATTTTGGTTTGTTCTGTCCAAAGAGACTATGATCTGTAGCCAAGGTTTGTTCTTGGGCTTTCTGGTTATGATTTATTGAAGTGAAACAAACCATAACCCATGGTTTGAGTATAATACGATGGTGCGCATCATGATTTGATCCTCGTGTGTGCAAACAGAGAAGAGTAAAGTGGGCAAAATTGGCAGTTCACTATGTTGTACCATATCAGGAGACCATTACCTTCTATCCTTCTTTAAAGATTGGGAAAATAATGAGAGAGAGAGAGAGCTCACTTTATCCTTCAGTCTTGTTGCATGGGAAAGCAAAAAGGCTTATTTCATATTAAATGGCCTTCCCACTGAGATCATCAGCAGAGGTCTTCCTCTATATCCCACCACTGTCATGAATGCAGGTGTTAGGGACATAAGTAGGCCTTTGCTGTTGTAGCTCTTGAACTCAATTCCCTCAGGAGATTAGCTCAGTCCTCTTCAACAATAAGAAGAGTTACATTTGCCATGCCTATGGCTTTATTTTTTTCTGCCTGGTATGTTGCTTTGACATGGGTTACTTTGTGCTACTGTCTTGGTTTCTTCCTGTTTGGTATTTTATCATTTTAATAGGTCTCCATTTTTATTATTACAGAATTTTAATCTTTTTTTAAAAAATCATATTCAATAGATGAATGTCTGCCTCTACCTGAAAAACAATAATCTAAGGCTATACTATGCATTCTTTACTCAGGAACAAGCCCCGTTTAGTTCAGTGGAACTTTGTTCTGAGTAAAAGTGCATAACATTAGGTTGTGAATAGCAACATTCAGATTCAAATAGGAAAAACAGCAGAGATGTTAAACGCAACAATGATCAGTATAAAAATTAATAGAGCAAATATCATTTTACTATAATTTTGAATAACCACTATAATTACACCATCTCCAAGCATATTTCATCCACCCTTTGTCCACTTCCATATTTTTTTTTAAAAACCCAGCTGTAGGGAACCTATGCCCGCCCCAGATGTTGCTGAACCCATCACCTCTGGCTGTTGGCCATATTTGCTGGGACTGAATGGAATTGTAGTTCAGCAACATCTGGAGGGCCAAATGTTTCTCACAACCTACTCTAAACTGATAAGGCAATCCTAACAAAGTTTACTCAGAAGTAAGCCTTACTGAATTCAGTTATATTTACTTGCAGGTAGTGGGGCTAAACATAAGTCTCATTCAATTTGATAGGACTTACTTCTGAGTAGACATGGCTAGGCTTGTACTGCTTGCCACTTGCATATGTCCTACCTGCCTTGGGTTTACAAGTTTGACATGTAATAAAAACTGTCCTGGGAGTCCTTGTGTGATGTAACCTAAGGGCATGTTTGCTCTCTCTCTCTTTAGTGTTTTGAAGAAACCCCGCACAGATTAGAAATATCTTTATATATATATAACTTTATATATGTACCTCCTGGGTGTGTTTCCTCTATCCTCCTTTGTAAGAGGCTGAGTGGATTCATCCGTACTTTTCCTCACAGGTCTGAACGCCGTGCCGTTTTCTTCAGTTTGATTGTACTTGTTTATAGATGAATACCTGCTAGAAAGGTCAAATAGGCCTTCACAACCTTGACTCGTCTGAGTGAAGTTTGTTGGGCTGGGTCTGCCTGGGGACCCTGTTGCTGCACTTCCAGCACGGGGGCTCATTTTTGCACTCTCTCTCTCACTTTGCTCCTCTTTGGAATGACTTTTGGCATGTAGCATAGGGCTTTCTTTTTCCAAATCATCTGGTTTTTTGTGAGAATTCAGTGACTGTAACCTGGCAGGGCTTGAAGAAGCTGGATATAGCAAGGTTGTTTCTTCCATTAAATGAGAACTAGAGTCTCTGTTAAGACCTGTAATGTGTGGTAGCCTGTAAAATGCTGATTCTGTTGGTCTACAAAGTCCGTATGGTACTGGGGGATTAGGATGATACTGCTGGAATAAACGGTAGTGTTCATAAGCTGCTGGATTCATTGGTTTAGGAAGTGGTCCAGGGTGAGGAAGAAAATGTCTCTGATCTTGAGAGCTGTAGACAGAGAGCACTGAACTTTCACACTCATGAGAGTTTCCAGGAAGAAAGTAAGGTGCATAAATGGCCAATCCATGCTCATACAATGAAGGTGAATACTCGGGAATTATGGGCTGCATATAAGGTGGAATGGAAGGGAAACCTTTTGTAGGTGGAATTTTATGAGTAAATTCTGGTGCCATAAGTGTGGACGCTGTTTTCCATGGGTTGTTTGGAGCATGAAATGCTGACTTTGTGTGGATTGAAGGGCCTTTGTTTGAATCAGAAAGAGACGCCAACTGAGATAGCTCAATGCTGTCTTTACTGTGACGATGCTCTCCTACTGGGACAAAGGCAGAAGGTCTTACAATGCCTTCAAGACCAAGCTGTGTGTTAGCTGTATTTTCTTCTTCACGACCGACAAGAGTTAATTCCTTCTGAATTGATGGTGTTTGTCCATTTACTAATTTACCTGTTGCTTGGTTTTGAACCTCCATGTTTTCCTTGGCATCATCTTTGGGGAAAGCACATTGAGGTTTAGATTCAAGATTTGAGAGGGGTTTAGAGGAGGCTGGTTTCGCTCCAGGTTCCGCCTGATTGATCTGCTTAGGCTCCAAGGAATTTGACTTTGGACACTTGATAACCCGATCCTGCTCAGACACTAAAGTAATGGAGTTTTTGCAGAGCCCATACTTCATGTGGTTGAAAAGATGTGATTTCTCATTGCAGGTGAAAGGGCATTGAAAACACTTGTACTTGAATGGTTTTCCTGGAGGCCTTGGGATATAATGAGGTTTTTTTGGCTTACGTTCTTTGAGAAGGCTCATCTTTCTGTTTCAATGATTAGACTTTTTTGTTTTCCTTGCCCTAATTTATAAAATGTGGTTGATATCTTAAGTTTTCCAGATTTACTCCTAACTTTGAGGAGACTCTCAAAAATAATTATTTGAAGCCATTTCTTCTGGAGACATGAGAACAAAACAGCACGCAACAGGAAACTGGAAAACAGAAATTGTAATATTAGAATTTGAGAACTGAAACAAATACATATGTCAAATGCTTTATTCAAATGCACATTGTGAAAAACCTTCTGGTTCAAACAAAAAAGTCAATTTCCAACTTGGAAGCCTATGAACAGGGCATGATGCTGATGACTATTTTCTGTTTCATGTCTCTGGCATCTGGTATTTTTAGATTTACTGTCTTGTGAACATGAAGGTCTCATGAGCTGTCATCTAAGAGTCATTATTTGACCTGTCCTCTACAAATTTGTAAACCCACCTAAGTTAGAAGCCATTACTTCACCCTGTGGCAGTGAATTCCATAAACCAGCTATGCACTGTGTGAAATAAATTATATTTCAAAGAATTAGACTACCAATGTTGTAATTTCAATTCCTTATCCTAACATTTAGAATTCATTTTTTCCCTCTATTACTGCTTATTGAGTTAACAATTTTCAGTGAGTTGTCCACCTAAATACCAGGTTTTTTTGGGGGGGGGGGTTTAGTCATAACCAGTTAAGACCACATTGGTTTATGGGTGAATCTAGGACTCTTGCCCTAGTGTGCATTACTTTGCACTCACATTGAATTTCATTTGCCATTTTGTTGCCCATTCACCCACGATGGAGAGTTATTCACCATCTGCTTTAGATTTCACCATCCTGAATAACATGGCACCCTCAGCAAACTTGACAGTCTCATCGCTCACCTAAATTCATGAATTACAAGCATGAGAAAAGTGAAGCTAATGTAGAAGACTCTTAGATGCCTTTGCAAACATGATTATCCTCAGGGAAAGCACACATGTCTGTAGGTAGAGCTCTAATTAACTAGCCTGAAGTTCAGGGGTGCCTACTACCTGAAATTCCTGTTGGATTAATTAGAGAGAACGCATTCAAACAACAGTGGTGGAACATCCACTTAGGATGTGACAGGGAAAGATGAAAGCAAAGTGAGAGAGAGAACTGTAGGTGGAGGAGACGAGGAGGGAGGGCGGTGCTTGGTAATAGTAGAAGCTTGAGTGCAATCCAGTCCAGCCTGTTGGGGAAAGAGGAAGAGATTCCTTGATGGGGAGAAGTAGGGTGGAGTAGGATTGACTCCATCCTGGAGAGCTGACCTAGCTCTGCTATAGAGCAAACAAGCTTTTAAGCAGCCTAAACAAATATTTAAGTACTAACTAGTGTGAGTAACTTTCAACACACTACAACAAGCCAAATTCTGAATGCTTAGAAGAGCGCACTCTCCCAAATCTCTTCTTCTAAAGTTTGAGTGTGTTGCTGTTGAAATGACCTTGCATTCTTTGCTGCACAGCTACTTATAGGTATGTGTGTGTGTGTGTTCCCGTATGGCCAGGTATAAATCTGAGTCAAGCATCCACTGATTTATAGGGGCACGATCAACTTGCTTTCCCTTAGAAACCGAAACAAGTGGATACTTTTAATACAGGCTGGTGATTTTCTCGGCAGATAAGTCAGACGGGCTTGTATTGACTTGTTCCATTATGTTCGCTGATTCTGAAGGCGTGAGAATCTCTCAGAGTCATGTTCTCATGATTTTATAGGATGTGTTATGGCAAAGATCTAAAAAGTGATGATTTCATCATGAACTGTAAGCACCATTATCAAAATGATGACTGTTGCAAAACCACATACAGTATCTTGAGTTACCCGAAACTACACTAATACCACTTGTTAGTTTAATAGGGAAGTCTGATGGCTTTTTATTTTTATTTATTTTTTAAAAAAACAAACCTTGCTTCCATTGCTGTTTGAATTAGAAATTAAATTAAAGCATTAAATGAATTAATGGGAAAATATTCAAATGAGGGGACTGCAAGTAATGATAAAAACAAGAGACCAATAGCATGTCAAAATAAACAAATTTATTACAGTTTGAGCTTTCGTCTTTAATCTCATTCGATTTACATAGAAGGCAGCTTCATATATCTGATAAAAAGCTCATGCCATGAAGGTGTGACATGACTCTTCAGTAGGTAATTATATAAGCAGTTGAGTTTTCGTTTAAAATAATAAGAGATATATAGCATTTTAGATTATTTATTTTCTTTGTATTTTTATTATATTATTCAATTAATAATGCATGGATTTATCATTGGTTTAGATTATTAAAAAAAAGCACACCGTTTAGTCTTTGTAAAGCACTAAGGGACAAATTTTAGTGATTTCTGACAGAGTCTGGGATCCAAAGGACTACTTAAAGGATGCTCAAGAGGGATTTTTATCTGTTTATCAGCAGGTCAAACAAACTTAAATTCCATCTGTTTCAGAAACAGCCATTTAGTGTGTGAGTGGCTGCTGGTAGGAAAACATTGGATCCCACCCATAGAAATACAAACAAAATAGAATCACAGTTTGGGAAAATTCTAAATTCAAATAAGTGTGTCACAGAGTTATTTTGTTTCTATACATGCACAGTTTTATTTAGATAGTATTGTTAGAAAATCAACACATTACTTATTATGAAATGAGATTCAGCAACAACAAACAAACCAGTTTTTGGAGAGTGCAGGTTGAATTTTGAGTAATGGCGTAGAACCAAAGACGGAAGAATTGTAACAGACTTGGTGAGTTCAGTTTGTACCAGTTATACCTTTGTGCTAGCTTGTAAGTCCCAGAGCAAATAATGCTTTAAGTTACTGTTGTCACAACAAACTATTCCCCAGGATTACCAAGTTAATAGACTTTGACTGTTTGAATTGTACAAATATGTTATATAAGCACGATATTGATATTGCTAGATAAATATATTTATTCATTTTCCTAGTGTGCAGAATGCTATATTATTTTATGGAGGTAGATTCACATTTTAATAAATTAACATTTGCACTGTATGATCTCTCTGTGAGAAGCAGAAAGCAGTATGGAACTATATATGTTTGCTAAAGTGCATTAAAAGCAATCCTGGATTTTTATTTTTATTTGCAGGAAAAGTTGTTTTTAGAGGAAAAGTATGCTCCCTTACATCTGAGTTTCCCAGACTAGATTGAGATATATCATTCCACTCAGAAAATTCAGTAACCAAACTTATTTCTGGAAGTATTGGCTTCATTGGTTGTTCCAAGTGGTAATGGGAAACACTGGATACAAAGTACCGGTAACTTTGTTTACTTACATGGTTAGGATTTATTTACATTATGTTTAGAATTGCAGCAATAAGCATTCCTATTACTGTACACATTTAATTGGACATAGGGAAGTTTATTAGAATTTTGTGGGGAGGTTTTTGAAGCAAACTGCAGTTGTTTTTGCAAGGCAAATCACTGTGCACTGCAAAATGCCACTTGGTGGCTTTTGGATAGGTGTAAAAAGATATTTCCTGCGCTCTACTCATACCCTCCTGGTTGCAGTTTCTTTCATATTGTGCTAAGCTAGGCTGTCCTTTACTATTATCATTGAACCCAGCAATTGCAGCAAACATCAATACCACCAGAAAAACGTACGCAGTTTCATTTGTCTGTAAATTCTTTTTTGTTTCTTTAAAGATGCAAAACCGGCAACATATGGCTATTACAGGTCACATAAAATGAGGAATATTTTTCAGTGAATAAATGTAATTGTTGCTTTATCCTTCTGTGTAGTAGCTTACTTTTTTAAAAATACAAAGGGACAGCTCCGATTTTTTTTTTATTGCAGACAATGGTGTAATTATCTTGCTTAATAGTTCAATGCTATGAATGGCTGCGCAACCATTTTTGAAGAACATTAATACGCACACGCTTGGCTGCTGTTGCAGCATTCTTTTTGGTGATATTGATCTGGCTGACGAGTCCTCACTGGGGTGGAGCATTTTGAAGGGCATGCTGTGATTAAAATATTGTGATGTGGCATTATTGCATAACTCAAGATCATGCCATTGTCACCTATCCAGTGTTTTGCAAGAACAAGACTTCTGAGTTTTATTTCACTTTAGATTTTACAGTGGTTGACTGCTCTTCCCTTCTGGGCTTTTAATCTTTAAAACTAAAATAACTACTCTTACAAAAAATATCAATTTGTGCATGATAGAGGACAACAAAAGGAGAGACATGCTATAGAGGTCAAGATGGACTGTGAGGAAGAGTCATTAAGATTCAGATATATCTGTGTAGCTAACATCTGGTCCCAATATTAAAAATAACTTTTTTAAAAAATAGCTTAAAACCATTTTGAGCTAATAAGAATAAGCCCTTAATCATTTTTTGAATCTCTAATAGACAAGTGTAAATTCATTCTCAAACTATGTTTCCCCCCTCTTTGGTCCACCTCTGTATATAAAATAAGTATTTCCATTAACTGAAGACTGAACTAGGACAAATGTAGCAGTTGAATTCTATCTGAGTAAAAGTTAGAAACCTTGGAAATAGTCCCCCTCCCTTTTTATTTATTAGAAGTAAATACTCCAGTAGAACACAACATAATAAGCTGAACATAATAAGTTAAGCAAGGAACCTAAAATACATACTTTTAACTTGAAAATAAAGCATTGTACACACTAATAATATATCACTTTATTTCTGTAAAAAAAAAGAAAAAGAAAAAGTAAATAAAGCATGGTTTCTTAATCAAGCTTTCAACCTCAAGGCTGCCATAGTAGTACAAAAAACAAGATTCTTTTCAGGTAGAGAGTAAAATAGTATTTTTTTGCTTTTTAATTTAAACTTTCTGAAGAAATGCACCTGCTCATAGAGGAGTTGCCTTTCTTGAGAGGACAGTAAAACACAAGCACAGGCTAACAACTTAGCTAAACATTCCTTCAGTTAGTTGATGGCTTTTCCTTTTAAATCTCTTGTTTTTTTGGCTGCTGGTTTTAAAGTCCACTCACCTGTGAGTTTGGGAACCGAAGTCCAAGATGTTCCGAGTTGTTAAACTGTTGCTGTCAGTGTTGAGAGAGAAGTACCTGTTTGCTGCTTGATTAAGTGAAACTGAAGGAGGCTGTTTCAATGGGAGGGACTTAAAAGTGTAGGAGTCGAGCCCTGCGGGTGTAGAGATGCACCTGATATTACTTCAGCCTGAAGCTACAGTTCATGTGTTTCCATCTACTCTTGCATTTGATGTTACCTCAGCATCTGAGCTATCGAGCAGCAGCACTCTTGTCATGTGTGTGCCCTCTAACAAGCAAGTTTTTGTTTCTCCCACTGAGTTAATAATCTCCTGTCAAGGGGAACGGAACACGGTACAGACACGTTTCTCAGTTTAAGATCTTTTAAACCATTTCTGAGTGAGAAGCAGATCGTCACGAAGGCTTTAAAAGGTTATAAAACAGTAGTAGAAATTGTAGGCTGCTGCACGGGACGTTTCTTGGTTTGGTTTTGTGTGTGTGTGGTGGATTTGTGAGAATACTTGAATGCTGCAAGATTCCTCCTCCTCCCCCCCCCCCCGCAGTTGTCCTCATGATAACTTCTGCCTGGGAACGGCGAGACAGAAGTAACTCAAAGCCTACTTGCTGTAGAAACCTGCCAAAGCTTGCCAGGAATCGGCAGCCAATTGCATTGTAATGGTAAGGAGTCACCTCTGTAGGAAACTGAATATTTGCTTAGTTTCTCTGTTCAGTAGTTCAACTTCCCAGCCACTGAACACACTGCATGGTGATTGTGCTATTATTGTTTGATAACTCTCCACCACATGTGAGAGAAGGGGGGGTGTCAGTACACCATTGTAAATGATAATAATAATAATAATAATAATTATTATTATTATTATTATTATTATTATTATTATTATTATTTAAAAAATTGGCTGCAGATTGGGCTTCTTTACTCTGCCCCATTCAGTCATGCTGTTTCTCCCTGTCATTGACTCTTCTCTTCCCCCGTTTGTGGGCTCTGGGCTATCCTAGTTGCCTTTTTAACACTGGGATAGAGCCACAAGCAACACTGTTGTACAGGGCAGCATTATGGAGGCTACCTGAAAGACTCTCTTAACCTTCTAAGATCCAGTACCATTGTAAGTAAAATGAGAGAGCCATGTAGTACAGTCAGTGTGGAACTGGTAATGTGCTTTGGTAGAATTGGTAATGTGCTTGTAGAATTGGTAGTGTGTTTTGTGGCTTGTATACAGTTATAACATGGTTAGCTGACTAAGTAAGGACTAAATTACAAAGCTATAGCTGTGAATGAGTAAGTCTAAGGGTTTTTATTTTATTTTATATGGTTTTTAGATCAGTCTATACCCAAAGTGAAGGCACAATCTATTTTGCTAACCATGCACAATGTATAATCTGAAAATTGTTTGTTTCAAATTGCATAATTTGAAAGTGTTTGTTGTTAATTATATATAAAACCCTGTGTTGTTTAGTATTAGATTTTTTTTTGCAAAATCTCCCTCTCCATACACATGAAAGGTGCTGCCTACAGCAGTGTTTGTAAGGGGTGTGTGTGTGTGTGTGTGTGTGTGTGAGAGAGAGAGAGAGAGAGAGAGAGAGTGCATTTTGGTTACTGAAACAAATGAGCCAATGCTACCTGGCCTCTGTTTAGTGCATAGGTGATTAGCTGTGGCAGGATGGAGATGTGTACTTGGAAGCCCATCAAATTTCCCATCCTGTTGAAAGTAATGAAATGTGGGTGGACAACACTTGCAGCAGGATGCAGTTGCCATCCATCTGTAGGATGTGCATCTATATTCTTTCTCAACTAGTTACGTGCAGGGCGGTCAAGAGGCAAGTAGAGAGGGTACTGATTCACAGCCAACAGAAGCACAGACTTTCATTAAGTTTTTGTGTAAATTTTCTTGCGGCACTAGTTATGGGACTGGAAACGGAAGTGTCAGCTTAATTCCTTGTGGTCTATCACAGTGGACACTAAGGCAAAATGTGCCCTCTACTTTAAAAACAACTCAAGATGAATTGTACATTTATGAGTACATTTATGAATTTTGCATTCTATGCAGCATTCAGATATGCCGGTTCCAGCTCACTGGCTTCTCTTATTTTGACAGATGTTTTGCACACACTTTTTAAAATTTAGCATTGGAGCCATAAGTAGTATGTGTATGGTTTTTAAAGGATGAGTGAAATTCTTATGAAGCCGAAGTTAATGTCCAATACACCATTTTGTATTTGTCCATCCCACACTAGAACTGTCAAGAAGAGGGGAAGCTGCTTTTGTTCCATATGAGATCTCCCTCAGTTCCTTAATTTCTCTCCTTTACAAGTAAAAAGGTGCATCGTCACAGGTCTCTGAGAAGGTTGCCACTGAAAGCTAAAATTAAGTTTCTTTGTCACAATGGAAGAACCATACATACACAGATCTATTCCAAGGAATTACAGGGTGTTAAGGATCAGAAGGATAATGCACATGGCCAACACATCAACCGGAGGTCAGGCACCAGATCAAATGTTCAAGGTTCATAGAGTCATAGAATTGTAGAGTTGGAAGGGACCCCAGGGGTCATCTAGTCCACCCCCTGCAATGCAGGAATCTCAGTTAAATTATACATGGCAGCTGGCCAGCCAGATGGGCGGGGTATAAATAATAAGTTGTTGTTGTTGTTGTTGTTAAAAAACATCCAAGGAAGCAGAACCCACTATCTCTCGTGGAAGTCTGTCCCACTATTGAACAGCTGTTACTGTCAGGAAGTTATTCCTTGTGTGTAGTTGGAATCTCCTTTCTTGTAACTTGAAGCCATTGGTTCAGGTCCTACCCTCCGGAGCAGAAGAATGCAAACTTGCTCCATCTTCCATGTGGTAGCCCTTTAGATATTTGAAGATTACTATCATGCCTTCTCTCAGTCTCCCCTTTTCCAGGGTAACATACCAAACTCTCAACTATTCCTCATAATGTTTGGTTTCCAGACCCTTGATCATCTTGGTTGTCCCCCTTTGCACACGTTCCAGCTTGTCAATATCCTTCTTAAATTGTGGTGTCCAGAACTGGACACAGTACACCAGGTTGGGTCTGACCAAAGCAGAATAGACACTAGACTTCTGCAGGGTCTTAGCAATCGCAGCATCCTTTTCTAAGTGTTCACAGACCGACTGTTTAATTTTCTGTTCTAGGACATTTCCTGGTATCGATGTCAAGCTCACCGGTCATAGGCAAGTGCAGAGTAAGAGCCTGGCAGAAGATTTAGTTTGAAGGAAGCAGTAGAGGGCTTGATGGGTGATCATGATCTGAAGGAGCAGGAGAATAAGTAGAATGCTTGTGCTCAAAGAGAAGATGGATGGACTAATGGGCTGACCTAGCCTGCTGATTCACTCGGAGAGTCAGATGACAGTAGGCTAGGAGGTCTGCTGCTTCTTTTCAGGTTGGAATGACAGCCTAGAGGTCTGCCTTTTCCTTAAGGTCTTGTCTGTGTGGCTTGTTAAGGACCCAAAGTGCTGGAGGTGCAGAAGGTAAGCTGCTGAAGGCCCTGGTTTGAGATCCCCTGCTGTGCCTTACACAGTGTAGGCTTGTGAACATCCCCTAATAATATAGGGTGGGATTTAACTAATGAGGCCCATCAGCAGAAACCCATGTAAGGACTTCCTCTAGTGCAGCTGTGCTTTCTCCCTTCTCATGTGCCCCATTGGCTGTGGGGGAGGGTTGAGAGAACCCCCAGAACAGCATGGGAGGAAGGAGAGGGCAGATTGATTGTTCCATCAAGTAAGCAGACATGTTTGTGTTAAGAGGGCATTCTGCTGAATACCCCACTGTATTGTTAGTTCCCTTCTTGTTATGCATGTGAACAAGGATATGATCTGTTGTTTTTAACAATACATTCTAGCATCTACTTTCTACATGATATAAATAAATTCTAAGGTGTTTTCACAGCAGACTGTCAACTGAGAGTCCCCAGAGTTTTTAAGGTGGATATACTGTTGATATACAGGTGACGATTATTTTAGGTGTGTCCAGTTGACATGCAGTCACCAATGAAAAGGTGGTTTTGGATTCAGAAGAAGGCAGAACAGGGATGGGGGGTTTGCTTATACGTGCTCCGCCGATGCACGTGGGGCTGGGAACAGGACCCCTGCACAAAATGGTCACTGCCTGTACTATCAAGCCCACAAAATCTTGCACGATCATCCCATCCAACAAATACATTTTCCAGAGCCCATGCTCATAATCCCCCTCCCCATAAATAAATATATAAAACCTATGGTTTGATGGGGGATAGGGCTGATACAGTGGTACCTCGGGTTACAGACGCTTCAGGTTACAGACTCCGCTAACCCAGAAATACTACCTCGGGTTAAGAACTTTGCTTCAGGATGAGAACAGGAATCACGCAGCGGCGGGAGGCCCCATTAGCTAAAGTGGTACCTCAGGTTAAGAACAGTTTCAGGTTAAGAACGGACCTCCAGAATGAATTAAGTTCTTAACCCGAGGTACCACTGTAGTAGGATCTGTAGTAAACATCTAAATATACTCGTCACTAATCAACATCGGAATGCCATTGTTCTACACCTTGCGTTTCAAAATTTCTTCATTAGCCTTACTGCAGACCACAGTTGTCAGCTCTAAGCCTGAGCATCCACCGCAGCTTTCTTTCATCCTAAGCGCCTTTCCCACTGTGTACCTTCTAAAATCCTCTTGCATGTAAAAAAGGGTTGCTTGCCTCATCCTGTCAGCTTCATTAATCCTATTATCCATTTGTCCTTTTCCATTGACTAAGGACACCCCCCCATTCCCCCCACTCCCCTTTTGACTCCACATGTTGGCACATTGAATATTCTTCACTCGTTAACTCCTTGCTGTTAATTTTAAATGGCCTGGAGAAGGGACTGGTGCTTAGAAAATCAGTAGCTGATGATAGTAGGTCAATCTTTGCCCTGTCTTGTTCTTGACCTGAAGATGGTTCAGTATTTTTTTGGGGGGGGGGATATGATTGGGCAGATGTGGCTTGTGCTTGGGACCCCAAAGGACCTGATGAGGCTGGACAACCCTTGTTGTATACTCTGTAAGTTTGTCTTAGTTTTCTTTGTTTCTTGTGCTGTTGAATCAGAGAGAAGCCAGGGTAGCGATGTTGGCCTCTGGGCATGATCCTAGCGCAGCAAAGAGCTTATTAAAAGCCAGCCACTCCCTGGAAGTGGTAGCTGCTAGGCAGACCTGCTCAACTGGGCTGTAGCTGAAGTAGAGCAGAATGTGCAGGTGCAGCAGGCATTGTATTAAACTGGAGGCAATAGAGCAAAATACCTGGATATGCAAGTTCAGGGAGTAGAGCCTTGGAGACAGGATGCTTCTTGTTTTCTTCACTAATGAATATAACTGGTCCTGGTCAAATTGATACTGGCAGCTGTTTTTCCATTGTTGGGGTGAATTTATTGTCCTCTCATCTAGCGTTGTATAATTATTATAAGCATGTAGACCAGTCACCTGATAGGTGACACCCATTAAAAGAAGATGAACGCAATAGTCATATTGGAGGCGATATAATTCCAGGCTTGATGCAACGCTGATTGTTATCATTGTTATTCTCCTAACAGTGCAGCACTTGGGATGAATTAATGCCAGCACATTTGGAGTGTCATTTGGAAAAGTGGTGTCTGTCTTTCTTCTTCTTTTTAATCAAAGCTGCTGTGCTTAAAAGTACACAGGTTCCACTATGTAGCTAGGGACCTGTATCACTTAAAACAAACTTTAGCTTCTGGGATTCAGTGTGCTTTGAGGAAAGGGATTCAGAATGTTTTGGTAGTCTCTGTTCTTCTCAGATGTGTCTGAGAAACTGCATCCTCTCAGAGAAAGAGTATTTTCATTAGTATAAATGCTGGAGACATGTGAAATATATTGGAAGTTCAGTTTTACAGAAGAAAATAATATTATCTTTTTTTTTAATGATATTTATTGGAAAAAAGGTTTTTTTAAAAAATAAAAAAGGTTCACACACACACAAAGAAAAAACAAGACAGAAAAATAAAAATAAAAAATAAAACCATCATTCTCAGATTCCCCACTTTCAATACCTTCTTTCTTTGACCTCCTCCTCCTCCCTTTTCTTGTATCCTGATTAATAATAATCGCAGCAAATCCTTTCCTTAATTCATAATATTCTGTCATTACATTACCTTAATCTATTTTCATCTTATCATATAGAAACCTTAAAGTTTAAAGCTTAAATCTTATATTTAGCAACTTCTCCTAACCATAACATTCTTTGTCTAATTCTTTAGACATTTTTACAAGAGCCAAGTAATTTCATTTCAACATTTTCCTAACATTCATTAATTTTATAGAACAATCTTAATTATATATATAAAAAAGAGAAAAACAATCCAATCTTCATCCAGCGTCCCTTCCTCCTGGTCCCGGGCTTTGTCAGTCCTTTTTAACCTACTAATCTAGCACATTAACCTGGTAACCTTATATCCGAGGCCCTCAAGTCTCTTCCATGTCCCTTCCGCAGCTCTTCTTCATATTTTCCTTTCATTCTCGGGAACTCCAGCTTGGTAATGTTTTGGACCCTTTTCAACAAATCAGCCCCTTTTCCATAGACCAGACTGGACTCCATATGGTATTTAAAAACATGTTCCAGATTCCCTCCAAAATTGAGAGCCCCCACAGCTCCAGACATCAGACGGCCCATTGCCAGACTCGAAAAGTCCAAATCTCCCTGTAAAGGGGGGGGGGGGGTCTATCCAGCCCCCCATTTCCAAACCTAACCAAACTTTATCTTTCCAAGTCTGGTTTTTCCCAAGTTCATTTGTCAACTCCAAAAATTTATGTTCCTGCTGGGCCGCTGCTCCCTCCATCTCTGGCGCCCAAGATTCAGCAACATCCTCTTCTTTCAGTTGTTCTGTCATGGCACACTCCTGTTTTAGTTCCTGGGTGGGCTCCATATAATTTCCCACTACCTGTTCAAGGGTTCTGGCCGCATTAGTCATTAAATCCGTCTTCTGGCTTAACTGATCCAATAGGGCATTTATTTTACAGAAAGCACCCAACAGTGCTTCTGAAGACATTGTCCTGCAAGGTCACAAATCCTTTCCCACGGTTGTAATCTGAGACAGCTGCAAGCTCCCAGGAATTAGTTACAATTTCACAGTCCCCCTCTAGGGGGAAAGCTTCTAATTGTTCTTTCTTTTGATAACAATAGCAACAAAGTTTATTTTTTGTGATATTTTGTCCATATTTGTTCTTTTAAAATGCGAAAGGAAACAATGGAATCACTATGTTTCTCTTCTCTTAACTATCTGTCAGAGACATTTGTTTCTGGTCAATGAGCTTCAAACGTCAATTCTGACACCCCGCTTCAGGATCAGGACGGTGAAAAATTACTTTGCTTTAAACTCACTTCTGCAGGTTTAAACAGCCCCCAAAAAGATCCCCCTTCTTCTCCTGCTGCCGAAGGGGGGTTCAGCGATTTTAAATGATGAAAGCCAATCCTTTAAAAGTGATTTTCAAAGCTCTAGTTTACGTTGTCTTTGCTTTGTTCTGGCTACAAGGAAACTGGCTACAAGGAAACGGAAGGCTGACTTCCTGTTTAGACCTTCCCGTTTCGGTACCAAATTAGGGTAAATTTTAAGTCCAAATTCCTTTCTATTTCGCCAGTTCTTAATTCAAGTCCAATTATTCAGTGTTTCAGTACTCACGGGTGGTTATTTTAGATGCCAAATTGTCCCAGGAAAAAGGCAGCGCTCTCCGGTAACGGCTATACGGCTTCGCTCCGCAGAAAAAGCAATTGACTCACAGCACCGCGCCACTTCCCCCTCGTCGCTTCGGAGCCCATTAGTGGGTTCCTTTGCGGGTTGGGGGTGCGCTAAGGGTGCCCGCCGAGTCCCACGGTCACAGGCTTCATCCGCCTGTGATTTCCAGAAGGGTCCCCGCTTCGCCGTAGCGGCAAAGACCCGTTTCATGCGGAGCTGGTCCCTCCAATTCAGAGGGAGTCCGCCATTACCGATGGCGCCACCCCGGAAGTCTCTACACTCCTTTCTTCAGGATAAATATACATACAACTTTTTTGTTCAGTAAACAGGGCATGTGGAAGGACATTTTGCTCATACAACCTTTTCTCTCTCTTACCACTTCTGTGAATTAGCCAACATGGCCTTTAATGAAATAGCTATGAGTTGGGAATCTTTCCCTTGCTCCTTTTCTTTCCGTTGCGCATTGTGTGAAGTTTGTCCCAGGTTCAGCATGCAAGCATAGGGGTTCCCAAATTTTGGCTTGGCTTGAATTCTCTTGAAAGGATGGCTGGTTTCTTCCCATTCCTGGGAAGCTTCTGCAGAAGGCAATATCACTGGGATGGGTTTTTGTATAAAAGGAAGGGAGAGCCTCCTTTTGTTTCCTCCACATTCTGCCTGCAGAAAAGGAGAGTAGTTCTCTTCCATGGCCAGGGCTTTTGCTTGAAGGGAGTCACTTGTTGCTGCTGAGGAGATAAATTAATTTATGGTCCCCTGCACATGCATAAAAAGGCAGAACATTATGCCCTCTAGAAAAACAGCCTTCCTAGATGCTAGGGGTCATAGAGCAAACTTGGAAGAGATTGTATTGTACAGGATCTGAATCAAGAATGTCATATCTGATTAGACAATCTCTCTTTTAAACAAAACAAAAAAACACACTTTTTGGCAGATTCACAGAACTTATTTAACACAAGGAAGCACATTTAAATGTTGCTTGCAGGAGAAAGGACTTGGCTAAATGGAATACTATGAGCGGTATTCAATTAAATCCTTTGGCTAGCACCTCAGCGTTCTAGAAATTCGTTGGGGATTTTTGATTTTCCTTTTCCTTTCGTAGCTTTATTTAGAAAATGCTCGTGGTTGACGGTTGTTCAGAAACTGAGTTAAAGAACACAAGGAAAGGATGCTTTTCTCATTACATTAAAAAGGTTTCTGAACTCTCTAGTGATGGGAAGGCAGAAGTTGTTTCTGTGTTTCATGGGATTCAAAGCAGAGCGTCCTGTTGCAACCTGTAGTTAATGTTGTTAAGTTAAGGACGGTGGGATAGAACAGGTGCTCATTAATACCTCTAGGCTACACGTACAGGTAACTGTATTTTAAAAAAGAATGCTGAAACTCAACAAGTGAATCTGGATTCTGTTAGTTTTCCATGTACAATACATGCAACCTGCTAATCACATAGCAATTCTTTTAATTTGAAAACTTGTGTTTATGATAATGTTTTTGGTTATGTCAAATTGGTTATGTATATCTTTACCACCACATAAAAAGTTAATGGTACTTTTTCAATTTTGATAATAGGAGTGGGAATTATTTTGAAATGAACTGTGAAAATGTTTGAACAGTTGATTTGAGTATAACATTATTTTGAGAGGATATCACAGAGAGGCTTATCCTGGGTTAAGATCATTTTTTGGTCTGGATACATTGCCAAGTTCAAAATAGTTAATAGCATATATTACCAAAAAAGAAAAGAGAAGAACCAACACATTTTTACTACACAAGCCTGGGCATGTATATTCATGTACATAATATATCTCAAATTATACTTCTGTCCATCGTTCCAGCACAAAATATGTGTGTGTGTGCGCGCGCACGCACACACACACACGTTTTGACAGTGTCTTAGATAAAGGCAGACATTCTTTTTAGTGGGCAACAACAGAATGGACTAGTGAATAAAACTTGCACTGTATGTCATGATATGTGAGAGCCAGGCCTCCAAAGCAGCTTAATTGTCAGAGCCAGCATACCTTGCTTAGCTGCTGAATGTGTTCTGGGTTATCCTAACAGCAGACCCAAAGTTTCCTCAATACTCACCCTACTTTATTTTCCTCTGATCCTTTGAAATGTCAACTGCCCATATCCTGGTGTCAGAAATTCTGTGGTACTCCTGATTTATTTGCTTAAGGCTTAAAATGTATTGCTCAGAGTACACCTAGTGAAATCCTTGGAGTTGAGTTACTGGAGTTCATTTGCCCATTATGACCCAGCTTCCCTGACCATGAGAAAATCTTCTTTCATTGGTTATAGGCAATAACCAATATAGGCAAGTGACACATGTTGATAAACTCTTAGACCATGTTTGGATATTTTGCTATACCATGGCTTAATGCAATGGAAATGAGCTTAGCCACCTCCCAACCCTGGAAATCTTTGCTCTTTCAGTCCTGTTACCTGAAGGAAAAAAATCTATGGCTGACAGTAATTATGGCTAGTTTAAAAGAAGTCACCTTCAAAACATGGTTTCTGAAGCAGGCTTGTTTAAACTAATCATACTTTATATTTAACCATAGTTTCCAGTTGGGATGATATTGGAAGCCGTGGTTTGCTAAAAGCAGAAGTGAAAGCTTCTGAATTGCCACTCTTGTATATTTGGGAGGAGAAGAGGGGAGGGGAGAGTGCTTGAGCATGGGGGTTAAATAACCATGTCACACTACACCATTGTTTAAGGTGAGTTCCATACATGGCCTACATAATCAACAACTTTATTATGACATGGAATTGCTTCTTCAGATGCCTAACCTTTTCTTGAAGTACAAAACATAGTACAGTGGTACCTCAGGTTACAGACGCTTCAGGTTACAGACTCCACTAACCCAGAAATAGTACCTCGGGTTAAGAACTTTGCTTCAGGATGAGAACAGAAATCGCATGGCGGCAGTGGGAGGCCCCATTAGCTAAAGTGGTACCTCAGGTTAAGAACAGTTTCAGGTTAAGAAGAGAGCTCCAGAATGAATTAAGTTCTTAACCCAAGGTACCACTGGAGCTCCTGCCTGACACTTTTCATCTGTGTTTCCCAAGATGAAGAATCGTGTAATGATCAATAGAGCTTTTCTTTCTACACTTGTTAGAAAAACCAACATTTTCCCCTGGTTTTATTTAAGTCTGAAGTGGAAAGTACAGCGTAAACAGTAATATCAGTAGCAGTAATGTTTAATCTCCACAAGAAAAAATTTACAGCAGATTTTCAAAAACTGCCTCCAGGGGCTTTTTTGTGTTCTTGTATAACCAGTTAAATCCATTTTTTTCACCAGTTTATTCAACACACTTAGGAACAAGTTAAACTACATTTTTCAAGACAGTTTTAGTGCTGTCAGGTTGTTTTATTTTCTTTCACCAAACAAAAAAAGAGAATACCAAACTTTTGGTCCTGCGATGTGGTTTTCCCTTGTAGGGTAATTTTGTGCCTCTTAAAAGCAGTTTCTTCGTCCTCCTTAGAGGACGTATTTTTTCATCTTAGGCACTTATTATCATTATTATTATCATTATCATCATCATTATTATTATTATTATCATTATTATTAAATTTACACCCCACCTTTCATCCAGGGACCTGAAGGTGGCACACCCTTCCCATTTATCCTCACAACAGCCCTGTGAGGTACATTAAGCTGAGCAGCAGTGACTGCCCCAAGGTCGCTCAGTCCTGCCTAAGTGGGGATTTGAACCCCGGTCTCCCAGGCCATAGTGTGACACTCTAACCACTGCTCCACACTACTAAAATGACTTTTTCCAATACTGAATTAGTACTAGCCCTGTTCTGTGACAATAAAGCATTATTCTGCACCAATGCAAATAACAGATCTGTGGCAGCTGATTCTATTCATGCCTTTTCCAATTTTCTGCTATTGTCTTTCCTGCTGGTCGGAAGAGTTGGAGATTACTTATCCTTGAAAAGGACTGTCTTTGCATCAGATTTTGAGTGCACTGTTACATGTTAAAAATATTACATGTGTCATGAAGAACTCCTCTACACTATATGATACCATAGGCATTTGCTGGTTCATACTTGTAAGCCATGTGATGCAAAGGAATCTCTAAAGTTACTACAAGCTAACACCTTTAAAAGCAGGACCACAGGGAATAATGCAAGAGTACAGTGATTTGTATTAATTCCCAGACATGAATGCTTGACTTAATGGTGTCAAAGTTGATAGAGAGGCTAATAAAACAAAAACAAAAAACCTTGATATACAGTGCTTTCAAGTCTCAAAAGTGCTTCACATAGTTGCAGTCATTAGGACAGTGGTATTACCCCTTCATTTCAGATGTGAGGACTGCGAGAGGGCAGATTGCCTAAGGCTGTCTATTGAGATCATTGCATAGGTGGGATTCCAACCAGAGATTTTCCAGTTTGTGGCTTAAACTGCAATCCTAACTCCACCTACCTGGTAGTAAGCTCCACTGAATTTAGTAGTAAGAAGGCATTGTACAGTAGGATTGCACTGTGAAGTGTCTGAGCCACTACACCATATCACACCTCATCTCTGTGAGGAAGTTTCCAATTTTAATTGAACACATTACAAGCCTGTGTTGTGTACTTTCTGTGTTTTGTGTTGTGCTGGCATCATCTGCCTTAGAGACAATGGAGTGTGTCTCGGGGGGGTGTATGTAGGGTGGACAAACTACCCTAGAAGGGGCATAATGTGTCCCCCATCAGAATGTGTACCTCCTAAAACAGAAATACTTGAAGCTTATGCCTCTCCCCCCCCCCTTAAAGCTTATGCCTCTTTCCCGGCCCTTACTTGTTCACCACAGAAAGAAGGGGAAGTATAAGAGTTAAGTGACTTTTATTTCCCCTGCAGGCTGTTATTTCTGTAGGCTACAGCAGTTGATTAAATTACATACTGTTCAGTAAGCAGTATGTTTGAACTATATTACCTGACTGGCAGATGCCAAGAGAAAGCCTTGTAGGGAAACCTGTGCGGTTGGTAGGTTTTGGCATCGGACCATTGGAACTGTGTGAAAGGTTTAATTTAGAAGCTTCCTCAGCCTCGCCAAAAAAGAAAAAGAAAAGAAAAACTGTAAGACCGTAGGGTTGCTGTTTAGTGTATTTGCTGTTGTCTTGTCCTTAGTTTCATTGTATTACACACCCCTTATATAATTTCAACCTTTTGTGCACGATTCCTTAAAATTAGAATGAAATACAGGGGGTGGTTTGAAAGCCAGTTATTACATTTTTTAAATTGCTGTCTAGTTCCTCTTTAGTAATAGTAATAATAATAATAATAATGGCACATTCTTTTTCTTTTTTATTGCTATCCAATTCCTCTTTGAGGGACATGAGTGCACTGTGGTCTAAACATCAGAAGGTTGGCAGTGCGAATCCCCGTGACGGGGTGAGCTCCCAGAGTCGTCCTGATCAATAGTAGGAAATCCATGGACCATATCCTGCCCACCAGGCTGTTGCAAGTAGCCCACCAGCCCCTGGCAAGATTTGGGTGCCTCTTCACTCCATCTCAGCATTGGGCTGAGAAGAGAGATTTGAACCTTAGCTCAGCACAGTAATGGGCAATATGAAATGCCTTCTTTGGTCTGTCCTGAGTCAGCTTCAGATCAGGCTCATTATAAAGCAGTTTTGCATATTGAACTGATAAATAATAATAAGTATATGCTTTTGAGGAAAGGAGAAGTTACCAGTTTGATTTGATAAGAAAATTTGAACAGATACAGTGGTGCCTCGCAAGACGAAATTAATTCGTTCCGCAAGTTTTTTCTTCTTGCGAGTTTTTCGTCTTGCGAAGCACGGTTTCCCATAGGAATGCATTGAAAATCAATTAATGTGTTCCTATGGAGACCGCTTGCCAGGCTGGCGGTGCGGAGAAGGGCTTTTCTCCCCACCGCAAGCCTTCAGGACAGGTACGGGAACAGAGGGGAAGGCGCGCAGCGCTTCTCCTCTGTTCCCGGGGCTTGCGGTGGGAGGAGGGTTTTTCCTCCCCACCGCCAACATTCAGAACAGCATTCTGAATGTTGGCGGTGGGAAGGAAAACCCTCCTCCCACCGCAAGTCTTCAGGACAGCCTTCCGAAGGCTGGCGACGGGAGGAGGTCTCTCCGCCCCACCGCCAGCCTTCGGAGGAGGTCCGAGGACAGTGGGGAAGACGCGCTGTGCTTCCCCACTGTCCTGGAGATTTCCCTATGGGCTTTCGTCTTGCGAAGGAAGCCCATAGGGAAATTCGTTTTGCGAAGCGCCTCCAAAACGGAAGAACCCTTTCGTCTAGCGGGTTTTTCATCTTGCGAGGCGTTCGTCTTGCGGGGCACCACTGTACTTAACTCGCATTAAAATGAACCAGATCCAAAAGTACTTAACTTTGGCCAAACTGTGCACTACATGCATCTAGCAACTATTAGAGCAGGAATGGGGAACTGGATGTGGATTGTAGGCCTGAGCATTATCTCCCCCACCACTTACAGACCATGTGACCTTTTTTGCTTGTATGGCTCTTGCACCAACAATCAATTGATCTTTACATTTTCACAAGCAAAGTGCTATCTGCAAAGTTTTGCAGCACTGCCAGTCAGCTCATTGGTGGTGTCTGCAGCACACACACACCCCCCACCTTTTGGTTTGGCCAAGTCTTGCCAACACCAGTAGAAGGTGTAGAAGTGGGTCAAGTACAGAATATGCTAACTCTGCATCTCAAGAGGGAGCAAGATGTACTCTGCTTGAGGAAGGGAGGTTAAGTAAAGCCCCTCTTATGCAATAAATCTAGACAGATGATAGGCTAGAAAGAAAGGTTCTTCAGTCAAACTTTAGTCTTAAAGTAGCATTAGAATTTTATTTGTGTTGAGATAACTAAATATTGTTTGAATCATTTAATCAGTAAAAACAGCATGCAGTCCAATCTCCTGCATGTTAACAGACAAGGAAGGGCCACGGAGTTCAGTGGGGCTCACTCCCAAGGACTTCTGAGTAATAATGCTTAGGCTTGCAATGCAAAAGGCTCTTAACTCTTGTATGGACAGCTGTGGGAATCAGAAATACAAGGCAGGTTTCAAGATACAGTGGATAGAATATATTGTGTGTCTATTCTGAAATGAGGTCCCATTAATGTAAACAAAACACAAGACAAAGCATTCAGATATCACAATAAACAATGGTTTATCATGATGTCTGAACGCAGCCACTGAGTCAATTCTTGGGTAATCTTGACTTCTGAGATTATCGTATTTTCGCTCTATAGGACGCACTTTTCCCCCTCCAAAAATGAAGGGGAAATGTGTGTGCGTCCTATGGAGCGAATGCAGGCTTTCAGGAAGCTATCCGCAAGCCTTGGGAGCTCGGCGGGAGTGCCCGCCGGGCTCCCAAAGCTTGCGGATAGCAGCCTGCATCCCGAAGCCTGGGGCGCACTGAGCAGTGCGCCCCGGACTTTGGGCAGATATCCGCAAGCCATAGGAGCCCGGCGGGAGTTCCCGCCAGGCTCCCAAGGCTTGCGGATAGCAGCCTCCAAATCCGACCTGGTTTGGAGGCTGGCGGTGGGGGAAAGCAGCGCTTCTCCCCACTACCAGCCCCACAAGCTCAAGGGACAGCAGGGAGGCGGAGCACCACCTTCCCACTGTTCCCCGACCTGGTTTGGAGGCTGGCGGTGGGAAGCGCTGCTTTCCCCACTGCCAGCCCCACAAGCTCTGGGGATAGCGGGGAGGCGGAGCGCCGCCTTCCCGCTGTTCTCTGACCTGGTCTTTGGGACTGGCGGTGGGGGAAAGCAGCGCTTCCCCCCTCCCGCCAGCCCCAAAGAGCAGGTTGAAAGGAACCCAAACACCCGCTGGGCTCTGGAGGCTTCGGGTGAACGCACCTTGAACACACAGAACGCACCTTGACTTAGAGGGGGAGAACAAGAAAAAAAATCCCCCCCCCCCGTTCTCCCCCTCCTGTGGTCTGGTGCGTCCAATAGAGTGAAAAATACGGTAGGTTTTCTGATTGTTTTAATGAGTTTTCTTGTTTTAGCCATCATTGAAATACTACCTTTGTAAAGAATAGAAACGCGAAGCATATTGTCCCCTGAAGGTGTAGTTGTTTTCCATCCAGGTCTGAGATGCCTTGTAGAAAGCCCAGGTACTGCTAGCTGAGCTTCCCTGCTTTCTACATAAGCACTCATGCAGACCTTCAAAATATAGGAAAAATAGGCTCAGGAAAGCTCCCCTATCCCTTGCAGCAATGCTTGGCATTTCTCAATTAGAAAACAAAAACAACACAGTTTTATTTCAATGGTTATGTGCACTTCAACCCTTCCAGCACCTGAATGAGCATTCCCACTTGTTGAGGTGTTTGTTGCTGCAGTTTTTGTTTAAGCTTTTCTCTAACAGCAAAGCAGTTCTTCACACCTTCTTCCTCCATTTTGTTTGTACTGTCTCTCCCCACTGATGCAGGATGAGGCTACAGGGAACAAAAGCATCTCAGATGGAACTTGTCCCTTTGCTACAGAACTGTCTCCACCTGCACAAATCATTCACCAACTGTCCTTATTCCTCTTCTAATACAAGTATCTCACTGAATGACTTCCATGCAGTTTATTTTTTCTTATTTCAAAAATTCTCCACAGTTGTTCCTGTGATTTTAAAAGGACTGAGCTACGATGAGAAGCGAGGAGCTTGCAGTGTCGGCTCTAACGTTCGGGATTCTGCTTGTTATGTATGTTGGGCTTTTGCTCGTGCCTACGACCCCCTAGAACTGAGACCATTTGTCAATCAGATTTCAAGGTAAGTTACTACAGTGAAATAAATGCTTGGTCTATCTGTTTCATATAGATGGGGCAGATTTCAGAAAATGAACTATGGAATAAATTTGCATTTCAGTAGTGCTTACAAGTCAATACAGTATAAACAAAAACAGTCCCCTATCACTTTCACAATAATTTGGTAAAACTGGAACCTGTTATTGTTACATGTCTGTCTCGGAAATCATTTTATTCTACCATTGAATGAATTTATCTAGTCTGCTCTGCTTGTGTGTTTTTTAAATTGTCTTTTGGGTTTATGATGTTTTAACTTTATATTGTATTATATTTGGGGGGCGGTTGTTTTATTTTTCCTTACATTTGTATACTGCTCTGGTACCTTTGTAGATGAAAAGTTGTCTAGGAAGCATTTGTAATAAATAAATGTAATTCTTCTGGGGGCAATTTTTAAAAGTTTTTGATCGTGCACGTCAACTCTGTGAGAAACATCCTTTTTTGCTTCTTTTGAATACTTAAAGAAAAATTCACCCCAAGCAATCTTAGCTGAAGAAATGTCACAAGATCTCCAATCAATGGAACATGTGTTTACACAGCTGTTATGTAATCAGTTTTTTAGCCAGTCTAAAGATATTGGTGGCAACTTGGTGTTTAGCTACAAATCTTCCATCTTGGCAGTGCACTAGTTGAAAATACTTCAACATCCTATTTCTGAGAAATACATTTCTTCTAATGAGGCCCTAAAGCTGTGTGTTTATCTGTCTTTTCCTCTTGGAATAATGTATTGTGGGAGCAATGAAGCTCTATGCTGAGAATCAGGAACTTTCACAGGATGACACACAGTTTCACCTGTATTAGCACACCTTGGTTTACAGCCAGCAACACTAATCATATGCCTTTGCTTTCTTGTCTCTTCAGTTCTAACTTTAGGTGTGTCACTCATTCTGACTGAGAAGAGTCATATATTTAGCCAGAAACAAATTCTGCTACCTTCCAAAATTGAATAATTCGGTATCTTGAAATAGGCTGAACTTAATTGTATAGTTCTCTCTGAAAGTAAACTTAAGGGATATAGGCATGGAGATGGGCTTAATTTGTGCAGTTATTGAGATCTTTTGTGTCCCTTCGAGATTTTGCAACATATTAATCTTGCAAACGTCCTCATGCCTTCTTGCCTCAGCTATTAATTGGAAGAAATATTGCAGTGCACATCAGGTCATAGAATAGTACACCTGCAATTTTTAATTTGCTGCTCATGTACAGTATGCAACATTTTGTTGAAATAATGCTTTCATGGTTACATGGTGTGATCTTCTAGGACTTTGCAGTCTGTGGCAGCAGTTCTATGTCATAGTAAGCTGCTGTTGCTTCATTTCTCCCCTAGATTGAGCAGCAGCAACAAACCACAATCCCTGGTTTAGCATACACTGGAACCAGGGATTTGAAGCCAAGGTTTGTTTGAGCAAAACAAATAATGAATCCTCAGTCTGGGCATATCCCTAAGCCAGGGTCATGTACTGTTGCTCCTACTTGCACTTGGGCAAGAACAAAGTGTTACCGATCTCTGTACTTGTGGGAAAAAGGAAATTGTAGACAGGTAAAATTCAGAAATGCTGCTTTCCCCAATCTGGTGCCCTCCAGTTGTTTTGGTTAATCAATTTAGGCTGTTCCTTATAATCATGCCGTAATCTTTTCACTAAGCAGTTGTATACAAAATAGCATCATGTTTTTTGAAATGCTCCTTCGCAGGAAGCTAGGTTTGTTGTATGCTGGGTTTCTATAAATCTTAAAAATCCTTAAAAATTATGTTTAGTTGAATCGCTAGATAATTGTATTGTTGTGTTGCTGATGAAAATGAAAAGGGGGTCTACTGTTGTGAAAACATGAATGCTCTTCCTTTACTTACGCTTGAGAACACTACTAACCCGTAGCTCAGAAGAAATTGATGACACTGTGGGAGTGCAGGCAGTTTAGTCTTCCCTGGAGTACTGCCTGGTGAGAAGAAAAGAAAGGTGTGGCTCTTAGGTAAATGGAGCCACTTGACTCTGGGGCAAGATTAGCCTGCAGAATCAGGAAATATGAATATTGCTCAGAGCTACATCTTGTGCTGTGATGAAATGTTGAGAATAACCTGTACATGAGGAATATGTTTTGTTGTCTGACTTAGTTCATGCTAAAAGTAATATCTGTTACATATTGGGTAACATATTTGCACTCTCAGACTCCATTTTTCACAACGTGTGTGTCTGGCTTTCGTTGCAGAAATAAGGATTTGTGGCAGTAGTTCAGTGAGGCCTTTAACATTGCGTCTCTTCTTGCCTACTCATAGTTCTGTAATAACGACTTTGGCATTGCTTTTGACCCCAGTGGCTCCTTTATACATCCAAATTAGCAAACCTGTAAAGATCATGACTGTCTCCAAGAGCAAATGAGGGCAAGTGTGCTTCCACTTGGCAAACTGTAATGTGAGTGGTTACCAACAGAGAGAAACAGAGAACCTTCTGTTCAAGGATTAATACCAGAAATGGTGTTAATACTCGCTGTAACTGATGGTGAGTTTGGTGCCCAACAGGATTGCTCTTTTTCAGGGGCTTCGGCCAGCATGGAGCCTTGCATGATACCTTTAAAAAAAAAATTCTCACCCTTCCAAAACCACTTCCACTATTAGAGCTCAGAATTGAGACTGGCTGGTTGCCAGCATTGGACCTGAGCATTGTTTTGCTGCATAGCCTGAGAAGCAACATGTGCATCTCCCTGATGCTAATGTACACTTCCAGGATAATATGAATGGTGCTAAATGAATGGTTGGGGGATCAAGCAGGCCAGCTCCCTCTTTCTCCCTGACCCTCTTCATCTGTCATCTTTGGCATTCCAGGGCTCAGCAGTCCTTAACCATAAAACTAAACACAGAATAATCAAATATATTCATTTCTGGAAATATATACCCTACAGTTCTTCTCAAACCAAGTCCATATAATAGAAACAGCAGTGATTCCTAAAAAGAGGAAATAACCTTCACTGAAACCACAGCAAAGCAGTAAATATAAAACCCGGCTATCCCAAAGGTGTTTTGTTTTTGTTTTTTTGAAAAGCCATGTGTTTGCCTAAATACCTGTGTCAAGAGTCAGATAAGCCTCCTTGGGCTGGGCATTTCTTAAGACTCACGCTACCACAGAGAAGGTTCTGCAACTTGTGGACACCCACACAGCACATAAGTTCTTCTCAGTAGGGAAGATAGAAATATTTCTCACTTCCTTCTTTTTGTGTAGCAAGGCAGTGCCTGGCTTTGAAAACCACACCTAGTCCTGCCTCTTCTTTTTGTCAGAATAGTAGAGGTGAAGGAAGTAGGGGGACAGGACCGAAACTTTCGATTACTTGCCCTGCCCTGCCTTTTAAACTTGTTGGGGCTTAAATATACAAAATGGAAACAGTGACACCAACTTTTGTTTAGTGAAAGGGTGTGCAACTAAACAGATTGCAGTGGAAAGTGGGTAGATATTTCCTGGCTTTGAATGTTACTGTGTTCAGTAGCAGTGGCACCTAATTTACAAGCTAGAAAGCTATAGCTAACTTTCATATCTAATTTTTATGAAATAATCTGCATCATCATGTACAAGCTCCTTGCTGACTGAACTTTTGAACTACATTAGATACCCAGATACTTAGCTTCACAGTATGAACCCAAATTTCCATGACTTTTTGTCCCCTGTGTTCCATCCAAGAGTTATAGTACTATGAGCTCCAGGACCTTGATTTAGTGAAATTTAAGATGGCTGTCTTAGATTTACTTCCGCATCCATGAAAATTAGATTTGTTGGAAAAACGTTTTTCAGTAATATGATATTTACACACAAACAGCATTCATTGCCAACCCTCATTGTGGAGGTTTCAGTATACCTTTTTTGCCTCTTGAGTTATGCAAAGCAAATATAATGTCATAACAAAAGTTTTAATATGCTTTAGGATACTACATAAGAAATATCATTGACACTTGAAAGAGTGAGCCATTCTTTGCCATACCTGTTGGAAATCAGATGCAATTAACTCCTGATATGTCAAAACATGTTTTATTCATTTCTTGTGAAAGAAATCCCACTTTGGCTGTTCCATTATGTTGGGAAATCCTGGTGGAGTCTCATGTAAACTCCCTTAGCAGAAGGGAGGCGATAGCTTAATCAGATGCTGTAAGCATGGGTTCATGGTGTAATTGCTCATTAGTGCATCACAATGCTTTCCTTGCGTGACTATGAGTCTTCTGCCTGGTGTTGTGGATTTTGTGGAGAGCCCACCTCCCCTTCTTGCCCCTAATTATAGTACCTGCTTAATGACCAAGTGCCAGGTTTGACTTAATTGACGAAAGATAACATAATACTTGGCAATTCCACAACAGGCAGAAACCTAATCCTCTCCTTCAATATTTGAAGAACTAGTAAAAAAGATTTCTTGGCTCTGTTAACCGGCACCTAAAATAGGACTTAATGGGTTGGTGGTGATGGCAGGCTACAAATTGTCACTTCTCTGCATCTGGGCCTCCTTTCATGATGCACCAAAGGCAGGCTAGAAACTATTTGCTCTGGTCTACCCAATGCAAGACTTGCCTACCTTGCTATAAGCAGCATGTTGTAGGTCCACAGAGGGTTGGGATGTCCTAGCTGCCCTGGTGATGAGCCCTCAGATCAGGTTGCCTCTGGTCATGTCACTTGTGAACATCTCCCTGCCCCACACTGCGGGTAGAAAGGGGAGTTTCCGTCCAGCCAGAGGGAGATTAAGTATGCTTGCCAAGGTTATTAATAAATGTTGTACAGTGTTGTAGAATAGACCCTGCTAATTACATTGTGGCCCATTTCTTCATTGTTGGTGTAGTGTGCCTTAAACTGTGTACTGAAATTCGTATATCCAGACAGATCTCAGTCAAATAGTGGTGGTGCCCCCAGAATATGGAAAGTACAGAAAATACAGAATACAGGAAATATTCTTCCAAGGAACTTTAAGTACATAAAGCTGTAGCCTCTGGGTTGTATACAGCTAAGTAATACTCAAGAGTAGACCTGTCAATATTAATGAACCTAAGTTAACGTTAAGTTAGTCATGTCCATTAGCTTCAGTGTATCTACGCTTCATAGGAGTAGCATTGGATACAACCCTTGAGTGGTGTACAGTGGTACCTCGGGTTACATATGCTTCAGGTTACATACGCTTCAGGTTACACACTCCGCTAACCCAGAAATAGTGCTTCAGGTTAAGAACTTTGCTTCAGGATAAGAACAGAAATCGTGCTCCGGTGGTGTGGCGGCAGCGGGAAGCCCCGTTAGCTAAAGTGGTGCTTCAGGTTAAGAACAGTTTCAGGTTAGGAACGGACCTCCGGAACAAATTAAGTACTTAACCTGAGGTACCACTGTACAGTATGGCTACAAAGGATACAATAATGAAAAATGAAGCAGAAGATAAAAAAAAAACTTGCTCAAAATGTCTCCTGAATGAAAAGTTTGTCACCAAGCACCAGAGGTTCAACAGGGAAGGGGGGCTGCCTGATCTCAGCTACTCATGATAATGAATGCCTGACTTTGCAGTGGCCTGAGTGTTAAAAAAAAATACACTGAAATTCTTACGTTTGTCACTTATTCTTATATATTCCTTCTTTCTGTCTTCAGTGCCCTGGTTATAACTGCTATATTTGACCGTGATATTAATTGCAGGAGAGCTGCCTCGGTAAGTTGTGAGTTTGCAGTATGTTCTAAATGTTTCTGATATTTTATGACACTACTGTGGCCTTTTTGAGCCATACAGTCTACTGGTAGGAAGCTTTTCCTAACATGCAATATAAGTTTGTTAAAGGTTTTATATAATTAGTTTCCAATCGGAAAGAAATTACCCCCCCCCCTTTTTTAAATTTCTGTCGATGTCAGATTGTAGCTTAACTCAAGTTCTGAGTGTACAAATCTTAAGGTGATTTCTAGTTTAAATATTTTAGTATATCTGGATTATATGGACTTTTATGTTTCCAGTATTGAAATAAGCTGCCCACATTTGGCCTGTGCAGGCGTTCCTCATTTTAAAGCTGTTTTTCTACCTTTCCTACATGGCTGCCATACATAACATAAATTTATTTGTATGCTGCCTATCCACAGTTCAAACCATCCTCAAGGCAGATCACATCATGAGGGGAATACATAACTACAACATAACAAAAGTAGTCATGAACAATAAATACAACCTTCAGAAATACACAACCAAACTGAACAATTTCCACATAAATCTCAACAAGATCGAAAATAAAGATGAAAATAAAGCCAACAGCAGCAGCAGCACAACAAACCCCTCCAAACACCCCAGCCCAGGACCCTTGACTTCCTCTTCTCCCCAACCTTGTTTCCACAATTGGAGAAGTCTGAGGCCATTTTCATGAGCTAATGTTTATTCTGTCTCATCTCACAATGGCTATTTTCTCCTCTTTTTTGATCTTCTGCACTCCCTTGTTTCCTGCTCCTCACTCTCTCTCTCAGTTTACAGTGTGACAAGCAGTGACACTGGGGGCAGGAGGTGCAGTGTGTGTGGAGGGGCGAGGTTAACTTCATTAGATCCCTTAGACCTATCCAATTACCGCCCAGTTTCAAATCTTCCATACCTGGGTAAGGTAATTGAGAGAGTGGTTGCTGAACAGCTTGGTAGGTTTCTGGAGGAAACATCGGCATTAGATCCATTTCAGTCCATTTTCCGTCCTGGTTTTGGGACGGAGACAGCTCTGGTTGCCCTAACAGATGATCTCCGTAGACAACTGGATCGAGGCGGGTCAGGACTGCTGATCCTTTTAGATTTGTCAGCAGCCTTTGACATGGTCGATCATGATCTCCTGGACCACCGCCTCGCAGACGTGGGGATACAGGGCATAGCCCGTAACTGGCTGTGCTCTTTTATCTCTGGTCGGGGACAGAGGGTGGCACTAGGGAGGGAAATGTCGTCGCGCCACTCCTTGGTGTGTGGAGTGCCGCAGGGCGCAATTCTCTCCCCGATGCTTTTTAACATCTTTATGCGCCCCCTTGCCCAGATTATCTGGAGCTTTGGGCTGGGCTGTCACCAATATGCTGATGACACTCAGCTCTGTCTGCTGATGGATGGCCACACCGACTCAGCCCCGAACACACTGACCAGATGCTTGGAAGCTGTGGCTGGATGGTTTCGTGGGAGCCGATTGAAACTAAATTCTTCGAAGACAGAGGTCCTATGGCTAGGTCGGGATGGCATGGGGATGAGGGACCAACTCCCTTCTCTTGCGGGGGCCCAATTAGTGCCATTGCCTTCCGTTAAGAGTTTGGGTGTAATCCTTGACGCCTCCCTTTCCATGGAGGCGCAAGTTACAGCAACAGCCAAGGCGACATTTTTGCACCTTCGCCGCATTAAGCAGTTGGTCCCTTACCTTTCCCGCCCCGACCTGGTCACAGTGATCCATGCGACGGTCATCTCCAGGCTTGACTACTGTAATTCGCTCTACGCGGGGCTGCCCTTGAAGCTGTCCCAGAAACTCCAGCGGGTGCAGAATGCTGCAGCGAGGCTCCTCACGGGGTCTCTGCCATGGGAGCATATTCACCCAGTGCTTTTCAAGCTGCACTGGCTCCCGGTGGAGTACAGGGTCAGATTTAAGGTGCTGCTTTTGACCTTTAAAGCCCTTCACGGCCTAGGACCCTCGTACCTACGGGACCGCCTCTCCTGGTATGCCCCACGGAGAGCCTCAAGGTCCATAAATAACAACACCCTAGTGGTCGCAGGCCCTAAGGAAGTTAGATTGGCCTCAACCAGAGCCAGGGCCTTTTCAACTCTGGCTCCGGCCTGGTGGAAAGCTCTGCCTCATGAGACCAGGGCCCTGCAGGATCTGATTTCTTTCCGCAGGGCCTGTAAGACAGAGTTGTTCCGCCTGGCCTTTGGCTTGGAGCCAATTTGATTCCCTCCCTCGCTCTCTTTCTTTTTTCTTTTCCTTCTCCTCCTGCGATGAGGCTACATTTTAATATTTTAATGTTCCATTATTTTAATGTTGTATTTTATTTTTGTTTTTAAGTTGTAATCATTAATCTTGTTTTATTATTGCTTGTAAGCCGCTCTGAGCCCAGCCTTGGCTGGGGAGGGCGGGGTATAAATAAAAAATTATTATTATTATTATTATTATTATTATTATTATTATTATTATTATTATTACCATTGACCCTGGGGGGGTGTCCCTTCGTACACAACAAAAGTGACCCTCTCACCTACAGACCCATCTCACCTACAGATGGTCAGTCTCTCTCCCCCCCCATGTGACACACACGGGGACACACACACACACGTTCTCAGGATTCAACTGCCCCTCGACAATCCCCTTCTTCCTCTCTTCCTCCTCCTGGGCTGTGGCCAGAGACCCTCCAGCTGCAATCAGCCAGGGTTGGGAGTGGGCAGCAGCAGCAGCAGCAGCAGGTGCAGACAGCGGCCAAGATGGCTGCAGGCAGCTTGAAATGGCCAAATGTCATATGCAGAAGTCCACAACCATTGTGGCCGAGTGCTTCTTCTCCAGGTTGTACTGTATCTCATAGCTTGAGGATCAGAAACCTTAATTGAAGAAATCAGACTCCAGCATTTTAATCATACAGATTCTTCCACGATGGGTTATGCTGCAATCATAGCTGCAGGCTAACACTGCACACAGACTGCCTTTCATGTCCAACCCTACTGGCACTCCTTTTTGCAACAAAGAATTGTATGAGATTGAAAGCTTGTAACACTTATAAATATATTCTATGAGATTGAAAACTCCAACTGCATGTATGTGTATAAATTAATAAAATATGTCAAAGTAGTTTTCACTTTCATATAATTTTTTGTTGCTAAAAGGATTGCCAGTAGTTCCTGCTTATAAAGGCTATGGATATAGCAGTCTCAGCTTTTCCTCTGTAAGATGGAAATAATAGTCTATCTCACCTGGCTGTTGCAAGACAAACAAAGCAGACTATATACTTTGCACATGTAAAAAGAAATGCTATATATAGCATAAACATTTCAATTTTTTTCCTGTAAACTCTAAAGCCAAGCACTTTTAAGAGAAGACATTGCCAGCCACTTTGTACCAATGAATTCTATAGACTTCCCCCTAAGAAACTGGACCCTTCAATCTCATACAGTTCTTTAAAATACATATGAAACTCTCTTAGTTATTTTAAAAACTAGATCCCCTTTGCTATCAGACCATCATTGGGATCCTGCAAGACCATGCATGGACCAAGGACCACTTACTTTTCCATAGTGCAAGCACCTATTCAACTATTGTTAAACAGCCACTCAACTCAAGGGGAGGAACTGAGTGTAGCACTAAGGAGTTTGTTCCATCACTGCAAGCATTTTAGCTTGTCAGGGCGATGAGGGTATCCCTCACTCTGTCTCACCCTCACCAACAATAGGTGTAGCTGTACATATGTAATGCTTCTGTGTGCGCACACATGAGTGGAAGGGGAGAGGAAATAGAGGCTTTACCTCCTTGCATCAACTGTGTGCATATTCATTTGCATGTTTATGTATTTTTACTGCTTGTTTATATGTATGTCAGTTTGCATGAATCCTTGGAGTAGGTAGAGATCCATCCCTCTGGCTTCTTTCCTACCTTTGTGAAGTTAACACAGATCCTCTTTTGTCGGTGGCACAACAAGTGCAGAGTGGCTCTGTGTTAGACATGCCACTCTGCACTTGTGTCTTTTCTCTGATGATTTCCCCATTTCTATCTCTTTTCTACTTTGTCTGTGACAGTTAAGAATTATGATAGCCATGCTATTTGACTGTAAGGCATCCAGCCAAGGCCAACAGACAAATTAAAACTCTGTGTAATTCTTTGTGATTACGGCTCGGATTTAAAGATCCTGTTTAGGTGGGCATATTCCCAGCAAGCTTTCAGGGTTTTTTTGCCTACTTCACATTGCTCTTGTAGCACATTATGCTGAAAGCTGCCCTTAGCAGCTTTGGAGGCAGCTTGTTGACAACCATAGGGAGGTTTCTATAAGGAGAAAGGAACTCAAGTAGCATATGCTAAGCTGGATATGGATTTCTATGCCTACAAATTACATGCAAGCCCATATATTGCCACATGGGATCTAGTGCTTCTGGCTACAGTGTCTAGAATTTTCTAAAGAACTTAAGTTTTCTGAATGTGTATAAAATAACATAGTGATTCCCATATGCCTCAGGTGTGGGCATGTTGCTAATTTGATATAGCAAGTAGAATTACCCTTCATATTAACGATAGTGAAATCAGGAATCAGTAACTTAAAGGGCTGCTATTTATGTAGATTATTATTATTTAATTGAATGTAGCATTTTCCCATGACATAACAAAAGATTGTAAGCAGAAATAAGTAGCCACTAGCATTTTGGATATCTACCAGCAATTCAAGCTAAGACAGATTTAAAATGACTCAACACCTAAAGGGGGGTGGGGAGGGAGATTAACCAATTCCCTCTCTTACCTTTCTAATGAAGTCATAGTTTCATTCAAATTTTATCTATGTATTGCAGTGGTTTTATATGTCTTCTGAATTCGTTCCCCCCAATTGTTGTTTTTAGAGTGTAGAACAAATTGATGAGTATAATTTATGTGATTTAAGGCTTGTTACTTTGAAATGATGGGCATGCCGGGATTATGAAATTAAAAATACACTTGACTGTCCCAAGATAGGTGCTCAGTTTTCTTTTGAAGTCTGTGGGAATTGTATTCACCTCATGGATATTTAGAAATGAGCTGAGTTGCAATGTTTGCAATACCTTCCATGGTAGGGAGAGAGGTTTACCTGAAGCCAGTTTCTCCTGCTTAATGGAAGTTGTGTGAGCAGTTTATCCTATTTATTTTAACTTGGGCAAACTTAAAAATAAACTTTCATGAAGCATTACTGTAAAAGCTTTGCAAGCCCTGTCAACACCCTCTGTTGAAATGAAAAAGAGAGTGTCTCAGTCCTCTGTATATATGCTGGCCTTGACATTCTTGAAGGCTCAAAAGCCAGATCCCCACTTCCTAATTCAATCAAGAGAACAGTATACCACATCACTTTGCTATTGAGAGCCCTAGTTTTGGTGTGACCTTCTAAGTAGTACTGAAACAACACCCAGCTAGACCTTGGATTTTCAAGTATGTTGAATAAACACATATTTTCACCCCTAAAAGGTGTTAGATAATGGCTAATTAAACTGTCACTGAAGCACTGTGGATGGGTGGATTAGATGCATGAAATGGGTGTTCATCCTGTTCAGGTTAGGGTTGCAATTCCCCCTGTAATAACAGGTATGCAGTTTGGAGGTACTCCTTGTTCCGGCAGTGATACTTGAGGCCTACATGGCCTCAATTACCCAAAGTGCTTTGGCTTTCTGCTAATTTTGACTGTTTCTGTAGAGGGATAGTCTTCTGTGGTGATCTAATATGTGGTAATCTCCTGGCTTGATTACCATAATGGACATGAGGCTGCCCTTAAAGATGTCTTGGAAGCTTTAGTTAGTGTAGAACTTGCCTGCTTTGACTTTGATAAGTATGGTCAGAGTTGTTCATAGTGCACTTATTTTGAAAGAACTACATTGACTGTCTGCTTGCTTCAGAGCCTAATTTAAGATGCTTTCACACCCTAAATGGCTTGGGACCCATATACCCCAAAGAACAACTCTTCCCATAAGAGCCTGCTTATTGTATCTTAAGTTCTTCTATAGAGGCCCTGCTCCAAGTACCCAGTTTAGTAGAGATTCGCTATGCTTGTACAAAGGAGAGTGCACACTGACTTTATAATGCCATCATACTTGGGAGTAGGCCCATTGAAATTAATGGACATGACTAACTTGGTCAGTTAATATTTGAGTAATATTTGTATACAACCCTTAAAATTATACAGTATTTGTGTTCTGTGAGAGGTTATTCACACCTCTCTGGAATTTGTTCATGAAGGGCAGCTGAGAAATCTTTAAACAAACAAACAAACACGACACTACAAAAATGTTAGCTAACAGCCTAGTTCCAAATCTTACTATTCTAGTAAAAAAAATGTGAAGATAAAGTATGTTAATTTCAGAGCCAGTGTAGCCTTGGAAACTATAGAGCTACACTGCCATTTCAAGACTGCTGCTTTGTTATTTTGTGCAGTTGTTCCCGTTTAAATTTATACCAGTGAGTATTTTAGCTATCCATTGTGGTGTGTTTGAGCTTGAACCCACCTAGACAACTAGCCTCTCCTGAATAAACTCTTGTCACTTCAAGATAGCAGTGTCACCTGTATCACCATATAGGGTAGTAAGGAGAATTTTACCAAAGGTCATGGTGAAGTTCTAGTAGGATGTGAAGTAAACTTAGCGTCTGTAGTTACTCATGCCTGGAAACTGCCCTGACAAAGGCTACTCTCAATGTCTTACAATTTGGCAAAGATAGGGCGAGTGCTAAGGTTTAATAAACAAAAATGTGTGGCAGCTTTGAGAGAACACAGGTTTTTCTTTACTACCAGGTAAAGTACTGAAATCTCAACTTCACTGCATAATTTAGTCAGGCTGCCTTAATGTAAAAATGCTCCACTACCTATGGTTTACCACTTTCCAGTTATTTCCAATACCTATCTCCTGATCGCTAGAGTGTACTGTTAAAAACAGAAGTTTTGACACGCACACTCACTCTATACATATGTATGTACATGAATAACAAATACTGGTAGTTTAGCATATGAAAGTGAAGTCCATAAAGGAAGAACATTCCAACTAAGCTGCTGACAAGAGAATCCTCATGTAGCTTCTGAGAGGAGGAGGCTCATGAGCTTTGAAATCTGAAAATGCACATTAACCACACACAGGCCTTCCGGAAGCATGTTGGAAAACCACCCTCTCTTGGTACTTAAGTTCTTAGGGCATTGCCTTTTCATTTCTGTTGGGAAGCCCTGTGTCAGCAATAAAGGCCACTGTTGTGGGTGCGCCTATTTTTAATAAATGCATATTCTTAAACAGTTGGCAGGCAACCTGCAGGTTTAAAAGAGCATTAGCACATAAAGTAGCAGTGACAACAACTCCTTGAGGGCATATTCATCCAGCAAAGCTGACTTTACTTTTTTAAATAAAGCCCATGGGTCGTTTATACTGCTGCATGTTTATTTTGAATTCATGAACTAGTATTTATCTGCAAGCAAACCTGACTCATTTTTGTATGTTTGTTCTTTCTGTTCTTAGGCTGCCTTCCAGGAGAATGTTGGTAGACAGGTATGGTAACTTCTTCTCTTTTTTAAAACTCTCTTCATTTAATTTCTTGTAAATCTACTGTAGCGTAAAATTAAGTGTAGACATTTTGTCACTTGTGGAAGTGAAGGGAGAGTTTGGTGAATTTGGACAAATGACTTCAAAATGATCTTGGTAATGCTTCATATGTACCTATTAAAAACCTAATTACGACATTTCAGTATATTCTGAGGGAGAGCCTCTAGCTTTTTAAAAGGCGGCATACCAAATACCACCGTTCTGAAAATCAGCACAGTGCAAAATCTGTTAGGGAAGTACCGTATTTTTTGCTCTATAAGACTCACTTTTTCCCTCCTAAAAAGTAAGGGGAAATATGTGTGCGTCTTATGGAGCGAATGCAGGTTGTGCAGCTATCCCAGAAGCCAGAACAGCAAGAGGGATTGCTGCTTTCACCGCACAGCGATCCCTCTTGCTGTTCTGGCTTCTGAGATTCAGAATATTTTTTTTCTTGTTTTCCTCCTCCAAAAACTAGGTGCGTCTTGTGGTCTGGTGTGTCTTATAGAGCAAAAAATACGGTATTTCTCTTGAGCAATAGGAACAGCTTCTGCCCCTGTTTCCCTCCTTAACCTGATGCAGCAGTGGTAGTTGGGTAGCTGTATAAATGCAATGGAGAATGAGGGTTGAGCACAACATTGTTGGAAAGGAAAAGTACTTCTAATTCCCAGTGGGGCCCACTTCCCTGATTTATATACAGTTTTACACATTTCTAGACCAGAATGTAAATAATTTATAGTCACATTAATTTCCCTCTTAAGGGAACCTCAATGAGGTTGCTTAAAGAAAGACTGATTAAAAAAAATAAGACAAAATTGCTAAAATGGTTTGCCATTGGTATGTAGAAGGTTGTAGCCTTGCACTGTTTCTTTTCTGAAAGTCCATCAGTAGTGAAAATGTATACATTGGCAAGTGGAAACAGATAAGCCTTTTTGGAGATTAAAGCATTTTTGAAACATGTTTGAAAGCATGGGGACAAAATGTTATTTGGTAACAGACTCACTAGGAGCACTGTTTTTGTGGTACTATTTCTTAAGGGATACACGATGCTGATGGATCCATCCTGTACTGTGCTTCTATTTCAAAGATGGAGCGACTTAAACATTGTTCCTGGTATGCGTTTACACCATCTGTACACACTTCTATTCCTATTCTAGCAGTCTTGAGAGCAATTTTCAAGTATTGTTTGACATACTCCAGAAATGTGCACAACCTGTTAGACGAGAGAGGCAGAGACCATGGCAAGAGAGAAAAAAATTAATTTGTGTTCTGTGGTCGTACAATACCTAGTCTCTGGAATATATTGAATCCATATGGACGAGGTGACCATGTTAACTATATTCTGGTGAGTTTTGGCACCCACATTCCCCATGCTGTTAGAATCATAGACTTGTAGAGTTGGAAGGTACCCCAAGGGTCATCTAGTCCAACCCCCTGCAATGCAGGATTCTCAAATAAGGTTTCCATGACAGATGCCTTCCAACCTCTGCTTAGAAACTTACAAGGTAGTAGAGTCTACCACCTTCCAAGGGTGTCCATTCCACTGTCAAACAGCTCTTACTGTCAGAAAGTTCTTCCTGATGTTTAGCTGGAATGTCCTTTCTTGTAACTTGAAGCCATTGGTTCAAGTCCTAGCCTCCAGAGCAGGAAGAAAACATGCTTGCTCCATCCTCCATGTGGCAGCCTTTTAAAGATTTGAAGATAGCTTGGTTTATCATATCCAGTACTGCTGGTTATGTGTTCTAGCATTTGTGAATTTAGTGGATAGTTAATAATAAAGTTTTGAGAAGAAACATTGATCATTATCCTTTTCTACATAGTAGCTCTATACTATTCTTCTCGGGGTTTGGTTATCAACACTCTGCAGAGTATTCCGTGTATCTTTGCACCATACAGGCATTATAATGCTGAGAGTTTTCTTTTCTGTTCCTTTCTTAATGGAATTCATCTTTTTCACCGCTGTCACACACTGGGGCAATGTTCTTGTTGAGTTACCTACCACAATCCCAATATGCCTTTATTGGTCAGTAATCCACAATTCAGACTCCATAAGGCATGTGCAATTTTCTTTTCTATTTCTGTTTGGTCATAATGTGATTTAGTATTTCTTCATGCTTGGAGTGGCCAATCCTTGCTGCCTTCAGAGTTTTGCCAGCTTTTTCATTTAGTATCAACTCTTGACTCCCACTGCATCTGAAACTTAAAACACTCCCTCGAATGTGTCTGCACCCTGGGGTGGCTTTTACCACACCCTTCATTGACTGCTTCTTACTGAGGTGGCAAAACAGCCTGGTGAACATGCCAGTGCTGGTTATAATGCTGCATTGTGAGAAAGGGTGCAATTTGGCTAAGTTCTTCATTTTTACCAATATAGCCTTTTGATTATTTTTCTTTTCCATCAGAGTGACATTCATATACTCCTTTTTGTTTGGTTACACTTGAATGTGTGCAGTCCACTCCAATTAGCCTTTGGCAAATATATGCAGCAGTTTACGCTGATATCTCTGCTGGTAGAATCTCATTTTACTCAAATGCTGATACTTAGCATTTATATAGGAGTTTACATTTTCCTGGAATCTCTTAATTATAAATTATTATTAACGAATAATACCTCATCTCTACAAAACATAGCTAATAACTGGAAGGAGAATGCAGCTTTTCAAACAGGGGAGTTTTGATATAGACCAGGCCGGTGAAATTAGGCCTATCTGTTTGGCTAATGTGGTAGTTTGTGGGAGGTCATGCTCTCCTGACATCATTTGGTGTCAGGTGGGCATGACCTACCAGAAACTACCTGACATCATTTGATGTCAGGTGCAGGACAGATAAAATCATGGCTCCTTAGTGCTTTTCAATTTTTTCTTTTGCAGCAGGGTTTATATTTAGCACTGAATGCAAATCCCTGCTTTCCAATGGTCTTGGATCTTGCAATCTGTCAAACATGGCTTGCAGAGGAATGACTACTTTTTTTTATCTGTCCTGCTGGCTCTCACTTCTGATATCGACTTCGGTGTGTCCCAAAAAGAACTGTGACAAAGGTGCAGAATGTTCAAATTGCTCTCTGTGTTGTCACTCCAGAGATTATAGTAATGACAAAAGTACTCACCATTTAGAACTGGATTGAGTAAACACCCTGCTCTGACTTCATCCTGTTTCAAGTTGCCAGTTTTCTTGGGTCTCAGACTTGCAGCTTTACCTTAGCTAGTCTTGCTGAAATTTATTGGTGGCACATGTCCCATGTCCCATATACTGTAATTTAACTATGGAAATGGTGATTACAAATTAACGAAATGATGCTGCCTCAAAACAAAACACTTGATTATCCATCGTTCCTTTTGTTCCTTTTTCAGGATGTGCTTTGCATCCATTGAGAAAAGCTTCCCTCTCTCTTTTGAGATGCTTCTCTTTTGTGGACATGTTACAGAATAACTATTGCATACCTGACTGTGCGGATGCCATGTATTGTATTGTAGCTATGATAGTGAAGCCTCTTGCGATGAGTGTGTAAAGGGATGAGAGAGATGTCGTGCCAAAATGGCTGGCCTTCCCTTACTACTACTTTTTGCAAAAGCCATTAGGCCTCTGTTTGATAAGGGGAGGCATTCTGTACACAGTATTTGTATTGCAGTTCAAAATCAGAGTTACTATCTCCAGTGATTCAGTAGAGCAGCATGCAGGCAGTTGTCAGTGTTGCTAGGACACGGAAGTGATCATTGATTTATTGTGGGTAGAACTTGGATTAAAAACTAGTGGAAGAGGATTTGAGACAAAGCAGCAATTCCAGTTGCAATACAGGAATCATTTGGGAGCGAAGATGAAGAGAAAGAGACGGAGTAATAAAATTGCAGCAAGTGAGAGGCGGGAGAAGATAAATGAGAGAGAAAGATTACAGATAGGTAGCCGTGTTGGTCTGCCATAGTCAAAACAAAAAAGTGTATCTGAAGAAGTGTGCATGCACACGAAAGCTCATACCAAGAACTAACTTAGTTGGTCTTTAAGGTGCTACTGGAAGGAAATTTTTTTTTTGTTGAGAGAGAAAGAGACATGGGTATCACACCAAAAGAGAGAGATGGGCTTACATGGATAGGGAGAGCAGAACATGGCAGGAGAGAGAGATGGTTTTACTACTTACTGCTAAGGTGTAATCTGCTGGATGAATAAAAATTTAATCCAGATAAGATGGAGATGCTTTGTGTATGTCAGTATTCAGCTTCTCCTGATGTTGAGATTTTGCTTGTTCTTGATGGATATCTCTTTCCTTTTGGGGGTTTCTTTGGGGTTTTTTTCTGGGTCTGGTTTTTCTGTTGGATTCTCAAGAACAATGGTTGCAGTCAAGGAGGGAGCTTTGCCCAGTTCAGGCAGATATACCAACTGCTCCCATTTCTGGGGAAGAGTCATGCCTAGTCATAATGCCTTAGTTATTACTTTAATGTGCTTTTTGTGGGGCTGCCTTTGAAAGTGTAAGTTGGTCGAGAATTCAAGCCTGGATGCTTGGGGGATTGTGGCTTTCTGATGGAGAGGCCCTTTGCTGCATCCCAGTATGAGTGTGTTTTAGATTAATCAGCATGTGTAAGAGGTCATTTCTGTAGCCACATCCCAGTGTTGGAACACTCTCCTGCAGAGAGTTTGCTAGATGAATAATTTTTGTGCAGGTGGGCTTTTTATAATTTTTGGTGTTTTAAACTGATCCTGATTATTAATTCCTTTCCATACTGTTTCTGGACTTGGGTTTTTATTTGATTACTTTATTGTTTGTTAGTTATTTGTTCTTTGACTGTTGTTAGTTGCCTTGAGAAAGTGTGGAGATCAATTATTCTAAATCAAAAGGAAGGAAACTTGGGATCTGTTTGGGAGTGGTGACAGATTTGCCTCGAGCCTTGAGTTTATAAGGAACAGCTCATTTCACATGCCATAAAATCAGTCCAGAGGACCTGTGTGTTGGGTTGCTTTTCTTGCTGCAAGAGAAGATTTGCTACTGTTTCACAAAAATTGACAGCAAGAAGGAAGTCTATACTAGTGAACCACCTTTTCCCCCAGGGTGGAGTACCAAATTACTGCTTGCAGCCTAAGAAAATGGCTGCTAATTATGATAGGTATGTGTGATCCATTTTTGCCTAATCAGTTTTGTAATGTGAATCAGCCAGACAACTTTCCCCATGACTACAAGGGAGATTTAGGACTTATTTTCCATCGGAAGACATAATGTTGTTGCTGAGTTTTGCAAGCAAAAAACAGTGTTAGATTTGTGTGTAGTCCTTCTGTTTTCTTGATTACAGTTGCTTGCAGGGCTGAGATAATTTTTTCTGGAGTGGGCGTTCCACAATGAAAGATCACGTTTCAGGTAGCATGACATTTTCTCCAAAAGGACAGCTCATCAATCAATCAATCAACTATACTTTTTGCTGTGAAATTGCAGTCTCTTCCTGGCTCTTAGGGAGGTACTTGCCAAGCAATCAGGGAATTTTGCCTTGCTCATACTGTTGTGAGTTACCTATTTAAAGTGACTGCAACAGCTACTTAAATGGGGCAATCAGCAGTGCTATGCTGAACACCTCCTCCTCTTCCTTGACAAGGAGGGAGTGGATCATGTTGCACATAGTGTTGTGGATGACCTCATTTTGAGTACAGTGGTACCTCGGGTTACATACGCTTCAGGTTACAGACTCCGCTAACCCAGAAATAGTACCTCGGGTTAAGAACTTTGCTTCAGGATGAGAACAGAAATCGTGTTCCGGCAGCCCGGTGGCAGCAGAAGGCCCCATTAGCTAAAGTGGTGCTTCAGGTTAAGAACAGTTTCAGGTTAAGAATGGACCTCCAGAACGAATTAAGTACTTAACCCGAGGTACCACTGTATGTTGCTGCCACTTTAAAGATGACATTTTTGTCCCATTCTTTTTTCTCCTGACAGATTGCAGAAGTTGGAAACCCTTTTTTTCATGAGATAGATAGTTTCATATGTCTCCTTTTTATGTCTCAGCTCTACTTCATTGTGCTTTCCTTTAGAGAAGTTATTTTTAAACGCCGGTCTTTCTACCACATTTCTAACAACTTGAATAGTTTGTTTAGATTGTAAGCTCTCTCTAAATTCTAAATCTGGTGGCAAGTAGAACCTATGCTTTCTTTTAGCAAACCATGACAGAGTGTTGGCAAAGCAATAAAACCTATATTATGCAAATTTTCTGTATTCACATTTCTTTTTTTATGAGCAAGACTTACTGTGGACATTTTTTTTATCTTTCTCGCATCCCAGCATCTGAAGTCTCACTCTCTATTTCAAGCACTTCAATTATATGGTTGAAACAGTTACATTTTTTTACCATTTTACACTTTTATAGCTCTGGTGAAAGCATGTAAGCAAAGTTATTTACAAAAATAATTATGAAAAGGTCTAAAATTGATCCATCGTCATCAACTATGGTTTCACTTTTGTTGCATTTTGGTGATTAGTTTCTAGTTCAAGTTTACTTTATCTTTAGTTGATGTGTTGTCTCCTCTTGTAGGAAAATTTTCATTATGATACTGAAGCAAAACTAGGTTAACTAATAATAACTCTGTGACCTATATATCAATAATTAGGAATGACTCAAGTGAATTTTCAAGCAACAAAAGGTGTGCTAGAGACTTGGGCTGTGGTTCTATACCCATGTGACATTAAGCCTCATTCCCAGTTCATTGGACCTTCTCAGTAGACATGGGTTTTTCTGGGCGGATTGAATACTGAACTATTAATCCTGAGAACCTACTTTTCTGTACTCTGGATATAAGCCCTCATAGAAAATGGATGACTAGAAGGAATTAAAGTCTAGTGCTAGGGCAGTCTCTACCCCCTGTGGCTCTAGCTGTGTTTTGTTGGAGGATGAGCTGCTGTTGGTCTGATAGATTTGTCCCAAATACTGACACTTTAACTGAAAGACATGAGAGTGTGATGTATGTAACTTTAAAATGTTGATCTGGCTTAGCAGATTGCCCTTGGACTTGGGAAGTAGCAATAGAAACAAGAGTAAAATAAAAGTGATAGGTCCCAGGAAGCTCGCTGGACGCTCGGGTTGTGAACATGATCCGTGTGGGATGCACGTTCGCAACCCGCAGCATTCGCAACCCGTGTCCGCACATGCTCGGATTGCAGTTTGGCGCTTCTGCACATGCGCGACCGCCGAAACCTGGAAGTAACCCGTTCTGGTACTTCCGGGTTTCGGCGGTCCGCAACCTGAAAGAACACAACCCGAAGCGGCTGTAACCCAAGGTATGACTGTATAATGATGTTACAGTGTTCAAGGAGGTGGGGGAAATTGCAGCAGTAAAGGTTGGAAAGCTGATGAGTGAGGGAGTGAGACATTTACGCCTTTGAGGGTGCAGTAAACCTGGGGTCACCATGGTAGAGGCATAGGAAGCAATAAATGACATGAGCACCTTTTGTGATTGAAATGGCCACATCCAAATGGATTACAAGTGTAAGAAGAGTTTTGCTTAAGCATTGGATGTGTATTCTAGATCAGCCAACCCTGTTGCTGGCTGATAACTACCTCAGGATCAATCCTGGGTTAAGCATCCCCAGTTGACGCACACCAAATAAGAGTGACCCCTCCAGAATGCCAGTTGGGGTGTTCTGTGGCCTGTTAGCTCCCATCTGGGCATATGGACAGAATCCTTCCCCTTGGGAACAGTTTACCAGGGTACCATGATACTTTCATTCAGAGGAGAGAGGGGATAAGGCTCCTTTCCACACCCACACCCCGATTATACTAAGGATCCAACCCAGTGCTTTTTTCTGCCAACAAGTTATGACAATTAGTCTACAGGGAAATTCCTCCCTGGCCTTGACTACGACAACCAATTCAATCCACTGCAAAGTCATGTGCATATACACCATGCTTCCCTTCAGGCGGGGCCAAATATATACAGGTTGGGAGGGTGGGATGTCTGATGTCAACTGCATTGCTGGAAGGCAGCACAGCCGTCTTTTAAGTTTTGGAGGCAGACCTGAGTGAAGACGGGCTTACTCAGGTCTGTCTCCAAATTCCCGCCCCACAGTCTGGCCTCTAACTGACCAGTTAAAATTCTGAAGGTAGGAAAGTCTCATCACTCCCCATGGCTGACTGATAACACCTGCCAGCCAACCATGTGGATGGTTTTGCCTCTCCCCAGCTCACCCATGGAAGTTTTAAAGGTTTTATCAATGAAGATCGGTGCAGGGTGCCAACATGGGTCTCTACAGATTACCAATGGATGAGGCACGGTAGAGATCTACAGTGCATGGCTAAGCTTAAGTTAAGACATTGATCCAACACATGACACACTCCTTGTGCTCTCCTGAAGAGCGAAGCAGGCACAACTATTTGCCATCTTGAGCCTGGGCAAGCAATTTTGTTCTGCTTCATAGAGTTTGAGGCTACAGTGTTTGTTTGAGCAGGTGCTGTTGCCTCTGCATCTTTGGAGATGGTGGCAAAGTCAATGGAGATGGCTCACTCTTGGACTTAACTCCAGCTGCCTCACCAGAAGGAGAGGCTTTTTCCCCTAACAGCAGAGGGCACCAGGGTTACATGAACAGATGGTGACATTACGCTTGGGATAGTTGATATCACAGGGGTGGGCCGCTCTCCTAACACTCTGGGTGCTGATGAGGGGCTGAAATGGGAAGGGGGTTAAGAAAATTCCTAGTGAAGGCAGCCCTGTATCGGGAGAGTTTTAATGTCTGATGTGTTACAATTTTTAATATATGCTGTAAGCTGCCCAGAGTGGATGGGGAAACCTAGCCAGATGGGTGGGGTGGTAATAATAATAATAATAATAATAATAATAATAATAATAATAATAATTTGTATGGCCTTTTGGATCCCAGCCTTTGTTCTAGATCTCAGTGGGAGGTACTGAAAGCTCAACCAAATCCTGTCTGTGTAGCCACACCATTTTATCTGTATATTTCCTGGTTTGGATTCCATTGTTTTTTGTGATGCTAATATGGGACAAAACCTTTGGGAATTATTCTTGTGTCTACCTACGTGAAACGTTCCCCAGTATTACTACTGCGATTATATGTGATTATGTGTGATTTTCTCTTCTAACTTTGATAGGGTACTTTCCCACATGGGATTGACATATTGACTGCAGCTGATTATTTTGCTGTTGGAAGCAGAGCGAATTGTTTCCTCAATATAAGGTAAGAGTCTCTAAATGTAAGCACCTCCTCTACCTTAAATTTATGGGTGACACACAGATAATTTTGGATTTTAAAAAAGTCTTTCTTGTTCTACATATGGTTGCACGGGAAATTGGAGAACATTGTGAACAATATGTTTCTGCAATGTTCTATGTGAGAAGACTGAGTGAAATTGGAAGTGCTTGTGTTCTTCACTATTTGTCAAATAATTTTAAGTAGAAGTCCATATATATCCCTCTGATTTTTATGTTTAATAGGAGAGGCGCTATTAAGGGTGCCACATGGTGTTTCCTTTTCTTTTACAAGAAATAGGGCATTTACCTACACCAAACTGAGTGGGGGGGGGGGGAATAATTTTTCTTCTTCAGCGGGTTGCCCTGGATTGTGAGGTTGTCCTTGGCAGCAGGACACAAATGTTGCTTAAGTTATCTCAGTAAATCTACAATGAGGCCAGGGGCCAAGCAGAGCCCTTTTAGGTTACTATACTAGCCTCTTTAGGTGGAGGCTTCAAGTGGGATCGCAAGCACTGCCTAGGTGTGTGTTACCTTGAAACCCTAATTAAGAACTGAGTACAAAAGTAACATGTTGGTGTGGAAGGAAAACTTGGGGGGGGGGAGTATAAGATGGTGGGCAATGCTAAATAAGAGGGAGCTTTAATGTAGATGGGACAACCTTATGTGTCCTCAAGCTGAACACTGTGTTCTATATAGATGTCTTTTCTGGCTCAATTACCTGAGGGAGGGTTTCCAGAAAGAAAGAGGGGTAACGTTATCTTGAGTATTAACTGGTGCTAAGCTTCCTTGTCATGGTGGTGAATATAAATATCTGGGGTGAAAATAGGGTCCTGTTTGCATAATTTGGTTGGCGATTCCTTCCCTTGATGTATGCTCATCAGTGTTGTTAGCTAAGTACCTATTCTGGGATGTGTTTTGCAGATAGTTTCCTTGTGCTTCTGGCATGGAGCTTATTTTCATCAGGGGTCTCAGATTTTTGGTTTGGTGGGAATGCCTTGGATGGCTTGACTGTGTTAGGATTTAGGCAGAAAGGAAGACATTTGACATTTGTGGAGTTTTCATGCCTCTGCAAAACTGGCAGAAGTCACTCCTAGTGAATGTGATCAAGGAGAATAGCCAGTGTATGGTGTTGTTTTCTTCTTAAGAATGTAAGAATATGAGAGCCCTGCTACATCAGGCTAAAGGCCCATCTAGTCTAGCATCTGTTCCTACAGTGACCATCACAACCCCAAGATCTCTTTCCTGCCCAGTCACTGCCACTTCAGACACCATCTTCGTATATGTGAAGCTGGGATTTTTTTAGAGAGGTCCTTTTGGATCTCTTCACTTACCTTGTTTTGTTTTTACCACCCTGAATAACTTTATGCCACCAGCAAATCTCACCATCTCAGTGCTCACCCCTAAATATGAACCAAGTGAAAAAGTGCCAGTTGTAGTACAGATCCTTGGAGGAACCCCTTCCAAGAATAATCAAGTTATAGCGAGTGTGCTTTAACCAGTTACTGATCTGTAAGAAGACCTCTCTCTCTCTCTCTCTCTCCCCCCAGTGGTACCTCTGGATGCGAACGGGATCCGTTCCGGAGCCCTGTTCGCATCTAGAGCAGAACGCAACCTGAGTCTGTGCATCTGCGTGTGTGCGGGTCGCGATTTGCCACTTCTGTGCATGTGCTTGACGTCATTTTGAGTGTCTGCACAAGCGGTGAAACCCGGAAGTAACACGTTCCGTTACTTCCGGGTCGCCACGGAACGCAAAAGGACACATTCTACTCATGTAAAAACACGCTGATTCCCGGACTGTCTGCGGGCCAGATTTAGAAGGCGATTGGGCCACATCTGGCCCCCGGGCCTTAGGTTGGCTACCCCTGGTATAGTGTGTACACACACACACACACACACACAGAGAGAGAGAGAGAGAGAGAGAGAGAGAGAGAGAGAGAGAATATTAATGTAGCCTCCTTCTGGTTGTGCTTGTTCATTGCATGCAGGGATTTTGAAAAAGCAACATGGGGGAGCGTTAAAAGATACAACCCCCACTTACTGTCTGAAGTAGTATAGTCCAGAATTCTACCAACCCACTGTGTTTAGTATGCATATCCGTTCTAAACCAAATGTTTCCTGTGCATCAGCTTTGAAGAATATTCTTAAGGCCAGCAGAACCATATGAATTAATGTGCTTACTGAATACAAGTCAAGTAATGGTGAACTGAAGGGAGGCTGGCAATTTGCAGGCCTTGAAGAAAGTAGCTTGTTTAGGTATCTGTGGTGTGAGCATACTTTGTTTTTGTTACTTACTCAGTTTCTAAATTACCTTTTTTATTGTCCCTTTCATCCTTAAGCTGTTCAGCCCACACTCTTCCATGGCACTCCACCCTCCCTTTAGTCTTTGCTTTTTTTGGTACACACCTTCCTCCTACACGCAGCCAATTTCCCAACTCTTTTCTATAGCAAAACAAAAACAAGGAAATGTGATGGGTCCGGAAGGCAGTTCTTTCCCATTTTTCTTATGTACTTTCGAGTTACCGGATGAACATGTCATAATTGGAGGATTGACTAGGTTTTAACTAAAGTACAAATGTCCCATTCCATGGAGAAAACAGATCAGGGCCTTGATTGTAAATTATTTTTTTCCATGACGCATAAACAATCAGTAATTTTAGAGGGTTTGGCCTACTGTAAGGTATGCTATCCCTTCTCTTGCATCTGTGAACTGTGTATGTTTCACTACACAGATTCTTGTTGCACAAGCATAGGCTTGCAATACATAATGTATGACATGTCCTGGTTTTCAGGTGTAAAAATGGCGCCGGGGGAATTTTGCCTAGTCTGCAAAATGTCAGGGAAAACCCGGATGTATGGCAACGTAATGGAAAAAGCAGCAGAAACAGCTCCAAAAGCTTAAAATCACTAATTGGGGGGGGGGGCGGGTTTCCCCAATTTGGGTTTGTTCCCCAAAAAAGCTCAACAACCTTGTGGGTGTCAGGAATTTTACTTTTTGAAAATGGCAACCCTACACAAGCAGCCCTGCCATGATAATTTGGTTGATACAGGCTTATTTACAGTATGTTTCAGGGATACTAGGATAAGTTGTTCTGCCTTAGCACAAAATGTTAGACTGGGAGTCCTTCAAACCTTCAGGCCTTAAAATATCCATGATTTTTAGTTTACTCTTTCATTTCTATCCATAGAGATTTATCTTGCTAATTTAAACTTTTCAAAAATCTAAGTTGGTTAGCACTTTTGCATACATTCTTGGAGGAGAGCAGAAGGTTCTATTTTCTTTCACTTTCTTTTTTTTGATGGTCAGTTCTTAATAATGTTGACTGTGACTAATGAAATAGCCTTATTTTACTAAGCAGTAGAAATAAAATAGCAAAAAATACCAGGTTCTCTGTTATGTGCCCCAGATAAGCCAGAGAAATGACTAATTTCCCTCCCTGATTAAACATCCCCCCCAGCAATAGCCATGATGCTAATACTTTCTCTACAAAAATGTATTCACACTTCATTTTAGCCAGCCCTTTTGCTTATATGCCTTTTTAATATAAAGTTTACATGACTTAAATAAGGTCTCATTTAATTTCAGCAATTTCTTTCATAATGCTGTGTTGGTTAAAAGCAGAATATTAGAATATGTTTGGGATGAGATGGCAAACATAAATAAAAAGCTTTATGTGTCAAGCTTGACTTCACATATATGTCTATTAAATTCCTTCCTTAACTTGTAAGCCTTGGACAGTTTGAAGTTATTAGGTTCTTGTTGAAATTGACTTTGAAATAACTTTTGGAGCAAATTTCTGTTTCTAATTTTTGTGTTTTCCACCATCCTTTCAGTGTATATATCTCTGGGTTTCCTGAGTATACACAGTCAATGATTGATCACCTGGTTAACATGAAGATCAACCACTGGGATCCGTAAGTTTAATTATGTTAATATGTGGGGATTCGGTACTTTGATCAGAAAAGTATGGCTGATTTCTAAATTAGATTCGTAGTGAGACTGCTTTTATTGTTTTCAATTTGTTCAATTTGCTAACATTTGTTGACTTTCAGCTATATCTGATAAAAATCAGGTGTGCTAGTGAAAATTAATTATTAAGACTGGAATAAGTACAAGTACTTAAATGTGTTGTTTTGACCCTAAGAAATGAAATAAGCCTGTGGTTCAGATGAAGCGAGGAACCATTTTTACCTGCCCTGTTAACAAGCTATTGTGAGCCTTGAGCTTACACATCTTCCTTTCCTCTCCTCCTCTCCTGCTCACGTGAGGAGCCACAGTTTGTGAACCTAAATTGTTCTCTATCATTTAAGCCAGAGGTTTTCAACCTTTTGGAGTCCATGGCTCGCTTGACCAACTACCTTCTTTCTGTGGCACCCCTGTGGGGCTCAGGATCCCAGTTATGTCACCCCTTGCCTGCAGAGCTGGCAGCCTCTCATCCTTTTTCAAACATCCTCCCTTGTGGAGTGTTCCCTCAGCCTCCTCCCCTCTCCTTGGGAGTGTTCCGGGTAGCCATGACTGCCACCCCTGGTGTCTGAGCTGCCCGCCCTCCCCAAAGAGAGGTGCGTTCTCGTGCCACCCCACAGGGGCCTGGGCAGAGAATGACCCCAGACGGAGACTGGCTAGAGGTGGACATGAGGCCAGCACCTTATCTTGAGAGGCAGCAGGGGCAGCAGCAGGGCTGCTGCAACAAACAGCTGTGCAAGCCTTTGGGAGGTAGAGACGCAAGAAGGCATTAAAGGAGGGAGGGAAGGAAAGAAGGACAGAGGCCAGTGTTGCCTGTGGCACCCCTGATCATCATTCAAGGCACCCCAGGGTGCTGCGGCACACTGGTTGAAAACCACCGATTTAAGCAAATCACAGTTCCCTAAATTCCGATATCACAGGGAACTGTGATTCCTTTAAAATCAGGAGCAGAAGGTTCTGCCTCTTCCTTTGCCAAGTGAAATAGGAGAGGGATAGGGAGCATGCGGGCCCAAGGCTCATTCGTTTTGTAGGAAGCCATACTATTTCCCATTCTGGCCTCCTGGGCGCCCAGTGGGGTTAGCACTGCCCATTATCTCGAGGCAGAAACTTTGCTGCCTCCTAGGAACTTGCCTGGCATGCTCTAGTCCATGGGGTCACGAAGAGTCGGACACGATTTAACAACTAAACAACAACACAGGAACTTTTATTGATTATGTTCCTGAAAGCAGCTTCAGTTTTAAGTTCCTCCCTTTACTTGAAGCAGCAGCACTGGAAATGTCATTACTCGTGAACTAGGTGTTTTTAGTTCATATGCCAGCCTTATAAGCACATCTGCTGCATGCTTCCCACCCCCCACCTCATTCTCTCCCCATCTCTCAATCTTTCAGTGTTATTCGGGATCTTTCAACCAAAGCTCTGCATAACATCACACCACATGCTCCAGAATATATGGCAAACGAAGGTGAGTGAAAACAAGCTTATGATCTAAACCACCTAGAACATTACTGCAAAAGCCCTTAATCCTATGTACCTAATAGAGAAGCAAACTGAATATTTCTAGCAACCAAGGTAATTAAGTGTCTCTAACAGAGAGAGAAATTTATCCTATAATGGATTAAATGTATATACAGAACTCATTGTCTTAAGAGTAATGTTCACACACTGCAGGCTTTTTGTGGCATTAGAGTAGAATACATGTGCTTGGCTTGTGAAAAGATTTTGTGTTTAGCATATAAAGAAATGTGTTAACTTCTTTGGGAAATTAAACCAGGGAACTGCAAATGCTAGTCATTTACATACTTTTGCAAACTTCTCAATGTATGTAAAATGAATTCAAGATAGCATTCTCAAACGTGAATAGTCATTTTATTAGGGATCCAGCATCTAGTCTTCAGACTGGAAGGGGACAATTTCTTGTCTATTTGTCTTTAAATTTCTAAGTTATTCATGTTTAATCTCTTGCAGTTTTACCAAAACTGCTGCCATTGGCAATTGGCACAGATCTTCATACTCGCCACGGAGCAATTCTGGCCTGTGCTGAGATCACTCACGCCTTGAGTAAACTAGCAGAAGAAAATAAGCGGTAAAAAGACAAAATCATTACTGCATTGTTTTTATACATATTTTTGAGACTGTAGTGAAACACAGTCTATAAATTGGGTCAATAAATAAATAAGGCTTGGAACAAAGATGAATTCTTGTTGACTACCATTTCCCCCAATGCATTGTGGTAGAGTTCATATTGGCATTTAAGCTCTGCATACTAGGGACTACTATGATCAGAAAGAAAACGAGGGTAGTAGAAAATTAAAGAAGAAAAAATAACATCATACTCTTCTTATCTACATCAGTGGTTTTCTTCACTGTGGGTGGCATTTACCAGGGTGCATTAATGTGCCTCAGAAAGATAATGTGAATTAGCTGGAACTTATTTCAGTGAATTAGCTAAGAGATCTAAGAAAACATAAATTCACCTAGGAAGGGAGGTAAAAGCTAGAATTGTTAATATTTTAATGGCTATAAATATATTCAAGAGCTTTGGTTATGAAACAGGTAATACTAGATAAACTAAGGTTACCAGATGTCCCAATTTCGCGGGGACAGTCCCCAGATTTACAAATCAGTCCCCATACAAAATCCATTGAAGTTGGAAAGTGTCACCAGATTCATTGAAAATAATCTGGTAACCTTAAGATAAACTTACTAGTCAATACATGATGATCTCACAGGTAATATGGGAAGAAATACTTAGTGTTGGTTTGGAAGGTTGTGTGACATCTGTCAGGAACGCTGGTGGCTTTAGAAGTTTGAATGACACCTTAGTTTTCAGAGAGAAGAATAAGCACCTATACTTTCCAATTAATGTCTTGCCACTGGCAGATAGGTTTCTAGGACTCCCTCACATGTGACAGAAAGAAGCTCATATAGTATTCCTCTGATGTGGCTTTTAACTTTGCAGATCCATTACATCATATTTGGATGAAAAAGCCTTGGAAGGACTTAAACAGATTCATGTGGAGGTTGGTACAAATTCTGTCTTATGAAAAAGAAAATGTTTTTGCACTCTTTAAATAGGAAAGTTTCTTTTGTTAAAATCGATAATGTAAAAATTATTTGGTGTGTGTGCATTGTTAGGTGGCATGCCCACCTTCATGCAGCTTACTGAATGTTTGAGGGAGTTTCCCAAAGTGGACCATAGCCTGACAGCTGTGGCTGATAGGACAGATCAATGGCAGCTGCACAGCTGCATGGTGGTAGGGAGGTAGACTATCTGCAGCCAGCCCTGCAAAAACTGGCAGGTGGCACGTTCTGTTGCTCCTCTCAATCTGCTGCATGCACCAATGGATTTCCTTGGCTCACAGAAGAAGTGGCTCACCAGTAATGCAGACTGGAGATATATTTTATTTTTTTCCATAATGTGCTGTACAAAAGTCTGTATGAGATTTGAAATGAAGTGGATTTTCTTCTTCAACATAAACATGCAGAGAATTACCCTACACTTAGAATATTGTATGTACGTGGGATCTATTACTGGAACTTCCTGGGCAGTAACAGTATAACTAATATTCTTATTAGGAAAATAGATACTATTTTGTTAGCCATCAGTGATAAAATCTATATGTATGATCAAATATGAGTGAAACAATACCGAATTATGTCGCAAAAACTTAATCCTTGTACTCTTATAAAAAAATACTGTGTACAGTTAACATATTTCTGTGGGGTGGAGTTTTGACTAAATTGGTGTTTCTCAGCCATTTTGAAATGGGACCTATTGGTAAATTTACATAACCTTTTGGGATCCAGAATCCCATTGTTGTGTGGTCCACTCAGGAACACATCAGGAACTAGCTGTGGGCTATAACTTGCAATTTGAGATTCACTGAACTAAATAGAACTTCTTTATTCCGTATCTAATACCAGTTTTCTCTTACAGCTTTGCCGTCGTCAGTTGTATCGGTAAGAGAATTAATGCCAAGTAGATTGTTTCAATTGTAAGAACAAAGAAAAAGCCTCATAAAATACGCAGTCCACAAAAAAGCTTGGGTGCCTACTTTCATACTGACTCTGTGCATGGGTGTGCTGTGTTTCCTAAGCGTAAGCATAGCTTGGCTGGCATGTGGCCACAGCAGAACTTGCTGCTTGGAATAGAGAGCATGACTGGAGCAGCCTGTCTTACAAATTCTTTTATGATGCCCATACATAATTACAGCCCAGTGGAAAGTGTGACCTTGTCTTATAGCAACCCGCATAGGCTCTCTGGCATCTCAGGAGATGTGCAACAGGCAGACAAGGGGTGCCATGTTGAGACCATGACCAGCTCAAGGTATTTTGCCACCCTAGGCAAGGTAAAAAATTATAACCAACACCTTCCTTACTCTGTCTTGTACAGTAAACACCATGGCATTGGTCCATGAAGTAGCCAAAAGTTTCCTGTGATAATTTAAAGCCTCCTCCTCTTGATGCTTCACTTTGTAACATTTAAAATTTGGAACATCGATGAAGCTAACTGAAAATACAGAGCCTAGAGGCAGACTTAATGCTTCAAAATTGGACAGTCTGTTGGGAAAGGATGTAGAGACAGGAAACAACTGATACACTTTCAAGCTTTTAGAACCCCCCCCCCCCCTTATATACAGGTCCATTATATACGTCACAGCTGTTTTATTAAGAACAATTCCGAGTTTGGAAAGGGAGAGGAAAGTATATACCAGATGTGTGTTTAGTTGCACCTTTTGAATTGTCTTTCTGTGTAATACATGTTCACTTCCATGTTTTTGAAATGTAAGACTGAACCAGAATTTCTGGGAGCAAAATGACTATTTTAAATACAAACCATTCTTTGAGACAGCTTTCTTCATTTCGCACATTGGTTAATCTGCCTTAGTTCATAATATGTTCATATTTATAGAGGTATCACACTGGCTGTTATACTTTCTGTAAATTCTTTTAATGTCAGGGTGAGGCTAGGGTATAATTTGACTTTTTCTCACAAAATGCAAGCTTACATTTATCAGTTTCATTAGATTCTTAATAGTGCCTTTCTTATCAATTAGACTTCAAACAAGCATCATGTTTCTCTTCAATGTAGTACTTTGCATAATAGAGTTATTCACTTGTGAGCATATTAACATAGTTTCAGGATATCAAAATACCTTTTAAATGGTATATAAAATATTCTGCTTTGGATCATTTTGTAATAGCAAGCCACTTAGCTTTTAATAGGCAAGCACTCTGCTAAACAAGCTGAACTTGTTTTCTGAAGAGCAATCAAGCTGAAGTGCCCTGAAGGTGCTCAGCTGAGAAGTGGTTTCTTGGATTTTGAGAAAGTGTCATCAGCCATCTGTTGAAGAACATACAAAACATTTTTTTCCATGGTTTTCTTTATCTGTTTCTGGAATGAAGATTTCTTTTACAGAAATAGGAGTGATATGAAACACTTTCTCAGAAGAGAGTAATTTGATTTCTGTTTGTTGTGTAAGTGAATGATATCAGCAACAGCAATGAAGTCACATTACCGAGTGATGATCTGTATAGATCATGTGTAATGCATCGTTTAGAGGCAGTAGATTAAGAAGCACTCTACTCTCTCAATGAAAATGTTAAGAGCACAAGGCCATACAATGAAATAAATTTATTTTGGGTATTAGATAAACCAAAGAATTACTTCACAAAACAAAGCACATGTGGGATTTATGAGATTAACTTCCAAGTCTTGAGACAGATGAGTTTTATAGGATAGCTTGCTCTCTTTTGTCTCTTCCTCTGCACTGCCACATCATGTAAAAGGTTTTACATAAAGCAAGATGAAGTGATAGAAGAGTTAATTTATTTTTTATTTTGAATCTTAACAAGACAGAAAAGAGAATTTTACCTTTCCTTTCCTTTGTATCCCTCGTAAAGATAGTGATTTGAGATTTTCAGCCAATACATTTTCCTTTTTCCTTTTTCAGGGGTTTAGGTGGAGAACTAATGAGGCCAGCTGGTATGTCACACGACACACACACACATTTTTAATCCAAATGTTTATGATATAGCATTCTGTGGTATTATGCATTTCTCTGGTTTTTTGACTGTAAGTAAATGTACTTTGGAAATAAATCTTGCATCTTGAACCTTCCTCATTTTTTCAGCTGCTACACCGGTTCACCAGGCACACTGCCAGTCCTTCCTTCAATTTGTACCCAAGGTCAAACTTCCCCCTTAAACCATACCTTGTCCGCTCAGTCTACCCTAAAATACCTCCCCCAATTTTTTTTTAAATGCAGTGCAGATAAAACACAAACAGGTTCCATATTGGTAGTGCTCCTTGGTGGCATTTTAGCAGCCACCATAAAACTTGTTTTCTTGCTTGTTGGTATCAAGGAACGCAAACGTCTCCCTCCAAAAAGAATGATTTTCAGAGGGGTTCTCATGTAGCCTGCACATAGGGGCTCCATTTGAAGAAGCTCTATACAAGCAGAATGTTCCACACTAACATGAAGTCAAGGAGTACTTGGATGCACTATATGCAGAAATCTAGGGAGCCTTAATTTGGGACTTGCCTGTGCCATTTCTGTATGCTTCAGTTGGTAAGGTTGGGAGTAACTTTAGCTACACTAAAGTGTATAGACCTTGTGCTAGAATAGCTGTTAAAATACTTTTTGTGCTGATCAGTATGCATATTCACAGTGCAACACATCTACTGTGTAGCAATACCAGTATGCCTGTTGTTACATTTGCTTGAGCTCTGACCCTGGTGTCTGTATAATATATATGTACAAGATCCACTGAACTCAGAGGACCTTATTTGACACAGGATTGTTCTCTGCTGTTTTCAGAAATTGTATTCTCTTCGTTTTCTTCCAGTCTGTGCTTTAATTGAAAAGTTATCACTTTCAAAAATGCCTTTTAGAGGAGATCCCATAATAGGTAGGTGATGTTTTTGATGTCTTAAATTTATTCTGTCTTTTTATCTGTTGAAGATTATAATTGCATTCAAATGCACAGTCCTCTTGATTTCACTTGCCAAGAATATGGCTCACAGAGATATGCTTATTTTCTATCGTCACAAGATGTTCTTTAGGGCTGTGAATGTCCTAACATGCCTTTCATGACCCAGTATTTTTGCTTGTTGCCTCCTGCTGTCATTGACATCATGGCTGTGTTTGTCATGTTCAGTTTAATTCAGAAAAGAATTGGCCAAATTGAGCCCCTCTTTGGGCAAAGAATTCCTGAATTGCACAGGGTTGGACTAGATGAACCTCATGGCCCCTTCCAACTCTACAGTTCTGTGATTCGGTGAAATGATGCAGCACATGGGGAAAATTGTATAGGGTAATGTCATCTGCAGGAGACTTGGGACAGCAATTCTACCCCACTCAACAGAATGTCCGTCTATAACAGAATGCTTCTCTCAATCTTAGTTTTAGTGGGAAAGGGAACCCTGGGTGCCAGGAAAAGGCCTTTGTGGACCCCCGTGATAGATGACGCACCAATCTCAAAAGCAAATTGAAAACAAAGTTGAAAGCATTTAATTTGGGTACAAAAATCCATAAGGATGCACACTTAAATTTGCAGAGATCAGCTGGAGTTTTTATGAACACACTCTGGAACCTTTGAATATATTAAAAGTTGTTGTTTTTTAAAAGGTGATGAATAATGGTATGTTTAATTTTAGGTAACTAATGTATTATCAAACATGCTTTCTTTCCCTCTAGCTGAATGGCAGTCGCTCATAAATGACAGTTTCAAAAGTCTCCACCTTGTTTCAAGCAATGCAAAGCAACAAATAAAGGTACAGTTTGCTGTATCTGTATTGTTGTTGCTTGTTTTGATAAAAAAGAAAACATTCATATTTTCGTATCATGAAAGTTGCTCTCAAGGTATTCTTAAATTACCCAGGTGCTGTATATAACAGAACACAAGAGCACTTTGGGCCTGTATTTCCATGTGATGTAAATTAATTGTGTCTGTGAAAGGACAGAACCTCATTTTCATCCTGAAGTGATCAATTTTATATTTATAATGAGGGTGGCGCTGTGAGTAAAACCTCAGTGCCTAGGACTTGCCGATCGTATGGTCGGCGGTTCGAATCCCCGCGGAGGGGTGAGCTCCTGTCTTTCAGTCCCAGCTCCTGCCCACCTAGCAGTTCGAAAGCACCCCAAGTGCAAGTAGATAAATAGGTACCGCTTTATAGCGAGAAGGTAAATGGGGTTTCCGTGTGCTGCGCTGGTGCTGGCTCGCCAGAGCAGCTTCGTCACGCTGGCCACGTTGACCTGGAAGTGTCTGCGGACAGCGCTGGCCCCCAGCCTCTTAAGTGAGATGGGCGCACAACCCTAGAGTCGGACACGACTGGCCCGTACGGGCAGGGGTACCTTTACCTTTACCTTTTACCGTATTTTTCGCCCTATAGGGCGCACTGGCCCATAGGACGCACCTCGTTTTTTGGGGGGGGGAAATGAATAAAAAAAAATTATTCCCCCCCCCAGCTGCGGGGCTGGGGCGGGGGAAGCTCCCGCCAGGCTTGCAAGGCTTGCGGATAGCTTCCTGAAGCCTGGAGAGTGAGAGGGGTTGGTGCGCACCGACCCCTCTCGCTCTCCAGGCTTCAGCGAAAGCCTGCATTCGCCCCATAGGACGCACACACATTTCCCCTTCATTTTTGGAGGGGGAAAAGTGCGTCCTATAGGGCGAAAAATACGGTAAATGAAATTTAGGACAGCAACTCAACTCAAGTTGCACTGCTCTTTGAACTCTATATGGAACTGAATAGGCTTGTTATAGAGACTCCATAACAAACCATAGGAAAAGATTAAACCAAGCACATTCTTAAATTGAGATACTCTTTAGTCGAATTCATTTGGGTGGTTGTTGTTGTAAATTTACTGCCTGATCATAAGTGACGTGTGCAGAAAGATAAAATCTTTTGCATGATACTGTATAGTTTTTTCTCATTTAAATAAATAAAATGATGGTCCACTCTTTCCTACCTATCTGTGGGAGTGAGTAGAGGCTCCATAGCTCATGGCAAAAGCTACAGTCATTTAGGAAGCTGGCTGTAATACAGCCACACCCAAACCTAATGAGCCCTGCCCAGAATGCCATCTCTCCCCATAGGCTATTCTGGAGATGGATCATTGTGCGAGTATACAATGAAGCTTAAAGCCTAAATAACCTCTGCTGGTTTGACTAGTGTTTGCTTTTAAAGGTATGGAAGGCAATATATACACCATGCCCCTATTCCTGTGCTAAATTGAGTTAAATTAGAACAAATTGTTGAGTAAGCATCAAGTAAATTCTGTTGCAAGTTCAACTCTTTAATTTAAGTCTACTAAAATTAGGTTCAGGGTTGTTAATTTAGCCTCCATAAAATTATACTGATGAGCTTTAAAACAGTTTTATAAGTCATGAGCTATTAGTTACTGTGCCTTCAGACACAGCCCTGAATGGAGAACGTGATCCAAGATACTTTGGAGTGTTATTTTATCTCCTAAACAGTAACAAGTCATGAACTGAAAATCTCCTGGCTTGGAATGCAAAGCTTATCTTCAGCTGTTTTATGAATGGGCCCATAGCAAACTACAGTAAAATTATTCATAGGGATAGAGATTATTCATTGGGTTTTCCTACAATAGTTGAAAGGAAAGATCTTTTGATGGTTACAGAGTTTTGCCTTTGTCTTAGGAATCAGCAGTCGCTGCATTAGCTGCTCTGTGTAATGAATACTACTACATTGAAGAGGAGGGAGCAAATCCAGCTCAGCAAGGTACTGATTCATAATGTTTGTCTCTTGCCTTTATTAAGGGATAACCTATGATGATCTTGTTAGCTAGAAAACTTCCTACAGGAGCAGAACTAGTCCTTAAATAAACATCTCAGTGGTTAGCAACTTCTCAGGACCAGCCCAGTTATTTATGTGGGCTTCTAAGACGCACTTAATTGGAGGTGACAGCAGCATTGCTTGTCCCTTTTGGAGAAATGAAAGAATTCTGATTTGCACATGTGTGAGACAATGTTGTTTGTAAAATGCCTAGTAAAGTGCCACTTGAATTAAAGCAGTGAAAGTGTGCACTTCTGAATCAGCTCTTCACTACAATTTTACTTCTCTACAATGGAGTTAGAGTTAATAAAGTTTTGTAACATGGGAAGACAATTTGCACATCAGAGCTTTTATGGTGGTATTTGGGGTGTTCCATAAGTGCTATAATACTGCTAATGCAATGGGACGCCTCCCTTCTCCCCCCTGCACACATCCAGAAACCTCCTTATCTGCTCTGGAAGCTTGAAGAAACACCTTGGACAGATTTGGGGCAGGGGCGGGCTGCGGAGAAGGCCTTATCGTGCAAGCAGAAATCCTTGTGCTGGCAGAATTCATTAATTAGCATTACAGTGAATACAGCCTTTTATGCATAAGTAGAAAAAGGCATAATGCATAAAACAGCTGGTGCCGGCAGGCATGATCCAGCAAATGGCACCCAGGCACAGCCTTCTACCACTTTATGTAGAGTGTGCTACTTCCTCTGTATTTCTCTCTCTCTCTCTCTCTCTCTCTCTCTTAACCTACCCTGCAGAGAGCCTGAAAGGGAGAGGAATGCAATTGGAGGGAAATAGGATTAATTAGAGTAAGATTGCTGGTGGGTAGCAACACTCCAACTACTATCCTCTAATTTGGAAGAATTTACAGGGCCTCCACCCGAATAAGTAGCATAGGAAAACATGGTTAGTTTTTGTACGCAGTTGGGCATGATAATTTACCTGCAGAGCTTGATGCTCTGGGTTTTGGTCAAAGCTTGAAGATCTAGCTTACATCTTCAAAGTACAAGCTTTACAATGGAAATGAAGATGCCCAGATTTCTTTTTTATATGTAGTGATATTTTTATACATAATTTCTTTTTTATCATATTTCTTTTTTATATGTAGTGATATTTTTATCACTACATCATATTTCTTTTTTATATGTAGTGATATTTTTATACATAATTTCATTCTCCCCATTTCCAGCAGTTTCTTCCCTCTGTAATTTGTTGTATTTTTCTTCAACACTTGCTTTAGCTTGTAGCCATTATTTCTGTTAAATTAACAGTTTAGAGATCATGTATTTCATTGTGTTATCACATTTACATTTTCTTACTAGTGCCATCTTATAGTCCCATAGGCACTGTTGGTACTTATCAAGAAACAGCCTATGCCGAGTTTTCTGCAACCTTTTAATTTGGTTCCTTGTACTGCTAACAAAGTGTCTTTGAAATTAAAATGAGTGCTGATGAAATTTCATTATCTTGGGTGTTCTCACAAGACATATAGACAAGAGTAGGGTGCCTTTGTTGCTTCAGGCCTCAGTGTTTTATATTTGCACAAATAGTTTAGAGATATCTAAAATACCTGTGCTGTTTCTCAGATGTTCGCAGAAATAGCCTCTTTGAGGTGTGTGTTTGTGTATTTTCCCATTCTATACTTCTCTGAGCATATACAGTGGTACCTCGGGTTACATACACTTCAGGTTACATATGCTTCAGGTTACAGACTCCGCTAACCCAGAAATAGTACCTCAGGTTAAGAACTTTGCTTCAGGATAAGAACAGAAATTGTGCTCCGGCGGTGCGGCGGCAGCGGGAAGCCCCATTAGCTAAAGTGGTGCTTCAGGTTAAGAACAGTTTCAGGTTAGAAACGGACCTCCGGAACAAATTAAGTACTTAACCTGAGGTACCACTGTACAGTATGGCTACAAAGGATACAATAATGAAAAATGAAACGAATTAAGTACTTAACCCGAGGTACCACTGTATAGCATACTGATGAATTGATTTAAGAAGAAGTAATAAGCCTCTGCATGTGCTAAGAAAATCCATCTTAATGTGGTCTTAATTTGAGCCAGGGTCATTGGGCTTGGTTCTACAATCAGTACCAGGGCTTGGCAACCCCAGACAGTGTAAAGCAATAATAATAAAAAGTAAATGCATTTGAGTTGTTGCAGAACTCCTTTCCTTTGGCATTGGTTAATCACAACCACCCCCTTCATAGCTACATAATTTCCAGATAACAGTGTTAGTTGCAATTCCAGGCAGGAACGAATGTGGGCATCTCTCACTTTAAAAATCAAGCACTACCTCCAACAGCTGTGCTGCAGAGAAATTCCTTCAGAAATGTCACCTTGTTACCAGGTTCCAGCGTATGGAAACCACTTCCTGGAATCCAGTGAAGCATCTTCCTCAAGAGATGCAAGGCTGGAACTTTCAGTAGATTTATGCTCGTTGTTGCCTTAGAACACATCCTTCAATTCAGTTGTGAAAGGATGAAACTTTGAAGAAAATTAGGCCTGCGCAGTCATGTTGAGTACACTGTCCTGCTTTCCTAACAGTAAAAAATTTCCATAGTAAATCATTTGAATGACTAGACAATGACTGCAGCAATTTGAAATCACCTTTTCTCTCTCTCTGGAAATAATTTATGCAAATATTCTAGGACTTTGGCGCAATCTCCCCATTCCCCACCCCATGCCAATTTCTAATTAATGATACTATGACTTGTATTTATCTAGATGAACTGGTGAATCAATACATTTCAGGCCTTCAGAGCCATGAGGAAATGACTCGGTGTGGCCTTTCATCAGCCTTAGGTGCCCTTCCTAGGTTTCTTTTAAAAGGCAAGCTTCAGGAGGTGAGTTAGAGAGTGGGGATTTAATATTTTTAATTTTTTTTTGTAAGTGCTTAAAGGAATATCATGAAGAAACATACAGCAATACAGTATTGCTGACCATGTTTGGTGGTTTATAACCAAATCTCTGTCAAGGTTTCTGTGTTAATCTTAGTTTCTTGTGGAAATGATTCTTTGAAGGGATGAGGGATAGACACCATACTCATAATAGGGCAAAAAAAGGCAACCAAGTAATGGGCAATGGGTAACTATTGCCATATTGTGGAGCGGGGAAATAGTTTCCTCTTCTAATGTATTGCTCTCCAGCAACACTTCAGTAGCCCAACTCTTCCTGGGGGTGTCACTGTTTTCTTCCATGGCAAGGGAAGCAGGAAAACTAACAATAAAAAGCTTAGATTTTTTTATATATAGTTAGACATTCAAACCTCAGAGTTGTGCCAGGGAAAAGAACAAGTGTTATGCACACTTATGAGGAAAGTGGAAAGAGACAAATTTGCTTTATATCTTTACAGTAGTGATGGGAAACCTCCATGAGGGCCAGCAGTCCTTCCCATTTGGCCCATAGGCCATTTTGGTGAAGCCACACCCACCTGTGATGTCATATGACATTAGATGTTGTATTGGTGAAGCTGTGGCACCACATTCCAAAGGAAGAATTGGGAGTGACTATTCTTCCTTTGTAGCTGTGGCTATACATTTGAATATGATGCCAGGTGGGTGGCCCTGCCCAGCTGTCAAAATGGCCTGAGGAGGGCTGGCCAGTTCTCCACCTTTGCCTTATAGAAAGGCTATCCTTCCTTGTCAGATAAAGCATGTTAGTGAAGGAGTATCAGGAGGCTTGCATTGGACAGTCTTTGTATCCTGTACCTGTCACAAAAACGGAGGGTGAAATTAGGATGAAGCTAGATGCCTGGCAGCAAACACAAGATTACTGGTTGTGTGTTCATGTCAAGTGTGCAAAGTAAGTGTGTGTGTGTGTAGCCACTTTAACTTCTACTGCTTTTTAGATAATTTCTCACAAGCAAGCTGAGTACAATACTCATATACTGTTTTTGTATTGTGTTGTTCCAGGTTTTAGACGGCTTAAAGGGAGTCACTACCATTTCCCCTCAGTATGTGAGCTTTGCTGAATCCAGAAAAGATGGCCTAAAAGCTATTTCAAAGTATGTTCAACAGTTTGTATATGGCTTTATATTTGCCCTGTAATGTGAGTGCCATTAATGAGGGGAAAGTGTCGGCCTTGTTTTTAAGACTCTGTTTTTAAGACTCTGTCCTTCTATATCAGATAATAGGGAACCTTGTCTAGCTCCTGGGGCCTTACCCACATGACCTTGAGTTCTTTGCTGGCACAGGAAGGAACAGAAAAGCAGCAAATTTCAGGCCCCAAGGCCCACTCTGGATCAGGTCCTAGTGTGGGGGATAGAAGGGCTTTCGCCCCTTTCCCCACCACTGTTGTCCCAGTCTGGATTGGGCTGCCGCACATGTAATTTGTATTGCTCGCAGCCAATCCATTGCAACACACAAGCCCTCCTTAGGTGGTACCAGGAAGGGTTAAGTCATCACGGTAGGGATGGGTGCACTACCTCTGCACCCTCTTCACTGTTCTTGCTGCCCTCTGACTCCTGGGAAATGACCATGTGAAGTAGGGAGGCTCTCCTGTACTTGTGGGGGCTCCCCATGCATTTTAGAAACTTGGACCATAAGGTTTTCAAACAGGTGATGAGCTTCCCTCAGGCTTCCTGCTGCACAAGGTTGCCTTCCCCAAGGTGACTGATGAAGAGGCTTTTGCTGAGGCAGGCGGAGCTAACATGTTCATCCCCACTGCCTCCTCACACCTTACTGGAAATGCCTGAAGAAGGTTATTGTGAAAACCTCACTTAGGTCCTATGTGTCTCTGTGTACGTGTGTTTGATTATGGGTGTGCCTGGCCCTGTGGGTTGCTGGAATGTGGCTCCCTCAAAGCCTTCTGTGTGGCGAGTCGCCATGTAATCTACATGGCCACCACAAACCCAGGTACCTATGTCTCTGATAATCAGACCTGCTACTAGGGTCCCTGTTTCTCAGAGGAGTAACCTCAGCACAGTTGGATAGCTCTTCATCTCCCAAGGAATGAGTCACTTCTAAGAGATTTCCCTCTTCCTAAGAGTGGCATCTTCTTTCCATAATACCCCAGGTCCATGTTACAGCAGATGATCTGCCACCCTTGGGAGTAAGATGCTGCTTTCATTTTCCCCGAAGACCTTACCCACCAACCGCCCTCCCTCTCTTGCACTCAGAAGATCAAACTTGTTCCCTCTGAGCCAGGAACTCACCTGTGAGTTGGAAGCTTGTAGAGCACTTCCAGAAGCTCACAATTTTAGGATAACATCCATAGAAAGTACATTTCATGAACATTGATAATTGATACCTTTCATAAATATGTTTAGCAGTTTTGTTTGCTATTAATGCATAAATTTTAATCCGTGAGTCGTGTGTGTGTCCTCTTCCTACAGGGTTTGCCTAACAGTAGGTGTGAAAGGGGAAGGATCACCAGCTGAAGTTGTATGCAGAAATAATGTCACGGAGATCTACAACATATTGCTGAATGGTCTTAATGATTACACAACGGATAGTCGGGGTGATGTTGGAGTATGGTAAGGCTTTGTTCTTGCTTATTGTCCCATCAAGGCAAAAAGTGGATAGGATTCAGAGAAAGAGCCCAGCAAATATTACAAGGCATTCTGGAATAGGATGCCATTTCAGTTCTACCCCGCCCAGAGGAATCTCTTATTGAACTACAAATGTAACCTGTAGAATGAAAATGCTAAAAGTGTGCTAAAGGCTTTTATTATACAGTAAGTTTCTGGCTCATGAATACCATTGATGGGCATTCACTTCCGATTGACTGCTTAACTCGCATGCTGGTGACTGGACAGCAGAGGGCGCAGTTGTACCAGCTGTTGGGCTCTCTCATGTGTTGCTACCTTTTGCAAGCATTTGCACATATTATTTTAAAAGCAAATGAGCTGTTGCTATCTCTACTATCTACATTCCCTAGAGTGCTAATTTGACATAAACACAATGGCATAAATCCAGCTCTGCCTTGGGTGCACTGAAGCCCATGGATTTAAATGTCATTAATAAACAACCTCCTTTCTGCCAGAAAATTCTCAAAATTCAACCTTTTTTGATAGTTTCGTGTGAGAATTCCAGTTGGTTGGTGTGCAATGTTCACTCTCCCACTGTTACATCGTGTTGAGTCAGGATTACAAATAAATAAGATAAATCGTTACACTTTGTACCCTTTAACTAGTGCTTTCATTCCATTCCAACCACATAACAAGTGTAAGAAACTCAAGTCTTCATCTTTGAGCCCTAAATCTAAGAATAACTAGTGTAACGTCATGTCAAGTACCCAGTGCCTATGTAGCTATCTAAAATTCTTCTTGATTATATTTTAGCGTCAAGAAAATGTATTTATTTAAAATATTCAACACAAGGTTTCAATGTGGGATACAAACGAATACTAATCAAAACATAAGGACATAACATTACAGTCACCATCAGTCTTAAAACTACAGTGCAGCACCTATAAAATTCCCAGCCAAACATTGAAGTTAATGTGGTGAGGCTGAACAAGCTGAAGCTTAATCCAGGCACGACCAAGGTGTATGAGTAGGAGAACTGCTGTCTCTGGATATACAGTTCTGGGTGTTTTGCACTCCCCTTGAAGAACCACACCAGCAGTTCGGTAATGATCCAGAGCTTGTCACCAACTGAGGAAGCTCAGGTGGCAGCTGTGGCTAGGATAAATTCAGCTGGTACACCACATGTGACCCTGTGGTGTACCAGCTTGATAGATATCTTGCCTCAGTTATCTATGCATTTGCTGCAGCCAAACCATACTGCTGCAATGCTTTCTGTGTGCTGGTGCCTGTGAAGGCTGGAAACTGTAACTGGAAACTTGTGGCTGAGGCCAGGTTATGGGAACATCACCTATACCGTACCAGTTGCAGTGGTTGCCCATGTATATCAAGGCCCAATTGAAAGGGCTGGTCATTACCTTTGACACCCTGAAGAATCTGTGGCCAGGTTACCTGCAGGATTGCCTGCGCTCCTAACAAACTACATATACCTTGCAATTGGCATTGGAGGACTTGCTGCATTGCCCACTTGTTAAGATTATCCAGCCCTTGTAACAGAGGCTTCTCACCAGTGGCCCCACGAATGTGGAACTCAGTTCCTTCTGAGACTCAGCAGGCCTCATCCCTGTCGATGTTTAAGAGGGCCTTGAAGTCCTGCTGTTTTCTTGATGGCTTCTGGTTAATGCATACTGCACTTTTATGCTGGCTTTTGAATTTTCACCGTTTTATAGCTGACTGCTTTTGTTGTGCTCTTAAGAGTAGACACGAAATGATATTATTATTATATTGCAATGCTGTTTTGATTTTAAATATTGTTATAAGCTGCTTTGTGGAGATACTTTCACAAAGATCAGTGTGGACATTTCTTCAGTAAATAAACCTTGTTGGTTGAGGAGAGGACTAGAAGATGGGAAAGCTCTCAGTGGTCTTGCCCCTCTTCTTGCAACAAAGATGAGTGGTTTGGCATAAGAACTGGCTGGAAGGGCACTCTTGTGAATCTTGCCTACTTGGTACTGCTCTTTTTTATTTTCTTAAAAGTATGTATTTTACGTATAAAAGTCAAACAGGTTTAGGAAAGAATTGCTCTTGTATATGAAGAAAGCTTTGGTTGGATCTTTTTTTTAAAAAAAAGATTCGTGGGAAAGCTAACCAACTGTATTTTCCATATGCAAACTTAACATTCCTTTTGACAGTTTGGACATGTCCCAGCGCATAAACTGTCTTCAGGTGTTGGATATGAGTACCTTAATAGTAAGATGTCATACAAAAAGAGGAAGAAGTATTCTTTGATGAAAGGTTGCCAAACGCTATGATGCAGTTTATATTCCCTACCCCCCCTAATTCTCACTTACTTGTCCACCCATTTTCAGACTTCATATGCATTTGCCTTCTTTTCACCTTAGAAAAGTATAAAAATACAAAAGGCAGGCCACTGTGATAAGATAGTGATAAGAAGAACAGTTCTCTGTTACTAAAGTAGGTTAATAGCTCTTTAAATACTCATTGGAAGCACAGGGGTAATGCATCTGTAGACCAGGTTTTAGCTTAATTATGTGAACACATGTAGTATTCATATGCATGAAAAAGAAGCCAAACTCTCTATTGAGATCAGGAAGGAAATATTCTGGGCCATCCCAGTGTGTCCTAGATGAAAATAAGTTGCTTCTGCTTGTGCAAGTTGGGACACCCAATTTCTGCTGCTACCGCCCCCTCTACATACACTGCAGCCCTCTGTACCACATCCTACTCTGTTAACACCCAGCTGGGATGCAGTCCCAATTCTGCTCACCCTCCTCAACAGTTGCTGTCTACTAATAAAATAAAATAAGAACCACATCATTTGCTTTCCTGCAATTAACTGGACGTATAACTTGGCCCTTAGAATGGTCCTTTGTTTTCTACTCTTCCTTTGTTATATGTATGTATGTATTCTATATCACAGAGACTGACATGGAAGAAAGCACACTGATATATGAGACTGTGGCGTGAAAGTATATTATTCTGATCATAGAAGCAATGTAGATTTACATGAAGCATGTCCGTAAGAAGTTATAAATTTACAATGGCAACTTGCTTATTTTTACAGGGTGAGAGAAGCTGCTATGACCAGTTTAATGGGAATGACCCTTTTGTTAGCACGGACTGAGCCAGAGCTAATCGATGCAAATGTGTATGTATTTTGCAAATATAATCTGTGAATGCCTGCTGTATGGTTAGGTGATGAGCTGTTTCTGTAAAAGGCTCTTTCAGTAATCCCTCCTACCTATGGGATTCGGTTACTTCCATCAATACTGCTAATGAAAGAACTGGAGCACAGCCTATCTTGCATCTGTTGTGAGTACAGGGAATGCAGATTGTAGCTTTTGATTATCCCTTCTTTGTTAAACTGCTTTACATTAATAGCTATTCCCGCTTAAGATAGATATTGTGCCTTTCCTGTGCCATGAAACACTGTATCTATTTTTATATAATTATACATTTGAAAAGTTATAGCTATATATGGGTTATAATAAAAGAATTAAAACCTTAAAAATACTGTGCTAGATACAGTTATAAAGAATAGTCAGCACAGGGAAAGCAGTCAAAACAGCTGTTTTGCCAATCTTGTAAAAAAAAAAGGCAAGCTGAGTAGATGTGCTTCATGGGTCTTCAGAGCTAGGAGAGAAATTTGGTCTAACCACCCCTTGTAAATCTCAGGGCAAAGTAAAAGTATAGTTTCTTTACACCGCTGTTCTCACTTCCTTTGCTGAAGGAATCCTTAGCAGGGTCTGAATGGAAAATGTTAATGGGGACGGGGAGTAGTCATATAGGTAGAGGTTTCTCTGGAATATGTCGTTCCAAATGAATGAGTGTTCTGTGTACTAAACTTCAGCTCCAAGCGGATCATGTGCTGTGTGGCTCAGCAATCAGCTGAAAAAATTGACCGATTTCGAGCCCATGCAGGATCTGTATTCCTCACACTTCTGTACTTTGATGACCCTCCAATTCCACACATACCCCATCGGGAGGATTTAGAGAAAATATTTCCAAGGTAACTAGTATCTCATTGTTTTATCATAGAATTGCACAATAAACATTTGCCCATAAACATGAAAGAACTCTTTATTTAGAAATATGTTTAAAGAGAATATTTCATTCTGTCTTGTTAAGGAGTAGACTTTTGAGATTCAGAGTGGCTTTTTGTGTTTATTAGAGAAGTAAAGGGAAAGGCAACCTAAGTTTTGTTCTGGCCGGATCCATAAATGGGGCTTGGGGAACCTCCCAGTGTTGTTGGACTCTCACTCCCATCCTACCTGGCCATTAACCATGTTGGTTAGAACTGAAGCAAGTTGGGGTTCAACAACTCATGGAGGGCCACAGGTTCCCCATCCCTGCCGTAAGTTATCAAGTGTGTGGGATTTTCCACCTTTGGTCATTTCGTCAATCCAGTAACTAGTCTTCGCACAGGGTGCGAGTTATCAGCAGTTCCAAAAGTAAGTAAAATGTAGTGATTTGTTAAAAATAATGCTTCAGAAGCTGATGTAAGCAAATTATACTTTGTGCATACAATTTAACTTGGCATCTCAAGCATTCCTGCATTTTGCAGAGTGATCCTATGGTGCTGATGCAGAAATTCCATGGTAGAGCTGCTACTTGCTGGCTTCCTGCCTTATAGCTCCCTTGTGGTCAGCAGGAAAGAATTACTTATAGGAGCTTCAGGACTGGGGTAGTTGGAGGTTTCTTTTGGGTGTCTGTATGCAGAAAGAATAAGGGGACCAAGATATTCTGGATCCTTGCGCCATTCCTGGTATTCACCCAAAATGTTTCACTGCTCTACCCCCACCCCAGGAGGACATCTGCACCTGCCAACCTTTCCCTGGGTGTACCTGTGACACTATAAGTGCCATCCCACTGGCTGTGATCTCTCTCTACCAACAGAATGGGGCATAGCTGCATCTTGTGGCCCCCCTACATGTCTTTGACTGAATTTTGGATTGCACTTTCAATTGAATTTTAAAATGCATTAATGTGTAATACAGTTAATGGTAATAGCACATTATGAAAGCCCCATTTAAAATACGGTTATACTGCTGCATTGACAAAGAGCATTTCTGAGTCTTACTATCAAAGGATGCCAGCTTTGATTTCTGTGGATAATTTTTCTACTTTAAAAATGGGAGATTTCAGAGTTTAGCAGCAGTTTTGGTGAAACAAACCATTGCTCAGGAGGACATAAGGCTTATGTTACCTGCTTTCTATTGCCCTTGCTTCAAAAGGGACCATCTTTTCTGTTGTTGACAGGTCAGAGGCAGTAACCTTAAACTGGAATGCTCCATCGCAAGCCTTTCCCAGAATCACACAACTTCTGAGTTTGCCATCTTATCAATACCATGTTCTGACAGGACTGACTGTGTCCGTTGGTGGATTGACCGAATCAACAGTAAGTGAATTTTAAGAAAATGTTTGATCGGTAGGCGGTGTCTAAGAATGACTATGTTAAGAGCCATGTATCAATTCAGGTAGTAGTTCATTTCTGGAAGCAAGTTGCTGATGTTTGTACTGCTGAAGTCTTTTATTGGGGTATGAAAGTGTGGGAGGCACCCAGCCTATTGCTGTTTAGCGTGGCTGAAGCCTGGTTCAGCTCATCCCTGTTTGTTTCCATATAGCAGTTTTCATCACTTCACTACATACCTCTTTTCCTTTATTCTAAGGTGCCGCAGCACAGTTCTGGTAATCTGAGAAACCCGAGGCCAAATGAAAGAAGTCCACACTGCAGTTCCTCCCCACACCAACATCTCCTTTCTTGAAAACTGAGGTCATGCTGGCATGGAGAGGACTGCCAAAGAAACATCACAAACATAGCCTTTCACTCCCCCATTTTCCAAATTTTCTATCTAAATTACAATTAGCACCTTGTTCTTGGGCAGGCTTCCGAAATCCGGAAAAGCACAGTTTGAGCACAACTTGACGATCTTGCCAGTCTCTCTGGATAATGTCAGACGCCATACAGCCTTAGAAACCTATTAGTATTCTAACTTTATTTCACTTGCAAATAACTTCAACTGCATTTTGCTTTTAACAAGCATTTCTACTTGTCACTGTGTTCCTTGTAGCTTCCTGCCTCCAGTTGCCTCTGAAAATGAAACTAACTTGGAGGATTTTTATTATCACTACTGGCAGTCACAAGTAAATTAAGAATGTGGGGCAGCTTACAGCTCAACCCTATAGGTTCCTATAGAGGGCTGTGACACCGTTGCCACCTAATCAGCATCAGGTAGTGACTGACAGCTTAGTGTTTGCTCTATCCTACTTGCTGTCCTTTCTCTGTACTCCATTTACAAATGGGTGTTGGTGATACTGAAATTCAGCTTAGTCACATAGCTTTGTTTGGCCAGTGAGAACACGATCCCACCTGCCCATCAACGTCCTTGCAGGCTGTTGCAGTAATGTGCTTTGGTTCTGCAAGTCTCCCCACCCAGTACTTACTGTATAGCAGCTTACCAATGAGGCTGAGCTACTAGTGTCTGGGAAGCCTTGTTCCTATTAGCACAGGATTCATTAAATCATTGCACCTTTCTGATCCTGCCCCTGCAACACTATGTCCTTGTCCACATTCATTTCATGCACAGTTGCACTGCCTTGAGTTATTGCAGTGGTGTAATACCACTACTCAGAATCATGCGAGTGCAAGAGTCCTTGAACCTGATTCTGGTCCTTTTCTTTCTACAACAGACCATCAGGCTTCCAGCACTGTTAAGTGTGCTGAGCCTTCACATTTGTAGAATGCTTGAATGTTCAGTTCATGATGTCAAACTCTTGCGGGGTTTCATAATGAGGTGGAGATTAAATTTAATTTTGCTTTAAATATGAGGTTTTTCCTACCCCAAGTTTCACAGACAGAGAAATAGCCTTGAGTTACTTCAAGAGGTCACAGAGAGGTTCTTGCCCCCAATATTTTCATGTTGGGTTTTTAGAATTTGTTACACTTAAGTTTTGAAACGTGTAAACAGTTTGATTGCTTCCAGCTCTTTTGATTATTGTTGGCTCTGCCTGCTTGTTTAAGAGAACAACCTTCTGTTCCGCTTCAAAAACACTGTTGAATCATTAGCTCTTTGTAGACCTCCCTAGAATATATCTCAGTTTACTTGGGTTGTAGTCCAGTAATTTCCAGACATGAAAGAAGGGCTAGCGTGCCTCTGAAAATGCATTCATTAAATAATTAAAATGCTCCTGTGAGCCCCAAATACCACCTACAAATTGGACTGCTCACTGAATGTCTGAAATATTTCCATTAGTCTCCTTTGGAGCCAGGTAATTCTACCCTATCTTTGCATCAGTTTGGTCAGTCAGTCCTTCCCAGTGCAGATTTATGAATTGCACATTTATGAATTTATGGAATTCTGTGCAACATGATTTGGTGACTGCCACTAGCTTAGATGGTTTTAAAAGGAGATTAGAGAAATTGAGAATAGGTGTATCCATTGCTTTTAGCTATAAAAAGCTATTTTAAACCTCTGTGTTCAGAGGCAATATGTGTTCAGAGGCAATTAGTGATCAAACCAAAGGTGAAAGCTGTAGGAAACTATGTAGCACAGGAGGCATTCGTCTAGAAAAACAGCGCAAAGTGTTTTCACATAGGATACGAAAGTGGGCTCATAGGTTGTATCTGGTATACGTGACAGCATAATCAAGTGGCTGATGAAAGTAGGAGAGGGGGGAAATACCATGAGTTCTTGTGGGTCAACGTACTATTTTCCCAATCGTGAAATTGATGAGATGGCAACTTCCGACTGGGAACATACAGTTCAGTATGTGAATACAATTCAGAGCTCTAGTATTGTTAGAAAAGTGCCTCTGCATCCAAGTTGTCCCATGGCTTGCTTGTCAAGTTTGCAAATGGATATTAAAAGCATTTGAAAGGGAAAGGAATGACAGCACTAAGGGGACTGGAAGGCAAAAGAGTAAAGAGGCAAAGGCTCAGTATAATCCTTTCAGTGGAGAAAAAGATGCACTGGGTTGGAGCCTAAGTCACACTTAACTCCCATTGATTTTAATGTGTTCTAAGTTAGTGATGTATGAATTTCCATGTTGGATTTAATGGGACTGAAGTAGGACTTAACTTGCTCTGGATCCAGTCCAGCATGACCAAATGCTAATGACAGGATTCTATATTTTTGCCACTTCAGGGTAGTCAATATGTCAACATCTGAAATAATCCAGAAATGATGCTCTCTTTTATTGGCCCTAATGCACTATTCACTGGTCCCCTGCACTGGAAAAGAAATACGACTCGCTGAGTAGGCCTTTATCTTACTGTTTGGAAAATCACTGGTGGTGAGGCATTGTTCTCTTGTGCCTTTATACCATATTAAAAGAACTTTAAGGACTCACAAAACGTGCTGAATTTATTAGAAGTGCAGTAGTTCCTGTGAATCTTACTGCAGTCTGGATCTTAAGGGTTAGTCACAGAGGGTGGACGAAGGTAATGTCCTAAACATAGGCAGGATCCCCCAGTAGCCATAAAACGTAGCAGTCTGTGGAAAGAGGTCCTTGTTTTCTCCCTTCCATCCAAGTCTGTTTAGCAGTTATAAACACTGTGCACATGTAGAAGGGACTGTGTCAACAGTGCACATATTTCCTGGATAAAATGCAAAACGTGCCATGGCACTGGCTGCTTTTCTTGCTTATTTAGCTGTACATTTAAACATCCAATTACATTTCCTATTTAACTGAAATGGCACCATGTTACCAGGTTGTTATGGGTCCTTGGTTATAAAGGATGCTGAAGTGCGTTTTTCCTATAGTTCGTGTAGTGTAGAATTCCTATCGACTTTAAAACCTCAAAAATCAATTTTCTCTTCTCTCCTGCCCCCCAGTCTGGAAAAAAAAGTCCCTCGGACATATAGTGAAGGCCGAAGTTAATCTTTTCATGTTTGTTTATTGGAAGTGTTTTTCACTTGCAGGTAAGGTGCTCATCACAGAGCCTGTTCAGCTATCTGAAGGGAATTCAGAGCAATATGGATGCAATGAACAGCTTTTGTGATACGCTGCTCAAGGTCTTTGAGGACAATCTGCTGAATGACAGGTAACCTGTATCTTTCTATAGGGGCTTGTTGGGCACATTCCTGAATGTATTCCTGTCTTACCAGATAAATCGCTAAAAATGTCACTATAGTTTTCCATCTACTCTCTTTGACTTGGAATCTATGGTTATGAAAAAGCCTAAGGCCAGAAGTGCAAGTCAGTGGGCCAAATTTTTTTTGCTGATTTGCCAGGCATAAGAGATAGGAAGGCACAATAACTCGGCTAACCAAATTGCATTTGGGGGATATTTTCCTGAATGGAGTACAGGCTACATAACTAAATGGCAGGAATGGGGAACTGGATCTGGCCTGAGGATCCAGAACTGGCCCCCACCTCTGCCTCCCTGTCTTGTCACCTGACACAGGATATGATATCAGTTGATTCAGTGTTCAAGCCATGGAAGCAGTCACAGGCTAATCTCCAAATTTGGCACTGTATTCTCACAGCACTGAGAACAAAACAAAGCCTCTGCTGCTGGCTGCCTCTTAATTATCAAGGAGCAAATGGAGGCTTATCTCTGAACTTGGTGTTATGGTCCCACAAAGCACTCTAGAAGAGAAACGTGCACCTCACTATGTGACACGCTCTGTCTCATGAACTATGAGTCCAAGAAGAACTCATTTGTTCCTTCTGGCATTTATTTCCTGTGCACAGGCAAGAGGAGCCAGTGGAGTGGTAGCCAGTTAGTAGCATGTTGGAGGAACAAACACTAGAGTTATCAGGAAACATGGGATGCAGGCTCTAGGACATAGGTGAGGAAATGAATTGTAGGCCTCTGATCATCCAAGAGTATAGGGCATGAGATCCCAAGGGCAGAGAGCAGTGTCACCATGCACAATTAATATGGATACAGTGGTACCTTGGTTTACGAACTTAATCCGTTTCGGAAGTCCGTTCTTAAACCAAAGCGTTCTTAAACCAAGGCAGGCTTTCCCATAGCAGAGGTGGGGACCCTCCAGATGTTTATGAACTCCAGTTCCTAGTGGCATGGCCAGTGGTTAGGGGTGGTGGGAGTTGTAGTCCAGCAACATCTGGAGGGGCCACATGCTCCCCACCTCTGCTCTAAATTTTCGAAACAGATGAGGGATAGGGTGTGTATGTTAATGCTTGAACACTGCCAGTAAAACTATTTCCTCATCACATTCTGAAAGGGTATGTAGGCCAACAGCCAGAAAATGACTGTGTGCAGGCACACGCCCCACTCCTTAATGGGAATATTCAGATGTGTGTCTCAATGTATAAATTACAGAAAGGAATCCAGGAGCCTTGCCAAACTCTTGCAGACTCTTATCTGACCATTCCCTGGAGCTAAAATGGTTGAAGTTTGAACTTCTGCACTTTGTTTTTCCCATTTCAAATTTTGTTTAGGAAACGAACTAAGTATTGTGTTAGATTCTGGATACTGGAGAGCTATTGCGTCACAAGTTTTCACACTCCTGCACTGTTTGTGGGCAGAACTGGACAGTATCCTTGCAAATGTGTGGTGCCCACGCTTGCCAAGATAGCAGGAATGTGATGGTGAGGGCACTTGCAGGGACGTTTTTGCAGGAGGGAAGGTGCACAGTCCCGTCTCCCCAACCCTTTCATTGCATGTTGATTCCTTGCAAATGATTCCTACCTTCTGGGCAGACCTGGTTTCAGATCCTGGCTTAGGGAGAAAAATTAAAAATCTGTCAGGTTGGTAAACAGGGAGAAAGTATTCCTTTGATTCTCACCCCAACACAAAGAGCATCTAGTTTTGCCCTGTAAACACCACAGTGTGTGATTCCCCCTATGGAGTAAGAATGGTCATACGGGCACTGCAAACATGTGTGACTGTATTACCACCTGACTACTGCTTTATGATCTCACGAAGTGTGCAGTTAGCTCTCAGTCATGCTCTCAAACTAGTTTTGGCTATCTGAAAAGTCAGAAGTGTATGAACTTTGGCAAAAGTTTCTCTTTTTAATCTGAACTGTGAAAGTCCCATTGCAAGTGGCGTCAAACATGTTGCTCTGTCTTCTGTGTGTTTTCCTCATTAGGGTATCTGTACCGTTGCTAAAGATGCTGGACCAGATATTGGCCAATGGCTGCTTTGATATTTTTCTAACAGAAGAGAAGTAAGTACTAATGAGCAGAGTATAAAGCCTCTTTCCCTGCCTCTCCTCCAGTTGCTGCTGTGCTGCAGGAAAACAAGCCATAGTATGGCTGGGTGTGTCATCTGAACCCACGGTCACGATGATCAGAAGCCAAGGTTTTTTGCTTACTTGTGTGTGGTTTGTTTCTTCCAAACAAACTAGCCTGTGTTCAGACAACACAACAAGACAGACTATGGCATGTTCCCCTGCAACAAAGCTGGAATTGGGAGAACCAAAGGGCCTGCAGCTCATTCACATTGAACCAGTTTGTTTTAAATGTGGTTTAATGCAATGTGCAAACCAGGTCATAAGCAGTACTAAGAGTTGAGTTGTAAATCCTGTTTACAAATTAAACAGAACTAATGACGATCACCTGCGATGTCAGTCTCTTTGTAGAAATAATCCCAATGAACCACTGAACAGTATCTTAGTAAAACTACCTCAAGTGCGTGCGTGCACACACATGCACACTTGATTGTAACAAAATCTCAAAGTAGATACTTGAGTCATATTGTTCTCTTGTCCTATGAAATACCAAATGAAAGGGCAGGAGAAACTATTCTTTCCAGTTTTAGTAGCATATCCAATATTTATACATGAGTGTCAGTTGCAGTTTTCTTTGTATATTATACTTGCATGTCCATTTGCTGAAGGTGCAGTAATGTACCATCCGATGGAGTGTATCACTACAGGTTTTAAGCAACAAGTCAGTGGCGCTTTGACTTCGTCCACAGATGGGTGCTTTCCTTAACAACAGTAATTTCATACCTGTGCAGGCTCTCATCTGGGGGGCACTCTGTGCTCTTGATTTAGGGACCACCCTGAGTGATGTCGTGATTGATCTGGTAAAAATGTTGCTCACCTTTTTTTAAAAAAGCTCCATTTTCAGGAACACGTGTGCCCAATTTGCATAACACAGAACCTTTTAGACAGATCCCTTTTCCCTATTCACTGATCCTGTTTCTGCTGGAGTGCTGCCCATACAGGAGAAGGAATTTTCTCAATTTCCTTTGGAGAGGCTGTGCTATTTGAGATCACCCATAGGTTAGAGTTAGTTATTACAAATGTGGAATTGGCAGATGACAGAAAGCAAAGCAGGTCTATTTCAGATGCAGAATCCTACACATTAGACTACATGCACTAAATTTTTTCCAGATGCTCAGCTGTAATTGGCCTCTTTGCTGAATGCCTGTATTGTCATTTCCTTTGGAAATCACACCTCATTCCCTATATTGCCATTGTCCTGTGCTGAAAAGCAGCAAGCACTCCTGTTAACTGAATTAATCTCCAATAAATTCCATCCTGTCTATGCACAGCCTTGCATAATTGCTAACAAAGTTAACCTGGCTTGAAACAAAGAATGCAGAATCCATTCTGCACTCTACCTTGCAGCAATATTATAGAGATAGAATGTGTTTCCCTAGGGGTAATTTACACATGTGCAACTTTGTGCAGCCTTGCTTACAAATGGAGATTCTGGATAAGATTTCACTAAATATGCACACTAAGAAACACTTAATCTTATTGAACCAGCTTTATTTTCGGGGGTGTATGTGTTTGTGCGTCTAAACTAGTTTAAGAGCTACATGAAATCTTTTCCCATGCGGACTTAAAACTTAAAACATAACATTAAAAAATATATATTCAAAGCTTTAGGCATAGAAAATAGTGGTTTATATCATACTAACCAGCATGTGGAGGGACGCGGGTGGTGCTGCGGTCTAAACCACTGAGCCTTAGGCTTGCCAATCGGAAGGTTGGCGGTTCGAATACCCCGCGATGGCGTGAGCTCCCGTTGCTCGGTCCCTGCTCCTGCCCACCTAGCAGTTTGAAAGCACGTCAAAGTGCAAGTAGATATCTGGTGTTTCCTGATAATCTGGTGTTTCCTGCTTCGCAGGGGGTTGGACTCGATGGCCCTTGTGGTCTCTTCCAACTCTATGATTCTATGATAAATAGGTACCGCTCCAGTGGGAAGGTAAACGGCTTTTCCGTGCGCTGCTCTGCTTTGCTTGAAGCGGCTTAGTCATGCTGGCCACATGACCTGGAAACTGTACACCAGCTCCCTCGGCCAGTAAAGCGAGATGAGCGTCGCAGCCCTAGAGTCGTCCACAAATGGACCTAATGGTCAGGGGTCCCTTTACCTTTTTAACCAGCATGTGATTACTAGGCCAAGATATTAGCACCCCAAACTGAAGTCCACTGCACCAGCTTAGTGGTTAGTGATTGCTTATGTAACGTCCCTGTACAGTTTGCAACACTCAGGAGAACTGGTCCCCTCTGAAATAATGTTTACTTAAATTTTCAGCCACCCATTTCCTATGAAGTTACTCACACTCTGTAAAGAAGAGAGCAGAAGATCTAAAGATACCCAGAAACTTCGCTCCAGCATTGCAGTGTAAGTTGGAAAAAAAATTGTAACAAAGCAGAGGGATAGCTAGGGAGCTATTAAAATAACCTAGTGCATTGAGGAAAGAATTGTCATTGCATTTGTGTAGTGGCTTTGGGGCGGGGGGCACATGAAAATGTAACGAAAAGCTCACCTCCATTGTAAAGCAATCTTGTGATTTCACTCTGTTCTGTTTTTTTAAGAAGTGTCAATGCATTGTTATCATACTGAATTTAGAAGCACCTTTTATGAGTACTGATTCTAAAGCAAATACTGCTAACCAAAACATTCCTAGTCTGTTGATGTATGGCCTCAACCATACTCTACAGCAGTGGTTTTCAACCAGTGTGCTGTGGTGCCCTGGGGTGCCTTGAATGATAGTCAGGGGCAACACTGGCCCCTTTCCCTCTTTCCTCCCCTCCCTCCCCTGATGCCCTCTTGTGTCTCTGCTTCCCAAAAGCTTGCACAGCTGTTTATTGCAGCAGCCCTGGCTATAAGCTCCCCAGGCAAATGGTGCCTCTGGGGTTGGTCAGGGGGTGCTTCCCAGGCCCCTGTGGGGCAGTGTGAGGAGGCCTCTCTCTTTGAGGCAGGGGAGAGACCAGGGTTGGCAGCTGTGGCTGCCCAGAGGACTCCCAAGGGGAGGGGAAAGGAGAGAAGGCTGAGGGAACACTCCACAAGGGGGAGGGTGTTTGAAAAAGGGCGAGTGGCTGCCAGCTCTGCAGGCAAGGGGTGACATAACTGGGTTCCTGAGCCCCACAGGGGTGCCGCAGAAAGAATGCAGTTGGTCAAACAAGCAATGTACTCAAAAAGGGTGAAAACCTCTGCTATACAGATAGTCCCCACCAGCTAAATAGGCTAGCTACTGAAATAACCAACATTCTGAGGTCTTTGTGGGACTTGATGGGGATTTCTAGAACCTTGCTGCTAATGGTTCGCTTGTTTTAGTAAGGTGCTTCTCTCAAGTTTGTTCACTTCTTTAATGTAGCAGATCTGCTGCCATCATAGTTGATTGATTGATTCAACTGAAGAACTAGACAACACTTGCTCTGGGTTTTTTTTTTTAAACACATAAAATTAATCCTTCTAAGTGTGTTATGGAAACTTTTGAAGTTTCTTTTTTAAAAAATATAAGACTTCTTGTTTTTGCAGTCCTAATAAGCAGTTCTAAATCCCCCCCCCCCCCCGATACCAGCTTTCAGATGCATGATGAGAGAGAGACATGGCAGACAGATTTGTTAAGCTTTGTTTGCGACATTCTCTGGGTTCAGTATCTGTCCATTCTCCTGCTCTTTGTAAGGATATATAGGCTGAAAATCAGCAGTACTTCTCTTGTGAAACTTCACAGTTTAGCAAATGCTTATCTATTGTTTTATTCAAGAGAACTTCTTTTTGTAGTGTCAGGTGTGTATATAATACCGGCACCTTTTAGTTTTTAAAACCTCTTATCTGGCACATCTCGCTCCAAGAATGGTTTCCAAACTCAATTCCCCCCCCCCCATGCATATATTTCTGCAGAGTTTGTTGTGACCCTGATAGAGTGGAGCAGAGGGCTTCTCTACATTGCACATCCTTTCTGGACTCAATAATACAATTTCTCCTCTGTGCTAATATGAAAAAACCCACTGATGAAATAACATTACTTATTTTTTTATAAAGGTTTTGTGGTCTGATCCAGTTTCCAGGCAGCATGAGAGAAAAAGTTCTGTTTCAGCTCCTCCTCCTCCTTTGTCATCCATTTCCTGTTGTAAGTATTGGAGATGTTGGTTAGGAACTTGGAGGTGTTGATCTTTTATTGCTTGTGTGAATCTCACTAAATGTAATAGCTGGGCAACTTCATGACTATTTGCATTTCTTCTTCCATAATGTGTTTGTAAATCACTACCATCTTCCTTAAAGAGTGCTCTCAGTTGGAATACAGAAAGGGGAGGTATGAGGAGGTAGGGAAAGTAAGTTTTATGAATATAAGGGATTGAAATTATACTTGTTGTTGTATGTGTTTTGTATGTATTTTTATTGTTTCTGTTTTTTGTTTTTTTCTATGTTATATAAACTTTTAAAACTTTAATAAATATCTTATAAAAAAAAGAGAATGGCAAGAAGAAGAAATCAGAATAAAAAAATAAAAAAAAGAGTGCTCTCAGTTTAGCAGTTGGGCTCACCTCAGTCCTGTTATTTAATGCACAGCAAATAACCCAGCTTTAAAGTCCACTCTTAGACATATCTGGCTATTGAACCAGTATCCTGTTTTCTGGACCTACATAGCTGAAAGGTAGAATGACTGTGTATATTTAATTTACTATGCTGGTTGACTCTGGAATGCATGTGTATAGAGCAAGCAGTACATACAGATATGAGTGTTAACTGTACCCTAGTGCTTTAGAACCTGTGAATTTCTGGACATGCTACCAGGGTGGTGTTATCCAAACATTTAATCTCTTTAGAGTAATTGAAAGCTATTCCTTTTTCTACCTCCAGATAAGAAAGGCAACAGCCAGTAATGTCTATGAAATGCTCATAACCTACAGTGATATTGCTGAACCGGATATTATAGAGGAGGTCATGACAATTCTAAGTGACACTGACTGGTGAGTTAATGCAACCACACCTACAACCTTATGCTGACTCCTAACCCTTGACATTTAACCCTCCATGTTGGAGTGCAGATACAACCAGACAAATGTGTGTTACAATGATGACCGGGGAGGTTTGATGCCAGTTTCGATTCACATGAATCTGGAATACTAATTTCATTTGATGCAAGGAGTGATCTTGAACTGCATTTGCTTATGTTGTAGATTTATACACCACCTTTTGAGCTAATAGACTCCCAAGGTAGCTTATACAATTATATAATACAAAACTATTAACTCCTCTCCTTCAGTGACTGGCTGCTAAAAGAAACACTCGAGGGTGTGTAATGTTACTGTTGAGGCCTCTTCCTATCTCTCTAGCATTTTTGCCACCATCATTGCTGTTCTTAAGGGCTTCTAGTGAGACCAGAGCAATTAGTTTCAGGCAGTGTTTCTGAAGCTGGGCTGTCACTCCTGAGTGGGGCTTTTCCACAGCTCCTGGCTTTCTGTGTGTGGTGCGCAGTGAAGATATACTTGGGGAAGGTGGCATTAAAACCTCTCCCTACTCTTTAGTTACGGCCCTTATGGAGCCTCCAGTGAGCTCAGAGCAGACAGCTTATAAAGTAGGGAATTTAAACTGCATTTATGTTTGCTTAGCTTCTGGACTACTTAATTCATCATAGGCTTACTTATCCCATCTTGGAATGGGTTGGAGTAAAGTTTGCTAACTTAAGTATTTGTGATGTGATAGACTTTGAATCTGTCCGTATAACTTGATGCTATTTTCCCTCTCCAAACAGGGATGCAGAATTGTCATTTCTGAGGAAGAAGCGCAACTATCTCTGTGACTTAATGAAAGTGCCCAAGCCACAACTAGTAGCTAAGGTAAAGTTTTTAAAGGATCCATTTAACTGACCGTGAATATTTTTGGGGATTCTTCCAGGAAAGACTTGTGACCTGCACATTTAGCAAAGCCCACAATTTCAGGGCAGGATATTCAGAGTTTTGCTTCAAGCCTAGCCCTCTTTAGTATGTGCATGTGTGGAACTGCCAAAAAGCAAGTGCTTTATAGCTCCCTTCTATTCTCTTGAAAGCATTCCAGACTTCTGGTGCTTAGCTACTTGAGCATGAATTAATACAGTGCAGCTGGCTCCAAAAGCGGGCTTAAATTCCACTCTGAATTTTACAAGAAAATATGAACATCATAGCATGTCTCTTAGATCCCAACTTTAGTTCAAAGAGAGGAGGCTAGGTGATTATTTGTTCCAAAATAATTGCAGAAGCACCAGTGAGAGTTTAGTAAGTCAAAACATTGATATGTGCAACCCAGGTATTTGTAGCAGAACTCATGGCTCCTTCATGCCCACCCCTCGTCCTGCTACTGGACTACGCAAAACTAAGCCATGTGAGCTTGGCTTAATATTATTGTATGAACTGGGCCATTAAAAAATCTTTATTTAAATTTTCCATGAACAAGTGTATATATATATATATATACATATTTTCAGCCAAAATAAAACAGCAGAAAATGAACAATCAATGACCAGCATTCATTTGACAACCATTCATATATTTGAGTTGTTTGACAGCAGTGGTGGACTCTCCTTCCCTGGAGGTTTTTAAACAGAGGTTGACAATGGCTATCTGTCAGTGATTCCTGCTCTGCAGGGTGGCCCTTGGGGCCCCTTCCAACTCCGCAATAACCGTGACAAGAGAAAACAATACGCTGTTGCCATATTCTCTGTTGTTTCTTTTAGTACCAAATTTCAGCGATGCTAATTTGAGGTTTTAAACTAAAATAGGAAAATACTGACATTCTATAAAGTGGTATCCCATTCAGAGTTGCTTCTCACACTTGAGATTTGAAAAGTGCGACCTGTGTGTGCGTGCCCATCTGCTCTTCACAGAGTAGTTTTGAGTACAGTGGTACCTCAGGTTACATACGCTTCAGGTTACAGACTCCGCTAACCCGGAAATAGTGCTTCAGGTTAAGAACTTTGCTTCAGGATGAGAACAGAAATTGGGCTCCGGTGGCACGGCAGCAGCAGGAGGCCTCATTAGCTAAAGTGGTGCTTCAGGTTAAGAACAGACCTCCGGAACAAATTAAGTACTTAACCTGAAGTACCACTGTAGCTGTATCCAACCTGCAGTGCTCGCTGCAGTTGTTTACATTAATGTAAGGTATGTAACCTGTCCCCAATATGCACTTAATTCCAAGTTTCTTTGTGCTGAGGTTTATACTGCTTTCAGGAAGAAGTAATGTCCAGGCAGTTACAGTGACACATGGCAAATGGGACAGAAATGTCCTACAATATGCAACAGGAATACAACAATACATTAGTGTTCCTGGTTTGGTGGAGGGCAAAGTGGTTGCGCAGCAGCATCAATGGAGGCATGCAGTGACGAGTTGTTGCTCTAAGCCAGAACTGGGGTTTGTTCTCTGAGGAATGACTGGTGGTGATAGTTTAAGTATGATTCTATTTGCTGGTTGTGTGTGTTTGTGTTTGCCTCCCAAGTGACGATGGAATAGCAATTACAAAGAAATATTCAAGTTAAGATTTAACTAGGACAAAAAAATGCTGGGTCCTGAAAGCTGTTTTGCATTTCCTCGGTATCAAAAGATTTGAAAATGGTCCCATGGCTCTCTGATCTAAGACTGACAGCCACATCTGCATCTCTTTGTGCTGTAGCTGAAGGCTTCTCTCTCCACAAGCTGGAGGAATTTTCACACAAGGTTGATTCCCTACTACCCTATTTTTCAGAGGGAGTGTATGAAAAATATGCAAGTGCTATCCAGCTTTCAGAGCTCACATTTCACAAAGAGAACCACAGAATGCCTTATAAAATAAGGAAAGAACATTTCAAGTGTGTATCTTTTACCAAATCTCTTGACCTTGATTCACCTTTTTTAGCGGGGTGGGGGGGAAGCTTACAGTTGAATTCATTAAATAAACTTGTAGCCATGAAAGACCCCTCTCTTAAAGAGAAGTGGTCAGAATGAATATTTTAAATAACTAGTAGTTTAATAAAATGGCATATCTTGGTATACAAAAGTTGCTACATATGCAACTTACGTAGTGCTCCAGCTGCACTCCACAATGTATTGGATATCAGCAACTGGAGCTTACATGTGTTGCTCTGAACAGAGGTAATAGATAATTTGTAATAATATTATTGGTATTGGAGCTGGGCGATAAATCAAGGAATCATCTGGAACTGTTATGGCTTCTAGATCATGATATTGGCTTCACACTTTTTGAGCTGCCAATGCATCATGGCTCTACATACAGCACTCCTCACTCCCGTCTCCCTGCGTGCACTGTGCTGGCCGTGGCTGGGGAGCCACAACGTACCTGCAGCTCAAAAAGTCCAGCCATGTGTAGGCTGTGCGCCTGCTGCCGCCTCAGGTGAGCTGGAAGCGGGCTTCCTTAAAATACTCCACAGAGGGGTGGGTGGGAGGCTGCCTCCCACCAGTGGAACAGTTTAAGGAAGCCCCCCACCTCTGCCTCATGTGAGCTGGAGGGGGGGGCTTGATCAACTTGAGGGGTATGGGAAGCTGCTCACTTACTGTAGTTTTCGCTCTATAGGACGCACCCGACCATAGGACGCACCTTGTTTTAGAGGGGCAGAACAAGAAAAAATAAATCTCCCCCTTCCATTTCTCCTCCCGCTTCGCTGAAGGGGCACTGTGCAGCTCTCCCTCTCTTCTGAAGCCAGGAGTGTCTTACTTTCCCGGCTTCAGCAAAGGAACCCGAAGCAGCTATCCCTGAAGCTTCAGCGAAAGCAACATGAAGCCTCCGGAGCGTGGAGGGAGCGCTCCCTCTGCGCTTTGGAGGCTTCGCGTTGCTATTGCTGAAGCCAAGGAGCCTGCATTCGCTCCATAGGACACACACACATTTCCCCTTCATTTTTGGAAGGGAAAATGTGTGTCCTATAGGGTGAAAAATATGGAACCTTATCAAGCCCCTCCCCAATGTTCTTGCTCACACAAGCCAGAGGAGTGTGGGGCTGGGTTATGTATCTCTGCTCCTTCTTCCTCCCCTAAGGTGGGAAGGAAGAAGCAGCCGAGATACATTTCAGACATCATAATATATCAGTAAATTGTGGTATTTAGTCGCTGATATATCATGATGTTAAAAACCAGGTATCGCCCAGCCTTAATCAGTACTGATGTATAACCAGCCCTTCCATATTATTATTATTATTATTATTAATTTATTAGTTATACCCCGCCCATCTGGCTGGGCTTCCCCAGCCACTCTGGGCGGCTTCCAAAAGAATATTAAAATACTGTGATACATCAAACATTAAAAGCTTCCCTAAACAGGGCTGCCTTCAGATGTCTTCTAAAAGTCTGGTAGTTGTTGTTCTCTTTGGCATCTGGTGGGAGGGCGTTCCACAGGGCGGGTGCCACTACCATAAAGAAACTTAATTTGTTATGCATAGATTTAAGATGCCTAAGCTAACTGTTTGACACCACATCTGTGGAACTGAATAATCTATTTTGTTTCAAAATAAGCTCTTAATAACTCACGGCTCTTCCTTCTTTTCTGCAGAGCACATAATTGAAAACAGTCAATATAAGGAAAACAAGTTCTTCAGAGCAGTAGATACAACGGTGGAAAGAGCTACTGTCACAGCAACTTAAAAAGTCAGGATTGTGAAAGCGTCTTTTCAGAAGCTGTGCGCAGAAGGGGTTTTAAACTCAAATGTATGTTAACAAAACAAAAGTCGATATTTCTAGTCACTCCTTGATCTCTAACCACAAGATGGCAGTTTGGCCACATGATATTCTCTTGTCTTTCATGTTCAGTATGTATGCTGATGTTTTGTGTTTCTTTCCCCTGAACTGGATTAAACATCTATTGGAAAGATCATCCTACCAGCATTTCCTGTATAGTCCATCTTCTTCAGCTGTTAGCTTGGTTTACAGTGAATATTTAATGCACCAGTAAAGGCATTTTGTATGCACTATGGGACTTTATCCTGTCAAATGAAATTATGTACCACTGTTTTGTAAGAAGAACCAATGCACAACTCCAGTTGCTGTGCACAGAAGGGCAGCTAGCAGCCTTGCTGTATAGGAAAGAAGAGAAACACACACACACCAAGCAAAAAGGTTTGTTTGTTCGCTTGGTATGTTAGCAGAGCAATATGGCACAATGATGTTCAGGAAAGGGACTATTGATGTTCTTGGCATGTGTGAAGGGCACCAAAACAATGGGATCATAACCTAAATTCATTGTGTGATTTCAACTGGAAAAATGTTACCTCTATAAACAGGAAGTACAGCTGACTCTCCTGTCCCACCACCAATTTGATATGAAAACTCTCAGCCTGCCATACACTAACATTCTCTGGCAGTGTTCAGATACTGACTGTTTTAATTTAGTATATATTACGAATAATAATATAGCACCCTTCAGTTATATTCCTAGGGCACTTTACAAAGAAACAAAGCTAAATACCAGAAAAGCAGCCCAGAATGTTTAAAACTGCATCTGAAAAGCCTGGGGATATTTTTTAAATACAGTGGTACCTCGCAAGACAAATGCCTCGGAAGACGAAAAACTCGAAAGACGAAAGAGTTTTTCGTTTTTTGAGTTGCTTCGCAAGACGAATTTCCCTATGGGCTTGCTTCGCAAGACGAAAACGCCTTGCGAGTTTGTTTCCTTTTTCTTAAAACCGCTTGAAGAGGTGCAGTTGGGACTGACCGTGCTTCGCAAGACGAAAAGACTCGCGGAACGAATTAATTTCGTCTTCCGAGGTACCACTGTATCCTACCTGGAACTACAGGGGCAATAAGCTGCTGTGAGCAGCATCCAAAGAATGTTTTTGGAAATGTTATTTTCCCCCTCCCATTTTTGGCTATGCAAAAATGGTGCAAAATAAATTTGTCTAGACTGGAGAACCAATGTGAGCCCACCCTCTGGTTGGTGTCTCATTTTACATCAGTGAAAGGGTCTTACGCATGTAGCCAGAAGCATCTGATAAAGAGGAACAACCAGCAAGGTTATGTAGAAGTAGTTCTTGTTATCACAATGGACTTCACTACTATGGAACAGGAGGGCCCTAAATGACTAGTTATTCTCACAATGGGGGGGGGGGAATATAATGGAGACCGTTTCCAAGCACATTTATGTAAATTATATTCTAATTCTCACGTTCGACTTTTACCTAGCCTGAGGATAATGTGTAGCCTCTTTAAGCCTGCATATAAACCACATGCATCACACAGCATAGCAGGGCTTTACTTTAGAGGAGCCTCCAGCTGCCCCTGCCCATGCTGGAATTACACAGGCCCTCACCACTTCTTCATACATAGGCCGACTGTAAATGCACCCTTCTAAAAAACAGTGCAAGAACAATTGGGTGTGTGTCCCCTACAATGTTAGACATTTCAATGTGTTAGCTGGGGTAGGGTGGGGAATCCTCACAATTGTGGCTTGTCTCATTTCCCCCAATGTGCAGGTTGTAATGGATCAGCAGGATCTCATCCTGCTATTCCTTTACAATGTGTGAATAGTGCAAAGGAGTGACAACCTTGAAATGCTAGCAACTCTGTGGGAAACTCCTTCTGTACACCTTCAGATCAAGAGCTGCATTTACAGAACAGAGTTTAGCTTGTATACTAAGCTTTGCTGTCATTCCACCATCATTCCACCTTTTTTTTTTAAGGGAATACAAGTAGTATTTCACCTTTTAATTTACTAATACCTGTTTTGAGGAATTCCTTTGGAGGTGGGGGCAGAAACAGGCTAGCGTCTCCTCTGGTTTGTCTAGCAACATAAAGCCTTCCAGTGCACCACATTCTTCAGTTAAAATGATAATAATCCACAGCTTCCTTCAGATTCAACAGCTTCAAGTTTTCCTCAAACTGTCCACCTGTCAAATCCTGTCAAAACAAAAGATCAATTAGTTGAATCTGTCTGACATACTTAGATTTCAAAGATCCTTCTTTACAGGAGTGTATACGGTTGGTTTTCTTTTTGTTTGTTTGTTTGGTTGGTTGGTTGTAAGTCACTCTGGGTTGATGTGGGCAAGTTAAGAGATACCGATAATAGTTTGCTCTCTCTTCCTTCTCACCCCTCGCTTCTTTTCCTGCCCCGAAACTATGTAAATCCTCTAGCATGAAACCACATCATTTCCGTGATCCAAGCATACAATATTAATGTTTAGTCACAGCAACAGTCATTGTCAGTTGAACTGAGTCCAATACGGGTGTGTAGGATTCTCTTCCTAACATGCTGAGCTTGTAGGAACATTTTGACTACAATCACACTGCAAAGTCCAATAATTTAAGGACTTAAAACTTGAGCATTTCCCATTTCATGCCCTTTTACTGTATGGGGGATACCTGCATATCTTACTGGTACTCCTGAAGGGAATTTATTGTCAGTCCAGGATATTGGGGAGGGGGATGCAAGTCTGAAATAAATTTGATCCACGTTATAACCATTACTATCTATTAATAGAGGTTTCATTATTCCAAATAAGAAATGACCACAGAGCATAGCCAGGGGCTTCCAGCCAATGGGTCATATAATATGACCAATGGGTCATATAAATACTGGCTTATCAGAGCTCATCAGGTCTCCCATCCCTCTTGACCAGCGGTTCTCAACCTGTGGGTCCCCAGATGTTGTTGGACTACAACTCCCATCATCCTTGAGCTCTGGCCTTGCTAGGTAGGGATGATGGGAGTTGTAGTCCAACAACATCTGGGGAGTCTTGACACTTGCACATGCTAATGACATTGCTGTCCCCCACCTCCTGGACATATAGAACTCTACATATTCTGTGACCTACCCCATGTCCTTTATGGAGTAATGTAGGGGGAGGGAAGACTTACACTGCTTTGATGCTTTGTAAAGGCAGATTCCTTGTGCTTGAACAGTATCAGCATAAACCTTAGAATGTGCTGTAGCACAGTTCTGATCAGGCACTATCCCTTCCCGTGAATGACTTGGGGGTGGGATTCCATCTGTTGCAGAACAGGTAACAGCAAATGTCCCAGCACCTGATGTTCCGCTATACCCAAACAACGACGGTGGATTCAATACTAGGTAATAGGTAGGTCAAAGAGAATGCAAGGCCCTTAATTTGACCAGGAAGTGAGCAACACCAGCTTTCATGGTGATAGTGATTTCAACAGAGTGCATAAAAGCAAGTAGGATAGCGAAGGGTAGAGGTTAAAAATGGACAAGAGATGGGCTAAGGTGAAGGAAAATCTATTGCTATTACTGGAACTACTGTCTTGCAGATGAGGACCTAGACCTACGGGGGGGGGGGGGGGACAACAACCCAATAGCAGAACTACATTTTTGACCCACAGATGCTACTTTTCAAGCGACTTAAATAACATTCTGATGACAGCTCAACATATTAGTGATTTGGTGGATTTTGCATAATGAATGGGTTCTTTATTGAGAGCTGCTTTCACCAAGCAACTAGACTATTAACTCTGGCTACTGGTGATTCCTCCAAATCCTACCTACTGTACGAAGAGGAACTTTGTGCCTACTTGCCATCCTGCACAGTCTAATGTGATGATACCCTCCACCCAACCTTGTGATTGGCAAGAAAAGCAGATGACATCATTCGCAACTTCAGCGTTTCTCTTGAGCCTTTAATTTCAGGGTGCTTGTAATTTATGTTTCCAGTGGGATTAGCCTTAAATAATACTCCATCATTAAGATTAGTAACAACAAAGGAGCTACTGCTTCTGAGTATGAATAAAGGGTAATGTAACACTTTTGAAAAGTAGGACACTAACATGAAGCTATGCCTTAATTCGATAGTCCCAAAGTGCATGCAAATTCCACAGATGTCAGGAGAACATACCTGCATGGAAGCCTTTACAAAGCTGGATTCTAGTTGCTACTTGGAGATCCTACAGCAATATCCACCACTTAACAAAGCGTGTTCCCGTATTAAACCATGGCATGAGACGGTGAGCCTTCTCTCTTAACACAATCCTTACAGAGCTGCATACAATATCTTCAACCTAAAAACCTTTTGAATCACAGAATTCAAGACATTGTGCCACCTCAAAAATCTGCCCTATTATTAAGCTTCAACTGCGTGGACAAAGAACTGGAAAAGTTGGGTGATGATTGTGCACTTCTCTCTCTGAATTTGACCAAACACAAAAGGAGTGCAGAGTCAAACTGGATTAAGGGCAATAGCAAAAAAATATTCTGCTTTGTAAGTGGATAGACTTTAAAGACATGCACAATGAAACATGGAGAGCAACATTCTCTGCTTGATCCAGCTGAAACCCTTTGCCTTCACCCTTTGCTGAATACTTTTTTTACTGAATACCCAGTAGGGTGTGCACTGGGTAATTCTTCCTACCAAGGAAGACTTTAAAGAGAATGCCAAAACAAGCTAGCCAGGAGCTGCTTTCAGGATGGAAGGTGTGCCGCACAGCTGGCAATTGTAGAAGTTCCACCCATAGGTTTAAACTGTTTCCAAAGCAAACAGCCCAGGCCTTACAGCCATCCAAAGCTAAAAGAGAGCCTGTTTCTCACATCTTAACACATAATTTCTGACAGACCATTCATTCCTGGGGGTGGAAAAACCCTATTTCTCTCAGCCCAAAATGCAGATACTTGCTTCTGGATAATTTCGCCAGGACAGCCAGGTTCCCTCAAAGACAGAGTCTTAATGAGATTCTCCATTGCTAAGTATGTTATTCACAAAGACCTTACAACTTAGTGAGGCCTGCCAGTTTGGTGACACAAAGCCAGATAGCCTTGTGAAGTGAAACTCAGTGAAGATGAGAGTGTGGCAACATGACCAAGTCTGTTGACCTTTTAAAGCCTTGGTCACTCCCTGTCTATAAGAACAGAATTCAGGGATTCTCTACATGTGGTAGCCTATAATTCCATAGCAAGGACTCTTGATATTGGGGTTCCTGCGACAACTTACTCGCTGAACTAGACACAAACCAAAACTGGGGCAGAATGGAAGCAAAAGCTGTATTTTTATTAACAAACTCAACGAGGGATGAAGCTTGATGGTTTCACTATTAAAGGCACAGTAAGAAACACAGTTTCGGGTTTACACAATAACTTTACTTACAATTCCCCATACAGAACTTCTATTAAATCTATTTCATCCTCGTATGGCTATCCACTTTTACTCTGCCCATAAAACACCTCTAGCACTTTTCTAGGTTCTTTTCCCTCATGTGAGGAAACTGAACTGCTTTATTCTGCTTCAAAAACCCCTCAGCAGGCCCTGCCTGCCAGTTAAGCTGTCAAATTCTCCTTTTACCATCCACATCTCCTGATTGGCCATTTCTCTTCCCTGTAATGATTGACTAAGAGTCAATCACAAGCCCCTTTAAGTCTGAATACTGCACATTCTGTGCTGTCATGGAGGCACGCCACATACCTGGGCGAATGCCCATAAAATTGCACCCCACCACTCCTGTGGTGCAGCTCTGCAATCTATAGGGGTGCAATTGGCCCTGGAGTTTAGGGGCCCAGTTATAGACTCATACTAAACCATTAATAAAACCTAACAATTCCATTAGTCTCAGCCAGTGCTGCATTAACTATTTATAGATCAACACACTCCTGTGACCTTTTCGTAGTTCACACCCTTGTTACTACATGACAGTAATCTGGCATAGCTTCCACTTCTGAACTGGCAAGATAAATGGAGTGAGTGAGTGCCTAGTCATTCTGTGCTTTTAAGCTTCTACCGTAATTTCTGAGGCCCAAAGCAGATGGGGGGGCGGGAGGAGATGCTGAATAAAAACTGGCCGGGGGGGGGGGAATCTCAGCTACTTTCATACTGAAAAAGTATGTGACAAAACAAAATCTAGCCTATGATATTTAAAAGGAAACTTGGTGGAAATTATGCAGAAAGGAAGGGCGGTGGCAGGAACAAAAACAGTATAACTGGCACTTGGAAATTACGATTTATAGATATTAAAAATTATGTCCCCCTGCTCCCCTGCCCATTAGCAAGGGAGATTACGATGGAAGCAATGGCAGAGCACATGCTCTGCACGTACACAGCCTTAGGTATAAATCCCTGCCATCTCCTATTCAAAAGATGTCTTTGTAGCAGGACTCGGAAAGCCTTCCGCCTTTGCCCTTGAAGAGCCATTGCTTATCCCAGCATGTAGTGAGCAGGATCAGCTGGGTTCATGATAATCAGCAGGGTTGCATGGTTCTCATCCCTGGGCTTGGGGCTGCATAGCTAATGGATCGAGATGTAAAGTATTCCATGAGATCTAACCTGCAATGGAAGGTTTGGAAGGAAATGCACTTGGTACAGACACCTCTGCATCTGGACCAGGACCCTGCTAAGACTATATGGCTAACAACGCTGGAAGTGCTAGAGATGTTCAGGATGCACAAGGCTGGCTATCCAGGCTTCACTAGACCCTCTTCCCCAGGCACCTCCTAAGGAGTTATCACTGATTTCTATGTAATTAAGCAGTATAGTTTTTACTGTGGGTGGAATAACTTGATAAATCCGGAAATGGGGTGGCCATGCTGTGTATGCTTTTTAACCTACTGGTAGTAAAATATAAATGTGGCAGTCGCATGTGAATGCATAACCCAGATGACGACAACAACAACAACAAATCAATCAATCACTTGCTACTGCCTTCCACGTTTGGCACATTGCAGTTAAAAATACAGATGATAGATGTGACCAAATCCAGGACTGATTTGGGTCATGTGAGTGTCCTAGTATACCAAAACCATACAAGCTTAAGGCACCTGATTAAAGGTCAGATCAGAGCTTTCCAAACTTTTCATGTCCATTACATACTTTTTAGGCATGCATCATTTTGTGACACAGTAATTCAATTTTACTAGCAAACTGGAGGTTAAACTAACCCCTTTCCAGCCCTGGGAGGAGCATGGGGAGCATTCACGCAAGGTACCTATACACTGCAGCCAACACACTTAACGTGTCGCGACACACAGTTTGGAAAGCTCTGGGTCGGATCATGCAGCGACCAAGGAGACTACAAGGTTAAGCTGTATGATACATGGCCCAGTGGGCATAAGCAGGGATCAAACAAAAGGAGGGTAGAGAAAGCAAACACCACACGGAATCTGGGGAATGTTTTAAAACTGAAATTAACAACTCACACCACCACATCTGCCAAAAATATTTTAAAAACCTAAGTCCTCTTTATCTTCATCTATCATATACGAGCTATGCTGCTTCTCATCAAATGAACACTTATGTGCAATTCTGACTTTATTTTACTACCAGAGAACTCACGTCTCTTCCATCTGCAGCAGTTTTAGTACTCATTCCCTTTCATTAGTATGTCTCGACTTTTTCAGAATCCTCTCCAGGTTGCCAGCATGTTTCTTGAACTGTGGTGTCCAAAATGGAACATTGCAAAGCAACTGTACCATTGCTTGCCCAATGCAGCAAAGTCCTGGTTTGCAATACTATCTCCTAGATAAGACGCTGAAGTTTAAATGCAGCTTATAATGTTTGCAGCTTTTGTGCCGCAACATCGCAGGGCTGAATCTGGCTTCCCACTACTCATTGAATAAGGCTGCCTGCCTGTGGCATTTTTCCCTCTTTTGCCCCTCTCCCTCCAAACACTCCCTGCTGTCCTTTGTCTGCAGGGCTCACTGTGTGCTGCATCTCCCCCTTCATCTCTTTCAGGAGTGTCAGCAGAGGCTGGGGAGGAGGAAGGGCTCATGTATTTGGGGGAAATTAAATACACAGCCGTGTGGTGGGTTTGTTTTTCATCTCCTCTTTCATATGTGGCCTGTGCAGAAACGAAAGTTCAAGGGGCCCAGAAATACATCTCGGTCTGAATCCTCGGATTTATCCTTAGCCTGCATTATATCACCATAGAGCAACAAAAGTTCAACTTCTCTCAGCAAGTTTTAACCAGTTTAGAAACCATTTCCTCTGCCATCAGGCCTGCAAAGAGGGGACTCTTCCAACCCTTAGAAACCACAAGTCACTTCTTCTTGCTGGTAAAGAGAGGCGGGATGAGGTTTTCAGCTCAAACTGGATGCGAAGCAAAACAAGGTCTGCTTCATGCAAAGTGAGGACGGAGGGGAAACAGAAGAAAGGCATTTCCAGTTGGCAAGTCATATAGCTGCTGTGAAGCGTTTTTTAAAGGGGAGTTTAAAAATTCCTGACATGAAATGCAAAGGGTAACTCTCAATGCAACCAAAGTTTTAAGCAGTAATCAAAAAAGCGCCTTCTTGTTGTGCATTCTCTGAATTGACCTATGCTCATCTCCAAGGCATTCTACCAATATTCGATAACCATCTGTGTCTTAGTATACTATTAATCACGTTTCATAGGTGATATAAACAAGTTTTTCAACATTTTATAGACAAATGATTAAAAATTTGCATTAAACCAAACCAAGGTGATGGACAATATTCTATGTATGTATACATAAGAATGAATAGAAATTGGCGTTTTTTGGACATCAGTGTGGTGTGAGGGTGGGAGAGGCTGTTTCCATGAATTTCTGCAGGCTCCCAGAAACAACATTTGTCCTCTTCCCACTTCTCAACACCCATTCCACTCTTGCAATTGCTGGCCACATGACCTGGAAGCTGTATGCCGGCTCCCTTGGCCAATAAAGCGAGATGAGCGCCACAACCCCAGAGTCGGTCATGACTGGACCTAATGGTCAGGGGTCCCTTTACCTTTTTAACCTTATATAATGCTCCGAGTGTTCAAAGTGCTTCACATACACTATGGCAAATGAATCCTGGACAGCAGGTATACATTATCCCTCATACTGCAGAGGCTGAGAAATTGCGAATTGCCTAATGCTATGCAGTGAAATTATGTCTTTTATAAGACTTGAATCAGGGACACTTGCATCAGTTCTTACCTAGGAGGAGGAACATTTTGGTTTAACTCTACTACCTGCCTGCTGGTGCAGGTCTGCTTGGCAACATCAGATGAAAAATAAGCTGATCCAGTTTAGGTGAAATGTTCAGAGTGGGGGGGAAGGGCACCCCATCTATGAGTAGCAGGATAATTTGCACAACGTTAACTATCACATCCCCATCACTAAGGAGAGATATGCAACTTTAATGAAAATCATCACCTTGCCAACAAAGGTCCGTATAGTTAAACCTATGGTTTTCCCAGTAGTGATGTATGGAAGTGAGAGCTGGACCATAAAGAAGGCTGATCACCGAAGAATTGATGCTTTTGAATTATGGTGCTGGAGGAGACTCTTGAGAGTCCCATGGACTGCAAGAAGATCAAACCGATCCATTCTGAAGGAAATCAGCCCTGAGTGCTCACTGGAAGGACAGATCCTGCAGCTGAGGCTCCAATACTTTGGCCACCTCATGAGAAGAGAAGACTCCCTGGAAAAGACCCTGGTGTTGGGAAAGATTGAGGGCACAAGGAGAAGGGGATGACAGAGGATGAGATGGTTGGACAGTGTTCTCGAAGCTACTAACTTGAGTTTGACCAAACTGCGGGAGGCAGTGGAAGACAGGAGTGCCTGGCATGCTCTGGTCCATGGGGTCACAAAGAGTCAGACACGACTAAACAACAACAGGTAGTGGTTTCCCTCTCACAGTGCAGGGCAAGAATTAAACCTCAGAGGCCATGTAAATCATTCCTCCCCTGCTGATTTCTCAAGAAAACAAAACAGATTTTAGAGCAACCCAGGCAAAATTGTAGTGGCTAATGACATAGCTTCCTTCACCCACCTTAGTGTCACTATTCACGAAGTTAGGAAAAGACACCTTGTAACACCAGAAAAGTGAGTCCTAAAATGCATCCTCTTAAAAAGAGATGTTTTTATTTCATTAATGCATGCATTTTTATTCTCCTCTTCAGTAAAAAAAGAGGACTTCTAGAGCAGCTTACAAAGATGAGAAATACCATAAGACAGTCCCTGGGCTTATGATAGAAAAGACACAAAAGGAAAAAGGGGGTTGGGGGAGGAAGGACGCATTATTTATACAGAATTGGTTTTTTTGAAAAAATGCAACTGCAGCTGCAGCTCTCAATAACAAATGAGTTTGCTTGGGTGAGTGGTTTTGATATGGTGCTTTTCTAGGTAATTTAAAACTTTAGCATTCCTCTTTCTGTGTGTTTCTGACATGACTGAGCACCACTTGAAGGCAGCAAAGAACGCCCTGGCTTACCAGGTGGGCTTCAGTCAACAATAAATATAAAGCCAGTAGTGGTGCAGCCCTGGCCCAAACCCTCAATTTCACACTTCCTTTTACCTGCCAATATGAGGACAAAAGATTGCCCCAAGTTGGGACAAACGAAACCAAACTAGTAATAATTGTGTGCTTTATTGCAACTGAAAGCACAACTTTTAATTTGGTGTGGATTCCACACGCTTGCCTTAGATAATGAAATTATACTCACCAACTTGACACAAATAATGAAAGGTGGGGAAGCATCTCTGAAATGTAGGATAGGGATTCTGGGCTTGGGATTTTCCTGCGGAGAGAGAAGCACGTTTCTTGTTAGCTTATATCCCATAGCTGCATTGCAGCCCACTAAACTGAATGGTGTAATTCCTGCCCTAGTTTGGGTTCTGTGATCGCGAACTGCCCTGTGCACTACAGTGGTGCATTCTGCTTGTGCCTCTTCCCCCTCCTTGGCTCACATGCAACAGTTTAGTTTTGCTCTCCCTAGCTTATCCTCACCGGAGCTAAGTGGAAATACTCCTATCTCCAGCACTGTCATTTTGAGAGGAACCAGCATTTAGGGTTCCTACCCACTCCCATAAAAAGATAGAAATTATACCCCCATAGATATCTCACTTTCCTCAAAATATTGTTTTAGCCTCTGCATATGAAGTCCTGGTCCCTCGTTAAGCAGGCAGCAAATTCCCATTGATGCCAGAATGAGCAGAATCCAGCCCCAGAAGCAGCATCCTTCCTTTCGCTGGCCTAATTTATTGACATAACAGAAGCTAATTCACAACCTACCTTCTCTCCCCCGTCCCACAAAAAAAACCCCACCCGGTTTCCCCTCTTCTACTGTATTAATTTTACAGCCTCCCATTCAGGGTAACTGTCTGGCAAAGAAGAGGAAAAGCAGCAGGAACTGGATTTCCTAGTGGGAAATGTTCTGTTTAGAAATTTAGTTTTGCTTCTCATTCTTCGCCATTCTGTATTTCTAAGGCAATCTTTTCATTCTGAATAGTTCATTCTCTTCTGACTATTCACTCTCACCCAAGATGACAGCCATTCATAAGGAGAGTGAAGGCTGCCAGCTAGTGTTCAGGAACGGGACAGAGAGCCCTTCATTCTACTATGGGCCACTGATTTGGTAACAAACCAAAACCTCCATTTCTTTGTAAGGTTGTTTAGAAAGCTGCGCTAAGCCGGCCAATAATCTCAAATCAATGTTCATATTACAAGATTAAATATCAGCTTGCATGGATGTCCCCTTGCTTGCCAAATGCGCTGTGGGATCTGTTCCCATCCTGCAGCCCTTCTCAGAATCTAGCTCAAGTCTAGGATCTCATGGGCTTAGAGTCCTTAGAAGCCAAATATCTCTTTCAAAAAAAGCAAACCACCATCACCACCACCTCCCGCCTCCAGGTTTCATGACTGGCAAGACCAGCTTGGAAAAAAATATAAGCAGTTTCTGCTCGAGTTTAGAAACAGGAGCCGTGTGTTTCTTTCTAGTAGCTGAGATGATTCCCCCCCCCCCCTTTTGACATCTATCACAAAGTACCCTACCATTTCCTTTTCTACTTCAACAGCTAAGGGGCTGACATATAAATCCAAATTCTACAGTGGTTCCCAATTTTGCAGCCCAAATAAAGCAGGCAACATAGAGAATTTTAGCAATATATCCCAATTTGTATATTTAAATGCAACAGCAGTTACGTTTTCTGATTTTGTATATTTTGATGCAATAGCAATTACGTCTTCTGAGTCTAACATTTATGCTTCTCCATGAGGGATTTGCAACTTCTCTCACAACTATATTAAGAGTTAAAGAGCTGGTGATGATGCATTTTTAGACATTGTTCCTCCACAGTGATTAGACAGAAATTCAGAACATGCATTTATCGGGACAGCTACCAACCTTAGATTCTTCATAAGTATAAAATCCTTTTGAGATTTTATTTGTATCCACATCACAAAATGCAGTCACCTAAAGGAGACCAGAAAGAAAAAAAATTAGGGCAACAGTTGATCAAGTGTTATTTAGCAACAATGGGGATATTGAACCTATTTCATTTAATTGTTGCACACATCTCTCTGTGTGTGTGCATGCGTGTGTGTGCACGCACACACTACTAGGCTGTTTTAATAGTAGTACAAAACAACAGTTCCATAATAAGTGAGCGTGAATCACAATGAGCAACAATTTGCTTGTATACAAGAGTCACACAGCAATGAGCATATTTACTTGGATAACGTAAGCAAGTCTAGAGGCAGGGGTGTCTGTAGGTGTTTAAAATTAAAATTAATGAACCAAGCTATTTCCTCCATGCTGTTGCCAGGTCCTAGTGAAAGACACCATGTAAAACACAGTACAAGTTAAGGCTACAATGATGGGCAGTGATGACAGGAACTGGCCTTTAAGTTATCTTAACTATTGCCCAAATGTCAGAGACCATACACACAGCGCCCCAACCAAGTTGCTAAAAAATGGTCAAGATCAACAAAATTTCTCCTTCCACACACTACTCCCATGGGCATCTATGCCCAGCTTAAAGTGGCCACTTTAGCAGTTTAAAATCCATCTGCTAGCAGGATGGAAGATTGATGAGCTCTCAACCCAGAGCCAAGAATATTAGAAAATGTATTCTGAAAAAAAGCAAAACCGAGGAAAGAGAAGCTACATCTATCGGAGGAGGGAATAAACTGTTTCAACTTAAAGTTGGTTCTATCAAAATCGTATCAATTTATTGAAAGCATTTGTATATTCGCCTTTCTGGGTTGTTTTTTTTTTTTTAAGCACACACAACTTACAACGAAACAGTAAAGCGATTAAGATGGTGTGATAACTCCAAGATGGAACATGATGTTTTTGCAGAATCACACAGGGATCTACAAAAAAAGTTCAGTAATGCAGTATTTATAGATCAGGCTAAACAAGATGTGTAATAAAGGGTGCTAACAGCCATCTCTGAAGTCTTGCTTTGCCATCTAGGCTTGTATGTTTAGTATTTATTCACTCAATTTTTTACCTTATTTATTGCTGTAGATCTGACCGAGAAGACGACTTATAATAAAAACCAGAAAATAATGAATATAGAATGCAAATAGTGGTGTGTTTGGTTAAGGTTTGTAGTACCTGAATAAATAACAAGAAACTCCCTTTTGACACAGGTGAAAGAGAAGCCTCCAATTTCTATACAGTTTTGCTTGGATTAATGGTGCACTTTTTTTTTTTTAAGGGCCAGCACTTGTGAAACACATCATTGTTATTCCCATTTTCACATAGGAAGAACTGAGGCTGAGAGATCAACTTGGCCGCAATCCAGGCCTCCCAGATCCAATTTACAAAACTGAAGTTAGAGCACTAATATTTGGCATAACATTGAAAAAAACAAAAACCCAACATAGCACTTGATGACTATTTCTGTCAGTAAAAAGAAGTGAAAGCAACCTACAATACACAATCAGATGTATGAAAGTCTAAATATGAGGCCTCTGTATGCATAATTTTCATTCTTTGGTAGCACAGAAACTGTTTAAAATAGTGCACAAACAGTCTCGGAATAGGTACTTCCTGCACTAACCTATATCCCACATGGGTGGTCTAGTCTTAAGATGCTTATTTTTGTGCCATCACTATTTACCTTTTAATTAGAAGGGGGGGAAGAGTCATGTAGCAAGAATTTATGCCTAATTGTTTATGCAATAAACAGAACTCTGGGTAAGGGCTTACACAAACTGCTAACTTGAAAATACTAGGATTGAGCTATACACTTTATTTATTTCCCTCCCATCAGTAGGCCCCTATGTCTTTTATGAAGACTGCATGAAGTATTGCATAATATATACCAAGAAGGCAAATGTTCTAACAATCAGAAAACACAATATTCCAGGGAAAGGGTCATAATTCCACAGCTCCTGCAATGCCTATACGATCTCATGTTGAGTGAAAAACGGTGTCTGGTATATTGAGCAGACACTGCTCTTGGCAGACACCAATGAGCTTGACTGCCTCCGGTCCAACTGCAAAATCATCTGAAATAGCCATGCTTTTGTGGGGAGGGGAAGTGGAAACCAGGATTCTAAATCAGAGACAGGGAACCTTTGGTACTTCAGATGTTACTGGATTACAGTTCCCATCATCCTTGACTATTGGCCATGCTGATGGGAACTGGAGTCCAGCAGCATTTAAGGGGACCAGGTTGCAAACTGTCTGCTGCAGAAGAAACTATGGCCATGTTTTCTTATTGCCCAGTCCAACTTCCTTCCATAATCTCCCCACCCCTTTTGTTTGATGTGGAAGGATTCAGGAATCAGGTACATATATATGTGCATGGAAACCCAGGCCCCATGTGCACTAGCTGCTCTTGAGATAGTCATATGATTAAGTGTAAAACTCTGGAGAGTTTTTTTCAGCCAGTTCAACTGAATGTGCATAGCTCTTCAGACTTTCAATGTAACTGCACGAAGATTGTAAGAGTAGCTGGTTGCCTGTGTTGGGGCCAGAGCTTGCATTTGTGCATTTGGGCAAAAGCCCAGGAAGTGTGCACAGCATTTCCTGTCCTTCTGATATGCATTATTTTATCCATAAACTCACAGAATAAACTTTAAACAAGTCTGAAAAAAATCCAATTGCATAGTATCTCCAGTACAGAAAACTTTATGGACTTGCACGTTCCCATATGTGTAGCCTATGTTGCTTATGTTGTGCTTTTCTCATTAAATCTGCTTGCGCTGAATCAATAAGGGGAATAAGCTCATAAAAGTAACCCAAACATTCACGATGCTGAAGCTGGACTGACAAGCAAAAAGCAGACAAAACAGACCCTTTAAGCATCCAGTAAAAATCTGGGTTTCTATCTACAGCTGCAACCTTGAGGTGAATCGGATGTGTGCATTTTTAAAAAAACAAAAAGGGTCTGTTCAGCTTCACTCTTGCAGAAATGTTATAACTTTGCCCTGTCAATCCCTTGAATCTGAGAAAGGTACAGCTAGGAAGCTGGGCTTCCTTAAAACTGCTCAGACATGAAGCCCATAAAACTGAACGTTAAAGCAACAGTCCATGGCATTATGTAGGATGGTCCCCAGTTAACAGGGTGTGGGAGACAAAGGTGCCCTGACTGCCAAGGTGTGTCTTTTGTAGTGTTTGATGTGGGTGGGAACCAGGTTGATTCCTCCTGTTGTTGTTCAGCAGGGTCTTCAAACTAGAGTTTCTTCTCCTATCCAGGCTACCCTCAGACATGAAAAGGCACCTACACAGCCACCAGTGTGTAATGGGATGGGTGTTTACATCACTGAGCAGCTGTAAAAGATCAGGATTGAATTCATGATGCATTCCAAAAAAAAATCCTACTATTTATACTGAGCCATCAAAATCTTCATGGTCAGCTGCCCAGCATATGAATGTCAGCATGGGGTAGCTTCCAAATAAACGCATAGTGCTTGACAAAGGAGCAAGCAAAACAAAAACAACCCCTTGCACCTTGCAACCTTGATGTCAACAGAAAGAGGGAAAAGGCAATGATAAGGGATTACGGATAGGAAGAGCCAAGGACAGCCAAACCCAAACCAGAAGTTCTGTGTCTGCTGGACTCTGGTCAGAGGAAAGACTCAATGTATTTGATCCAATAAGAACTTATGTGCTTCAGTTGGAAGCACCTAAGTTCTAACATGCACTGGACTCTTCTGAAAGCTCAGTACCCTGCAGATCTCTACCACTGAGCACAAAAAGCTAATCTCACACACGTGAGTGGTTGCACTGACCAGAAATCTAGTGAAACGCTGTCCTGTTTAGACACTACATGTTAGAGAAGGAGGTGTGTGTCGTAAGCAGTTTCCCTTAAAAAGCTGCAATAAAGGCAACCGTCAAAATAAAACAACAATCAGAAATTTAAGGGTTAATGCTGCCAGCTGTTTTCCATAGCAAAATAAAGTAGAAAGAAAAGAGACTAATTACAACCTTGATACAAGCAAAATAATATCCTGGCCTTAAGTGTTGCCAAAGCAAATGTTATGCAAAGGTCAGCTTGGAAGAATGTCAGCATCTCAGTTAATCAGAGCCACACCAGCACTAGGAAGAGCTTCTCCATTTTGTAATAAGGGGAAAAGCTGACTCGCCTGATGGCGAAACACCACAGACAGCTGCATCATTCTGTTCTTGCACCACGGCTTCTCTCAGTGGGTGGCAACCTTGAGTTTCTAGCATGAGGTTCTATAAATGGCACAAAAGTTTATCAGGGACTAAGAAGCCAATTGCAAGCCAAGTTTTGGAAGTTGTATCTTGCTCACACCAGTGAGAATTTCAGCCAATAAGCGAGGGGGCTAAACAAGCAACAGGCTGGAAAAAGAGGTCCCAGAGGCTGGCTTGCTGTGTCCAGAGGTCTTGCCTTGTGTAAGACTGAATCCCCATCCCCACCCACTGTCTCTGAAACAATTGCATCAGCTGGAATCCAACATAAATGAAAGCAAATCAGGGGATTTTGTAGAAAGCATTGCACAACGATGGAGGAAAATGATGAAATTTCCATAGCAACATCAAACCATTTTGCAAACTGCACTCAAGTGACTATGGTGACTCAACATTCTGGAGTGCACAGACTTAAGTCAGCTTTAAAAAGTAGTAATCATTTGCATGTGTCCAGAACTTAAGCTTCTCATGCTGGCAATAATCCACTCAATGCTAAGTTTACAGTGAAGGAAGGTGGCCTTGCAAATAAAGTACTGAACAAGCATTCAGGACAACTGGGTTCACGTGCAGCTTCCACAGAACACAAGCGAGAAGCTGGGTACAACTGCATATTCCCTCACTGCAATTTTCACAGATTCCAGGTGATGACATTGCTTTTGAGAGATTATCCAAAACTGAGTTTCAGCTAACATCCGGAAAATATACGGAAATATGCTTTCTTTGTCACTAAGAGGTGGGAAGTGGATATTCAGAAGCAGAATATTCTACAGTCTGGTTTCTTTTCTGGATAAGGGGTGCTGTGAGTCGCATCTAGCTTGCACAAAGAAGGACAGAAATACATGCATGTTTGTTTATTTCCTACCTCTTCCTTCCAGACACTGCCTTGGGAGGCACACTGCTATGGTGGTTTTCAATCCCTTACTATATACAGTGGTACCTCTGGGTATGAACGCTTCTGGTTACGCACGCTTTGGGTTACGAGCTCCGCTAACCCGGAAGTAGTTGCTCCTGGTTGTAAACTTTGCCCCAGGATGTGAGCAAAAGGCGCGCGCGCAGCAGGAGGTACCATTAGCGAAATCGCGCCTCAGGAGAAGAAGGGTTTCAGCTTAAGAACGGACCTCAGCAGACATTTTGAGCAAGTTTTTTTTTTTTTTGAATCTTCTGCTTCATTTTTCATTATTGTATCCTTTGTAGCCATACTGTACAGTGGTACCTCAGGTTAAGAACTTAATTTGTTCCGGAGGTCCATTCTTAACCTGAAACTGTTCTTAACCTGAGGTACCACTTTAGCTGATGGGGCCTCCCACTGCTGCTGCGCCGCCGCCATGCGATTTCTGTTCTCATCCTGAAGCAAAGTTCTTAACCCGAGGTACTATTTCTGGGTTAGCGGAGTCTGTAACCTGAAGCTTTTGTAACCTGAGGCACCACTGTATTTTAAATAGGGCTTTCATAATGTGCTATTACCATTAACTGCATTACACATTAATACATTTTAAAATTCAATTGAAAGTGCAATCCAAAAGTCAGACAAAGACATGTAGGGGGGCCACAGGATGCAACCGAGGTACCACTGTATAGTTTAATTTTAGTATTTCTTACAATCAGACTTTTCTACAGATGACCAATGGTGTAAGCCTGCAGGCAGGACTCCTGGTCTTTAAAAATGTTCTGTATAGTGTTGAACATCTTTAGGCACTACCCACCTTAATAAAAATAATAATGTAATCCATGAAATTACAGATTCAATGCACTGGTTGTTGTCTGCTTTCAGGGCCTGGTTTCCAGTGCATTTTAACACCAGTTAATGACAATACATTATTCTCTGTTAACTAAATCTGTCTTGATGAAATGTGCAGTGCTGCACTCTGTGGGCTGTATGTGTCCTTTCCGTTGCCTGGATGGGTGGTCTCAGGATTGCTGATTAAACAGGTTATCATGTCTTCTTTCTCATGCTTTCTCTCCGCATTTGTTTGGGAGTGCATTAATGGTTCAAGGCTAGTTACAGGGGGGAAAGTCATTTGATTCTAGCAGGGTTGCTTCCAGACAACCTGTTTATTGAACGTTTGTCCTGATTTGTTTGCAGGGAGATTAAACAAAGTTGGCTATTTATTGAGCATTATTCTGCTCTGTTCCCGGGAAGGCATCAAAGCAAGCAGTGCTATTTTTCTAGAAGTGTGTGCTCTTTTACACAAACATTTGCACAGCTTGCACCTGTGTTCAGTGTTCACATGTGAGCAAGCCTACAACTGCAATCATGGTGCATGTTTGAAAGGGTAACAAGTCACACATAAACAGGACAACCTGACACAGCATGGCCAGCGTCACCCAAAAGTATCTTTCATGGGGCATTTAGGATGACATCTCTTGTCTCAGCTATGCCATTTTGAAACCTATTTTAGCATTTAAAAAACCCCCACCAGCAGTGTAAATATGGCTATGTATTTCTTCATACCAAGATAATAAGTGGAAGGATGAAACTTAAGTAAATGGATATTAAAATATATGGCAGCAAGAACGAACATTTATTAAGCGGCATTCATGTGTGCATTTTCCTTGTAAACTCACTTTTTTCTGATTGGCTGGAGTCAAACTCCTAAAGAGCTTCCTTCCCTGTTTGCCAGCATTCCAAATGGTGAAGGAAGTCCACCGACTGAGGATTCTCTCTTCCAGAAACAAGACACGGTGTGTCCAGATGGTTCCCCTGAGAAGTAGAGGGAAAGAGTGAGAGACCAAGACTCCTCTTCAGTGAGACACAGTGCATTCCAAAGGCACTCGCACAGAAAACGGACCAGCAACATTGCCAGAGGAGCCGAAAGCTGTCACCAGGGAAACATTCTCCTTGTGTAAATAGTAAACTCGATGTCTCTGGGAGATGAAGACTCTCAACATGTAGGTTTTAGGACATGATCAGCCCATGCTGCTCAGATCATAGGAACATGAAACTGCGAAATAGGTTACAATTAAGACCATTAAAGCTGCCAAAAGTTGAACAAAAGGAACAGGAGGATGCCCAAGGCATTCTTTGCTGTTGTCTTATCCAACTTGGATGGATGGCCACCAGGCATTGTATATAAGATGTCCTGAGCTGTCTGGGAGAGTGAAATATCTGACATAGATCACACCAAGGAATTGATACGCTGCACTGGTTCTTTTAAGAGCCATTGCTCAGTTGTAAAACATCTGCTCTGCATGCACAAGGCCCCAGACTCAATACCTGGTCTTTGCAGAGAAGGCTGGGAGAGACCCCTGCCAGAGAGCTGCTGTCAGTCAGCGGAGGCAATAGGGAGCAAGAGGTTTGACTTGGCATAAGGCAGCTTCCTATAATCCTAAGGAATATACTGTACTGAAAATGTTTCTTTTTTTAAGAAAAGGAAGCTAAATGCAACACAACTGAAATTAAAAATAGTTAAGAAGGGAAAACACCCTATTGACGCGAACCAAAATATAATCATAAAATTCTGGAAACCCTAAGCACAAATGTCAAGTGAACAAAAACTTACATTTTTCGGCAATGGGTTGTTGTTTCTAAATTGGCACTATTGTCAAGTATTATTAAACTGACACCAGTATCTGTCTGTGAGATGTTGGTGGAATATAACTGAACAGGATTTCATTCCATGAGAGAGGCCATGGGGAGAAAAAACGCCCACAATCCATTCAGCACCCCCCAACTTGAGGTGTTTTGTAACTGCTCTTTCTTTAAGTGCTCAAATGCGGCAGAACTAATTGGACCATGTATTTTAAAACATGCTCTTTCCCAGGGCTAGTTTTGCACAAGTTAATACTCTGCGTGTTTTCTGGAACTTAATGGATGTCTGTTTTATAAGGTGATCCTTAAGAAATCTAAAGGCATTTCTGAGAGAAAAACCAAAAAACAGGGGGGGGGCTTCTAATACTTGGTCTTCTGCTCATATGTCTGAAAAGTTGGTTTGTTTTCCCTATAAACTGCAGTGTGCAGCAGTGCACACATACAACCCGCCCCACCCCATCTCTGAACACACTCAGCACTCAAATTCTCAGAAAAATCTCTTTTTTATTTAGGAAATGTGTAAGAACTGCTTATCACGAAGGGCCTTAGAGCTAAACTTCCTTTCACCCCCAAATAGCACCTCCCTTCTGTCCTCAGTTGTTGCTCCCTATATTATGTTATCAAATGGAAGTCACAGTTCTTAGTCTATTAAATATGTGTTCAAGTGAAAGGATAACACAGTCATAATGGAATAAATATGACAGAGGAACAAACATAGATAGACAGTTTTGTGATGGTTTGGTGTGTATGCATGTACTGTGTGTGTGTGTGTGTGTGTGTGCGCGCGCGCGCGCACATGAGAAGGAGAGTGTGAATGATGGGTTGAGGCTGTGGTGCAGTGCGAGGGGCCTTCTATATTCTACCACATTTTGGGATATGAAGTGCAACTCTAAACTCTTTATCACCCTGCAACAATTCACTAACCAACCAACTAGTCTTGCTAGTGGAAGCTTGCACAAAGACTTCCACTAGCCCAGGGGCGGCCAACTCCCAAGATCTACTTACAGAATTAAAAACTGGCAGTGATCTACCTCCATTTTTGGGTGGTTCAGGTCAAAGTTGTTGACCTTTTTTAAGGGAGGAGGATAGCCCCATTTTGGGGGGTTCTTGGGGAGAGAAAGGAACAGCCACTCACTTGCTGACTAAACTCCGTCTTACATTCCGCAGATCGTGTGACGATGGAGGGCAGGGCGAGAGGAGGGACTGGATTCAGTTTAACCAATGCTAAGGAAAGGGAACCAGCGATCGACCATGATCTACCAAAATCTCCTGGGGATCTACCAGTAGATAGTTATCAACCTGCTGGACATCCCTGCACTAGTACAATAGGGCTTTTCCTCTTCCTCATTCTCCCCCTACTCCCACACACTCATCATGTGCCCCCAAACTGATCTGGGGGCAGACCCCCTGGAACAGTGGGCGATGGTGTGGGAGAGGGCAGATCATTCCAGCAGGCAAGCAGGAATGCTTCTGCTGCCAGAGCGATCTCCTTAGCACTATGCTGAATTTCTTCCTATATATGTGTATATTCATGGATGCATATTCCTTCTGAACCTACACATTTTAGATCTTTTAAAGATGATGGAAATCAAGCAGTCTCTCCCTCTCCCTGCCCTCTCTTTCACACACAAAATGAGCACACTGACAGTATAGGAGCCAGAGAATAAATTGCAGTGAAAGCCAACTAATAGCACTGTAAACCTGACAGTATTGCTAAAATGTGGGCTTTATAGCAAGCTGGCAGATGTCTTTTTGTCCAAGTGTATTTTTATGTCTGCACTTTCAAAATAAAATTCCAATTTGGCACATATAAACACCAGATAACATAAGCAAATACTGGACCTATTTGAAATGTTGAATCCACATGCTTTGCAACCATAACAAGGAAACATCTGCAAACGCAGAGAATAGGTTAGGATTATCAATTTTAAGCACCCTCAACAGACCCAGGGCAGACAGTTATCTCTCCCCCCTCCACCCATCCCTTGCCTACAATTTGGTAAAATCAGTTCTGTTTGCAAGAATTTATGCTCGTTTTGATTAGGCTCATTTCTCACTGTCTTCCATCATGCTTTGAGTGTTTTCTTAAGTAATCATTCCCACCATAAAAGTAATATTTCAGAATGTTATTACCTAGTATGGCATAAAGAAAAATGACCATAGCACAGAACACTAGTTTACACTGAGGATTCTTTCCCTATATTCTAACTAAGTTGCCAAATCATGTTTAAAAATAATCCTGTCATTGTTAAGTAGAATAAATTCATTTCCAATAGTGGGCAGGAGACGATTTTGGCATACTCCTCCTTTCTCCTGCAGCAGCCATGCACTACCACCCACACAATTCTAGAAAGCACCCCAATCCTCTGGGGCAGATTGAGGAGGGGGGAAGGGTGTAAGCCATGGGTAGGCAAACTAAGGCCCGGGGGCCAGATCCGGCCCAATTGCCTTCTAAATCTGGCCCGTGGACAGTCTGGGATTCAGCGTGTGTTTACATGAGTAGAATGTGCCATTTTATTTAAAATGCATCTCTGGGTTATTTGTGGGGCTTGCCTGGTATTTTTACATAAGTAGAATGTGTGTTTTTATTTAAAATGCATCTCTGGGTTATTTGTGGGGCATAGGAATTCGTTCATCCCCCCCCCAAAAAAATTATAGTTCGGCCCCCCACAAGTTCTGAGGGACAGTGGGCCGGCCCCCTGCTGAAAAAGTCTGCTGACCCCTGATGTAAGCAGTTCTACATTGAAGGAAGAATCTGTCAAAAGAGCTTCCTCCTTCTCTGTTCAAAGAAGCCTCTGCTGAAAGAAAGCTTTCCATGAGTGGATGGACACAACTGGAAACAAACTATTGTGCTTAAATAGAGCAGCCCTATGAAGGACTATACAGTTGTACCTTGGTTTGAAAACAGCTTAGTTCTTGGACATTTTGGCTCCCAAATACCACAAACCTGGAAGTGACTGTCCCAGTTTGCGAACTATTTTTGGAAGCTGAACGTCTGACAGGGCTTCTGTGGCTTCCAATTGGCTGCAGGAGCTTTGGAAGTCGAACAGACTTCTGGAACGGATTCCGTTCAACTTCCAAGGTACGACTGTATAAATTAGTAAACCCTAAGCAAACGTTTAAATGAAAGGGTTCTTTGCTGTAATTCAATATCTCTTTGGGCCACATGGGAAGTCATGGAATTAACCTTGCATGCTCTTTTAGGCTGAAATGCTATGTACACCTATCCAGGAGTAAGATGCATTGAACAGTGGAAACCACAAATGAGTAGGCTTTACATAGAATTGCATTAGGCATCTTGTTAGTTAATCCAGAGGTGGGGGGGGGACAACACACTAAGTCTGTTCTCACAATTACCAACCATCATTTATTAATTTAGTTTGTGTTCACAAAATCATTTAAATAGATGGATTATTTACTGAAGTATGATTGTGAGCTATCTTGGAACTTCAAGGAACCAAGAGGCAGGGTAGAATAGAAAGCATACAGAAAAGGGCAGCCAAATGGTTAAGAAAAGACAAAAGCTTATCTAGGGCCAAGGACTGTCTGAATGTGGTCTACTGGAGGCAAGCAACAGGGGACAGGTGTTGCCTTCATGCCTTCCTTGTAAGCTTCACAGAGGCACCTGGCTGCCATACTTAGAAACAGAAAGCTGGGTCACATAGACTTTGGTCTGATATAACAGGACTCTTAAATCCGTATATTCTAACGATGAATTCTTGCTGAAAAAAATAATTTAAAAAATGCTCCGCTGGAAGCACTGCACACCCCGAAGAGGAATATGCTTCTGTCACTGCAAGATCAACAGTGCTAGCTAGATACAAAAATGACTGTGTCTAAGCTAGCACACTTACTGCTGTCAAGATACTTTGATTCTGAACAGAAATTTCCCCACTGTTTCAAATTTGGGCCTCCCATAACAAAAGATTGCGACTTGTGCCAAACTGTTAAATGTGGGAAAAGGGGAGCTGGGATGAGACCAACTAATCAAATTCTTCAACTTTTCACCTAAAGTAAGATTTGTAGCAGCCTGGTCTCCAGGGACGAAAGATTGATTATTGCACTGTTGGCTAGCCAAACCCTTTAAAAAACGACTTCTCTAGAGCTGAAAAGACAAACCCATGTGTGGTTTGCTGAAACAGAAATCCTACTTTCACATTTGACAGTTAAGGCCTCTCCTTCGGATCTTAATTTGGCAGGATAGAATGTCCAGGTCATTAATCACTGCTAAACCTTTATTAAATCTGCAGAAGACCTGTGCAAAATAGCGCAACACTTGGTTATGAATTATCTTAATTTCCAAAATCATTCAGTAACTATCAACATTGTTAATATACAAACCACTGAAATGCAATTTTGGGCAAAGAGAATTTATGCAAGGCAGACTGAAAAAGGCCTCGTTCAACATGGAACTACCCTCTGGTTGATTTTATGCTGTGAGCTTTCATGCGCAAAATGGCAACCGGGCAGAGGATGGAAGTGCATGATATGTGAGGAGTGATCACTCATTCCTGCCCACCACATCACTGCCAGGTTGCCACACAATCAATAAACACACACACACAAAACACCTCATGCATTGCATCAAATGCAGGCCCGAGCCTGACTGAGTAAAAAGTAACCACAAACAAGTGAAGCAATGGATCATCCCATAACACATGTTTTTACAAGTCTCCAAGGTACAATACCTGTTTTAGTCAAAACTAGATTTGTAGCTTGCCTCACTCATGCTCCTGCTGCTTCTGTCATCAGATCAGCCACTGAATGGAGGTGGATTCACACTGATTGATTGATTGATTGATTGACTGACTGATTGATTGACTGACTGTGCTATATCCCACCATTCCCTCCAAAGGACCCTAAGGCAGCCGACAATGATCAAACGCTACAAACCCCATAGTTTTGAAACATTCTAAAAAGCAGCTTAAAACATTCTTAAACAGTGATCTCAGGTTTGCCGGGAATGGTGTCTTTCAGCCATCAAATGAATGCTTTTAAGCTTTCCCCCCTGCAAAATCAATAGAAGAAGAAGAGTTTGGATTTGATATCCCGCTTTATCACTACCCGAAGGAGTCTCAAAGCGGCTAACAATCTCCTTTCCCTTCCTCCCCCACAACAAACACTCTTTGAGGTGAGTGGGGCTGAGAGACTTCAAAGAAGTGTGACTAGCCCAAGGTCACCCAGCAGCTGCATGTGGAGGAGCGGAGACGCGAACCCGGTTCACCAGATTACGAGTCTACCACTCTTAACCACTATACCACACTGAAGGAGACAGAAGCACCTCACTAGGGAAGAGCTCCACAAACGAAGAACCACCACAGAATAGGTCACCATGAAATAGGTCACCACCAACCAGGCAGCCCTGAGTATTGGCACCACCACCAAGGCCTCACCTGCTGATTATATGACCTATGATAAACACACAGTCAGTCCTCGCCACTGCAAACGTCATGTCCACATCTTTGAATTGCAACCACTGAAACCAATCCCACAAGTCGTAATTTGATGGTGCTCTAGAGACGTCCAACACACCTGAACCAATAGGGACAGCAAATTCAGCACAGCCCTGAGCAATTTCCTCCTCAAACTGATTCTGAAATCTCTTACAGGTCTGGGTCTGGATTTAAAGAGCTCTGCTGGGTGATGTGGCAGAGAGGGGAGCTCTGTTTGCTACTGTCACTGCCATGTGGCAGGGACGTGGAATGCACTCATGGCTCTATTTAGTCAGATTTGAACCAGGACTTCTGTTCTAACCAACACCACTCCTGCCTCATTGCCCACAGCAAAAGAGCTTTTAAACCAGACTCCCCAAGGCCAGAGATGGTGCTTGGGAGCGATGTGTAGATGGCCCTTTCCATCTCACTATTCCACAGCGAAACCAGGGCTTTGACAGGATCACAACAGCAGTACATAGTTGTCCTTCTATCCAGTGGTGAGATCTACAAGATTAAATAAAGCAGTGCCAGCAATATCCCAAGGCAGATGTGGTAGATAATGTTTTGCAGAGGTACTAGTGGTGGGGACATTTCTCCCCTTTCAAAATAATGTCTGAGAGCATTTGCTCTTTGCCATTTGTGTATAGGAAGAACAAGGATGTGAAGATCCAACAGATCCTGTATGTCCATGACATACCCAATGAACTTCTAAAACATGGTGTAAATTCACTCAGACAAACAATCTGTGATGGGCTAGATGCATGGAAAGGAACTAGAAGGGACACTGAAACTTAAGCATGTTAGAATCATAATCTACACCTATTCAAAAAGCATAATGTTCTGAATTACCTGGCCTGTAATCCTGCACCCGATTATAAATCATTTTGATTTTATGTAAACATATACAACTGGATACAGTAATACAACTGGACCGCAGTGTGAGGTATCTCGATACAAAGCAATATTGATTGTTTTGATGTAAATGCTGAAAGTACTCAATGTTAAGTCATTTAAAGGATCCTTCCTTCCATGCAAGGCAGAGCCCAGGTGTCAATTCTTTACGTCCATAGAAAGTACTTTTGCTATGAAGTATTTGAAACTTCTGGAAATGCTTTAATGGAAATAAGTTTGTTTTAAGGAAATATTCTTCTAAACTGCAAAACACTGAATACATGCATAGTTTTTACGAGTCAAGATTTCACATCCCCCTCTAATTATGACATGAAAATCGTAAAGGCAGGAATAATAAGTAGAGCATGAAGGTGTTTTGATTTCTGATGGGAATTATTAATTGGATCTCAGGAGTTGAGTGAACGTTTGTTTCTTCGCGTCTGCAAGTGCAACATGCCCCTTTTATGGCAGTTTAGCACTTCATCACCACGACGGGTGTCACAACTTGGAAACTCTTCATAAATAAATGCAGCCAATTGGAACAGCCAGTCCACATGAAATTTCAACAGTGTCTAGAGACCAAGGGTTGTAATGTTTACTGCCCCTCTAGCTAACAATGGAATTTTGGACTTGATGCAAAAAATCTCTTAAATAATAACCGCAAAGTTACAAGATCTTCTGATTTGGAGCTTAGCTGCTGCTGGCATTTGTCGACAGATGTCTGTTAATCAGTTTTTATAGGATACACGATTCCCAGAAGGAAAAAAAATTAATGCACAAGGTTACAAATGTTGCACGGCATTCCAAGATTAGACAGTAGTGGAAACTCTAGAACCTTCTTCTAGGTCCTTAAAAGGACCCAGAGCTGCCTTTAAAAAATATACAAACACAACACTCCCAAAATCAAAGCAGTCATAAAAAAACCTAATAATTTTCTGCACTTAAAAATCTAAAGCTATGAGAATTTAAAGCCTATCCGAAGGACGAAAACATTTATTTTTGCCAAAAAAGTGACAAACTAAAATCAAGGGCTATAAAGGATTAGCTCTTGTTGTGGTAACCAAGTGCAACAACTGCTAGCTCCTCTCCCTGTGACTGGAGAGAACTGTGAGTAGATTCACAGGTAGGACTGCCGCTCAGCACATCAGTGGAACAAAAGGACTAGCTTGTGAGCACAACTTAATAACATGTATGAAGTCACCAATGGATACTGAAGATGTAGTTGAAAGACAGGTCTCAAATGCCTAGTGGTCACCATAGCCCTCTGTAGCCTCACACATCAGTTTTCAGCTTGCAGAATGGGTATAGGAAACAAAAAATTACAACATGCTGTTTTTTTACCAAACAGTCCTCCCTGGTCTTCTTGTTGAAAGCATACTTGCTGTAGCACTTTGTGCCTGCTGAAATCCGTTTGTTCCTATTTCGAGAACTCTTCCATAGTACGTATGAAATCAGGGAGGAAAGTTAGGTGCCCAAATAAACTTGGATGTCTTCCATCAGCTTCAGAAAAGATTGTGAGTTAGCTGTTAGTTGGTAGAACATGAGACTCTTAATCTCAGAGTTGTGGTTTTGAGACCCACATTGGGCAAAAGATACCTGCATTGCAGTTGTCAGGAGCTTGTCCTACACTCAAGTAGGACCCTGGCAGAGACACATGCCTGACTGGCATGTTCTCTCCCTCCTGGTCGTCCATTCGGGAGCTTCAAAAGCTTTCTTCTGCCTGAACATCACAGCGACCGATGCCAACAGATATCGGCACACTTAGGGATCCGCAGAATCTTCGCAACTCAGCAACTCAGCATTTTGGCTAATCTACTTTATTTACATATAAACACACAAGGAGCACTGCAACATGGCTCTCCCTCTCTCTAGCATCAGACAGCAAAAAGAAAAAGAACAAAGAACAATAGTCCCACTTCATGGAACACAGTAACACAAACATCCTGTCTCCATCACTTCCCACTCTGTGGAGTCAAAACATGTACCATCATGTGATAGACAACAATCCCATGACTGCAATCAGGGAGCAGGAATCCTAACAGCAGGGGGTTGGATGAGATGACCCTCTGAGTCCCTTCCAAATCTAGGATTCTACATATGCCACTTTTTTGAGCCAGTTCCAAAGCCAATTCAACACATTATCTCCCAACCAAAAACCAAGGGGTTCTATGAAGGGGTTCCCTGTTCTATGAAGGTTTCTGGGAAGCTGTGAAACCCTTCAAAAGAGGTTTTTGCACACACCCCAAACTACAACTCCCACAATTCTTTGGGGAAAGCTATAGCATATAAACCAGTTTCAGACTGGTTCAGATCTTTAATGCAGATATCCCCTAATATAACAGCTGTAAATCATTCAGCAGTAGGCATCTGGTTGCTTTTTCACCTGTGAAATATTATGAATGATAATTTTATGTATTTATTTATAGAAGTTCCTTCCTCAGAACGGCCCCAAGAATATGTACATCAAATGCAAGATCAAAGTACAGTACAGAACTAAAAACATACATAAACTAAAAACTAGCTGCAGACAATAAAGACCACAATCTAAGACAGAGTTAAATGTTCTAAAGACACTGGGATCAATAGACGTAAGCACTGTCTGTTGTTAGATTGTGGCCAAAATTTGTGAGCAGTGAGGTAGAAAGCCAGCAATCCTGATTATCTGTAAGCGAAAAGAAATAGATTCTTTTTTATCATCAGTGCTTCTGAACTAGAATACGAGGCATAAAAAGCATTTCTACATGTTCACACACAAGAGACAACACAGAATGCCGAGCAAGACTTTAAAGAATGACTGGAAGTGAAGCAGTAATCCAGCTAGCTAAAAATCTTTCTGAATGGTTGCCTCGTTGTATTACAGTATCTGTCAGCCACCAAATCCAGACTCATACCAAGGCTGGATTCCCAAGCAGCTACAGAAAACCAAGGACTAGGGCTGATGGGTCCATTTGTGATCTATTAAATATAGAATGGTTTGATATGTAAGAATTGTGCTGATGCAGTGCCAATTATATTTTCATTAAAGTAAGTTATAGAACGAAGATACTCTCTACTTCTCAGCCAGCACATTCTCCGCACACATGTTCACCACATTTTCCAGCCCCTTGATTGAATAAAAATAGGTCCAATGACTATGATTCAACAAGACTTGGTAAAACTATTTAAAATATTGGCCTGGTACAAAAACAGATCACAGAATCAAGCCAAATATCTTTAGATTTATGTACTGTTCTTGCAAATCAAACTTAAAGCACAGCAGTAAAAAAAACAAAAAACTACTAAATTCTGGGCTAGGAAACACAAGTTGTTGTCATGGGGGAAAAAGGGTTTCAGCCAACATTGTGTGAGCAGAAGGCAACAGGGGTGCAGAAAGCTACCAAACATTGCGGTCTGTGTCATTTGGAAATACATAGTGAGAGGAAGAGAAATTGCCCTGAATCAGAAGGAAGAATATTGTGCCCCACTGAGCAACATTCTTCCACTGAATTTTTGAACCAGCAGTTTTTGACGGTTCAAAGAATGGTGCTGGTTGTTGGAAGCCCATCATTTTAGCAAGATTCCAATGTGAATCCTCTCCTGAATCAGGAAGGGTTTTGCATTCAAATCCCCTTCTAAAATGAGAGAAAAGGCCTTCCTTTTAGCAGGGGTGAATTTTACAGCAAAATGATGTTTTAGTTTGCATGGTTAGGGAGTTGAGAAAGCAGCAGCCAAGCACCTTAGCATTCCATTGTACATGCATTATTACTATAACAGTGAGCTTGGCCCTCATGCAGGTAGCGAATTGCCACTCCGGCTCCTACACACCCCTTTGTGGGAGAGTTAAATCAGAAAGTCTACATCATAGAAATTTACCTTGGGAATATTTTCATAGCTTCAGGTTGTGTCATAAGGACAAGCAGTGGGTGGATGTTGGGTTCATGCAGAGAAGTGTGTGACTGTGCCTTCAGGCTAATTATATGATTATTACAGGTGTGGGCTTTGTGAAAACCTGTAATGAACACAAGTTAATGTTACTAATATAGATTTTTAAAAAACATGTAGCTTAAGGAGTGTCAAAAGAGAGATGGGTTTTTGGGGTTTTTCCCCTTTAGGTTTCCGGTTCACCTAAGTTGCCTTGTACGCTGGGCCGTTCCCAGGGCCAGTAGCTGGGATTCCTGCCTTGGGGGATAAGGGAATGCCACTTTCCCAGACTCCCAGCGCCAAGGCAGGTGCAAAGGAGATGCAGCAACTTGCAAAGAGCAATTAAAGAAACCGCCCGAAACAAATGAAACTAAAAGCAGTTCTTAAAAGTTACATAAGAAGCCACCTCCCACAAAAGATTCTCACTGGTTCATTTCAGTCGTCACATTAACTACTATTTCATAGCCAGAAGCAACATGAATCCAAGGCTCAAGGAGTGCCAAATTGAGACTCTTTATCTCACATTCCCAATGAAAAAGAATTTTGCTTTGTTTTTACTATTTCTGCCCTTTCCTGAAATAGTGTGTCCCCCTCCCCAATGTCATCTGATTTTGTTAGCAGTGAGTCTGATTCTAGTAATTCAGAATTAAACTCAAGACAAATTCTTCTACTAGGCTTCTATCTGTTTGACACAGAGCCTTCTTCTGTAGAAAAAACAGTTAACGTAATAGTGAAAACCACTGACTGTCACCTCCTTCTTCAACTACTTTGGCCTAATGGATAACTCAAAATGAGCTTTATGGCGAGGAGCTTAACAATGCAAAGCTTCTTGACAAATTTTAGCTTTCTTTTCTATTGTGTAAATGTTAAAATATATTGTAACATGCTCACAACCGCAGGCGAAACAATAAAACGGATAACCATTATATATTTAATATGATATGAACAAGTTGCTACTATCGTCAAATTGTTCCTATGCACACCAGGATTCAGATTCTATAAACACGGAGAACATGTCATTTGATAATGTATTCCCATGCTTCTAAGCATAGAAGACGATGGGAGTGAGACTGTTTCCTACTTCACAGATTCCTTTTGCCTTCCAGCAATCTATTCTGTAGGGTAAATTAATTGTGGGAATTACTCATGGGGTGGTGGGGTGGAGGGAGAAGCAGTAATTAATTCCTACATTTAGACGTCACCAAACTGTTCAGAACTCCCACTAGCCAATCAGACATGAACTTCCTTTTTTTGCTGTAATGAGAGTTGCAAAATAAGGCAAATACTACGCAGTTTCTGCCTGTAGGGCATGGGGGCTTTGACAAACTGTGATCAGTACACTGAAGATCTAGACTTGATTGCTACCTTTGCTGAAAAGATTAACTGACACACCTTTCTTTAAACAAATCATGTTCTTTAGTTTCACAAAGATTTATTTCTTCAACTCTGGCTGTAAGCTACGGGTATTACGAGTCACAAACTTCGTCTTAACTACACTTTCAGCCAAATTATCTACAATTATACAGTGGTACCTCGGGTTACAGATGCTTCAGGTCACAGACTCCGCTAACCCAGAAATAGTACCTCGGGTTAAGAACTTTGCTTCAGGATGAGAACAGAAATCACGTGGCAGCAACGGGAGGCCCCATTAGCTAAAGTGGTACCTCAGGTTAAGAACAGTTTCAGGTTAAGAACGGACCTCCAGAACGAATTAAGTTCTTAACCCGAGCTACCATTGTATCTACCTTTATTTACATATCTTTATGCATCTATATTGGGGTGGGTAATTTTTTTGTGGACCCCCTAAATTTGTCCCTTTTTCATCTCCCCCCCCTGCTTCTATGGGTATGATGCTATGAAGCCAAAATACTTGTTTAGGGCTCCCCAAATTTTCCATTTAAAAAAACAAGCACAAATTTTGTATTTATTTTTACTGACAGTTCTCATACGCCATCTCACTGTGATACCATGATGCTAAAAGTTTTTTTTATAGCCCTTCAAGTCCGCACCCCCAAATTTGCCATTATTTTTAAAAAATGCTTCTTCTTTTTTAAAAAATGTTTTTTGTAATGTTTTCCTCTTTGCTCTCATAGAATTTTTTGTGGTCATCCAGCCCCCCCCCCCACCGTTTTTTTAAAAATTATTATTAAAAAGAACATAAGAGGAGAATTTTGGATCCGGATGGATCAGGCCAATGGCCAGTCTAGTCCAGCATCTTGTTCTCACAGTGATTCCCAACCAGATGCCTGCGGGAAAGCAGCAAGCAAGATTCGAGCTCAAGAACAACTGATATTCAGATGCATTGCTGCCTCCAAATACGTGGTGTCGGGCCCTTCCTGAGCAGTAGTTTCCAACCCATTTTCTGTCTTCAGACTCCACTCCAGCTGGTTTCACCTAAAGTAATAAGAAGATGATTCAAAATCCCAATCTTCAAGTGCCACTGAAATCTGATTCCCCCTAGGAGAGATTAAAGAATAGCAGCTCCTCAAAGAAAGAGACTTAGAATCCTTGTTTGTACTTTAAGAAGACCTAAGTGGGTTTCCCTAGATTTCCCCCTTAACAAATTAAGAAAATAAGAGCCCTGCTGGATCAGACCATCTAGCCTAGCATTCTGTTCTTGCGGCGATCAACCAGATGCCAGTGAGAAGCCCATAAACAGGACACAAGAGCCTCGGATGCTAGAGTCTAGATGCCTCTGATAGTCTTACAGTGGTACCTCGGGTTAAGTACTTAATTCGTTCTGGAGGTCCGTTCTTAACCTGAAACTGTTCTTAACCTGAAGCACCACTTTAGCTAATGGGGCCTCCTGCTGCCGCTGCACCACCAGAGCACAATTTCTGCTCTCATCCTGAAGCAAAGTTCTTAACCTGAGGTAATATTTCTGGGTTAGCGGAGTCTGTAACCTGAAGCGTATTGTAACCTGAAGCGTAAGTAACCCGAGGTACCACTGTATCTTCTATTCATTTGTCTTACTCCCTCTTTTAAAGCCATCGAAGTTGGTGACAACTCCATCGTCGAATTCTCCATCGTCGAAGGACAAAACTCCATTTTCTCTGGCAATTTCACTTCTGACCTGACTTTCTACTGATTCCACTTCTACTGATCTCACTTCTGACCTAACTTTCTACTGATCCCACTTCGTAACTGAGATTAATCTGGATTACATACACATGCATGTAAACATATCAGGTAACTTGAAGCTTCTTAGCTGGCAGTCCAAATGCCCCATCAGAAGCAGCTTTATGACATTTCCACATTCTCCACGTATGCCGTATTCCAGAGGAGTCTGAGCCACACAACCTTGCAAAATGGAATCAGTAACAGCTTGCTGTTAATTCGGAACAAATTCCCTTCCAAAAATACATTTTTTAAAATGCCACAGCAACTAGCAATGTGCTTCCAAAAAGCTTGACATGTTGAAATACAGGGTTAGGAAAAGTCTAATAAACTATCAAAAATATAGCTCCATCATGTAGCTAGTAAATAAAAGGGAAATACTTTCATAGTTCTTCATCTACATTGCATTCATTATGTGGTTCCAATGTCTTCATATCGAAAGCTATGGAATCAAACACATCCCTACAAAATCATTTATTTACTCTATTTAACCATCTCATTCCATGCAACAACTAGCTACTTCCATATATAAACAAGCACAACTGCAAGCAGATCTCAGAATCACTGCTGTGAAGCAATCGTCATTCTGAACACCCCCCCCATTTTTAATGGAAAATATTACATATACTGGGGTATGCTGCTCAGCACCTTTGAGATGAAACAGATTTACATTGAATAAACAGACAGATATTTTATTATGCTGCTAATGCAGTTGAAGCTCATGATTCAAACCTCACATAACTGTGTGCTGAGCAACTTCTACATTAACTGAACCCCACTAAATGCTGAGCCCCCCTCCTTTTGCAAGTTTCTGTTTTCATATCATGTTGGTTTAGGGGAAAAGTATCATCAAGCAAGTGGCACAAAAGCTGAAATGTTCCTATGTTTTTTATTGAAGCCCTGGGCACAGATTGTGGAAGCTCCATAAAATCCCCAACGGCTGGTTCTTTAAGGCTTCAAGGAACAGGGCAGAGCTTGGAAACAGCAAAGCTTTAGGAGCAACAGAAATAGACAGTCCCTGACCTTGTGTGACCAAAGTCAGAAATGCTCCTCAGCTTGACTGAGCTGAAGCTTCTAAGAGGTAGTCCTTTTCTACCCTATTAAGCCATCTCCTTAATTTCCCAAACTTGGGTCTCATCAGTTCCCATCATCCCTGACCACTGGTCCTGCTAGCTAGAAATTATGGTATTTGTAAGTCCAACAACAGCTGGAGACCTAAGTCTGGGAAATCCTATCTTAGTTCATATAACTGAAAACAGCCCTACCCTAACCCCAGTCCTACCTAGAGGGACACAGAGCACCTACACTATACATTCCAAGACAGCCTTCCTCAACTTTGTGCTTTCCAGATGTTTTGGATTACTATGACTGTGCTATCTGGGGTTGGTGGGAGTTATAGTCTGAAATGATACATCTGGAGGGTACCAGGAGAAGGCTTTTCTAAGACAAATTAAAGAAAGAGAGACAATGAAAGCGCCCCAACCAAAGAAACAATCAGTTCAAAAGTTATTGTAGGGCCAATGTAAACCTGCATTCTTAATAGGCATGTTTGAGAGGAAGGATTCAAATTTGAAAAAATTAAAATCTATCCTGTGTCCCTCTTGGGTGGCTCATAGCTTCTCTGAGTTATTCAAGCCCCTTCGCCACGGCAAGGCAGTGATCCATGAAGGAATTTCTTAAGGAAATCAGCCCTGAGTGCTCACTGGAAGGACAGATCCTAGAACTGAGGCTCCAATACTTTGGCCACCTCATGAGAAGAGAAAACTCCCTGGAAAAGACCCTGATGCTGGGAAAGATGGAGGGCACAAGGAGAAGGGGACGACAGAGAACAAGATGGTTGGACAGTGTTCTCGAAGCTACGAACATGAGTTTGACTAAACTGCGGGAGACAGTGGAAGACAGGAGGGCCTGGCGTGCTCTGGTCTATGGGGTCACAAAGAGTCAGACACGACTAAATGACTAAACAACAGCAATCCTGTGTCCCAAATCCAAAATACTGGGATCAATACATGACTGCGGAGTGAAAAGGAATTCAACGTGAGAGTGAGAGTCAAAGTAGATGTTATTTTAATTGTGTAGCAAGCAACAATGTCTCTTTCCCCCCTTCATTTAATATACAGGCTCAAGGGGGAAAGAGATTAGCATGGCAACATGGAAGAAGAAAAACTTATTCCTTTCCTCCCCAAATGCTATCAGATGGAAACCCTCACTCCCTCCTTAGCCCGTAATTAAATGAGTGACAACGGGAGATTTATTCCCCAACCTCAATGTTGGGCCCGGGTAAGTGAGGGATTTAAAGAAAAAATAAACCTTTCCCTGCACAATGTGGTCTGGATGACAATTCGTTCTCTCTCCACACAGGCTTATAATTTAATAAAGGAAAAAACACAGACATAGCTGCACACTACACATTTAGCATAACAAGCAGTATACATACATACATACATAATTTAATTTGTATGCCACCCTTTCCGAAGTTCAAACCATGCTCAAGGCAACTTACGTTAAAAAAAATGTAACTACAACATAACAAAAGTCATCATAAACAATGAACACTAAAAAATACACAACCAAACTGAACAATTTCCACATAAATCACAAGAAGAACTAAAATAAAAATACAAAAAAGCAGCAGCAGCAATGACCCTCGCCCCCCGCAACAAAAACCCCTAAACAGTGTGGCCTTGCATTCCAGGGTTTCAAACTTTGAATAACAGATTTGCCTAAGCCAAAGCAACACCAGAACCAAATCACGAGACCACTGAAAAAATAGTTATTCAAATCCACGATGTATTGAGACATAAGAGTGCGTAGCTTACAGGGAAATAAAAGAAAGTAGCCTTAAAAGGCCAACATTCTCAAGTCACATATGCTTGCAAATGGCTTGGGAATACAGACAAATGATCAAATATATACGAACCCACATGCATATTTTGTTGGGAAAGGATTCCCCACCCACCAATGCCATCCAAAACTTCAAGCAGTTTGATACGGAACATATCTTACTCTAGGACTGAATGGGTTGCCGCCTGTGGATGGTAACGGTACAGAAGGAGGCGCTGGTTGACTCGAAAGACTCCACCACCTTTTCGGAGATGTTCATAAAAGAACAGCAGGTCTTCTGGGGTGCCCTGGGGGGAAAAAACCCACATTTTTTCCAGATCAAAAGCAGGTAATAGTACAAGTGTAACCATACCTACTCAGAAGCAAGTTGTATTGAATTTAATAGGGTTCACTCCAAGGAAAGTGGAGTAAGAATCCTGTGTGATATATTATGTGATTGTGTTCAATGACAACTAAAAAAATCTCGACATTCGAACCAATGCATACACCTATCTAATGGATATTTAGAGACATTCCCTAAAGCTAATTTAATATAAAGCGTTACTCTTGCACAGGACATCCAAAGATCAAATGTTATAGGCCTTTTGCTGTACTTTATCAATGTCAAAAGCACACCTGCATGCTCCCTGTAGAAAAAAATAAAAATACTGCGAATGGCAAACCTTCCAGATCTCCAGTTGCTTGTCGTAAGATTGCTAAGAAGCAGGTGGCATGTCCAACTACATCCACACAACACAGTGCTGAGTGAGCATCTCATCACAAAAACTTCTTGAGAATGAGAAAGAGAGATCTGATCAGAAACATCCCTTTGCCATGAAAGTAGTATTTTAGCAAAGTGGGGAGAGGATGTCTATAGTCTCCCAAATGTGCAATATCGTTTCAGGATGAGAGAGTCCATTTCAATGGGTAGGTCTATGGGCATGCCCCAGTACTATTCTGCTGCAAATTAAGCCACACAACCATTTCAAAACCCTGCCCTCTTGTTTTCATATAACCGAAGGTGATGACTAAACAACATCTGTTTGAATTTAGCAACACTGCAGCCTCTTGAGACTATAAAACAGCCCGTATAATTGTCAAATGTTCTCAAAATATTGTTTGTTTCTCATCCCACTCTCGGTTACCAAGCTGTCATGTGATGGTGCTATGTAAATAAATAACTGATTTACTCGGCATGGAGTATTTATTCAAGCATTGTGGCATCAGAATGAAAATGAATCGCCACATGCCTATCCACACGCTAGGTGGCTAAATATTTATTTGAGGAGCATGTTAGCTTTTTATTACACATCATTTGATGCCTGTACAAAATGAAATTGCTAAAATAATTAGAACATTGTGTTACTTTGCTTGATTTTCCTTTGGCTTCAGATTATTAAGAGAAATGTGTATTAAATGAACCTTCGGTACTGAATTTGAGAAATGCTGATTTCTCCCCCCACTGCAGGGTTTATTGGTCCAATGCATTTTGAAATTACAGTTCCTCTTCAGAGGCACTGCAAATAAGAACTTGGAATTCAGTACTTTTATGAAGCAAACACTACAGTTCCCAACTGGGGTGGGATGGATGGCAGTCGTCGTGCCCACCAAACATCTAGATCTAATTACCTTCCTTCTCCTCATTTTTTGAGACAACATTCTAATGAAGCCTTCTTACTCTGATTCAGGCATTTCTCCTTCTTCCAAACATCAGTTGGCTGCTCTTGGTCTCCAATTAATGCCAAATACATGCAGAGACGCTTCTTTTCTAAAAAGTCAGTGTGCCCGCAGCAATTACCCTATAATTTAAGGCTGAATCATACATCTAGGAGTGCCATGGACCCAGACTTTGGGTTTCTAAAATTACTTTTTCTAATTTGAAAGCCTAATGATAGAATAATGGAAACAACAATTACGGAGTAAAATCTATAGTATTATGACTATGGACACATTAAAAAGTATACATATCAACACAATTGGGACAATGAATTAAGAGAAAATATTCCTGAATAAGTATGGAAGTGAGTTTGGCACTCAGACTCATCGGATGACGAGACTGTTCTAGGTTGGCAGGAGTGGCAAAAAAATGTCTAAAAAGGCGCTGCTTTCAGCACACTGAAACCCACCATGCCCTGGGAATCAAAAGAGGGCACCTGAGCGGTAGTCAACAAAATACGTAGTCTCAAACAGCAACAAAAAATTCACAATTGCATATTATCAATTGCAATCTTAACAAAGATGCATCAGGACATCCAGAAGTACTGGATTAGTTGTAGTTTCCGTGTCACCTTCAAAGGTAGCCCCACATAGAGCACATTGCATTAGTCCAAGTGAGAGATAACCAGAGTATGCACCACTCTGGTGAGACAGTCTGCAGGCACGTAGGGTCTCAGCCTGCGTAGCAGGTGGAGCTGGTAAACAGCCGCCCTGGACACAGAATTGACCTGTGCCTCCATGGACAGCTGCGAGTCCAAAATGACTCCCAGGCAGTGCACCTGGTCCTTCAGGGGCACAGTCACCACATTCAGGATTAGGGAGCCCTCCACACCTTCCTGCCTTCTGTCCCCCAAAAACATTACTTCTGTCTTGTCAGGATTCAACCTCAATCTGTTAGCCACCATCCATCCTCCAACTGCCTCCAGACACTCATACAGGACATTCACCACCTTCACTAGTTCTGATTTGAAAGAGAGGTAGAGCTGGGTATCATCCGCATATTGATAAACACCCAGCCCAAACCCCCTAATGATGTCTCCCAGCGGCTGTATGTAGATGTTGAAAAGCATGGGGGAGAGGACAAAACCCTGAGGCACCCCACAAGTGAGAGCCCAGGGGTCTGAACACTCATCCCCCCCACACTTTCTGAACACGGCCCAGGAAGAAGGAGCAGAACCACTGTCTAACAGTGCCCCCAGCTCCCAACCCCTCTAGACGGTCCAGAAGGCTGTTATGGTTGATGGTATCAAAAGCCGCTGAGAGATCCAGCAGAAGTAGGAAACAGCTCTCACCTTTGTCCCTAGCCCACCGGAGATCATCAACCAGCGCGACCAAGGCAGTTTCAGTCCCATTAACTACATATATATAACATATATAACAGCGTAGCTAATACATTTTGGAGGTGTGGAGCATTGTGTGCTGATATATTCGTATTTTTGGTCATGCCCTAAAATTGTGGTATTTTGGAAAGTTGCAATAAATGAGATTAAACTTATAAGAGGGTATGAATTGCCAGAGGCACAGTTAATTATATTGTTTAGAAATATTAAAGATCTGGTTTTACCAGTGGTGGGAAAATGATGAGTGGTCACAGGGAGACGAGGGAGAAAACGGGGAAGAGGAGGAAGCTGAAGGGGTAACGAGGCTTAGTGAGCTGGGAGTCTGTGGCAGAAAGAAGTCCAGAATCAAAGGCAAAAGCTGAAGCAGGGAAGAAGGGAGGCTAAAAGGCGAAAATGAATCCGGCTGGTGAAGAGGCACAGGTGTCTCCCCCTCCTGCTGAGACAAGCTCCTCTTCTCCCTTGTCTCCAAGAACCAGAAGAAGCATGAAAAGGGGGGAGGAGAAATTGGCAATGGGCAGTTGCTGCCTCCCTTTGCTTGGGGGGGGGGCCCTGGAGCGGAGGGGACTTAGGCAGCTGTGGGGAGGCAAGGACCTTCAGTCTCAGCAACGGCTTCATGGGGGCAAGACCTACTGGAGATGAGTTGCTGTGCTCATTAGGCCTGACACTCCTGCGCAGGTCGTGTTTTTGCTAATAAAGAGTTCGCTCCAACTTGCGCAGTATGATTTACTGCTGGCTTGCTTCTGACTGCGGGTTTGGAAGGAGCTGTGGGACTTGGGGTAAGGGATAAAGAGCTGGGAGTTGGCATGGCGGTAGATGGGGTTGGTTGAGTGGAGCAAGCAGGAGCAGAGCCCCTAGTAAAAAAACCACACAACTTTTACTAGATGCAAATAATGGTTAATGAGTACAGTGCATTAAGTCCATCTATCTCAGTAATGTCTACACCGACTGGCAGTAGCTTTCGCAAGATTTCAGATGGGGGTCTCTCCCAGGCCTACTTGGAGATTGGGGACTGGGACATTCTGTGTGCAAAGCAGTCGCTCTACCTCTGAGCTTCAGCCCGTACATGAAAGATATTGTATTCAGGTTTCTATAATTTGTATTAATAGGTGTATTAAGTAACACGGTGGGCAGTAACAAAACTGCGCTGTGGGAGGGTGAAAGAAGACATAACCGCCAGAAGGAGAAAACCAGAATTCCTTCAACCTACCATCTAGCTAGATTTATGCTTCCCCTGTGCTCAACTCTGTGGTGTTGCTTTGTGTCAACTGCAAAATTTAAACCTGCTTCTGTTCCTCATGTCACGCTCCAAGCTAAGTCAAGTTAGGCACCTGGTTCTAATTATCTAGCAGCTTGCTACCCAAGGTCACATGCCTATTTGTAGATTCCATTACACTACATACTGTACCGAGTACTTAAGGTTCTCTCCCCCCCCCCACACACATATGATGCAATTATTTTCATCAAGTTCCATAACTAAGAATATTGTGCAATTCTTCATCGACCATGTCTGGTGGATGTAAACAGTGGAACAAAGTAGATGAGTGCAGTAAAAAAAGGACTGCAGAAGACAGAGCTAGAAATATTCCAAGTGCTCAGAAATCTGGTACTGATGCCTAAACATTTTTAACCCAATAAAGATTGGCATTTAATAGGTAGCCAGGGGAGAAATGATGTTGGCCAGGTCTAGATGCAGAACCTAACTTTCTCTTTGTTCCAAGAGGAAGCAGCTTCAGCCTGCGCATCCACACTTGGCCAGCGTATTTCTTACATATGCAATGGTTCAGCAGCTAAACATCAGACCCACGGGCCATGCATCCCAATAGTGAAAGTGCAGTATCACCAGATGCAAGCACATGTGCCTGGATACACCCACATAGACCCAATGAAATTTATGGATCTAATTTGTCTGAGTTAAAAAGCTAGTTGACTACAACCCATGGCCTCTTGAATGCTTGTGGGCAAGACTTATCAGGAGAGGAATAATGTGTGGCCCAGCAAATAGTAACATCACATGAACTTGATTCATACCAAAAATCCTTCAAAAGATATATAATACAAAAATTCATCTCAATAGACTAATGCTGAAATCCTAAATGCCCCACTGAACTGATTGAAACTCGGTCCAATGCTACCAACTTGGAAGCATTAGAATTAAAGAATCTAGTCTAAGATTGACTTGTGGAAAGGATCAAATGTGCTTCAGACAGTCCAAGTTAAGTCTGAGGAAATGATAACAGCACACAGACTGAATATAGAGATACAAAGGTCAAAGTGTATCTGGCAGAGGACATATCTGACCTCAGAAAAACTATTGGCTTAAGCTGAAGCAAAGCATACAAAAGTCAAGTGGATGGGTCAGAGGCTTGATCAGTGACTGTCTCCTATGCATGTCCTCTAACCATGTACCTATAAACCAATTGCAGGAGGGTACAGCCCTCACTTCACTGTTGCTTATATTTGCGTATTTGTATGCATGCCTGTGTTGGGCCTGTAGCAAAATTTTAGTTTCATAGGTGCTTTAAATCTCAGCAGAGACATGCTCACCCAGCACATTAATTTCATGCTTAGACTGTTTTAAAAACCGCTCCCCCAAGAATTATACAAATCCTGCTAAGCCTCTTGCTAGCTGTGTGACTGAACCCCATTGTCCTGTCCCGATAGGCCTTTAAATCATTTTGACCTGATCCTAAAACAGGAAAACTGTGATGAAGTTATAATTGCTGCATTGTTTGGGAAATAAAGTTAAAGGATTAGTCTCCTAAACAGAAATATGTGAACAGCACTGGCAAACAATATTCTAATTAAACATGGAAAGCGGTGGAAATTCAGTGACTACCTCAGCATGCTTAGCAACATGTTATCAAGACATGTCGCTAAAAGGGCTTGTTTTAAAGCAGTTCATAAGCCTAATTTATTTGGCTCCAGCACTTTCTTTCTTGGACACATCTCAAGTACAGATCTCTGTTCAGTTTTACCCATAATGTGCCAAGAATATCAGAGTCTGCGTTTTGTCTTGATTTTTCCCTAGAGCCCCTTGACAAATCATTTGACAACCTTACAATACTTTAATTCAGCTTCTTCTTTTTTTAAAAAAAAAGGCAAAGCTGAACCAAATATTTCCCTCCCATTTTATGGCTTAAATAATAAATAACAACAACAACACTCTCCCACTTTGACTAACAAAACAGAAGTGAAACTATTCTAATAATCCTCACTGAATTACATATTGCAGCTTAGCTCTGTAGATTTATTTCCTGGTTACTTGCAAGGAGAGAAACAAAATTAAGGACAAAGCCACTTAATTCACAGGCTGCAGTTGAAACACTACCAGCTTCCAATATACTATTGTTCTTAGGATTCATTAAAAATTACTCTCTCCTGAAGATTTTTGAAAACTGACATGCCTAACATTAAGTCTGGAAATAATGAGGGAAGATATCGCATAAGCCAGAGGCAGAACTTCTGGCAGATAACTATAGACCATGGGGAAGTCTAGAAAACCAGGGATAAAATGTATTAAAGTCTCAAGCAAAGATCGATGTTTCACACACCTCTGCTAAGCACTCTTTCTGAATTCGTAAGAGCGGCATCTTTCACTCTTCTGAATACTCAACTTTTCTTTTCTGCTTTAGCACGTAAGAGTAAGAAAAAGGATACCATCCCCACCATTCATGTTCCTGCATGGGTTATTGATCTGGGCATGCCTTTGAAATGAAAAGAAGGTTACAGCAATGACTTGTGGGGAAATCAACATCCTCCTCTGAGGAGCACAGGAATTCTCTGCATCAGGAGTGATTGAATTACTCAGGCTCCAGCGGAGGCTGACTAGAAGGAGGGAAGGCCAGAAAGGTAAACAATTCAGAATGGAAATGGTTCAAAAGCACAAAAAAGCTACACTTATTGAACTACACTTATTGAGCAGTAAAAGTTGTGTTTTCTCAATCAATGCCATCACACAAAACTCAACTCCCGTAAATTAGGAAAGGACTCCTATCAATTCTACAAAACAGTCCTCCTTACTGACCTATTTAAAGACATAGTGGAGCCTTACCTTGCAACCTGAAATCTTGGGACTGTATAAGGAACGAACAGGTTTATTGTAGTGTAAACATTTGTAGATTAGAGTCTGCTTCATCATCCACAAAGCTTATTTCACAATAAATCTGTTTGTTCTTAAGATGTCACAAGACTACTGCAGTAACTCCCGTCTCCCTCAATAAATTAACACCGTTCTGAAACTTGGGAATCACACGTTAGCTGCAGAAGGACCCACTACAGCTTTAAAATAAATGTAGATGGAGGAAACACTATCAAAGGGATCTGCAAAAAGCTTTTGATCATGCATGCTAAGTGTATTACGTAATAAGATCTTTATTTCATGTCTCTGGTGTATGCCTTTCATTTTAACATTTGAAGAGCAGGTGTACAGATTTAGTCACAAATGAGAAAAGCAGGTTGCTGCTATGGAGACTTTTTGGTGCATGGCAATACTGGAATGTAGACGTTTCAGTCTGTTTCTATACTTATTGGCAGCAACGTGACACCTGCAAGTTACTCTGCTAGATACTAAAAGAAGGAAAGGAGATGATTTCTTAACAGAGCATCTGGTAAATTGGGGGTGTTTCTCTTCCCTCATTTCTGTGGCATTTTCTCTCCTGTGGTGAGGCATCCCCCCTAATATTAGGGGTTTAGTTGGTGGGAGAACACTATGCAGTCTTCCTCTGCCCTAGAGAGGAAAGTGGCTTCTAAGGAAGAAGCATTGTCCCTCAGTGTCATGTGTGTACTTAGTTTCCCCTATGAACATAAAGCTTGCACCACTTGTTCAGGCAATAAGTCTATCTTTGTACAAACATGGTCAGATTATATCCCACCTCTTTACATTTCAGGAGAATATGAGATAGCGAGGCCCACTCCATCAGCCTTGTGGGGATAAAGTGTCATTTTGCTTTTCATTTTCTAGAACCATCTTCAGCCAAGAGCGTCCCATTTGGTTGCATCAGAGTGAAAGAGGAGACAAGAGAGGTCCACTCCATCAGCGTGGCTGGGACCAAATGTCATTTGGCCTCTCTTTAGGGTTTCCCAAACTTGAGTCTCCAGCTGTTTTTGGACTACAGTTCTTGTCATCTCTGAGCACTGGTCCTGCTAGCTAGGGATGGTGGAAGTTGCAGTCCAAAAACAGCTGGAGACCCAGGCTTGGGAAATCCTGTCCTAGAACCACATTCCTCATTGGCACTTCAATCTGGTACTTCTTCATATAGCACCTTGACCATGATCTGTAGCCAAGAAGAAACCTCAGCTGCACATCAAGGTTAAGGAGCAGAAAGCTTAAACACAATCCCATACCGCACTGAGCTAAAGGAAATGGGGAGGAGGCTCCATGGAAGCCAGCACTTTTGCTTTAAGCCTTGCTTTGGTGCAGCGTTACATGTGAACATAGCCAATAAATGGTTCCATACTAGTACCAGCACCTTTGGACACACTCCCAGTGGCAATGTTGCTAATGGCAATGTTATCATTTTTAACACTATGGAAATAAATTCATGGAAACAGATCTGCCCCTTAGTTTTTATCTGCTCATGCATTTTTCATTTGTGTTCTAATTATTGTATGGGAGTCAAGAGGGCATCTTTATCAGGTACAACCTGAACTCTCTATTTGAAGTGGGATGCCAGCTGTACTCGAGAGTTCAGCACAGGTAACATTAAACCACACTTAAGGTTTTGCTCGTCTTCACAGTGCTTACCTTTCCTGCTTCATCAAATCTGCCCACGTGACAAAACCATTCTCGGGAACAGAACCAAGTTGGCATAATTACAGTTGGTCCATGGGAAGTAAAAACCTGAAAAGGGAGCAGCATAAAAGCACACACTATTACTTATTACTAAGAGTCCCATTCTTAACAAGCATGTTTTACAAACTATGTGTATGACAATTTCCTTCATTGACATTAATCTAATAGCATGCATACTGTAGCAAGTGTGGCATAAACTTTTTCCCTGTTATGAGCAGTGTACACGGACAAATTATAAGAGATGCTGGGATACAATATCTCCCGTGCTTCGTTTTTCTTAGCTCAAAGCAGCAATGGAAGGTGGAGGAGGAGTAAGATTAGTGGAACAGGCTGAGGAATACAATAATGTAAACTTTTCTCTGTTCTTTTCTTGCCCCCCCTTCCCCTCCCAAAAAAATCCGTATCCCCTATTAGGTAAGCAGTACCTTTGGAGGGGGATGCAGGGAGGGAATTTAAATTAGGAAATTACGACATCCACTCCCCACACGTGGGGGACATCCACTCCTCTGGCCTGACTCCTTCTACACTCGTGACTTGTTTCAACTAAAAACAAAGCAAAGCAGAACAAAACTCAAGAGTCTCCAAGCATTTTATCTAGTCTACCCTTCTAAGTCACTGTGTCCCAAGTCGTGTGTGTAGAAAACACACACACACTCCACAACACAGTTTACACAATAAATGCTATATTCTGTCCAGAGATTGATTTGCATTCTCTACGTATATTCTTGTTTCTGTGTGCAGCATTTATGATGAAGCCCTCAAATATCAACCTGACCATGGGGTTTGCTAAGACTGCTTGCTACCTGAGTGCAGGATTGAGGCTCAAGCAAACATCTTCTATTTGCTCCTCAGTGGTGTGTAGCGATATCTCTATAAACCTTGAAGATTTGGGGTCAGAAATGGAGTTCTTGTGAATCAAGCACACCTTGGTGCTTTACTATTTGCAAAGAACATGCCAAAATTAACAGCCAATGGAAAGTACTGACTTGCATGCAAACCAAACAGAAAATATTTGAGCATGTACACACATATGAACACAGATAACCTTTTGGTACCTGGAAAAAAGATATCTGAATGAAACTAGTGTCTTGGAAATACAATGAATGTAGCCCATAATTTGTATATTTTTTAATGTTGACAGCTTCACTGAGTAATACCAACAAAACCAGGAAGGTTTATAATCGCCCTTTTCTGCTTTAAACAAATATGTTTCAAACCTAGTGTTGAAATAAACCAGAATATCCGGATTATGTAAGGTAAACCTGTTCGTTCCATTAATACAAGACCAAATGTCTAGTAAGTTTATAGACTAATCTTGTTGACAAGAAGTTAAAGAACCATGATGCACTCTGCCTTAAGTATTAAACAAAGATATTCTGTGAGCTGGTTAAGCAGACAAAGACATATAAAACAAAAGGACTGCTTTCTATTCATTGAAAATGCTTTTTTCCTCCATGGCCAAACAATTTATTGATAGTACCGCTAGTATTAAAACTTCTAAAGGCTAACATTAACACCAGCTTCCTAAATCTACACTAGCATCCTTATTTTTCAAGTGATATGAAACACATAACCTCTGAGGATAAACTATGGTTAAGCACTCTATGGACAAGCCTAAATGAGCAGTTCTTAGGCTCCCTTCTCCTTTTTCCATATGGCTGGGAAAAGGACTGTGACAAAGTTCAGCTGCGCTTCTACAGAATCCCAGCTTACTGTTTATGTTCAAACCAAGGATCCTAGTAAAAGACACATTGGCCTGACTCACACAACATAGTAGAGCAAACTATGGCTTACCAGGACCAGACTGTGTGAGTGTGTGGGCTCCAGGAAAGGAGCTCACAGTTGTTTTGCTCTCCCCTGGTCCCTGAGTTGAGCTAAGCCAAGGTTTGGCTAAGCACGTTGACTGTACTGGGATGTATGGTTAAGCTCTTTCCACACTAACCATGAGCTGTAGCCAGAAAAACAAAACGGCAATAAAAAGTAGTAACCAGTAATAAATGAGACAAGTATCTATAGATTTGTGGCGGCCTCCTCCCAATGCACATTGCGTGACATCACACACACATGATAGGCTGCATGTTCGGTGCAACTCGGCACCTCTGGCTGAAATTCTTTTACTGATGGAACAACTGACATAGTGCAGTGCTGAGTTCCTCCCACACACCCAAGATTTATTTAATAATAATAATAATAATAATAATAATAATAATAATAATAATAATAATGGAAGCTGGGCTTATCCCGAAGTCATCTGTGCTAGACGCTAGATACTGCACAGTGCACAGCATATATAAATCAATGGCCTTCTGGATTTGTAGAAAAATGCACGACTGCTCTGCACTTCCTGATTTTTGCTGAAATGCTATTCATGGAAACCCATGAAGGTCTTCAACATACTCTGTTTCTTGCAGCTGAGATACTGCAAACTGGCAGGACAAAGCTTCCCGAGAAGAAAATAGTCTAATTGTGAGGCAATTTTAACAATTTAGGGTCATAATCTGTTAAACCATTTAGCCCTAACAATCTCATACTTTCAGTGTGTTTCTTTCTTAAGACTGAGCAGCCACAGCTCTCTGGTTTTATGGTTTAATACAGTCTGTGCTCACTAATCATTCTTAGCGGAATCAATACAAATCCCAACATAGAATGTTCAGATCCCAGAATGAAAAAGGCAGCAATTGTATTAATCCTGAAAGACCCACTGTAGAAAAGAAGGCCTTGTGATAGTCAACTGCCTCAGGACAATTAGCAATACATATATATTTGAGGCCACACAGGTGTGTCTCGAGATGATATAATCATCTCACAAAGAAAGACAGCTTAGGCACAGTAAGGGATGCTCATCCGTTTGTAGTTAATCACCAGGGAGATGACTACTAAATTAAAATAACAACATAACTACAGGTGACGTGATACTTTACTAGACCGCATTCACTAATACATAAGGGAAAGGATAACAATCCCTAAGCCTACTGGAGCAAAATACTACTTCAGCAACCTTAATTATGAAAACAGATTAGCTGTGAAAAATGAACAGTAATCTATGATTAGACAAATCAAGGATATATATATATATATTTGTTTCTTCACAAACAATGATCCATGGAAACTTCAACAGAGATTGCTTGCAGTACATGAAACAATATGAAGGGAAAAGGAGAGTGGATCTTCAGATATGAGTTTCAATCAAGAAATACAACCTAATTAGCAGAACAAATATGAATGAATGAATCACCCAAGAAGCACCAGCTCTGAGGTTGATTTTCCAAAGAGATCCATGGTACCCAAAATGCCAAGACACCCACCATAAAGTACATAACTTAATGTGATTGCACACTTCCCCAACCGGCAGCCACAAATCTGGGGAGCCCGGAAGGTTAGGAGTGTTATGACCTTCCAGGAATTTTTTACTGCTGAGACACACTCTCTCCCCCATACGGTAGAGTCTGGCTCTCATCATGTACAGTGGTACCTCTGGTTACGTACTTAATTCGTTTTGGAGGTTCGTTCTTAACCTGAAACTATTCTTATGCTGAAGCACCACTTTAGCTAATGGGGCCTCCTGCTGCCGCCGCGCCACCGGAGCACAATTTCTGTTCTCATCCTAAAGCAAAGTTCTTAACCCGAGGTACTATTTCTGGGTTAGCAGAGTCTGTAACCTGAAGCGTATGTAACCCGAGGTACCACTGTACTACACTTACAAAGCACAGCACAAAGTCAGGTTCTTCTCCTGAGCTCCAAGTTCTCATCTCCCAAGAAGCTTATGGGAACATTCTTGGAATCATACTACTTGGAAACAGCATAAAAGCTCAGTGCTGGAGAGGATGAATGGCATTTTTCATGTTAACGCTGGAATGGAAGCACCCAACAAATCTTAGTTATCCTCCCAACCATGGAGAGAGGGAATCGTAATGGGGCGGGGATTGTCCCTCAAGTTGTTCTGATGTATCTGAGGTACCCTGTGGTAATGATCCCTACTTCCTCTCCAAGGTCATGAGGGAACCCTGGGGGTCACAATGTTCTCCAGAGGGTAGCAGAATATTCACCATGTTGAACATAAATGCATACATCTGACCTATAATACAATATGGTCTTTTACAGTGGCCTGAAATAATTCTGTCAACACTGGGCTGAATGATGATCCTCAACATCTGCCCAACTGTCACAGACTTGAATACAGAAACATACGCAAAGAATCAACAAGACAAAACTGGATGAAAAGTGAGTTCAGACATAGACAGGGATTCTGGAAACAGACTGACAGTGTAAGGTACTCAAACGAAATGTGGGCATAAAATAGAGTGTAAGAAGAAGCTGCAGGTCATATTTTTATGTTTTATTTTTAAAATGGAACTCACAAAATTCTAGTACCACATTCTGATCAAACCACAGACAACTCATCTGGGGTCCCATTCAAAATCTGTTGAAATACAGTTCTATAACTGTTTCTGTAGCATAAACATTTAAATATTTCACTCTGAATAATAATTTGAGTCATAGAAATAACTGTGACTGAACAGAAGAGGGAGCAGTTTTATCAGTCAGGCACACTGAATCATGCATGTCAGGGTAGATCAATGGAACCATTCTTGGCAAGAGTTTGCATAAATCACATTTATTATGTTCAGCCCACACTATGACTAGGAAAAAAATAATGTTTCTTTACATGAAGATACTCAGTAAGTTTTTTTTAAAAAAGCATAGTCAAATTTATACATTAAAATAAGCATCCCACGTTAATAAGCAAGCTGATTACAAATACTGTACATATGTAAAAACATTTGCCACAATCCTATGCACACTGATGCAGTACACAGACTCAGCTGAAATAAATGAAATCTATAAAAAAATTAACCAAGACTAAATGACACCAAAAGGGTCCAAGTGTTATGAACAATGACTTGATCACTGGAACAGAGATCATTTCTGAAAACATTCACAGAGACAAACCCCACTTTGAACAAAACACCCTATGTAATACAGACTGTACTATTTCATAGCACAGATGGATCCTGGACAGTACCCCATATCAAAGTGAAGTATAGGGAGCTTTCTTTAAATCTCAATGCTAAGCTTATCCATTTCCTGTCTCACTCCTTAATCTCAATGAGAAATGAGTCCCGGCACCCTCATTGATCCACTAAAAATATGAACAATTGCAACATACTACATGAATTATTCAATATATACACATATATTCTGGGGTGTATGGGGTAGGGTGGGTAGATAGATAGATAGACAGACAGACAGACAGATAGACAGACAGACAGAACAATGTACGCACACTGTAGAAGTATAGGTGAGCATAGGGCTTGACTTTAGACTTATGCATATTAGATATACTTTTGCATACAAATTTAGATATATTGGTCAGTTTTCAAATACCCAGCAATGTATGAGCAGCTTGGATGTAAAACAATGCTCAATATAAGCGTCAATCCAGTGACAGCAAAGCTTAATCATGTTACAGCTGTCAGATTCTGTGGATAAATCCACTTAAAATGGATTCTTCCTCTATCCCTAGTGAGGAAACACGTGTCTGAATGCCCTGTTCAGAGAAATCGGCATGTTAGAGAGAGAAAATCTAGGTCAGATCCCTTTTCTTTCATATGCTAACTTTTCTTGTCAAGGGAGTTTTATGTGTGTTGGGGGGTGGGAATTTAAAATGTGATTCCTGCACTCCTTGCAGTCTGAATGCAGTGCAGTCTCATGTGGGCTGTGCTGTGGGCTATTTTTAAACAGCCTGTTTAGTTCTCAATTTGGGAAATCAGGTTAACTTTATTTTGAGGGGAACTTAAGAGACTTGGTTTTTTTCATAGAGTAATTAGCACCTTTCAAGCAGTATAACCCATGCAGATGTCAAATTTCAGAGCTGTGGACACTTCTGCTTTGGGGCACTTGTATGCAATCAATGTGTGCAGTCCTGTAAATAGTGAGCAAACTTCTGGAGGGCAAGAGTGCAGGCTGGCTGCCATTCTGTCACGACAATAGCCACACCTGCAGCTCCAGGGTCTTCTGAAGCTGAGAGTCTAAGCTATGTCTTGACCTTGAGTGAAGCGGTGAGCTCCCATTGCTCTGTCCCAGCTTCTGTCAGCCTCGAAGTTTGAAAGCATACCAGTGAAAGTAGATAAAATAGATACCGCTGCTGCGGCGTTTCCATGAGCTCCGGCACTTGTTATAGTCCTCCACGCGGCAGTAGCAGTTTAGTCATGCTGGCCACAACCCAGAAAGCTGTCTGTGGAAAAACACCAACTCCCTCGACCTTAAAAGAGAGATGAGCACCGCACCCCATAGTCATCTTTGACTGGACTTAACTGTCCAGCAGTCCTTTACTTTACCCTTTACCGGAACTCTAAGTGCAGACATCTAAGAGGGTTTGCTCCATTAAGCAATGGAAGGCCAGACTCCTAGTACAGTGGTACCTCGGGTTTCAAACACCTCAGGTTACAAACACTTCGGGTTACAGACTCTACTAACCCGGAAGTAGTACCTCAGGTTAAGAACTTTACCTCAGGATGAGAACAGAAATCGCATACCGGCAGCCTGGTGACAGGAGGCCCCATTAGCTAAAGTGATACCTCAGTTAAAGAACGATTTCAGGTTAAGAATGGACCTCCGGAATGAATTAAGTACGTAACCAGAGGTACCACTGTATAACATCTACCCTTAGTCAATCTGGAGGCCTCACTCTGACTGCCAGTCACATTAGCTAATGGTCCACAGGCCTTTTCCTTTCTCTACCTAACTAGATACCCGAGACCAATTTTCATACAGTCCTGGATTAGGCCCATGACTCAGAAAGTCCCATTTCAAGATCTGCATACCCCAACATTATTCTCTACAATGAAACTAGAGTATTGCTGAGAGTGGAACATTCCTAGGGGCACCACTATCAGCCCCCATTCTCTATTATTGCCTCCCCCACAGAACACTAAGAATATTCCAACTGTTCTGACATTCATTACATGATAATATTTTTTTCACTGCTCTAAAAAACAGGCTGTTTCTTATTTGGAATTTGGACGCTCAGAGCCCTAAGCACAAAGGGTTCTAAATTGCATGGGAAGCCTCACTTCAGGCCTTCCTCTCCCAGTGCACAGAAGGTGGTAGAACGAGGTGATGTGGATACAACAAAGTTTGAAGGCCCTGTTATTGCACTTTTAATGGGTTTGTACACCATGCAGAGTCCTGCATCCTGGCCAGGCCACAGCTCTGCTGACACATTATTTGGACTGGCGCCGCAATGTGAAGATACAACCTTGGAAGAGACAGTGTCATCTTGGTGAGTCCCAAGACTCAGCTACATTGCCAAAGCAAGAACACTTTATATGAGTTGTTTATGCATTCTAACACTGTGATACCAGAGGCTGCTGTGGAGTTCTGTTTCTGCTTACTTGATTTCTCACACACAGTTTGCAATGCGTTTCACTGACACACTTCTTTGACGGGTCTAGATCCAGCCAATGACCCAGTTTGCCACACACCCACACCCACACATTGGCACGCGTGTAGACACACACAGGCTGAGTGCCTCAGCCGTGCCCCTGCATCCTGCCCAGGTCTGCATCCTGCATTCTGGCCAGCCCTGCATTAAATATGCAATAAACAAATTCTTATTTTCCTGATTTCTGAAGTTATGTTCTGGCTATCTATAAGATCCAGCCCTGAAAGATCAGAAACATTCAATTTTGTGCACAGAGAGAAAATCAAGGAGGCTTGAGATTTTCAATCTCATACTTACCTCTCATCATTCACACACACACAAAGGAAACAGGGGGAGAGAAAACACTTGGAATAGGTTCACTCTTCTTCACAGCTTTTTTTTTAAATAAAACAAAACAAAGAACATTAAAGCAGTCTTTTCTTCTTTAAATAGCTGGGAATAACACTTCCCCTAGCATCTCAAACTTCTACGCATTTACTCATCTGCAGCTACTGCCAAACCCTAGAGCAATGGGAACTCTCAAGTTCTGTGCAGTGATCATGAGAAGTGGATAAGACACTCGTACACACGTAAACTATGCCAAGTTCTGCAGTCAGCAAGACGAACTGGTAAAACTGCATTATGAAACACTTTGTGAATTAATCCGTAGGAGTAGATCTGGCTTCTTCAGTAGGATAATAAGTTTATTCTTCATTTTCTGCCTTGCCTCAAGGAAGCTTAAGTCATATTTTTAGCAAACTGTGACTTGGTCAGCCACAGAAAGTTGATTTCCTAGGGTTACAGAGGAAAAACACCAACTGACTATGTTTCAGAGCATCCTCGACTCAGTAGATAAACTGACTCGAGGCTTTGAAAGCAGTGTGTGGGTGTCTTTATTCAGTGGCACGGTGCAGGGCGTATCAGCCCTACTGCTACGCAGAAATGATCATGTAACAAAGGTTCTTCTGTCATTTCTCGATGGCGCCTCTTCACTTGGTCTACTGCAGGGGTCAGCAAACTTCTTCAGCAGGGGGCCAGTCCACTGTCCCTCAGACCTTGTGGGGGGGGCCTGACTATATTTTTTTGGAGGGGATGAACGAATTCCTATGCCCCACAAATAACCCAGAGATGCATTTTAAATAAAAGCACACATTCTACTCATGTAAAAACACCAGGCAAGCCCCACAAATAACCCAGAGGTGCATTTTAAATCAAAGGACACATTCTACTCATGTAAAAACACGCTGATTCCCGGACCGTCCACGGGGCGGATTTAGAAGGCGATTGGGCCAGATCTGGCCCCCAGGCCTTAGACCCATGGTCTACTGGCTTCATGCTAATCCTGTTTAGAATGACACATTGTACTGGCCTGCATACAGAATCCCTGGATTGTGCACTTAAATTGGAAGATGAGCACTCCCCCATCACTTTCATTCGCATCAGCTTTTCTTTAGCAATTCTGGAGATCTCCCCACTTATATCGCCCATTGCCAAGTTCTGCAAACACTGCCTAGTGATGGACACAGGAGCTGTACAGCTCTGTGAGCAGGAGTGACCAGGGAAGATGGAGTGGGGTTTATCAGAGGTGTTCCCATTTTCAAGCTGTTGCAGTATTTCTGACCATGTTAACAAAGGGACAAAAGCATTTTTTTGCAGGAGCAACTTTCACAGTAAAAGTTTAAACAAAATAACAAGACTACATGGGGGGGGGATTAATGGAGCACTAAATACACATAAAGGCAATATATTTAGAATATATATTTTTTCTCATTAGTATTTCACTTGCTCTTGCCTCTCCTAAACATTTTTCTAACTCTAAATAAGAAATTAAACATAAAAAAGAAAATGTTCCTTTCCCACAACATTTCTATGCACTCAAACATTTGCAGCCATATCTCTCCAATGTGAACATTTACTGAGGTAGATGTTTCCATTCCGTAAACTATCTTGCAGTATTATTGGGTGGGGGGTAAGTAATTAGTAGTAACACAAACAAAAAATGGTTGTCTACAGATTGTGGCTATAAGTGATCTATGCTTCACCTTTTAACGGCCAAACTAGACAGGCCAGCACTGCAGTTTTCCGTGTGCAAAATTAGGTCTTTTGCTGAATCCCCGTAAAGTGGCAGAGGTATTCAAAGAACTACATGAGTAGATGAGCTGTACTCCTCACCGATCACTGTTTACAAGCAGTTTTTTCCTTTGGTGTTGTGCATAGCTGTCAAGCGTCCCTTATTTGGCGGGAAAGTCCCTTATCCCAGGGCCATGTCCCGCTGCTGTCCCTTATTGATGATGTCCCTTAAATTTCCTGGGTTTCAAAGGAAGCAGCTCCTCTCCCTCCCGCCCTGCCGGCCAGGGAGGAGGGAGGCTCCAACTGTGTCGCTTGGCTGCGTTGCTCACCCAGTGAGGAGTCTAAGAACGACTGGGGGGTGGAGCTTGCATGCCTTGTGCCGATCAAATCGGTCGCGTTGCCTGGGGACTCGCCTTTGCTCAGCGCTTCCCAGCGGAGAGGTGACGGTGGTTTTCCTTGCTGCATCCCCTTTGCCGGGTTGCTGCTCGTTTGGCTGCTGGTTGACTAAAATCCCTTATTTTGGCTGCTGATCCCTTATTTTCGAGGCTGCTGGTCCCTTATTTTCAAATCTGTAAGTTGACAGCTATGGTGTTGTGTGTCACTTATTAGGAGAAAAACTGCTTTCAAATAGAAGGCGTTGGGGGATGACTACAGACAGGGGGCAGCACTCTTCTCTTGCCCATGTTGGACTTTAAATTGCCAAAACAAAAACACCCCACCCACACTTTATGTATGTGGGTCATGCTGCCATCAGGTCTAGCTGTATCCTAATAAAGAACATTCATGATGACGCCAATTCACTAGCCCAATTCTAAAGCGGTAAGACTCACTCATTTATCTAAAATACAGTAATAAGGTGCATGATTCAAAGAGCTTGGCACTAGGAGCAAAGGGGACGTGCCACTTGCAACCTTCTGAAAAGCATGCTGGTACCTTTCACGTCTTAACAAGTTCCCCTACACTGCTTGGAAAGTTTCCAGATTCAAAGTTTCAAGAGAATTTATAAGCAGGAATTTCCCCATCCAGTAAAGCTAGCAACTCAGCCACTAAAGTGCACCTACTTTTTGTTTCACTGGGCTAATTCATTCTTTAATTATTATTTTTTAAAAGGAAACACTCATATGAAACTAGATCTTAATATTTTGCTTGTGATGCTTTGTGCTCTATTGTTATACAAGTGCCGTTTCTACTTTTAATCAAATTATAAAGAATTTAGTGGAATCCTTGGGTGAACAGATTTCAACATATGACACCCTAGAGTCACAGAATTGTATAGTTGAAAGGGACTCTATTTAACAAGAGTTAGATACAATGAGCCTCCACTGGCCTATGTCAAATTCAATTTGACCAAACCACGTGGCTTTCTCTTTTACCTTGATTTTTTCCCCAGGCAGTGCTAAAGAGCAAAGCATACCCCTTGAGCAGTCAAGACTCCTCAAGCAGATCACCTACTTCACAAAGAATAGGCCTCTATCTTCTCCTGTTTATTGTATTGATATTTACTGATGCCACATTGCTTTTCAAATATTGTACGCTTTGGGAGGTTTATTTACACCATTTAGATACAACTTGAAAAATGATATATAAATGCTTTATTTTTTTTTAAAAAAATAAATATTCAGTAAATCCCAATTAAGTCAACGTGGCATATGCTGGCAGGATGCATTGAGGACTAAGCAGCATTTAATACTAGGAACAGAAGAACAAGGCTTTACAGAGTAGAAAATAAAATAGCACACCATAACATGGTACTGTAGGAGTAAAAGAAGCAACTTAAGAATCAGGTGTGAACAACATGGTGCAGCATCAGGGTTAAGAGCATGAGCTATGATTCCACGTTCCACGTCATGAATTCACTGGATGACCTGACAACCCTTTTATCCCTCAGACTATAAAACCTACCTTCAAGGGTTGTTGTAAGTTTCGTAATCACTTACTTAGATTTTTGGGATTAGGTGCAATGGCAGTTTGAATGCAGAAGATCCCAGGTTCAATCCCAATTCAGATCTCCAGGTGTGTTTATATATATTTAAATGAACTTGGGTATCAAGGCTGGGAAACCTGCTACTTATGTGAGCAGAAAGTAGTTTGGTGAGTAGTCTGTCTCCAAACAAGCCAGCTTTATATAGGGATCAATGGCACTCTATTACCAATGGAGTATAATCATATAATACTTATTCTGTTTGAAAATGCAGGAACAGCTAACTTGCCCAACAATCTCCCACCCCACCCCTTTTTCATTTTTACTATTTAGCTTGATTAAGAGTTCTGGGGAATTTGGAAGCTTGCACACTAGCCTGAGTAATTTTGGCTGACTTAATAAAGATACTGCCCTAAAATGGATTTTGGGATTTATTAATACTATAAGCAGTCAGGTTATAGTTATTCTGTAACTATAGTTATTCTGTAACATGTCCACAAAAGAGAAGCATCTCAAAAAAGAGGGAGAAGCACAGTGCTATTTTTTTCTAGAAAAAGAGGAGCTGGAACTCACTATCAACGCCTCGAGGCCTTTGTTCTCTTAGAATGGCAATGGAGCCCACCTGAGAGGTGCCAGGACTGAGTTCCAGCAAGTTCCGGATGAAGAGGGGGAAAAATACAAACATACTGTCCAAAACAGAACAGGAAAGCACTGGCAGCAAAGTAGGAAATTGCTGAAAAGTAGTTCTGGGCGCTTTTCATTGTCATTTCTGGGAAAGCCTGAGAGCAGTAAGGCCTATTACACCACTAGGTTTTTGCAAACCTGCACAAGCCACACAATTTGGCAAAGCTGCAAAACTAAGTGGAAGTAGGTAGGGAGCCAAACATGCTCCTTGTTCAGGTGCAATTTATTCTAGGGCCAGCCTTAGAATACCCCTCCCCCACCCCTGACTTTTTTTCTACTTGAGGGCGGCTTTATTGATTTTGGACCTGTGCCTGTCCTACAAACTTCGCATTCTTCTTCACCTGTTGCAAAACTCACCAGAAACCTTTAGGCACTGCCAGGAACCTACAAAGAATCTAATCCTACACAGTGTTGGTTGCCAGCTCATTTCTGAGCCCAATTCAAGGTGCTCACTCACATTAATGTTTAGAGCCCTAAATGACTTAGAGCCCAAATATCTGAAAGGCAACCTCATTCTCTATAGATGCTCTTGGGCATTAAGATGATAAGAAGAGGTCCTCTTTGTTCCCAGAGAGATGTGCCTGGCTTTTTCATTATGTAGTTTTTGTCAGATACTGAAAACACACCTGTTTACTGTGTGTTGACACCTGAGATAGAATTTTAAAGACCTGCTATTCTCTTGACTGCATTCTATTTTAACTGTTCTTAATAATGCGTTTTTAAATTGTTGCAAACTGCTCTGGGACTTCATGGTGAAGGGTGGGCAAGAAAACTAGCAAATAGCAGCAAAAGAAGCAACAAAAGCAGCCTTGACACATCACTGATGGATTTTGATAGGATTTAACATAACCATGCATTAATCGACATCTTATTGGTGATTCATAATTCTATTTAGAATTCTATTTAGAACTGCAGTAGCATAAATTGTCTTGTCATGTGTGGCTCGGCGTTAAACTCTTGGAATATCCTCCATTCCATTCATGCTGACTTCTTAATATCCTTTATCTCACTTAGGGGAAGAGAGAATCCATTATTATCAAAGCCATATGCACCTACTCTGAACTCCGAGTTCACTGAAGCCCCTTGACTATGCCTCAATAAAGGAATCCAATCCATATAAGGAAACAGAAAGAATTTCAAAAATCTCCACCGAGACTAGGAACATTGCCTAAAGCCATTATGGTTTTATAGGTAGCAGCAATCTGTAAAACAGCACCTTTTCACTAAGATTATCTGAAATGCCTGGTCAGTTTTTCATTTATTATACACTCCTAGCCCACAGGGAGGCCAGAGCTGCAGGACATTTCAAAGGCACTATCATTCAGATAATAGATCTTAAACTCCATTTCTCTATTCTCAACCAGACTATTTCAAAACACCACAATTTGTACATAATAAAAGCTACGTGTGCTCTGCATTGTTTACTACCTTTCTAATGATATTATAGGGTGATGATAATTTAGACTTGCTGATAATTGACATTAAAAGAATGGCATGTCAAAATGACCTTTCTGTAACCTTAAATGCTTTTATAACAATACACCCAAACCAAGCTGTTAGTCAATCCTGTCACACATAACCCACAGGAGGTCTGGAGGGTGGCAAAATGAGAACGGGCCTTTTCAGTGGTGGCTTCCAGCTCGTAGAATGCTCTCCCTAGGAAACCTCACCTGGTGCTATCATTACACATTTTTAGGTGCCAGCCAAAACTTGTTTCATCTTTTTTCACTGTGTTAATTGTTATGCTTTTTAACTGGTTTGTCTTATTGTATTAAGGATATTTTAATGATCTGATGGAATTGTTATTGCACGTTTTCATTATGAATGAATTTTATCGTTCATTTTCTAGTTGTAAACAATTTAAAAGCCATTTTGTCATATTTGCAGTTTATATATGCAGTTTATTGTATTTTAGTGTTCTGTTGGAAGCCGCCCAGAGTGGCTAGGGAAACCCAGCCAGATGGGCGGGGTATAAATATATTATTATTATTATTATTATTATTATTATTATTATTATTATTATTATTATTAAATTTAAAAATACAATTATAAAACAAATAAATGTTACAACAATAAAAAGTGTTAAAACAATTGAAAACAGTTCCACTTCTAAAAACAACACAAACATTTAAAATCAACCAATTCCACCAGTCTCCTCCCTTTTAAGGTACCACAATGAAGACTAAACAGATACCACAAAATCTGCTGATTGGCATTTGTGTAGTCGCGTACGATAGATACAATTTTAAAGAGCACATTATTCACAATAAAACATTTAAATTTAATGCCACATTTACATCTCTGTAGGAAAAAGCTCTCAGTGTAACAAAAAACAGCACACTTGATTCATTCCTTGATTCTCTAATATGTGCTCCAATTCAGCTCTGAATAACCTTTTGGAGTGGAGTGTTCATCTGACCGCAATGTTATTTATATTTATTAATCATAGAGACAAAACCCCACCACCCCATGCTACCTTTGTGTTTAGAAATCATAATGACACCATGATTTGGCCCATTCAAACATTTTGGAATGAACAATAATGTTAGGATTTGTTTTGTTTTGTAGTAACAGCTGGGAAAATCGAGACCACATGTTTATTGCCAGAACCAGGACGAAAACTGTAGGAAAAATAATATTTCAAGAAACAGAGGACGCCACACATTTATGCTAGGAAGCATGAATGTCTGGAGGCTAAAAGTGGCTGACATTGAAGCTTCACAAATAATGATGTCCAAGCCTGACCCCTTCACTTTGAGGATACAATAACTTCTTTTAAAATATAGTCAGGGTGTTTCAAACTACAGCAGCATTTGGCTGAATTTTCACTTAAGAGTTCATTGTTCATATTAAGAGTTCATATTTTAAGCCGCCTTGAGCATTGTTTTAACTGTGGAAAGGCGGCATACAAATAAAATTATGATGATTCTGGGTAGATGTTTATCACAATTAAGAGGAGAATGAATACGAGTGAGGAACAGCTTAAAACATTTTGCAAATAATTAGTAGTGGTTGGTAACAGAAAATATATCAGAAGCAAAATTAATATTCTAGAATACAAGAATATGAAAAAAGTTGAGAAAAGAAAGTCCACTAGCAATCTTAAAGGGGGAGAAGGGTAAATTCAAAGTGCTATATATTTATTCAAGTGACTTCAATATACAATAAATTGTTGGGAAAGTTATAAACAACTTGTAAGGGTAGGTAGAAAAGAATCTATGGAGAACAGTTCCTGTGCAAAACGCACTGTTCTGGACTCTTGCATAATTCCGCTTCCACAAGGTTTGCACACACAAATGGCTCTTGTAGGTTATGCCTATTAAAACCAACTTGGGTAATGAATGCAGATGCCTCTGTCTGATAAGAAAAGGCTGTCCCATCTTGATCACCGTGATCCTCTTGGCCTTTCCCCCCCCCCCACCTACTTTCACTTACCAGTGGCACCAGTTTGATCTTCTCTGTCTGCCCCCTCTTTTATCTGTTTTCCTCACTTTCTCCTACCCTATCAAATTCATTATAAGCTACCAGTATTTACTTTAGTATTTTCTTTCTCTTTCTTCCGTAGTTCTACTATAAAACATATTGCATGCTTCAGTCCTCAGGGACAAGTCATTTCTTTAACCCAGGATATCCAGTTCTAACTCCTTTACAGGCCTTTCCCAACAATATACTGCTGGGATTCGCTGCCCCCAATATTGCCAAACTTTTAAAACGTGTCCATTTGTCTTGGCTTTTTGTACCTGTGTTGTCTCCCTTAGCCTCTCCATCACCTTTTCTTTCTCATCATATTTTATGTTTCATTTAGATTGTAAGCCTGCAGGCATAGCTTGCCTTGATTTCATTAGTTCTGCACTGAATTTGGCATTTAACAATGTATAGTAAATTAATATATTGAAACTGTTGGTTCTTATTTTCTCTCTTTTGAAGAAATAAGCTGGTTCTTGAGTTGAGCTGCAACTTTCCACAGGAAATAAAAAAAGAGCAATCCTTTGGTTTACATCCCAACAAAACAATAAAAAAATGAGTGAAGACAAATAACTGGTTGATAATAAATTTACTGTCCACACATGATTAGATACTTGCCTGTTTTCCATTTCCCCCAAAACAAATCCTGTTATTTGCAGACATACACATATTTATTACATCACATGTGAAGCATTAAGCGGCTTTGGAGACTGCAAAGCTGTATAACAATATACAGTAACTCTCCTTTTATGGAGCCCATAACGTAACAAGCCTATGAACTGTGCTCATAAAATATACAGATTCAGTATATTCTAACAGAGGTTTACGATTCCCTAGAGGAAAAAATCTTCATGGGAATAAACAACAAGATTTTGCTTGAGCTGAGTTCTATAACATAGAGGCACACTGTTCTCAAAAACTATCACACCTAGTACAAAACAGCTCAAGCTGTTTCAATTGGTCTAACAGAGTACTGGATTAAAAAAGTAAACAAGATTAAGTGTAACTTCTGGAGTTAATGCTCATGTGCACATTTTAGGTCGTATCTCACTTCTGGCTAGCCTCTAGGAAATACCTCCCAGAAGTCTTTACGGCTGTCACTATAGTTCCCACAACACCAGTTGTATGTGTTAACACACTCGGTGGATTATCCAACCCATGCAGGTACTCTTTCTGTTTTAAAGGGGGGAAACCCATGCAGACCTCCAGCAATAAGAACCAAATGCAACCAATGGCATGTACAATCAGACTGTATAGGGAAATTTATGTTTTTATTCATGAACTAGTAGAATTGAGTTTTATTTGTGGATGGTTTATTAATATTTATATTAATAGCATTTTGGTTCCAAGAGATATGTCTCAAATGGTTAAATTGAATTTGAACATGCTGATAAAGGAGGTTTCCAATGACCTGGAAAGACGGGCATCACTTAAATTTAGTATTTGGGGTAAGGTTAATTCAGTTAAGATGAATATTCTGCCACAAATAATATACATACCTATAGTATTTCACTATATATTACCCAAGCATGTTTTCAAAATATTAATTTAGCATTATTATTAAGAATATTTAGGGAGTTTATTGGAGATAATTCTCCACTTTATTTTTAACCTGAGAAAAGGCTGCTGTCAATATCAGGAGATTTTAATTCTCCAGATACTAGTTTATATCATAAGGCATATCTGTCCCATGTACAAATCACTGGTAAGTTTTTCCTGCTAAGAGTACCCCATGTGGAGTAATTTTAGGCATGGATTATTTAACACCCCCATTTGGATATCTATATTTGAGGTCTACGTAAAAGGTAAAAAAAAGTATAATAAAAAGAAAGTACCTATACCAGCTTCAGTTTTAGCAACCAGAGAGATGTGGTGTAAACTGGGTTGTCACTTACAAACTGACCCATAAGCTCACAAATTAACTTTATGGGGTAATCCAGAATTGAATGCAAGAGTCAACCTTTTTGTGGAAGCAATGAGCTGAATGTGGGATATATATATATATATATATATATATATATATATATATATATATACACACACACACACACACACACATACACACACACACACACACACATATATATATATATATATATATATATATATATATATATATATATATATATATATTAGATGAGCTGATAGGTTCAGATGGATAATTTTTTGCCATTTCCAATTTTACAGTGTAAATATCGATTTCAATGAGAGCAGAATGGCAGTATCTTCAATTACAACATCTGTTGGTGTCTGTTTCTGGCCCATTCTCCTTTCAACACTTCAGCATCTTTTAAATTGTTGAATCCTTACAAAATGCTAAACACATAACTGCTTATAAACTTAGCACTGCTTATAAATGGATATCATTAGGTAAATTTTCATGAACTCAGATAGGTGTGGAATAACGAATTAGATTGTATCACAGAGCCTTATCAATGGAAAACTGCTTTAGAATCTATACAGAATGGTTCCTTAGACTTGTAACTGAGATTCAGTCACAAAAAATAATAATATTTAGAATATATTGGACTCCACAGCATTTGCCTAGGAAGGTACTGCCTAATACAAATAAGATGTTGGCATGGTAATGCTGAGAATGCCTCACTGAGGCACATAATAAGGACTTGTCTAGTAGTTACATGCTTCAGTTTTGTATCGGCGAAATCCCTAATATTTGCACATGTTCATACAGATTTAAATTAGATTCCTGTAGTATAGTGATTAATGGCAGGATAATCAAAGTGGATTTTGTAAAGCCTTTGTGGTTGCTAAGAGCCTGAAAGGATAAATGCCCACCATCTATCATACAATGGTCTGAGACCCTCTCTGCTTTGGCTACATTTGAATATTTCATCTATACGTCAATTTCATGTTGATACCTATTTGGACAACTAGACAGCTGATATTAATTCTTTTATATGTATAACTTAAAATGCATGCAGCGATAGTTACTGTATCCATAATGTGAACTGGTTAGTATTATTCATATATTATTTCTTTTTCTTCTTTTCCTTTCTTTAACCATCCCCCCTTCCTTTTCTTTGTTAAATGTGCAAATTAAAATGTAGCTTTTTTAAAAAGAGAGCTATGCATTTTCAACTGCACTTATTCCCAGTAAGTGTGTACTGTACCCTTCCTATTTAAAATATTTATATGACACCTTGATGCATGAAAAGAAGACTCCAAGGTCACGAGAAAAAACGTTTAACTTGAGTCAGAGCCTGGGGAATCAAGAAAGTTGATGGAAACTTCTTAAGAAAAGGTGGTGTATACTTATAAGCCAAAAACAAATCTTGGCTATTTATTCAATTACAGGACTAGAAAGGAGTCTTAAATCACCTTCTGGCCCAACTCGTTATACTAAAGAAAGTCCAACCAAAACAACTTAAATTGTCTGATATTGTTAGTTGATACGTTTTCAAAAGTTTTTATCTATGAGGAACCTACAACAATCCCCTCTGAAAATGAGAATCATTACGAATTCTGAATGACAGCACTATTAGTTCTATTGTTGGCCTTTTACCTTTCTCATGACTTTTAGCTGAATTTCCTTCAATTGAAGCAAATTACATCTCTTACCATATTCAGTTACCATAGAGAGAAAGATTTATCAACTCCTTCTGTGGACAGAACTATGCTAGTTGCTAACGAGCAACGCATCCAAAGATACCAAGAGAAAGTGACTGGGAATGGAGGATCTGCAGGGAAATAGGCACATGTGTAACTTTCCCCCACTTTAATTTCCACCTTCACTGTTTTTCTGCTGACGGGATTTCAAATGTGTATTTCCAACTGGTACCATGAAATATATAGTATATGGTCACAATTGGCTCTAGATGTTATTCATGGCAAATGACTAATGTGAAACACAAGAAAAAAATATAATGGAATTCAAAACCTCTCTTCCTTAGCTCAGAATTCCAGACGACACCACGAAATCCTGGAAAAGTGCCACTTCCACTATGTTATTCTTAAGCAAAATACAGCCAACAAAGCCAGCATTTCCCTGCGTGGTTAAAGTCCACTTTATTTGTCAAGAATAAGGCACTGTTTTTGTCTTGCCCCCAAACTACAGCATTGCTGTTGGCCTCCTTGAAACTTTGCAAAAATCCTTGATTATGTCAGACCACAAGCTTTCTTCCACAACTAGCTGATTATTTGGAAGAGCATGATTTTTAGTTTCTCCCAAACAGAAAATGCCATTGTGCTCGGCTCCCTGACTTCTTCAGGACTTCATCTTATACAGTTTCCGCAATATGCTGGGAGCACAAGCCTCTTCCTTTGTGACATGGAAATTGTATTGTGGGTGGTAGAGCATAACTGGTTTCCTACAACTGTACAACCAATAGAAATTTGTTGCATGGAGTGCTCAGATAATTGTCCATGTGGGGGCACTGTTACTAAAGTAGGACTTGGAATTGCCAAGCAGTGGAAGTGTTCAAACTTCACTGTTTTTGTAGATATTGTGTTTTTGGCTATGCTGCTGTTTGCTTTTGTTTCTTTCGTAAAATTTATCGGCCACTTGACTATAATCAAAACAAAACACCTCAAACTGGTTGAGCACAGGGCCACAACTGGCTACTCCTTGAATTACTGGCTGCCATCTTAGTGGGACCACAGGTTTGCCTATCCCATGGCGCTGTGCTTGGAAGGGGGGAAATTGTGCTGCAGTTCACTAATCTTGTGAAGCATTGGTGAATTCATACAGACATATTCTATACAGGGTTTACAATTGAAGTGACTTGATTAACAAGACCAAGTTCTCACTCATTCAGTTTAGCACACTGGATGCTATGGAACTGCGGCCTCTCCTGACCCTGCAAAGGAGGCATTTCCTATGGACAATGTTATTTGCATGTTGCTAAAAATATCTGGTAGCCACAGCATAAGAAAGCAATATAATCATCTAGAAAGTCCTTAGCCCATTTCAAAAATGGTTTCTGGTATTTGATGCCTTGCCTTTTAGAGGTGTGTGGGTATGTGACGAGGAACTCATCTGTCTTCAACATAGCACTTTATTTTTTATTTATTGTTTCAGCTCTATCAATGTCATTATAGTGAGTGACTTTGTAAAAAGGAGTGTCCAGCCCTATTAATTAGCTGAATATGGCTTACATATTTTAAAGCTACATATTTCAGGATTCGACTTGCTAATATCTCTCAGTGCCTGTGCCTTTAACACAGTCTTCCAGACTAATTGGTAAAGCTAAGTAGCTCTCTTCTCTAAAACACTTCTTTATATAAACATGACATTTTCTGAAGAACTTTTTTTAGTGATAGGTTGGAAAGCTCCTGCCAGAATATTTCAATTAGCACGAATTAGATGTTCTCTGAAATTAACAGCACCGTTGATTTTTCTGGCATCCAGTCTTCCCGTAACAACTCCCAACTATGTTCAATCTCATTTATTTAAAGAACATACAAAATGTTCTTATAAATATAAGTCTGGAGAAATGATAGTGCTTTTTTATGTAGTATTACACTGATTAAGGGATTCACTGGGGACATCATGAACTGGAAAATTCAAATCATTAATGTTGGGTAGATGGACTTTCTATTGAATCTATCTTCCAAAAAGCAAATTTATTCAAGTTATCTTAAGCAGGGAGTGACATTTTTAGTAGGCTAGCTTCAATAAAAGGAACAACCCTTGAAAGGACCTTTAAAATTGTATGCTGCCTGCTCCTTCTCTCCCCTGGGACTATGGGTTGTGCTTCTCCTGCAAACAAAACTTCCATCCCTAGTTTGAAGGGCAAGTACAGGAGCAAACTAAAGGTTTCCCAAGAGCTGGGGGGAGGGGGGAGGTAGAGAAAAGAATAGCAGCATACAAGTGAAGAGGAGCAAATGTGCAACGCCAAGGTGGTTCATATCGTGCTAAACAACGGATGGTTGTTACGTCTGAACATGCCCAGTGACTCCAGCTTCTTGGGTCTTCAGAAAGGAATTTATATTCCACTTTGTGTCACTTTTAGGTCAAATTGGGTAACAATCAAAATAGCATCTTTTGTTGTTGTTGTTGTTTAGTCGTTTAGTCGTGTCCGACTCTTCGTGACCCCCTGGACCAGAGCATGCCAGGCACGCCCCCTTCATGGATCACTGCCTTGCCATGGCGAAGGGGCTTGAATAACTCCGAGAAGCTATGAGCTATGCCGTGCAGGGCCACCCAAGATGGACAGGTCGTAGTGGATAGTTTTGACCAAACGTGATCCACCTGGAGCAGGAACCGGCAAGCCACTCCAGTATCCCTGCCAAGAAAACTCCATGGACAAAGACAAAAGGCATATAAAAATAGCATCTTTAGAGCACCTTTAAGGGTTCCTGTTCAGCCTCCTTTTCTATGAAGCCCAATGCCTGTAATTCTGTATCTCCTAACCATTAGTTGTGGTTCGAGGACCCGAACCCCGCGCAGTGGAATGAAACACAAGGACACGTGATATAAGGTTAATGGGCAAGAAAAGGCCACAACTTTATTGATTACAGCAAGTGAAAAGGTATTGGCTTAGGCATTGGATTACGTCAGCTGACTCCACCCACTCGGAGAGGGGTGAGCCTAAAAAACAAAGGGGGTTTATTCACCAGTAGGTGGAGTCTGTTGATGCTAATCCAACTATAGGCTCTCCCCTGATGTCACCGAGGGTCGTGCCATGGCCTCCCGCCAAGCAGGCATCGGACAGAATACACGACCGCCGGATTCCTTTAACAGAATAACCAAAAATTGAAGGCGCAGGCGATGGCCACACCTAGCCCTTCGACACCACAACACATTATTCCAATGCCTAACCTACCCACCAATACCACGAAAGTTGTGATGATTGCTACGAGGTAGGCGAAAAAACCAAAAAGCCTAATGCCAAATGGAAAAATTCCTACCAGGCCCCCCGGACAACCAGGGCGACCAACCTAAAGTCCAAAGCAAGGCCAAAAGAAAACTGGAAACCCTGCTCTAAGGGAGTGGAGGGTGGGTGACTCGCGACGGGACGACAAAAGTGAGGGCTGGAGGCTGGCGCCGCAGCAATTCAGGCTGCTGTACACGCCCCCTTGAAGGCACCTGGTTGGGTGCCTGGCCAAAGGCGTGGGCACCAGCCAGGTGACTGGGAGGCAGGGGGCAAACGCCCCCAGCTTGAGGCGGAGTCCGGCTCCCAGCCACAACCACTCCCCTCTCTTGCAGGGAGGAGAGTCTTTTCCATAGTCACATTATCCATGGTCTTATTTTGAGTGTACAGACATGTGCTTTTCCTTAAGCTACTGGTGGTTTTGACACTATGCTAGATTGTAAAAATTAGAAACCACACATTAATATTTCTATTATATACCCTCCCAAAGCATGCACAAACTAGTGCTTTTAGAATAAATCATATAAAGAACAGTTTAACAAACTATGGGAAGGAAAAGAGGTCTCTAACCATAAACTTTTACAACTTGACAGAAATTATACACAAATGCAAACATCATTAGAACTGCAATAACTGGATGTCAAGCCTTTTGGGTCATGGAAATAAAGCACAATTTGTGATCTGCCATGGGAGACAATCTGGCTTAGGATCAATTCAGACTTTACACACACCCAAAACATGGTTTAGATGTCAAACCACAAGTTTGAGCTACTTTCTTTGTTTTCATTTTCCATTAGTTCACCATTCTTGTATCTAGTAGTAGGTGCCGCCGTACAGTAGCTGTAACTGTGGATTGTCAAATCAGGCATTATGTCCAACTACATCATTAGCACAAAGCATGGTTTGCCAACCTCCTTCAAATCCTGGCTTATGATTCTAGTTTGCAGGCCAGTTGCAAACCATGATGCTATCCATTCAACAGTGGCAGCCCTTTGCATCTCACATTTCAGCAGTGACCTGTGCAACACCAAAATCTGGCAACCCCGCCTTCCACTGGACTTCATCACTGCAGCACCTCAGAAGCCATGTGCCCAGTGCAGCTGAACCAGTCACGCTCCCCTAGATCCACCACCTTTGCATTCAGTTATCACACCAAAGCAAAGTTAACCATGGTTTGCATGAAACTTGAATTGCCACCCATTAAGAAATTTATGTTCTCATATTGGGTTAGTTATTAATGCTAGGGTTACTTGATAAGTTACTTGGTGTGTGTACTTTTGGAATATTACGTAATTCTTCATTTAAGAGGAAATTCATGTCTCATCGCCTCCAGTTACTACTAATGTAATTGCATACCTAAATCAATATTCTAATGCATCTTGACCACAGTTTCATTTCAATTCAACAAAATAATGTAAGCACCCACATACCATAACAAAAAATCAATTAAGCTGAACTAATAAAAGCAGTAAAAATAAGAAACATAGCAGCCAGTGGTACAAAACAGAAACACATCCCATACCAATTAATGCACGATTTCCTGTTTCCCCCATTACTATGAAACGGTTTGTTGAAACACCACATGATAACACATTCATAGACCTCTGCTAAACTGGGTACTGGTTTGCTGCTATTATTATTATAAAATTATTATTATGTTTAATGTTTTACTGTGTTAGATGTCGCCCAGAGTGGCTGGGGCAACCCAATCAGATGGGTGAAGTACAAATAAAATTATCATTATCATTATTCAGCATGTCCCATTGTTCTCCTAAATGCCTGTACAATTTTTAAAAAGATAAATATTTAACTATTAACTGCATTAATTCTTTGAGGGGGGGGAACCGGAAGCACTTTTCCCCCTTCGGCTTCTTCCTTCTGTCTACATAACAGGTGCAAGGATACAACAGGGAAGGAAAGATGCCCCATTCTAATGATTATTTTAAAATAGCTCTCAACAACAAAGAGCCAAAGTACTAAAAATAGAAAGCCCTTTCAAACGTTAAAGCTGCCTGCTACCTAACAACATAAAACAAGGATTCTAACACAACACACACACACACACTCAGCCTGCCAAATACAGGGGCTATATGCAAAGTCTTCCTGCTTGAATATCACTAGTAACTTCTTTCATTTTATGTTTAAAACCAGCTTTACTGAAATATATATATTAAATATCACCACGACACCTCCCCCTCCAAAAAAAAAGCTATGGGAAGAAACCAAGCATTTCAACAAAGGGATTTTTTGTCAGTGGGGAGAGGGCATTGCTTGTGCCAAGAACACTCTGATCTGTTACAGCAACTTGTTCTGCGGCAGGGCAAGAGGTGAAGCTTTACAAGTCTTTTACCATGACTCTGAATGAAGCGGAAATAAATATAAAGTGTCCATTAGTTTGCCATGGTCGAAGAAAAGCCAGAGCTGAGAGGAGTAAAAAGCCCATCAACATTCCCCAGTGTCAACCTCTTTAATAACCTTCCGTGGGTTTACTCTCCCAGGATTAGCTTTGCAGCTTCATTCACTATTGTTTGCACAGAAGCACGGCTGGAAAATTCTGTTTTGTTTACTAGGTCCACCAAAAAAGAAATCCTCCCAGCGCTAATAGCCTGAAGATAACATCTACTACAGGAAGAGAGAGAGAAGAAGAAGAAGAAAGAAACAGACACTGCGTCTTAAAGTCACCAGCAGTGTTTGTTCCTGCTTTCATCCTATATGCCTTTAGTATTCCCCATCACTGACTTGGAATTATGTGTCATCGATCAAACAGGCATGCTGAAAACGTTCTCTGCTCTTAATATCCTGACAGAGGACGGAAGGATAAAGGGGGGGGGCGCCTAGCAAGGCGTTTATCAATAGAAAGCTGGCAAAACCCCTGGTGCTTCTAATTCAATCCTACACTTACTACTGCAGGCTCAGCTATTTCCTCTTTAAACTAAGCTGAACTTACCCAACTGAAACCATATGCACTCCAATAATTCTGAATGCAGAATGCTGGGAGGAAGGAGAGATAAGCTTAGGAGCGGGTGATGAAATTGCATTGCTCTAGAACTGTTAAATCATTTCTGGTTAAGCAACATAGTGCGGAGGCAGGAGCATGAATGCCAAAAGCTGCTTTAAAGGTAAAGGGACCCCTGACCATTAGGTCCAGTCGTGGCCGACTCTGGAGTTGCAGCGCTCATCTCGCTTTATTGGCCGAGGGAGCCGGCGTACAGCTTCCAGGTCATGTGGCCAGCATGACTAAGCTGCTTCTGGCAAACCAGAGCAGAGCACGGAAACACCGTTTACCTTCCTGCCGGAGCGGTACCTATTTATCTACTTGCACTTTGACGTGCTTTTAAACTGCTAGGTTGGCAGGAGCAGGGACCGAGCAACGGGAGCTCACCCCGTCGCGGGGATTCGAACCACCGACCTTCTGATCAGCAAGTCCTAGGCTCTGTGGTTTAACCCACAGCGCCACCCGCGTATGGTCGATCAAGCCTGGTGCTGTCTACTCTGAATGGTAGTAGTTTTCCAAGCTGTCAGACAGAGATATACAACTTGAGAAAATACAAATTATGTGCTCAGCCACTAACCTACGGGCCCTTCATGACACACTTTACTTTACCACACTTTACCCCAAAGCCCTGTACAAAATGACGCAAATGATTTCTGTGAAGCACAGCCTGCTCAAAGCTTTCAACCATTGTTGATGTGCCAGGAAAGGTTGGAGGAAGGATGTCAACTAGCAGGCTCCTGGAATGAAAACACCAAGTTCAGCAACAGTTTTCTATTTGCAGATTACCACAATTGCAGTGTTGTAAAAGCTTCCAGCCTGCCGCTGAAAATAATTAGAAGTTCTTTAAAGGCCACAATGAAATGAGCAGTATATTATGTAGTCATTGTTTATTCCACTAAATGACCAGAAACGTCCGTTTTAAGGAATTGAGAACTTGCTGTGCTAGCTCTCCCCATATATCTCTCTCACCCACACCCCTTGAACCCATGTGTATGCTAGTAACCTTTCTGCTCCTGGAAGGCTTTAAATACAAATTTGTTGTTTCTGTTGCTGTAATAAATGGATGGCAAAAAGGCTCAATGCAGTTAAGAATGAGCCATCTGACTGTGGGTTGCTCTTGAAATTAAAGTCAGTGAAAGCTCGTATATAAGGCATCTCTGAAGGCAAAGAGCTATGGAAAAACAGCAAAGGGGAATGTATGGGGGAGGGTTAAAAGTTACATGCCAAAGCAAAGGTAAGCAGTTGGTAATACAGTGGTACCTTGGGTTACATACGCTTCAGGTTACATACGCTTCAGGTTAAGACTCCGCTAACCCAGAAATATTACCTCAGGTTAAGAACTTTGCTTCAGGATGAGAACAGAAATTGTGCTCCGGCGGCACAGCGGCAGCAGGAGGCCCCATTAGCTAAAGTGGTGTTTCAGGATAAGAACAGTTTCAGGTTAAGAACAGACCTCCAGAATGAATTAAGTTCTTAACCCAAGGTACCACTGTATGCTGTATCTAGAGGGATGATAAGATGAAGGAGGAAACTATCCTTTTTCGAGTAGTCACGGCCTTTATTTAAGCCATCTACTTTTCCAATGCTCAAAGCAGTTTTAACTATATTTAAAACATCAAAATATTAAAACCCAATAATTTTTAACTGGTGGCATGAGGTCCTTGGCCTCTGCTTCTCATCTACATGTTTGTGGTTGGGGAGTTCTATTTCTTCCCCCAAGAAAACCTCTAATTTCTAGGAGATTATAAACACATATTTTTTAAAAATCAATGTAATTTGTTCAAAAGAAACATGAGATATTAAAAAAACACTTGACTTTGAAGTGATATATTCATGAACCTCTGGGGCCTACAACACACTTGAGGGCATTATCTTGGTGCTAGGGCAGCATTCCCCAACCTGGTGCCCTACAGAGGTTTTTGTCTAGAGAGGTAAGCAGCAGGTCGTATAGGTAAGGCAAGAGGTTTAATCTTCTTAAAAGTTACAGAGATAAATCCAACTTGCACAGAATCAAGAGTGAAGATAATTATGGTGCTCAGTCTGAAGAATGGAGCCAATTATTCAATAACTTATTTTCATGAAATATCATTGTTAAAAGTAAGCACCGTCCTATGGGTAATTTACAAATATTTACGGAAACCTGCATGCACAGGCACCTCCCTACCCCCAGGTTTAGCCTCAATATCGTGCTCTACAGGCTGGGCATTACTACTGGATTATACCAGATATTCTACATTCCATTCTCCCTTGCAATGCTTGGAAGGGCTGCAGCCAACTAGCTTGACTTGAAGAACTGTGACATGGATACTTTTTTGTTTATTCATTTGATGATAGGAAGCCATAGTTTAGTTTGAAACTTGATATGTTGATTGACTGAGTCTATTTCTATGCCATTTTTATGCAAATAAATCCCAAAGTGGCTTACAAACAAAAGATAAGCATAATGGAACATCACAAATACCGCTTAAATCGTCTAGAATACTTAACAAATCATCAGCAAAACAATCACAAATCACAGATAAAACAATTACCATCTATGTAGCACTATCAACTAAACAACTAAAAAATAAGCTAAACATCACAGTTACACCAAAAATCCTATTATAGGATTCACAAAGTACTACAGCATTCATATCTATAAAACAATATTAACGTTAACAAAATAGCAACAAAACAAACAAACAAAGCCCTGTTGAATTTGTACACATGCTCTCCCCTCAAGCGACTGCACTAATCTTTTTATTAAAAAATGAACAGGAGCAATATCAGTTAGTATCTATGATCAGAACAAAATCCTCAGTTTTTCGGCACCGTGGCAAAATTGCCATATTTGAATAGTCTTTCTGGCACAACATACAACTGCACACACCCCTTTCACTTGGCTACAAGTGCCTCCTCAGAAAATGAAGAAGACATTCAGCATTCCTAGAACATTGAAATACTTTCACAGCTAGCACTACAATACCTTATGATCTTGAATATTTCAGAATAAAAAAGAGGGGGGGAACGAAATTTTAGATTTGAACAAGGCATTCCTTTCCTTGTTCAAGCCTCAGACATTCTTTTGTCAACATTTTTGCCTTCTGTTTCTTTTGGCCATACTTTCCACAGAGCATGCATAGCTCTATTCTTACCAAGTCAAAAGCAGGCAGTATTCCATTTTCCATCATTTAAAGAGAGAAATGTGGTCACTCGTGATAATGAAAGGTGTGGCTTTTTGTTTTGTTGGTGGGGGCGACCTCCTTAGCTATAGGAGGCATAACAGTGGTGCAGAGGCGAAGGCTTATGGAAAAGCTAAAGAGAAATGCACTATGAACTCTTTTCCCCCCAAGACGTCCCAGCTGTGAATACCACTCTTGTCTGTGCTGGAATACATTTAATCACATGTTTATACAACCATCTTAACAGCCCAGAATAACACAATGCATGTGCTCTAAAGTAACTGTTGCACTTTGGACATTTCAGTCCCATGGCAGAAACCAGATCTAGCCGACTCAATTTATCATATACATTCCTTGCGTGAGTTTTAATGCATTAAGGTACTTCCAAGACAGATTTTCTTTTTTGAAAAAGCTGAAATGGAACGCATGCGGTACAGCATATTCTGATCATTAGTAAGGTCTAGAAACACAACCTTTTCATCTCCCTCCTTCAAAACTCAGGACATGAATTCTGCCTTCACAATTCCAGCAAAGCAAGCCAACACACAGATGGGACTGAGCATTGGGCTATGGGATCAGCTGCCTCAGGGAAGGAGATCTGCTGTAGCAGCCAGGAAAGCTAAATCTGCAAATGAGACTTCTCCCTTCCCACATGGTTTGAAAAATCCGTGGGGTTCTAGATAATCTAAAAATCTTAAGGACACATACTGCAGATGTACTTTGTCTCTTGCAATTAGCAGCCATTAAGGGAACGTGGGTGGGGCTTCATTGCTCTCTTGGCTTCCCAGCACAGCGGGTTGCTGGAACTTACCAAGAGGGCAAAGGTAGTGGGGCAAGGTGAGCTCCCTATGGGGCAGCAGGAGTGTTGAATTCAGTCCACTGTCAGCTGCTGCATTGCGACAAGCTCCTCATGCCTTGCTAGTCCACTCTCTCTCTCTCTTGGTAAGAGTTAGGAATCCACTGTGTTAGGAAGCCAAAAAAGCAAATGGACTTCCGTCCACGCTGCCTCACCAGCTGCTACTTTGTTTTGTCAACCTTCAGGAAATAATTTATTTTGGCTTCAGATCAGAGGGTTGGGCTAGAAATGGTTTTTTTAGTTCTGTACTTCTATAATCTCAACAAGTTCAGGGTGGGCATCATAAGTTATCCATAGTAATTTGTCTTTTTCTTTTCCCTTTGCATACTTGCAATGTACTATACTACATAGCTGCAATGTACTTTGACAATCCACCCCCCCCCCCGTATGTGCTAACATTCTGCCAAAAACGTTCATAAATCTGCTGTTGTCCTTCAGCTTACAACACATTTAATATTTGCAAGAAACAACAAAATTGCCAAATGCCCCTAACAGTTAAAAACAATATTTTCCAGGTTACACTGCATTGCAGACAGAAAACAGGATTAAGTTTCTTCACTGATGTGATGATTTAAAACAAGTCAGCAAAAGAATAGGGAACTGGAAGGTATCAAATACTCTAAAGAATGGGAAACTGCTTTAAAATCTATATGAAATGTGTCCGTAAACTTGAATTTGAGAATTAAAATTTTAAGTACATTGGACCTCACAATGTCTGTATAGCAAGGCAATGTCTAAGACAGATAGATGCTGGAAGTGTAATAATGGCAATGGCTTATTTTATACACATTTTGTGGGCTTGTCCAGTGGTAAAATATTATTGTCTCAAGTTATCTGCATCAATACATCAGGAGGTGTTGATTGTATGTTGACATTATCATCTGACATGAAAATTCTTGGCACAACCAAGAATTGCTAGATTTTGAGTAGCATATGCATAATGAAATGTATGCTTTTGAGAGAAATTCCAGCCCCTACCAAATTTTTGGATATATGTCAAAGACTATCCATAAGGGCCAGTTTATATGGCTGTGGCTCCATGCAATCACCTCAGCTGTGTGCATTCTTATTGTCAGATGCACACTTTACCAGCTATGTGGAAAGTTTTCAGCTACAAAAATATTATACCTGTGCACAATCCAGGCTGAACAAAAACACAATTTTTTACTCATTACATTTATGTGCATTGATATACATATGTATTTCTACTTCACAAAACACATCCTACATTTATGTCTGAGCAATGACATGCATGAGCTTAAGATCATCATGAAGAAACAGCCACGTAGGTATGAACTATCCCTCTGCCTTAAGCTTACTTCCTTCAAGTATTTCCCCCTATACCGCAGGACATAAACATTTGTACATTCTTGTACACAACTGATATTACAAAAACTGTCCACGGTATTTCTACATTTATGCTAGTACCATGTTTTCCAGTTTCCCCTTGGCTTCATCTGAAACTACAGTCAGAATTGCACATCATTGCCAAGACCTGTAAAGTTCCCCAATGGCAATATTTAAAGGCATCACTGAAGTTTTTAGTCAAAAACACCAACTTCTGTAAGACTGCCTGGGGAGGAATAGGCCTTGGTTTAAAATATCCAATTTTGTTTCATATAAATAGATCTGTCAGCAGAGATGTAAATAACTTAACAGCCACTGCTTATAGGGGACCAGCAAGGTTTGGTGCCTTGTGTCTGAAAGATACCAAAAGAGCTTAAGTCCACAAATAAATTCTTATACAACTAGTCTGTCTGCAGGGCCCACCCAAGAAAGTAAACAATCTACTTTTGTTGACTTCAAACTCGGCTAGAAATTTAAGCTTGAAAAACAGAGAGGAGTAACAAAATATAGAACACTTCCTCTGTCCTACTCTTTCCTCTCATCAGGAAGCCCTGTACAAAGGTAGCATGGCATTCAGACCAAGATAAGTTGAGTATGCTTATTTACATCTCACTTGTCTAAATAATGTACGGGCTACAATAGATGTAGATTCAGACTGTACACACCGAAAAGGATGAAAACATACCCCCCCCCAGTTTGGTTCAAAGCTCTAAGTTATTGAGGTCCTCTCCCTTATTCCTCAGTGTAGAGGGTTACCACACTTAATAAGCCAGTGTTTCCCAACCTTGGGTCTCCAGTTGTTTTTGGAATACAACTCCCATCATCCCTTGCTAGCAAGACCAGTGTCAGGAATGATGGGAATTGTAGTCCGAAAACAGCTGGAGACCCAAGGTTGGGAAACGCTGTAATAAGCGGAGAAGAAGCTTCTATCTACCACTGTTTATACACCAATTGTGTGTGGAGGTTCCTATTTTACTCTCACTCCCAGCATAGTAAAGGTAAAGGTAAAGGGAACCCTGACCATTAGGTCCAGTCATGACCGACTCTGGGGTTGCGGCGCTCATCTTGCTTTATTGGCCAAGGGAGCCGGCATACAGCTTCCGGGTCATGTGGCCAGCATGACTAAGCCGCTTCTGGCGAACCAGAGCAGCACACGAAAACGCCGTTTACCTTCCCGCCGGAGCGGTACCTATTTATCTACTTGCACTTTGACGTGCTTTCGAACTGCTAGGTTGGCAGGAGCCAAGTCCTAGGCTCTGTGGTGTAACCCACAGCACCACCCGTGTATATTTCAAAACATTCTAATTGCTGGCACCATGTATCTATACTATGCTGTTTACCGACAACTTAAACTATGACCCAGTAACTGAAGCACTTTAGATGTGTTACAAAAGCAGCCAGGCTCACTTTATAAGCAAACAAAAGTAAAAAGTTTTCCTTTATTTATTATTGACTATAAGGAAAAAGAAAGTAAATACTGTTACTGTTTCTAGAAGACTTGTGGTCATTTTTATAAAGTTACTGTTATTATAAATAGCAGTTACTTTCAAATGCAGAAGCTTCCATAAGGTTGGCACTAAAAATGCGTATTTCCTCTTCCTATCAAAATTATGTGCCAATTACCCTTTCCCCACCCAGTCAATCTCGCCACCACCAGGTACAGAAAACATTTGCTAGTTTTCCCTGAGTCAAGCTTGCAGGCAGTTCCCTCTCTGGTCAGCTCCAGAAACTCCTTGCTGAACTCTTCCTCACTGCTCACCAGCATTTGATGGCCTCTTTGTGGATATTTGGCTTAAGAAAGTGATTCAGCTCTTTGGGAGCAGGCCATACCTCTAGGCTTTCCTTAGCTTCAGTAACCTCTACCTGCCTGAGCCCCAGACTTCTCTTCCAGATTCTTCTTCTTCTGGTCCACAGTCTTAGCAGTCGCACTCTCCTGAACAGTGGCAAAACTGGCCTTTTTATGTTCCACCCAGTCTACCCTTCAACTACTCATGTCTGAATGGCACTGAATTCTTTCCACCTCATTGGACCATTTTTTCCCGTCCAGTGAGTGACAAAGAGCTTCAATCCAGCAGGCCAATCATAAGCAGAATTTTACTCAGTATAAAAAGAACCCAGCTTTTCCCAGCCCAGTCTTATGCAAGTAACTGCCACATGCCAGCCGCCATTGGAAACTTAACCCTTCACATAACCCCTCAAACATAATTAACTCTTATACAGTGGTACCTCGGGTTAAGAACTTAATTCGTTCTGGAGGTCTGTTCTTAACCTGAAACTGTTCTTAATCTGAAGACCACTTTAGCTAATGGGGCCTCCTGCTGCTGCCGCCGCGCTGCCACTGCACGATTTCTGTTCTCATCCTGAAGCAAAGTTCTTAATCCGAGGTAATATTTCTGGGTTAGCGGAGTCTGTAACCTGAAGCGTATGTAACCCGAGGTACCACTGTATATGTAAAGCAAACCCAGTCTCAGTGAACACATTATAAAAGGTAATTTCTCCACACCCCTGTATGCTCACAATTATTCAGGCGTCCACACACAAACTAGATGTACCACTCTTTCTTGCACCTATAGTGGAAGATGGGGGTCATGTGAACCTGACGCTCTCCCAGCCTCTCTCCTGTAACAATAAACCATGGTTTATCATAATGTCCTGCGGCCAAAGTCTGTTGCAAGATTTATTAGGACAAGTCCTTCCCATCTTTCTTCAGATTAACCTCCAAGATGAAGTCAGCAAGAGTATAAGGATATCTGCTCCTGCATTTAGAAGATTAATGCATTAAAATGTTTTCAAAATGTAGTAAAAGTGTGGGAAAGATTTTGTGTCAGTTGGACTGCAGTTACGAATGCCAAACAATGGCACTTTTCAGAAGCAAAAAGAATGCTTTCCTTGGCCACAATGCAATTTTAAGATGTAAAACATATGCATCCCAAGAGCCATGTCTATGGCCCCATGTAGGTACATTACATGTGCTCCCACTCTACTGCTGGTCCACTGGAACAGACATTCTAACCGTTGAAAGGCAAGTATGGGGGGTGGGAGGCGGACGCGAGAGTCTAGCATATCTTACACGCTATTTCTCCAAACCTTTACTAGAACTATGCTTATCTTGGTCACTTGCCCAGTTTTAGCAGCAAAGTTGTTTTACTCTAATCTACCTTCATTAGTCACACTAGAATTCTGCAACCATCCCTCTGATGTAGAGATAAAAATGGAACCTATAAAGTGAAGATCAAGGTTCCAATTATACAAATAGCTCAGTTGGTAGAGCATGAGACCTCTTAACCTCAGGGATGTGGGTTCGAGCCCCACGCTGGGCAAAAGACTCCTGCATTTCAGGATTGGACTAATGGCCATTTTGGCCCCTTCCAACTCTACAATTCTGATGATTCTATAACAGAAGAAGGTGGTCACCTCAGCAAGACTAAGTTTAGTGTAAATAACACTCATTTTACCAAGCAGAACTCTCAATTTATGCAGACGTGCCTTCCCCTGCATAGGGAATTTTTAATGTTTGATGTCTTGTTGTGGTTTAATTTGTTGGACGTTGCTCAGAGTGGCTGGGGTAACCCCGTCAGACGGGCGGCATATAAACAACAACAACAATTGTTATTATTATTAAGCGACTTCATCAACACACTCCATAAGTTTGTTAGACAGAACTATCAGCATTAAACTGCTTTAGAATAAAGCAAGATGCACATCTCTTAATAAATACATTTGAACCTTATTGTTTTTCCACAAGAGAGCTCTTCAGTTAGTACAATTTTTAGGTAAGAAATGGGAAAGAAGAAGAGGTGCCTCCATTAAGCTCTGGGTCCTGGGTTCTCCCTACTTCCAGGTCTATGGTTGGAGGAGCAGGACACCAGAGCTTCTACAGCTGGGAGCCACAGTTTGGGACTCTGTCCTACCAGGCAAGCTGGAGCTTAATAGGGATCAGTGCCAGCTCCATCAGCTCCTCCAGTCACACCAGGAGCACAGGTGATCAGCAGCTGTTTCTGATCTGTTCTTCCTCTCCTACCCCTATCTCTAACACAAAATAATCAGGCGTATTAATCCTCACATTGAGAGGAGAGGAGGAATAGGCTAAGGCAGTCATGAAACCACTACAGTTAAGAAATTGTATGGTGGGTATCCAGTTCTGAAAGTGCATCTTATGTGGATTGTGCACAAAACAATATAGCACTTTCAGACTTCAAACACATGACTGTGTTGATAAGCTCTTTGTAAGCTGTTTAGTGACCACTGGAATGCTGGTTTTTGAAACTAAAGCAATGTGACAGGGCAGAGATCTGCTTCATATTTTCAACATTCCAGAATGACTTCAGATATGAGCAAAGTAAACCTTTCAAAGCCACTGTTCCTGGGGGCCATCTTCCCAGGTATCTGAAGCAAGTAAGTTTGGTGCAAAATTTCATAATGTAGAATCAGAAGTGCAAACAAACTTGTGCAGTTTGGAAAAGCTGGGCCAATTAGGAACCAAACCAAACTCTGCCCAGGAATTTGGTTTGTAATTAGTTTGGCTGAGCTCCAGCCACCCCCAGCCTTCCTGGACTTCAACTTCTATTCTTGCCCACACTTAACTTGCAAAGGGAAAGTGAAGAACTAGCTATAGTGAAAGCTGAGGACAACAATTTCTCCTTTTTTTGCTTCCTATCATGCTTAGCAGCTCTCCCTTGCAGCCAAGAACACTGAGATTTGTAGTTTTAAATCCTCCTGGCTGACTCCACACATCCTACTTTGTCCGAGCCTTCCCCAATAATCACCCATAAGTAGAATTTTGGGAAATAAAATGGGGAAAATTCCATGAATGCTACCCTAAGCTCCTTGGCAAAAGGATGATAGAAATTCAACCGATCAACAAATGTTGCTGTTTAGTGCAACATTTGCCCATGTTTTATTTTTTTTTTTCTTTGAGATGGTTGTGCCCCCACTTCTTCAGTGCAAAATACATAGTTTTTAAAATAACAAAAATAACAACAACAACCCAGGAAATACAAGTACACCTTTCCCACTGCTTTACAAATTCCATCCCCATTGTGTGGACAGGCAAGCATATCATGCAGCTATGGCACTGAACATGGTTGCGCAAAGCTTTAAGCCACATTTGCATAGGTGAAAAAATATTAGGAAAGAGCATGCATTTAACTTTCTGAGGTTCAGTACAAGACATGGAAGATTCTACTACCATTCTTTTAACATAAGAACCACCATGCTGGATCAGGAAAAAAGGCTCATCAAGTTAAGCATTCTGATTCTGAGGTGCCTTTGGGAAACCCACAAACATGAGAGCATCAGCCCTCACCCAGGGATTCTTCCCCAGATGCTGGTTGTCAGAAGCACGCTGCCTCTGAATCTGGAAGCAGCATATAAGTAGTCATGGCTAATAAATGGCTTTAAAAGAAATTAAGACAAATTCATGGGGCGTAAGTCTCATAAGTCTCACAGTGCAATCTAGGCATGCTTACTCAGAAGGAAGCTTTACTGCATTCAACAGTACAGTACTTACTCCAAGTGTACGTGTGTATAGGACTGAAACCTATTAGCCACCAAAGTTCTCCCATGCTTGGCGAAAGGCAAGGCAATCACCCGCTCACAAGATTAACTTTGGAAAGGGTAAAATGTCTGGAACCCATTTTTGATGGGATACTTAAATTTGCATATGTGAAACAGTTCATGTTGAAGTGGTCTACAAAATTTCACCCATGTGTCAAGATTAATCTTGAATCAGTTTTATTAATTCCTCTCCTTAAATTTGTGAAAATATTCAACTTATTCTATTCTATCTGTGCATGCATGTTAACTTTAAAGGTTATCCAAAAAACACAAACTAGTTTTCTACAGTTTGATCTGTTTAACCCAAATGCAAACAAAAAAACAGGTACAATTACACAAGAGCCTGGCTTGAAGTATGTCGTACATCAAGAGGGAGGGAAGGGTAGCAAAGGAGGAATTGGCTGGTGGTTAAAATATCACTGGTAGGAAAAGCAGGGTTGAAAAGGTCTTTGAAAGTATGGCATACTTTATGGACGGTCCTTAGTCATTGCAGCATAACTGCTAAAAGACCTCTCACACACTACAACCATTTAAGTTGCTTCCAACTCTTGACACACCTGGATTTTGTAGTTATGCACATGAATACGATTTTCAATAACGTCTGCATAAGCAGTTAGGGCTGGACTTTCAGTGGGAGAGTTTTTTGTTGTTGGCCCATTGCACAACTTCACACTGCAGATTTTATTGGTTATATTTTAATCTATTATACAAGAACCAGGAACAGCAATTATGAGTCTAATATACACTCCTAGAGGGAGTTTTAAGGCAGGATAACGGCCAACTCTTAGTAATATTAATTTGGTCGTGAAGGGAGTAGTTGAACTTCTTATAGCAGCTGGCTAAAAATGACCCCATGAGCTGTAATGGGATAATAAACCTGCTAATTGTAATCAGACAAGAGAGTGCAGTCGGAGCACAATAAACCCTCAGCATAACAAAAAGGCAGGTTATCTTGAAATGACAATCCAAAAGGTGCTACCCACAAAAACTGTTGGACTGCAGAAACATTTGTGAGCCAATTTCCCTAGGAAGAATTACAGTTCACTATCTAAACAATATATCACATCACACAAGCAGGGAAGAGCAAGAGCATTGAGAGGGAGGGAAGAAGACTCACTTCTTCACACCCTAATGCTCCATGCTATCTCCCACATCTCCTAAAGGGAATGGGTGTCAAAGGGAAGTAGCGGCCTTGCTCCTTCTTTCAGGAGCCCCATCCCACCCTGACTGATCTGCCCTACTCACTGGAATTGATGGGTGAGTTGGTATTGGGAAGGAAAAGCAAACCCCTTGGTGAGTTCCAAGGGCAAAAACCAGCTCTACCCCAGAGCAATTGTGGGGCCATAGCTTGAGCACAAAATAAGGCAACAGGCAAATTCCTTGGGTGTTCTCCTTGGTGCTGCAACAACCAACCTCCTTTGCTCCATGAGCGCCTTCACAGAACAGGACACTCGGATTCCAATAATAAGGTTATATGCTTACACGGATTCTGGGTTTCAGAACTCTTATTTGATTACGGTAATTACTCTTCTACTTCCGACCCCAACACAGTTCTCTTTCACCATCTTCCAACTGTGCCCTTTTGCGTATTCTCTCACTATCCCTCCTTTCACCCAAACGTAATCTGCAAAAATTTATTTTCCATAGTACAGAAGTTCAATATGATTCCCTTATTCCATATCACTTTAGCAAACAAGCCATTTTGTTGCATCATTGCCGTTATTGTTCAAAGAGAATTCAAGACGTAGATAAGAGGAGCTATATTTTTTATGAGTCTACTTTCCACTAAACTAAATTAAAATTATAATTCACCTATGAATTTCCAGTACATGATAAATCAAAGAGTTAGTAATTATGTTTGGAGATAAAAAAAGAGAAGAGTTATAATGGAAAATAGTATTTCTACATATGACCAGTAACCAAAGAACTCCCACACACTTATTTATTATCTCTCTCACACACAGTCTCTCTCCCTCACTTACTTACTCACATGCATGAAAAGTTGACAACCTCTACCATTCCCATTGGGGGGACTTCTGCAAACCTTGTGGTTTACCCAACCTACCAATATCTTCATGGTGTGTTAGGATGATGCCATTTTGTCTACATAAGGGACCAGCAGCAGAAATAGAAGGGATGCCATTAAGATAAGACTGGTGGAATTAAATGGGGATGAAGAAAACAATGCATACAAAATTGCATCAAGCAATCCTACTGATTTATACTTTACATTTATAATTTTAATATAATAATTTCAAAAGACCAGAAAACCTAGTACTAATTAATCTAATGTTTCATTAAAATATTCCTAATATATTCAATGCTATTAAATAATTAGTTTTCATATCCTTCTCACAAATCCTAAACTTGCCTCCCTACCTCCTTCTCAGTCGTTCGACAGATGAATTGACTTATTTCTATCAACTCTCCAAGACCCCCCTTTCCTGTCTCAAATCACCAACCAAAACCATCAGTCTTTTCCCATCTGATGCACTTTAACCAGCTCCCCCTCTCTTATCTTTTTCCTCCCCAGGTAATCATCTCCTTTTTCCTTCTCCCACATTTCAGCTGTGGCCTTTCCTCTCACCACTCCACATTCATTCTGCTCTCTCCCCCACGTTCTCACTGCATGCCTTTCCACCTACCTTAAGCCACTCTGCATAATTTCTCATTACTTCCTCCCCAGAGATAAATGCAGACACTGCAGCCCACACTACATCCTAAAAAAAGTATTAACTGACTAGGCAACACTTGCATATTTCTAGATTTTAAAACTAGATAAACATAATAATGCAACATGAGAAAGTAGTAGTTAAGTGAAGATGAAGTTTGCAATTTAGAATAGGAAACTGGGTGTTTTTTCAAATGTATTTTTTTAATCAGATGGTTCTGATTAATTATGTTCTAGGTGTTGAAGGATTAGCTGTATAAAAATCTTAGCATAGAATGATCCAAGAAGGGAAATGGGATGAGAGAAACAGATCCTTTCGCTAGAAAAATGGATGCTAAATTGCATGGTGTACTATCTGCCATAGAGGGAATGTGTGCAAGTAGAGAAGGAATGGGAGAAGCTGTGCTTCTGCAAATAATTTCTTCTTTGTCTTGCCTGTTCCGTTCTACAATGGAAATAATAAAGCATCTCTCCTGCCTTCCCCCAATCCTTTCCCTCCATGCTCAGAGGAAGGAAGAAACACACTGATTATGCAGTGATGGAGTGAGAAGGGATCTTTGGTATTTCCAGGGAAATTGGGTGAAGAAGAAATAAGATGGAGTATTAATTTATTTCCCAGGTTGCTGAAGTATCCAGTGACTGTGGAGGGGGACAGACATGAAATCCCCATGGAACTTCACTGGACATTTCAGAAACTGTTATTTGCTTCTCATAAATTAAAGAAATCCCTGGTAAGACAGGAGGGAAAGACAGGAGGGATGTTGAGAGAGAGTGTGCATGAATGAATGAATGGAGCTGAATGCTCTGCTTACATGCATGTACATGGATCTGGCTGTGTGCCTGAGAGAAAGAATGCACGTAAGAACCACTGCAGGTCTGTGGAATTCTACTTTTTCATATAACGAAGTAAACAAAAATCATTCAAGAATGACATTGCAAAAATGGGTAATCATGTATTTACTAATACCTCTTAACAATTCCATTTATTGAACAGAAATGAAGTATTTCCGTACAGGTTTTTTTATATGTTCACTGTGGTGGAATTGGGGCTTCCAGCAACAAACAAACAAAAAGAACTCACAGGTGCTATTCAACTAAGCTGCTATCAAAGTACTTGCTGAAATAATTGACCCAACTTGGTCATGTTCATTAATTTCAGTGGGTTTATTTTGAGTAAAACTTAGTTAAATACAATCCCATATTTTCTTTTGAAACAAAAGAAATGCTCAGCTGAGGTAAAGAAGCACTTTTGATGTCTTCAATATCCCACAGAAAAAACACGAAGAGACAAGAATGTCAATCCAAACAAGTGATATTACGTTGCCACAAATTAACAGACCATTAACTAGACTCCACTGATCACTTTAGGATTTTCACCATTACTGTTTTATGTGCCTGCTTGGCAGTGGCAATTTTACATTTACAAAAGTATCTTAGCAGCAAACAGTGCCCCCCCCCCACTAAAAGCCTCTTGCTTTATTACTACTCCTCGGTTCTGGCATCATCAGATACCATCTATGACTATAGGGAGAAAATAACTTTGCCAATCAGAGAGTTACAGTTGTAAAACGAAGCCAGTCCAGTTCCCAAAGGAAGAGTTTGTATTCATAAATCTCAAAGACCGTTAAACACAGCTTATTTTTATAGTTCCTTATAATCCCGAGTCTTCAGAGAAACCAGATCTTTATTGCTATCATCCTCTGGAACTCCAAGAGAGTGTACAAAAAGAAGCTGGAGAATTTGTGAACTTTATATCCAATATTCACTTGTTACTCGTTCTTTCCAACGACAGATATTCAGAAATAAGTGGGGTTTACAAGAGGCAAACATTTTAAAACACAACTCCTATAAATATTCAAACAAAAATTGAAAAGTATGAATATCACATTAATTTACAAACCCAGAATAAATCTCTTCGTATGAATTAATGCTTCAGTACATTCTCATCTGTAATGCTTGGGTGGGTATACTCCAGGATTCTCAAATTTATCCACGCAAATGTTGATGTGTGCCATCATCACTCACTCTAGTTTCAATTTCACCTTAATATATAAAATAATAAAATAAGGAGCATTGTAAAAAAATATTGTAAAAACAAGTCAAAGAGAACTGTTACATCTGAAGTACTCCTGGGGACTCATTTGCCATACATTCTTGGTGGTCCTGCCCTCGGGTCAATTTTTGTGTGTGTGGATGAATGGATTTCTTATACATCTCAAGACTCCATATACTTCTCATCACAGGTTGTTCCTATTAAGATAGGGAGCTGGTCAAGGATCATAGCCATACATATGGATCAACAAATGACAAGGAACCATTAGGAATGGCAGTGTCAAGAATACCTTGAGGACCTTTTACCCACAACACAGACTTTGTCTTGTTGAAAGCAGGAAGGCGCTTGTTTCTCGGACGTGGAGTCTAAAGCAAATGTGAAATATAAGCCTTTGGCACAACCCACAACTCACATTCGTATCAAAGGTTGTTCTGGGGGGAATTCTCCTTTTCATAAGGCTCATTTTCAATGTCTAAACATGGGGGAAAGCAGAGGAAACACATGCACACAAATGGAAGTCCAGCCAACCCTAAGAACATGCATAATTAAAAGCAACAGTTGCAAAATCAATTCATTAGCTAACAGAATGCATGCAGGTATGCGGTTTCAAAATCTACTAGCTTCCTTTATGAGAAACAGGTATTAAGAATATTAACAGCACTAATAAAAAATGACATTACAAGCACTAATATCTCATTTTATACATTTATTCATAACTAGGGGCTGCACCCCTCAGCACTTCACTTGCCAACTCTGTTTACCCCCCCCCCACTCCCTCACCAACCCTGTCCCTTTTACATCTTGCTCAAAAAAAACCTCACCCTCAGTTCACCACACCTCCAAGGCTTGCCTGGACCTGCCTGCTCACTCCTCCACCTTCTGGTTCCCTTCTCCTCACATTTCCTGGACCTGTACCTATATTCTACATACCCCTCTTTCTTCTCACCTTGCCTAGGTTGATGGCCCAGCAGGCTGTCTCACTGAAGTATGAACTACCACCTGCCTGTGACCAAGTGAACTGCAACTGACAACATGCTTATGATTTTATATATAAGAGAGAAATGTCATTACGTGGCTTGTAATTTCGGTGATTGCGAGCACCCACCCCAAAAGAGCTTTAAAGTTTGCAGTTCTACCCTATGGTAAGGTGAGGAATACATAAGCCCAAAATAACTTCATGCACTAGTGCACACAAGCCACTGCCCATCTCTTAACCAGTTGTGTGTTAACATTAAAAGAAGGGCCAGAGCTCAGTGGTAAAAGTGCATGTTTTGCATTTTTTAAAGTCCCTGGTTCAATTCCAGGTATCTCCTGATAGGATAGGGAAGGATTCTTGCCTGATATCCTAGAGAACCATACCAGCCATGGTCTGATTTGGTGTAAGACAGCTTCATTTGTTCCATATTTAAATGAGAGTGTGTGTGTGTGTGTGTGAATGATGAAGAGAGAGCACTATGGGACTCGCACTTTTGTGAGGCCCTCTCCTATCCTACAAAACATTTGCTCTTATTCTGCTTTGATCCCCATGACTCCACAGCTGTTAACGTAATTTATCTTTAATTGGGATTTAAAGTTGGCTTTTTAAAAAAGAGCAAACCCTGGATTCACATTAACTGTAGTTAACAGCATTATAATTAGCCATAGTTAAGGCTTACACAAGAAGAAAGGGTCTGGGGGAAATAGCATGTAATATTGAATTTTGCACTCTACGGCAAAAGACGGAAATATGTTTACAATGCACCTACAAGTGCAACTCAAAATAGATTACACAGCTAACTGCAAAAATGTCATTCTAGCTTCTAAAGCCATTGAGCAGGCAGCTACAGAAATACAATTGTGGTTCGAGGACCCGATCCCCGCTTAGTGAAATGAAGACACATGGACACGTAATATAAGGTTAATGGGCAAGAAAAGGCCACAACTTTATTGATTACAGGAAATGAAAAGGTATTAGCTTAGGCATTGGATCACGACAATTGACTCCACCCACTCGAAGAGGGGTGAGCCTAAAAAGGGGGTTTATTCATCAGTAGGTGGAGCCTGTTGATGCTAATACAACTATAAGCTCTCCCCTGATGTCACCGAGGGTCGTGCCATGACCCCCCGCCACACAGGCATTGGACAGGATCCATGACCGCTGGATTCCTTTAACGGAATACCCAAAATTGAAGGCGTAGGCGATGGCCACACCTAGCCCTTCCACACACCACAAACATATTCCAATGCCTAACCTACCCACCAATACCAAGAAAGTTGTGATGATTGCTACGAGGTAGGCGAAAAAACCACAAGGCCTAATGCCAAATGGAAAAATTCCTACCAGGCCCCCTGGACAACCTGGGCGACCAACCTAAGGTCCATAGCAAGTCCAAGAGAAAAACCAAAACCCTGAGCTCTAAGGGAGTGGAGGGTGGTTGACTCGCGACGGGAAGGAGGAAAATGAGGCCACATGGCTGGCACAGCAGCAAGTTGAGCTGCAAACCCCACCCCCTCCAAGCCACCCAATTGGGGGCTTACTTGTGGGCGAGGTGCACCAGCCAGGTGAGTGGGGGGAGCAGGGGGCAATGCCCCCTGCATGAGGCAGACATCAGGTCCCGCCCACAACCCCTCCCCTCTTTGCAAGAGGAGAGGCTTTATCATTATTTCAAAATAAAAACATAGTTTTTAGGTATCAAATTCTATCATATGGGTAGTTAACTCTGAAACACAACTTGATGTAGCATATAAAAAGGGGGCTGTTTCTCTGCTTTAATATATATTACATGGTACTGCAATATTTTGTAGACAGAAAAATATTCCACGGGATATAAATATACCACGGGTGATAGAAGCTGAGCCCTGTCCACCCAAAAGCATCACTTCCCTTAGCAACCAGCCCACTGTTGTTGAACACTGAAGTCTTTGACAACTTCTCTGTGTGTCACACTGCTCTAAGCATAATCTGAAAGAATTGCTTGCAAATTCAACACTGAGACAGGAAGTGAGACTAGAAATAAAATTCTTCTGCAAAGCTGATATTTCTGCCAGACCTAGCAAGTTGCTTAAAGAAAGCATTATGCATATAAAAAACTTCAGGCATACTGCCTTGTGGAAATTCTATTTTTTCTGCATAACCAAGAATTTATAAATCCCAAACAATTCTGAATATACCCACAAAAAAGTTTAGAGAAAATCAATCGGCAGTATTTAGCCTCTTCCTGTGTTAATGTTTTATAGTCAGCATGTGTTTCCCTCTTTATTTTCTCTTCCCCTCTCCTTCATTGTTTTCGCAGCAGCAGATGACGAAATTCTCTCTTCAATGAACCATTTTCATCTCAATTTGTATGCCAAGAAATCATGGCATTACTGATGTCACTCAAATCCATCATGTCCTTGTTTGGACTATAAAGTGAGATGAGTATTACAGCCCCATGAGTTCTTTTCCAACCAGAATTGTAATATGAGAACTCCTCCCTCCTTGCCTATCCCTCCTCACTCTCACCTGCCTTTCCTATTTTATCCTGTGACAACAGGCACAATACCTTGGAATATTCCAGGCATTAGAGATACGGGAAACTGACTTTTCCCCAAGAGCACCCCAGTTCTTTGTATGAAGGCCAGGCATGCCTAAAGAGTCCTGAGATGTAGATTCCAAGATAACTGAAACCCAAAGAACTCAAGAATCCTGGAAAAACTACATGTTGCAGAGTGCAGAGGTGCTACCACAGCAGCATTTCAAGAGACACAGGTAGAGAGGGAAGTTGACCTACAGCAGTGCCTCCATGCTACCATTACCAGACAAGGTAAATGGGAAAATGGGGGTGAGGAGGTCTGAAATGAAATTGGTTTGTAATAAATAGAACAGCCTACGTATGCTGTGGAGCTTATGTACCGCAGGTATACTGAATGAACACAGACAGGACTCAAAGAAGTGCCTATGCTGAACTACTTCTGCAAAGTGCCTACATATTGCAATAGCAGCTTAAAGTGAAACGGGCAATATGGCAAGAGCTGCATTGGGCATGTCAGGCCAACAAACCACATTCATTATCTGGCACTGACGTATAAAATGAATATCGCTGCTTTCTTCAAATTTACAGAAACAATTTAGAGTTTCTCTGTTCCCCCCACCAAAGGTAACGTAGATGGGAGAAAATCCCATTAAGATCCAACAGACAGAACTAATAAGCATCAAAGACTGTTGCTGCTTAAGAAAATATGATGGGAATCTGGATACAGGATAAGGATGCCCTCAGAAAGGCCATTTTACGTCTCATATTGCAACAAAATGCTTTTAAGGCACTTGGAAGAGCTGCCAGATTTTCTTCAATAACCTCAGAATTATAGCAATCTCTGGAATAATACAATAGTACTGCAAATCCTAAAATTACATTGTAAGACACTAAATATTCCTTGGCAAATGCGAAAATAATTGTCCAGTGAGTTCAGAGGGAAAGCATCTGGACTTGAGGAAGTCTGTCATCTAGGCTATCCATCATCTTTATTTTACATGGCTAATTGTGCTAGGATCCTACTTGAATTTATTTCTCCTTTATAAATAGACTAGTTTAATGTGTGTAGCTTGCCTTGCCTTTCTTCCAAACATAAAAAAATAACAAGTCAAAAGTATTATAGATCAGATATCACCAGTAACCTGAACTTTTAACTCACTGCTACATGCACACTCAATTTTGAAAAACACAACAGAATAATGAAAGCTAAGTTGTTATTATGATATGATAATGCTGTGCCAGAATTCCCTTGACCCAAACAAGTGCTTCTATGGCTAAACATGGCCAACCATGTTTAGCTTATAACATGGTGTGGAAAAATGTTGAAAGTATGATTTAATGCATGTGCTTTGAAGGAAAATATATTGTGTGACCTCTGCGACTGTCGAAGTTCAGGGCCTTGTACTGTTCATATGTTGCCTGTTTAGCAGTAGCTGCTTGGTGACAGGTTCTGAGAGCGGAGAAACCATTGCTTTGATAATTTATTAGGCAGGGCCTGGATCAGGCAAATTCATTGCACTTGCTCTGGGCGATAGGAAAGACTGAGTAAGATTCGAGATTCTAGTCAATTGAGAGTAAACTTGTTAGTGAGGGAGAGCCAGTTGAAATTTGACAGTTGGGGAACTGGAGAGAAAAGGAGCTGATAAGGGAGGTATGAGCGGGAAAGACAAGTGGAGAACCTCAGCAGAACGCTGAGGTCTAAATATTAATATCAAGTTTGTCTCTCTGTTATAATAAAAATTGTAATAATGTCATTGTGCACCCACCTTGGAGGATTTGTAGTGATGCATCGCAATGCTGGATTTGCAAGAAGTCAGGGCAGGATAGGGGAGCAAAATTGAAGGCAGGTTACACAACAACAGTGTCCATAGTGTGGTGGTGGTGGCCCAAAGGGCCAAAATAAATGTGATAATGTGTACCCCTGGAAATCCTAGAGTGCGCTTCTAATAGAGGAGTTATGGTGACCTGTTGCTTTATGAAACTGATGATTTTGCAAGTTGCTGCACCCCCCCCCCCGGGGGCAGGAATACAGCTAATATGTGAATCACAAAGATGCAGCTCAAAGCTAGAACAACAGTTGCTACATTGTGCAAATGGCTACACGTAACACAGGTTCCCAACATGCATACTAATATAATGTAACAGCACACGGTGGGAATCAAAGCTTAGCCAACAGAAATTGGTAAGAATCAAACCTGAATCACCATAAATTGCCAGTGCCTATTGCGCCTGCGTATTAAACATGAAATGAGGTAATGATTTATTTGTTTGATGAAAACTGAAATGCTTTGTTTGAAATGTTACAAATACCACTGCCGGACCATTGGGCATGGTTCAGTTTCGCAGAACAATCTGACTGTAACCTATTGCTTTGCAATAAACAATGATGGACTCCTAACTCCTTACGTCTCTGAGTTTTATGGGCATAAACTCAGAAGATAAGCCATTTTTGGCTTGCAACAATAGCATGGGAGCAAGTAGGTATGAAGACTGGGGGGGGAGTGGTGGTTTATAACAATGGCAGATTGTGTAAAGCAAGGATGAAATGAAATATTTGAGGGCTCTGCATCTTTTCTCTCTCATGATTAACTGGTTAACAACAGCAGCTTCTCTCCATCTACAGTCTTAGAATGGTGCCTGCATGCTCTGCTTTCTAGCTTTCTGCACAAATGTCCAAATGACTTACTTTCTTAAATGAAAGCTAAGAGTCTGGAGCCCCTGCATGCTTAAAGCCTGTTACACGTGTGACACACCCTGTCAATGACCCTGGTTGCAAAGGATGGGGCACTACATTTTTCAGTTCTATGAGAAATCAAACACAGAAAGGGTTACAAAACCATAATGCTAGGGACCTTCAGCACTGCTTGTTTGTTAACATTTCACGTATTTCTTGCTCTTAAATATCACATTTGCTCAGGAAACTCCTGTAATGGATTTCACTTTTCTTTACTTTTGAAACACTCCCCAAAATACGATTTTGGAATGCAGTTTTTGGCTATTTGTGATGGCAAGGATTAAACAAGATGCACCCTTCAACTGCTTTTGGATATTAGTTTTTGACATAGTGCAGTTTTTACCACTTGTTTGCCTTGTACGTAAATAAAGGTCGACTGCGCCACTAGCACTTGCAAAGGGTTTGGAGAACAAAGGATTGCTGATGGATTTCAGTCAATGAGGATGATATTAACTTTCAGCAGAATGAAGGCAAAGAATGAATTAGAATTCCATGACTTGATTAAAAGCCCCTAATTACACAATTATTGCTTGTTAGGACAAGTCTCCTATACAGCTTCTGTCATCAACTAACAATCAGTTGTGCCCACCTGAAAATTGGGATGTACTGGTAATAATAATTAAAAAACGCTACATGAATATGTTCTTTGTCCATTCCAATACTGTAGCTTCTGGGTTAAATGAAAGGCATGGATCTGTCAAAATAGCTATTTCTTCTTTACTGATCACTTTGCTGCACGTGCCTCACTTTTTGGAGAACTAGCATAAATAGAGGTATTGTTCTGGAATATTAACTTGATGTACAGAAGATTTCCCACTCCATACAACAAAACTTAAGACCTACCAACAACCCTTTAATATCTGGAGACACCATTTGACACTGTGGAGAAGAGTGTGGAGAAGAAATAAGCAGCCTTCTTGCCTTTCTGATATCTAGTCAACATTATTTCATCCAATATACATGTCTAGAGCACTCAAAAAAGAAGGTGTTAATTGAATAGCCTCATTCCTTGCCAACTTTTAAACCACTACTTTATCCAGCTACACTGCTGGCATGTCCTCTGCATCAGGCTTTCAGCTATGTTTCTTTGTGTTTTTCATCAGCCTATCCCCAAAGAGACTATTTTACAAATACTCAATCTCACTCTCTGCTGTTTACCAAAGCTGTGCGCACTCAGACTTCACAGCACGAAGTATCCGCACAGATTTCCATCCTACAGTGATAAAAAAAATGTTTATTAAAAGAACTCTGCAGTTGAAAAACTGAAACTGTAGTGGTGAATAATGTAATTCAACTGGCTGAAGACAAGGCAAATCCAACCTTCTTGTTCTCTGCTGAAAGGATCTTCCTCCATCCCTTTCCATTCTCAACACATTGCATGATCTCAAGTGCCACGCTGTCCCCGTCTGCCCACCACTACTCCAGGCCCCCAGCCCTGCATGTTGTTGCACAGCTCTGAGATTGATCCTGGACTGAGCAATGCTCATCTCAGCATAAATGCATGGATGTTTCTCCCAACACACTGAAATGCCAAGACCTATGAATATGGGGCTTAAATCCTACTTCTCTTCTCCAAGCCTCTATAAAACAATGCATTGTTAGATGATACTTTAAAGGAAGTTTGTAAGCAATTGAGAATGAGTAGCTATTTTTTAAAAAATAGTGAAGTTTGTTCTGCCTTGCAACACAGGAAAATGATCACATAATGTTGAACACTGGAAGCGGACTGGACTGCTTAAGGCAGGCATGGCCAAACTTGGCACTCCCGCTGTTTTGGGACATCAATTCCCATCATCCTTGACCACTGGTCCTGTTAGCTAGGGATGATGGGAGTTGTAGTCCCAAAACAGCTGGAGGGCCAAGTTTGGTCATGCCTGGCTTAAGGAAAGTGTTCCCTGTCAAGTGGGAAGTGAATGTTTTCTAAAAAAGAGGTAGGTAAATTGAGTTTATCTAAAATCAAAGAGAGATACAGTGGTACCTCGGGTTAACTACTTAATTCGTTTCAGAGGTCCATTCTTAACCTGAAACTGTTCTTAACCTGAAGCACCACTTTAGCTAATGGGGCCTCCTGCTGCCGCCACGCCGCTGGAGCACGATTTCTGTTCTCATCCTGAAGCAAAGTTCTTAACCCGAGGTACTATTTCTGGGTTAGCGGAGTCTGTAACCTGAAGCGTCTGTAACCTGAAGCGTATGTAACCCGAGGTACCACTGTACTTAATCACAATCACAAAAACACATCCTATCGACCAAGATATTCTGACTTCTGTAGCAGCCTTTGATTGTAGAGAAATTGCAGGTTTTATACACCTTCTTCTTCCTAGTGGTAACAGACCTGAACATAAACTTGATAGTTATCCTTTTATATCTGAACAGATATATTTGTTTGTAACCTTTTAAAATCTTACACAGAAAGCTCCATGTAAGGGGTATCATGTGCCCAAGCTAAAGGCATGTGGCTGTTGGAAAAGTAACCCTCTTTCCACCATCATAGCTGTCCCTTTCTCATGTGTCAGGACCGCACTGGATCTACTGCCAAAAGTACTGATCCACATTCAGCCCCCAATCTCTGGTTCCTTTTACGCCGCAGCTTCAAATCTGGAGCACTCTTTTTTCCTGGTTGCGTTTTCTGATGATATGTCCAACATCCTTACAGGGCATACTAGTGAAAAATGCAGCCAATAGGAACAGCTGTTCTGGGCGATTTGCCAGGATCCACTTTGGCTAGGGATTCCACTGCCCTATAACCTCTTCCCTGCCCAAGGACTTTGCGATGGAGACGGGAAAAGAACTGTGAAAGTGTTGCTGCCATTTCTTGAGTTTGCATGTGATTAAGATATTACCAGCCAGATATGTCAAGATGAGACAGCTCATCTGAAGACTCATTTTAAAAGTCTCTTTCGATGAGGAAGAAATTAATATAATTGAAGAATCAAGTGTTAACTGTGGTAAACATGAACATGTTCTGAGAAACAAGGATAGAATGAAACAATCCTATATTAACTGCTTGAAAGGCTGAAAGTGAAGGAGAGAAGACTGCATTTATGCAGGCAACTTTCCACTTACATGGGGGTTACGTTCCCGGGGTAGCGCATAAAGCCAAACCACATATAGTCAAAACACATTGGGTTCAATGGCAGGTAGGAGTGCCAAAATCCTTTTTTCCAGACCATCCCCTTTCCTCCCCCATATATATATATATATATATATATATATATATATATATATATAGCCAAGTGCACAAAGCTGAATGCACTAAAGTTAAATGTGTGTAAGCTGCGAGATACTTATTACAATGCATTTATTTGCACGCTTGACTCTCTCTACAAGCAGGAAGAAGGTGAGGAAAGATGTTGGCTGTTGCGGTGGTCTTTGAGATTCGGGATCTCTACCTCAGGTACCAAAATTGGCCTAGAACATCACGCTTACTGTTTTATAGTAATTACTATGAGGTGGTCTGGATGCAGAAAGAATAAAGACTAGTTCCCCAAAAGCTAAGGAGTTGAAAAGTTTCCTTTCTTCCATTGAGGGATGGTGATTCTCATACTTCTACCCTACTTTGAGAAAATGAGATAAAAGACATCATGGGAGAGCAAGAACGGAAGTGTTTTGAAGCCATGGTTAAAAGTGGGATATCTAGGGTTACCATTAACAACAGTGCATATTACCAGGCAGCCAGATCAAGGAGAGGATACCTTTTCCTCATTCCTGTAATCAATATGTGTCATCTTCTTTCATAAAGAAAAACACGAATTGGAAAAAACACACCCAGCATTTTAATCTTTCCCATTATATCAATTAATGTTTTGCTGCATTAGCTAATGGGAGCAGTTCACAGGAAGTATAAAGCCATTGCAGTCAGCAGCACAGGTGACCTGGGAGCAAAACCTGCTCTCACCACCAGCCAGTACTGACTTTGCTGCCTGGGGCAGGGGGAGGTTTTGCCTTTGTCTCAATAGCACCATGAGCTGCAGTTCCCTTACCTCCTGCCACAGAAGTAAATGACTGTGTTCATTTATACAAGAGAATATAAAGCAGGTGCAGCTTTCTTCCCCCCAAATAAACCATATAATTATTGCCTCCAGGCCACAGGCTTTCAATCAGTGCCAATCAGTTGAACGGTTTTTGGAGCCTTTCAGTGAATAGTTCATTGACCACAAACAAATGACAATTATTGCTTATTGTGTACAGCATGCAGATTGATTCAACTTCAAGCTACATGCTGATGCTCAGCGGATCTGAACTACATTATGGGATGGCAGTGAATCAGTACATACCAGTGTATGATCAAGCTGGTAATCTAGACTCTAGCACATCCTAACTAATGGTGCAATCACATATCACAGGCCCACAACAGCTTTAGCATACACCTCACTTGCTTTCAGTGGTACAAAGTACCTTTCGTTGGGCTTCACAAAGTACCAGAGCTAAAGGAATAGCCATGAAGACAGCCAGATATGAGTCTGAATTGAAACACTGATGTTTTGTCCATACTGGAACTTGTTGATTCCGCCACTGAAGGGGCTAAAAATGCAAATACTGGAAAGTTGCTTGTAGTTTTGCTCATTACTTTCAGGAGATGGTCCTAGACACTGCTATTTTTCTAGAAAAAGAGGTGCTAGTATTCACCATGAACGCCTCCCTTGTTCTCTTAGAATAGCAATAGCGCCCACCTGAGAGGTGCCGCAAATTCCAGCTGAAAAAAAGGCCTGATCCTAGGTTGCATTTTATAATGCACTGCAAAATGACACAGAAACACCCTGCCTAGTTTATTTAGTGTTTGATTCCACTCCCTGGTGGGAGAGGGAGGTTTTGCCTCTCCTTGTTATTAGCTTTTGCTGAGAAGTTAATTCTAATAACATATGCAAATCACAACCAACCATCATAACAAACATTACCCAAAAAGCCATGAGAATGCAACACTCATCGTTCACTTCTGTTTCCTCATTTTGCCCTGGCTCAGCTGGGTTGTTGTTGCTTTTCTCTGGCTGCATGGGCATTGGAGGGGTAAACACAGGTAGGAAGAGGTGTGCCATTGTATGCTAAAAGAACATTTTTTGTACAACATGTCCAAAAGATAGTAGACCGATGTTTAATCTTAATTAGGTGGATTTCTCCAGGACAGTCTGTACTGATGGAACGGACCCACCCCCAGCTTTCCCAGAACCATAGAAAAAAGAAAAGAAAAATGACAAGGCAGCCCTCAAGTATGAAGCCTGCTGCATCAGAAGGCTCCTGCCGTAAAGTCAACGGGAGAGTCTTTAATACCCATGGAGTTTGGAACCTTTCATGGAATGCCAGAAAAAGCAAGTGTCCACCCTGAGAAGAGAATTCCTTGAGTGTGAAGCTCTGGCACAGAGGCAACCACTGTGCTCTTACTGAACATTTAAGGCATATCATTCCACACTTCAGTAACATAAAAGCCTCCTAAAGAAAATGCAGCACTGTTGTTGTTTTTTTAGAAAATGTGCCAGACAGAGATAAAGATTTAGCAATATTTTAAAGTAAAAATGGTGGGAGACAAAAAGCTTAGTATGGCATCACATTGGCCTCAGTCATACAATCTCTCCTTCAGATTACTGTAAACCAATCTTTTTCACCCTTCGGGTCCCTAGATGTTGTTGGAGTGCAACTCCCATTATCCATGACCACTGGTCCTGCTAGCCAGGGATGATGAGAGTTGTAAGTCCAGCAACATCTGGGGACTTAAGGTTGAGAAAAGCTGCTGTAGGCTATGATACATGGATATCTGCCTAAATATAAGACTCCATCCCAAAGAAAGAAGTACAAATAATCAGTGTTAAAATGTTTCAAGTGTTTACACAAAACATTGCTAAGATACTATCATAAAACAAACGCAGAAGAAAATGGTTTGTAGAATACACAGAAAAGTAATAAATCAACCCACAGTTATTTGTTCTGCATCTAGCCAAAGAAAAAGGAAATGATAAGTAGATTACAGACTCATCAGAATAAACTGTACCAAATTTAATCTTCTCCTTTGATAATAACTGATGGATAGATAAGAGGTACCGGTACATACTGGGCATAAATATATCTCATTCTCTGACAGTTCCACACACACACACAAAAAAGCCTTCTCTGACAGTTCCACACAAAATGGTCATAAGCAAATCATTTGCACATCAACAAGGATGATTAAGAATTAGGTAGATTTTACCATTCTAGCAATGAATGTCTTAACTTGAAACAAGAAAGGGACACTGATTAAAATCTTTAAATGGGGCACACATGAGATGAGGATTGGAAAATACCTTAAAACAACTTTCAATATAATATAACAATTCAAACTTGTCCTGATTAACTAGAATTTAATTTTTGCTGCATTTTTGAAACTATCAGCCAGTGGAAAGAGTTGGAGGTAGGGAAATACACAAACTGGGAGGCACACAAGCAGGCAACAGATTCTAAAGAAACTAGTAAATCATAATGTTATCGTTCAGACTATGTCAGCAATGAGCTGCTGCTGTTAAAATAATAAATTTAATTTTGCAACCATTTGAAGCAGTACTTTTGGCACAGGCCATGTTTTGTCAGAGGGTGTCTGTCTTTACAAAGTTTCCTCCTTCTGGGGAACTCACCAGAACCCAAGCATATTTTTTAAAAATAAAAAAAAAGCACTGCAATATTTTGGTGAAATTCAGTGGTTAAAACTCAATCTGACAGAGAGGCTTCTAATATATTTTAATCTGTGTGAGTTTCATTCGAATGTATTTGCTGCTTTAAAATTACTAACTGCCTTAAGTCTTCAGGGTGAAGCAGACTGTAAAAAATGAAGAGTTGGGTATACTTGAATCAGGTCTCAGCTGAATTGTCAGGCTCAGTTTTAAATTTCATATTAGAAGTAGTTTGTTCATCATATGGCAGTTTCAGACCCAAGACCTATGAAGAAAGATGCAAATAAAATGATGACTACAGCTGCATCCCTCTCTCCTCTTCCATCATCTTGCTTCTATAGAAAGCAACAACTACAATTTGGGTCAAGGCCAGCATCAGCACTCATCAGAGGAGGACCAGCACCAGGGTCACCCTTCTTAAGTGGCAGCAGCAGCATCCAAGCAGGTGGCGGTCCTAAGAATGAACCTACATTTTACAATAGGTCACGAAACAAATGATCCCACACAAATCAATACAGGCCAAACTAAACATGACAAGCATGTTTCTTTTCAATGCCCTGTCCATATATAAACAAGGAATTCAAAAATCTTTTAAGAGTAACAGCAGTTTACCCACTCACTTTACAGGTAAAGCAAAATACTCTCCTGTTCACTGCTTTATATGGGAATGTGGCTGATCTCGAAGTTCACCTTGATCAACCTGACACACCTCACTTGGCCTTAAAAGGTCTCCAAATGGAGGCACTTTTCAGGGGGCAGGGAACAGTACATTAGTCATGTGTACTCACTGCTCAACACAAGAAAAAATGAGAATAAAGCTGAAAAACAGATATGGCTCTGCTGATAAAACAGTCTGTATTTTAGATGTTTCTTGGCACATAAACATCTGAGAAACCAATCCTAACAGGAGGAAGATGTTGGAAAATCATAACTTGAAGGAAAACTGCAATGTTGCTTGGTGTTTTAAAATAACAATATAAGGGAAGCTGGAACTAAGAAATCTATAAATTTGAGGGAAATGGCATTGATTTGGTAAGTTTAACAAAGCACAGTGGTGAAACAGAGAAATGGAAAAGCTCCTAGTTGTGAGCCAAAAACAGGAATTAAGAGACTGAGTTTAAAGCTTTATCTTCTCTCTTCCTAGAGCTAGACTCCAGTTGTCACACAACGCTGCTCTCTGTTTTTATTGGCTCAGCTCCTTCCAAAAAACAGAGTCAAAACTTTCTAAAAGGATTAAAAGTTTTCAATTCCATTGTTAGCCTAAACTACTTCTATAAGCGTAAATCTATGCAGGTATTATGTCCCGTAATTATTTTGTACTGTAAAAGACACGCCGCAAAAAGACATAATAAAAAGACACACAAAGTGATATTTGCTTTGTGGCAGGTGGACTAAAGAGAGGAAATCCCTTTGTGTATTTCCGTATTTGTTACATAGCGTACAGTAACTGGCTTGGTGCCTATGCCACAAACAAAATCTTAATTAATCTACCTCACAATAAGTACAGCGCATGAATGTGGCCAAACCCAAGCATGGAACTCTGTGTTAATACAAACCGCTCTATTTTAGTCCTTAACTGCCACTGGAATAGGAATGAAGCAGTGTGACCGTTTACCAGAAAACTGTATCACAAAACAGAACAAACCCCCTGCAGTCTTAAAATTCATTGTATCTTGAAGTTGGCCTTGAATTCTTTGCAGCTGGCAGAAAGAAGAACAAACATTACTACATGCAGAGCACTGACACCCACAGCACTGAGCAGGCTGATCTCATGTGCCTGCATAATAACTGCAATCCCCGGTGGCATTTTCAACTTGGAAAAGCCCAAGAGTCTGTTAACTGTTAACTACTGAGGGCCTTATTCATGAGACTTTTATTCTGGGAAATGCCCTGAAAGCACAGCTTGTACTCTTCCTATGGAAAGAACCCTACTATCGTCTACAGATTTATTATATACACTTCCCAATAATATTTTACGCTCAATAGCTACACATAGCCAAGACAGGGCAGATAAAAGTGAAATCAGAACTAAATGTACAGACTGGTATAACTCAAGTTTGGTACTTCTCCTCCTCCTGCATGCACACCATCCCTTCCCAAAATTCATGCCAGTTTTAAATAAAAAAAAATCCAGTGCAATGCTTTGTGTCATTGATCTTCAATTTGAGACAGTGATCCAACTGGCTAAGCATGTTCATAATTGTAGTATTATGTTTAGGGGCGTGTGTATCATTTTATTTTTCCTTTGTATTTATTGTCACACCAGCAATTGAATACCACATATGGAAGATAATAAAGATTCTTATGGGCGTAATCTGCCAAACTGCTTGAATTTTTTATTACTGTTAACCTTTATGTTTCACCTTGTTGACCTTTCGGGTGAAAAGGTGGCATAGAAACAAACTCCCCCCCCCCCAAAAAAAAATCACCCATACAGTGATTTCTCACTATTAATATTTCCACTATTACAACAACTACAACTACTACAAGAAAGCATTTCCCTTTCTAAAAACGAACCATGGATTCAAGTTTTATCCGAACACATATTGCGCCATACTCTACTTTTAGTTCTCTCTTTATTTTGGTCAAAATGACCAACGCAATGCAGACACACAATGTACGTTAGCTGATGCTCAGTATTTTCAGCTCAAATGATTTCTATAAATTAAATAGGAATTTCAGGAACAGGAACAATAGAAAATCTACACATAAAAAAGAAAAAAACCTCTTCAGAAGCAACTATAGTTTATTTTCCCACATTAATTAAGAAAGCAACAGTAAACAATTTTTTGTAAGTGAAAACTTTAGATATAGAAATAATGTAGAATAACTTACGTAGATAATAAAGCAATAACTGTAAATATATTCATGCTGCACTCTGATTACAGCTTTCCTAACAAGCAAAGCTATTAATAAATTACATTCTTCCATTTGTTCTATTTTTGGCTTTAAACACACTTAAGGACTCAGTTCTATAATATACATTCTAACAGTTGTGTAAGGAGGGCAGATATGTTCTCCAAGCTCCACAAAGTAGCTACTGTTAGAAGGCTGCTTAAGAATTAATTGACTCCATATGCAAATGAAAGCCCCATCAATCCTATTTAGCTTCCTGTTCTGCAGTTAAAATTGACTAATACTCTTTAAAACTGCCACTCTGTGGATTCCTCCTCAATGCATTCTTCAACCTCCCTCATATAAATAAGACTGGAGGGGGGGGGAATAATTTCAACATGCCTGACAAAGCAATGTTCCTGAAGAGACCAATTAGTACACAGTGTATGGTATTTTTTAAGTATAAAACAAATTTCCTTTTATTGTTTCATAGTGAAAACCCTTCAGACAAGCATGCTGCTACTACTGGTATTACAGTCTGAAATTGACTGATATAATTTTTATAACATCCACATTGAATTTTGATATAAAACAATATAATCATGCAAATATTTAAGGGTTGGTTGTATATTCCCCACTACAATTGCCTGTACTGCTGCTCCCTCACAGTGTCCTTTCCTCTGGCCTATAAAGCAGCTATTCACTAATCTCATTTTAAGGACTGCAGATTCCTTCAAGCAGGGTGGAGAACTTGTGGCCCTCCAGATGTTGTTGGACTACAACTTTCATTATCCAATAGCCAATCTGGCTGGGGCTGTTGGGGGCAATAGGTTCCTCACCCCTGCATTAAAGATAGGCAATTGCAACACCACACTGCCAACTCCATACTGCATCTAAGAAACCTTTGTCAACCTAGTATGGGGAGAGACAAGCCCATCAGGGGGTGAGGCGTGGGTAGTTAACAGAATAGGTGCGTTTCGCATAGGCTATCGATTCAATATGTCTACACTCTCTCCTTCATTAAATTGGCTTGTCTGAGACAAGCTAAGGGACACGGGTGGCGCTGGGGTTAAACCACAGAGCCTAGGGCTTACCGATCAGAAGGTCGGTGGTTCAAATCCCCGCGACGGGGTGAGCTCCCGTTGTTCGCTCCCTGCTCCTGCCAACCTAGCAGTTCAAAAGCACGTCAAAGTGCAAGTAGGTAAATAGGTACCGCTCTGGCAGGAAGGTAAACAGCGTTTCCGTGCGCTGCTCTGGTTCGCCAGAAGCGGCTTAGTCATGCTGGCCACATGATCCGGAAGCTGTACGCCGGCTCCCTTGGCCAATAAAGCGAGATGAGCGCAGCAACCCCAGAGTCAGTCATGACTGGACCTAATGGTCAGCGGTCCCTTTACCTTTACTTAACGCAGCACACTCTCCATGTGTTGTTGTTCTTCTTTAAATATTTGTTTATTGAAGTTTTCCATTAAGTATTGAGAAAGCAGATAACGTAAGAACCCAATAACGTAAATATGCACGTTAGCTGAAATGTAAATTAACAAACATTTCTTCTGTATGTGTCAACGTCAAAGTGGATATCCTCAGAGAGGAGTCAGTTCCTGTGAACGGATAAGTTCAGGTATGCATATTGGTAAACCCATATAAAACTCCACCAACTGCAGCAAAGGAGTCTTTTCCAAATGGAGGAGGAGATGCTAAACCAACCTGCCCAGATCAGCAAGGTGTGATGGTAGTTAAAAATCCTAGAGGTCACCAGGTTGGGGAAGGCTGTGCTAGGCTGTTGCTTTTCATGGCCCTAACACATAATTCTGGCCTCACGCTTATACTGAAGGAAAGTCTCTATTACTGCAATTGCAAATCTACCTTAAATATTACTGAAATATTGGCCAAAAATCATCTAAAAGCATTTTGCCAGCAACCAGCAGGCCTCGCACAGAGTAAGACTATGGGCAAAGTCGTATTATCTTATTTTAAACATAAAAACATTCCAAAGAAGAAAGAAGATTTTCTTTGGAAATAGTTTTGATCTAACCTCCGACGCTGAGCTGTTTTTCAGGCTTCAAAATTATCTGGCCTTTATCAACTCCAAATGGGAAAACATGCCCTTTGCCAATGACACATATTGTCAGCTAAGCGTTTTGGCAGGGAGTGGAGGCCCAAAGAAAAATAAGATTCTACATTTCCATTATTATTCTACAATTTGATCCACAGACGTTTTACCGTCATAAAGTGAAGGCTTCAGCAGGACTGTTTAGCACTAGTTCATAAAGGTCAATGAAATGTCATGCTATTTTATTTCCTGTGGGTGATATCCAACATCATGTCAGCTGATGCAATGGAATCCCCCTTCCTCCCCTACCCCCTGCAGCCCCCACACCCGCCCATTATGCTCCAGAGGACTCCATTTAATTATCATAGCCAAGTGCTCTTTATAGACCTATCCTGCTACAACCACATCTTATGCATTGTGTGCTACCCTGTCTTTGGTTGGTCAAGCTTCTACTGCCAATCAATTTTACTGCCAATCAGCAAGATCTTGTGTTGTAAGAGAGGGAGAAAAAGGTCTCTATCCAGTTCCCTTTAATGTATTTATTATATGCAAAAAGGTCATGTAAAAAAATTTCACAAAGTAGTATCCTAAGCAAACCAGGTTTATTATTATCACACTCTGGACTTCTGCCTCCTAATTTATAATATAACCAGTTTTGAAGCTTATCCTCAATTTTCCAGTATGCCAACAAGCACCATACTACTCACATGGTGTTATATATAAGAATTTGGGCTTAATAAAGTAACCAACGTGACAAGAAACTGCTTCATAAATACCTCTTCAAGGAAGTTAGATGAGCACACAATTCTTTTCTGAAGAGTAAATTATAAACAGAACTATTCCTTTAGTAAGATATTAGTCTCATCCCTTAAAGTTAGCTATATTCTTTACAACATAATCATTTTACACCAGATTGGGGGGAAATCAACATACCACTGCAATGGAAAACATTGTAGGTAGAAGCCCCAGCACGAATGAATCACCAGGGTTACACTGGTTTAACTTCACTTTGCAAAAAGTGAGAGTAGGCAGTGCTGATTCCTTGTCACAGAAGTGGCAGGAGAGGAGCAAGACGTAGCTTGATGGGTGGGGCAGATCCACTTCAGTAGCTTCCTGGCAGGTGGGCCACTGTAGCTTCCTCAGACCGAGGTCACATGTCAAATAAAGCTAAGCTAGCAATATGTGTTTTGACTGCAAACAATCATTCTCTGCAATGGCACCATACTCTCAACTTTTGTATTGTTATTTGTCATGACAAGATTTGACAAACCGGAGTCAGAATCTGACACAGGTATAGTACGGGGAACCTACAGCAATCAGCCCAAATTAGATCCACCAGTGTACTAATTTGGCCCATGGGGCAGTTTGACCCCAGTCATGCCCTACACCTGACATGATTTGTGGGGCATGTAAAGCTGTGGCTAGAAAGGAACAATTGGGAGCACTTTTTAAATTTGGCACCAAATGCCTCCATACAGGAGCTCTCAGCACAAGACCCCAAGTGGAGCAGATCCCTAACATAAGGAGGACTTGCAGTCTTCTGTTGCACCCTTGACTTGAATTCAAGTCAGGGATGCAAAGGCTAAATTCAAAGGCTTCCAGGGAAATGAATGCTTTTCTTTGGAAGCACAGCATGAACTCAAACGAACTGTGTCCTCCTGATTCTTTCCTCTGAAGTTAAAACGTATGATCTCATGGTGATATCAGGTGATTGTGACACAAGAGCAGCTCAGAACCTGGTCCACCAGCCAGAACTTATTCTCCACTTTAGTCCTTCATTTTCTCATTTGGGCCACTGAAGTTGTATCTCAGTGAGTAGATATGAATGAACTACGTACATGACTCCTTTAGCTCAACAGATAGTTAGAACATAAAAATACACAAAAGTAAACAAAAGCATTGAACAGACTTGGACAAATATTTAGCTGTACACTAAGAAACCCCAAACGTGTATCTACGACCACCATCTTTTAAACATGGCATGAAAATTATTCACCCCTGCAAAATCTTCAGTAGGCACCTCTCACAATTTATTATCTCATTCTGGCGTCAGGCAGTCTCTCTGCTGTCTGATGGACATAGTGAATTCTTCTATTCAAATCCAACATGCTCTTAGGGAGTCCCTTACAAGTTTCTATGCCTTTTGGAAGCTTAATAAATGAGATTTCAATGAAAAAGCCTTGCAATGTGACGGGCAAGACAGGAAGTAAGATAGGACACTTAGATAACAAAACAGTCCCGTTTTGCTTCCAGTAAGTAAACCTGAATGGGGGTTGCAGTTAGATTACACCACAAACATGCCGTTCACCTTCTTATGCACCTTAGCAAAAAAATTTGCTGAAGCTACTAATAGCAATATCAGCAGATAAGCAAACAGAGGAGGTGGTGTTAGAAAATGCAGCCAGCTAAGTGAATTTTTTTGCAAACTAAAGTGGAAAAGGAGGGAGAGATCAGCGGGGGCGGGGGGAACCATGACTGACAAAACTAGATAAATTATCAACATTTGGAAGACACACAACACTAAGAACCTTGAAAAACCAGGAAGGAAGCATCTATATGGTATTGCCTGAAGTGGGAAATCCCAGAAAACAAGGCAGAAGAACAATATGTAGTATACAGTACAAAGGGAAGTACCAGCACACATGTAATGTTCCCTCCTTTCAAGTATAAAACCCACCACTTGTTTCTTCAGCTAGCTTTAACCACATGTCAGGCATATACTGGCACTGACATCAACCATAATTAACCCTAACTAGTTTTCTATTTCAAATCCTAGGGAAAACTCCAAAAATAACCACAGAGAAGGCCAGTAAACTACAGAAAGGGGAATGTTCAGGTTGGTTATGGGGGAGAGAGATACTGGAAGAAGGGAGTGCATAATTCCACATTTATCTCTTTGACCACAGCTGAGGGACTTGGGAGTAGGGATGGATGAGAAATTCAATTCAGTTTGCATTTAAAGCTAAATTTATGAAATTCACGCTTTCCAAAACAATAGGAGAACTGAAACACAGCCATCTTTCAAAATTCACACTTCTCTGAAATTTGCTATGCAGTTCTCCAACCCAAGTATGTTTACAAAAATGCATATATTATGGGAAAGTGTGCATTAAAATGAATACATTGGTGAAAATAAGATATAAAATGCATAATATTAGGAGAAGCTGCTTCTCAGCTGTTTTCTTGAACCTTTAATGTACCCCCCATGAGCCCGTTTCCTTCCAACTCGGGTTACCATGCCCCTAGTTATCTGCATCTCAACCTATCCAGCTATTTATGCTTCTTCCCTCTTGTGTTCAAGCATGACACCATGCCCCGCTTCTCAAAAAGCACTCTCTTGACTCTTAGGTTACCGTCTAATTATCCACCCTATACTTCAACACTTTATCATATTGCATCTTTGCCTATGAACTCTGCTCTTCAGACTCTTAACACCCACCACCAAGAAGCCTTTCGCTCTATAACGCAAGGAAGCCCATTGTTGCCCCATCCCCAGGAGCAGAATATATTCCTTGAACATGTGCATAGCAGATTATTTGCCTTTCCGCAGTCTTTGGCTTATCTCTTTAACTCATTCTCAGATGTAACCAAATTTTAAGTACACGTAACTGCATTTACCCACATTTTTCTATTCCTTGTCTATTCTACATTCCCTTGCATTTTCCCCCTCCACAATAATCCATTATAAACTATTATTTCCTTATAAACTGTTCATTTTTGCCTATGAAATGATGTCAGGCGCCATATACTAGGGTTGAAGGATTAGTCTACTTTCGTCCTTCTCACTTTCAACATGTATTCTTCCCCCAAGTCCGTTTTCATTTCTATTTTCTTTTTTTTAAAAAAAGCCTGCATATTTAAAATCTGCACTTTAATTCATATAAAATATGCTAAAATAAAAATACATCCCCCCATATAAAGTCCTCAGAAAAGAATGCGCCCTCCCTCCCAACAACACTTGCAGCTGTGTTTTTAATTTGCAAGGCAGCAGCCATGCCAACAGTCAGGATTTCTAGTCACTAAGAGTGTCCATTGCACATTTTTAACAGGAATGGAAAAGCTTAAAGGCAATCCTCACTTTCTAAAAGCTTTGATGTGCATAGATAAGACCATGGTCAGCACTGCTCTAGGTTCTTGTATAGATAAGACTGACTGTTTTCAGATAATGAGTCTATGACATATTGAAATTAATTACAGAAGTAGGAAACGCAAAACATTTTGCTATTTAATCACTGTTGTCCATGCATGGGCAACCTTCAATGCTTACTTACCGTGGGCTTGGTGTGAGGTTGCCCTTGAAGTTCAGTTAGAAGCTGCAGCTAGTGCAAAATGTGGCAGCTCAGTTGCTCATTGGGGCAAACCAATATCACAATGTTATCATACAAATTTATGGTGAGATCAGGGCTTTTTTCCAGCTGGAACTCACTGGAACTCAGTTCCAGGACCTATCAGGTGGGAGCCATTGACATTATTTTTCTAGAAAAATAGCACTGGGTGAAACCACACATGGACTACTGGTCACTTCACATGAAACAGTATACTGCAGAGCTGGACAAGGACAACCAACATGATCAAGGGGAGACAGCAACGCCCCTACGAGAGCAATTCCCTTACAACATTTGTGGCTTTCCAGTTTAGAAAACTTGAGTAAGGGAGGATCATTGTAATGGTGTACAAAATGATGAACAGCATGGGTAAATGCTTTTGTCTTTTGCACTTAATGCTAGAGCCTGAGGTCACCCAACGAAGTTGAATATTCAAAGACTCAAGACAGCAAAAGGAAGTACTTTGCAACATAGCACATCGTTAAACTACAGAATTTGCTCCCACAATATGGAGCAGTGAACACCAACTATGAAGGCTTTAAAAGGCAGTTAGCCTTAACTTCCTTGAATCTGTCTATCCATGGCTATCATTTATGATCGCTCTACTACATCCAGTATCAGAGGTGGGAAGCCTTGGGCTGTCAGTTGCTGAAGAGCATGAGTGGGGAGAGTACTGTTGTGCTCATGTCCTGCTCATGTGTTTTCCAGAAGCATCTGATTGGCCACTGTCTGAATGAACTGAATGTCGGACTAGCTGCACCTCTGACCATGTGCTACAGAGCGCTTCATATGCCCTTAACAAATGTGTACAGTGGTACCTCAGGTTAAGTACTTAATTCGTTCCAGAGGTCCATACTTAACCTGAAACTGTTCTTAACCTGAAGCACCACTTTAGCTATTGGGCCTCCTGCTGCCACTGCACCGCCGGAGCATGATTTCTGTTCTCATCCTGAAGCAAAGTTCTTAACCTGAAGCACTATTTCTGGGTTAGCAGAATCTGTAACCTGAAGCGTATGTAACCTGAAGCGTATGTAACCCGAGGTATCACTGTACTTTGGATTGTCTAGAAGCTCAATAGAGGGGGGTTCCTTTTAATGCCCCCACAATAACCTGGTAACCTTAATTCTGTCATTGCTCAATGTTCATTTTGCATCCGTAATGTTTCATGAAATATTTAAGTTTCCTTGATAAAAAATGATTCATGAGGCTACATAAAAAGTCAGAGGACTTCACCAATTCACCATGTAAATTGACCCCTATATGTCACAATCAATAGAAGACCAGGCAAAGGCCATATCTACTTCCCACACTGGTCATTAAATTTAATTCATATACTTAGCCAAGATATTTAATCTCACGGTATCATCATTTCATAAACACAGATGTTAACTTTTCAAGTACCGCATTTTTCGCCCTATAGGACGCACTTTTTCCCCTCCAAAAATGAAGGGGAAATGCGTGTGTGTCCTATGGGGCGAATGCAGGCTTTCGCTGAAGCCTGGAGAGCGAGAGGGGTCAGTGCGCACCGACCCCTCTCGCTCTCCAGGCTTCAGGAAGCTATCCGCAAGTCTTGCAAGCCCGGCGGGAGGTCCTGCGGGCTCGCAAGGCTTGCGGGCAGCAGCCTGCAGCCCAAAAGCTCGGAGGACAGCGGGGAGGCGCAGCGCCGCCACCCCGCTATTCCTCAACCTGGTCTGGAGGCTGGCGGGGGGGGGGGGAGAAGCAAGCTTGCTTCTCCCCCCTGCCAGCCCCACAAGCTCGGGGGATAGCGGGGAGGCGGAGCACCACCACCCCGCTATTCCCTAACTTCATCTGGAGGCTGGCGGGGGGGAGAAGCAAGCTTGCTTCTCCCCCCCCCCCCCCGCCAGCCCCACAAGCTCGGGGGATAGCGGGGAGGCGGAGCGCCGCCACCCCGCTATTCCCGGACCTGATCTGGAGGCTGGCGGGGGGGAGAAGCAAGCTTGCTTCTCCCCCCCGCCAGCCCCACAAGCTCGGGGGATAGCGGGGCAAGCCGCTGCCCCACGGAGGCTAGAGAGGCTGTCCCTGAAGGCAGAAGAGGGAGACGAAGCGCTCCGTCTCCCTCTTCTAGCTTGGGGATGGCTGCGCAAACCTGGGGGAGTAATAACATTTTTTTCCTTGATTTCCCCCCCCCCAAAAAAAAACTAGGTGCGTCCTATGGGCCGGTGCGTCCTATTGGGCGAAAAATGCGGTAGTACATAAGTAGGAGGGCATTAATTGACCAAACTACAATATGCTTCCAACATCCGTGTTCCATACTCAAAACCACAAATGACAAAAACCAAAATGGAATATTGTTTTAGATAATGCATGTACCATCATCTATTTTATTGCAACTGTTAAGTCTGTCCCCTCTGTTTTTTAAAAAAGCATTTGCCATAAACATGATGTTTTGAAGCAAGTTTATATGATCCCTGGAAACAAGCCGAAAGAAAGAAAGAAAGAAAGAAAGAAAGAAAGAAAGAAGAAAGATCGGGAAGGGTGCTGTTCTTGAAAGATAAATGCTATAATGCAAAGAGTCTAGAAAGTCCAAGACAGTGCAATCATCAGCCTTGCTGAATACAAAAACCACACAGCCTGAGAAAACAAGTATCACATATTCAAGGCTTGCATATGTTTGATGGATGTTCTTTAGGAGCACCTTTATATGCACAGATTTAAATATACTGAAATATTTCATCTGAGCTGCTGGGTGTTTGCTTCCTGGCACATGCTTCTGTGTATTTACAAACGGAATTACACACTGAGCTCTTGCACCCAACAAGTGAGCATAAATGTTACAACACCAGCAGTTTGTCATCACTGCTGAAATCATGTGACCATCTTCACGGAAACAAAAGCTCAATTGTTATTTCAGCTAAAGATGCAAAAATGTTGCAAAAAGCACATATTTAACTCAAACGAATGCTTTAACTATACAATTATAGTTAGTATGTATTTACTCCCTTGGAAGAGTTGAAACATTTCGACCTCTTTGCACTTCTATCTTTCACTAAACATTTCCAGTAGAAGCAAAAGAGACAGTAGATATGCAGTGTTATCAGAATTCATTAACGGCTGAAATAATGAATGAAGCTGCTAGGCAATTCAAATAAGAAGACAGCAAAGTGCTACCACTCTGACCACTGATTGGATTACATCCAGGAAACATTTGGTTCAGAATTGTTTCTATCTCGAAGGTTCAGCTCAAGTGTTGACTAAGGCATAGCATGTGTACAATCACTCCTGAACTGTGCTCCACCTCATGTATGAATGCACCCTATAAACAAAACAAAAAACACCTATGTGGATAGAGAACAATACACTATAAGGTTTTTACCCTAGGTGTCACCCTAGTTTTCCACACAGAATGGCCGAAATCCAGGAGAGTCTCAAGCATGCTTTAGCAATGGGCTATTAATACCAAAGGACTAAAAGCAGGGGAGTGTCTACACTCTTAGACCAGAGTCACATTTTGAATTTTGTGAATGTGTTGTGGGTGCTAGTTACAAAATGGCTGGCTGCTTGGGGGGCAGGGGACACGGAATAAAATCAGAGAGAATAAAGTCCTTGCTGCTTCCCACCCTTCTCACCACCACTGCACAACCTCATGCTTACTGTGGGAAGTCACCTATGTCCTGTTGGTCCTAACTATGGAGATCACACATTGTTGACTATACGGGTACACACAAACACACACATTCCGTCCAGTAACAGGGAGCATTCCCAAGTACCAGAAAAAATATACAGGGTGGTCACACCACTTAACTCATCCACACCCACCCACTCCCACACCCTGATGCACATCATGTATACACAGTCACAGATGCATTTCTCTCTCTTCCCAATTGTGTATCTCCTCCTTCCTCTCTCTCGCCCCCTCTACTCCCCACTTTCTCACACACAGCCCCACACCTCCCTCCTCTCTGCCCAAATGCATCTCTCTCAATCCCCACCCACATTCAAAGAAGTCCCTCTATAGGCTTCCTCCCCAACCTCCTTTTTTTCAAATACCCAAAGGCTACCAACCTAGCGTTCACAGGTAGGGTAAGTGGTAGAAGGTATTCAATATTTGGGATGATGGCAGACCAACAGATGTGATTTTGTTGGCCCGAGTCAACCTGAAGGTTTAAAGTTTAAAGACACTTTTGCAGGCCAGTTCTACACACACTACCTCTGCATCCCACAGAACTCAGAGGGATTTGCTTCTGAGTACAATGGCATAGGACTGAGCTGCTTTTAAATTCGGCTTCTGTCCATGAACTTCATGGAGCCAGCTAGTATACTAATGTATGGAAATAATGCTCTTAGGTGAGAAAGTAGAAAAATCAACTTCCAAATGCAGAAGTTTATGCTCACGAGTCAGCATTTTTATTAAAACAGGGGACAGGGAAACTTTAACTGAAGTCCCTTCTTACCTATTAACAAAAAACAGATGCGTTACAAAAGTGACTTTGTATGAGTTAACCGGGGCTCTTGCCCACACAGGCTGCTCACACTGTCACCCAGCGTGCTAAAAGGAAATAGTTGCTGCCTTGAGCCTTGATCTGCCCACGTGAAATGAAGCATGCTGGCTGACCACAGAATGGCCTCTGTTCCCTTTTGCAATTGCCAACATCTGCTGGGCAGATCTATGAATAATTTCACAATGAAAAGCTCTCACCCACTCCAATCCACTGTATATGTAATTCAAGGTACACTTCTGTTAGGGACCTGTTCGTTCCTAGGCCAGTCTTTTTGAATTCTATCAAACTGGAAGACAGAGTAGAAAAAGCAGCTTTGCTCAGGTGACAAAGCTTGACAGTAACATGCATACATCTAATACTTCATTCTGTCCTAGGTCCACTTTAATCCCCCAGGATCTGTGTGTCATCATTCCAGTGTGTTTGAGAATTTACTATTGAAGTAGTTAGAACCATCTGAGAAAAAAATGTATGCCATATTGGAGTAATTTGAGCAGGGTAGATTCGAAAGCACTAAACCACAGATAGGAAACCTGTGGCCCTCTAGATGTTGTTAGACTTCCACTTCCATCATCCCTAACCACTGGCCAGGCTTGCTGGGGAGTTTGAGTCCAACAATATCTGGAGGACCACAGGTTCCCTATCTCTGCATCAACAATTTGGCGTAAGATCCAGGCATAATTATTAAACCTACATATAAAGAAGGAGAAGTAGTCATTTTGAACACTCTTCCACAAACCAGTTTTCTGTGGGTGACAATATACGGCCCCAAATGTAATTTGTTAATGGGTGACTTCATTACACTCATAGTGACTAGGTAGACACATGGTCAAGTCTCAACCAAGAGCTAAAATGTTGAGATAGCCTAAATGACTGTGCTCTCCAAATGATTGTGCTCTCCAAAGGTTGGTGTTGCAGCAGACCAGAGAGGAGGCAATCTTGGACTTAAGTGGTACTTAAGACCTAGTAAAGATATCAGTGGAGTTCCAACTGACTGAAAATAGTAATCACAATGCTATCCAATTTACATGTAAGTAGAAAATTCCAAAGCAAGTCCAACACAGTCATATTTCACTTCAAAAGGGGAACATTTCCCAGCACTCTACTGTCTCCCCACCTGAACCCCACAGGACTGAGAAGGAAGGCAGGAGTCATACCAGCCTCCTCATTGCTACTGAATTTTTTTTTTGGGGGGGGGAGCTGCCTAGTTAACGTGAGCCTTTAGCTCAAAGCCTAAGGCACTGGATAACAAAAATGGGAGAAGGGGAATTCCAATTTGCCATCCCTGCAAGAATCTCTAGTAAACAGAATTTGCACAGCAGAGACTCTAAATTACAAGCATGGACCGGCTGCCAGGGGGTGGTGTTTTCCCTCAAGCATCCTCAGGCTTCATCTGGCCTTCAGTGCCTGAAGAAAAACTAAGAGCTGGCAGGCTCAGGAACACCCAGCCTATCCTGTGAAGACAGGAACTTCCAGGATTGGAAGTATTTTTATGGAGACTCCTTTAGTTTGGAGTGAGGGGCTAGATAGGGTCCTGTTAAGAGGGACATATGGGGCAGGAGGATCTGCTTGTTCACCCTGATGTAGTAGGAGAGGGATAGCGATTATAGGAATAAAAGTTGGTGATTGGGTTGAATAAGACTGCCTTGAGTAGGTTGAATACTATAGCACTTTGGCCACTCACTGTGTAAGCATGCCACTATCAGTTATTTTATGAATTTGCTTTCTTATATTATTCTGGTGATTTGTTTATAATCATGATCTATTTTATTGCATAAATATACTGTTCACTACTCTGCGCGTCTTTCCACCAAAAAAATCAATATACTGTATAAGGAAACCATAAGTTAGCACACATAATGATTTCTAGAAGGGTAATTGTTTTAGTCACTTGCAGCAAAAATCACACAGAGTCTTGTGACACCTTAAAAACTCATTTATTATTCCATGAAAGCTTATGAAATAATAAATAGCTCTTTAAGGTGCACAAGGCCCTATATTGGAAGCAGTTTTTAGATTTTCACACACAGGTTGGGTACAAAGGCCTTTCATATTGTCCTTTAGTCAGCCAATAAGTGTTGATCCATATATATACATATATGCGCGAACTATGACCAATTCTGAAAAGGGAAGAGAGCATGCAAACCCATTGTATGCTCCTGATTTCCTAACAACAGTAAAGAAATCAGCAAATATTTTGTTTGCATCAGATCTTCATGTATATTCACGGGAATACACATGGGAACTTCACCTGTGGGTGAAAAATATTATGTCAAAATTAGCCCTTTAAGTTGCTGGAATAACAATCTCATGATTGAAAGAAGAACACTAAATTTAAGTCTCCAATGTCACCCCCTCCCCATCACAAGAAAGATCACACAGCTCCTTCTAATAATCTTAGCATAGCCTTTGCTTTCTGTACTGTTAGTTGCATTTGTGGTGACTTTGTGGCTGTCCTGTGGTGAGACAATGACATACAGTGTTGCAAAAGAACAAATGTAAATTCTGTTTAACAGAGGGTAACAAAAAGCTCTCAACCTTCTGTTGTATTTGTGCCAGAACAAATACTATGTTTTTTTTATTGAAAAATTAATGTTTTATTTATTTTATTTATGTTTTATTTTATTTATTTTATCTATGTTTTATTTTATATTAATGTTTTATTTTTAACAACTAAGCAGTAAATAAATATTGTTCAATAAAATAAGTCACAGGACAAAGAAATATCTTGAAAAATTCAGCATCAAGTACTAAACACTACAAAGGATGGCATGCACAGTATGAAAGCAAAGACCAAAACACTTTAAGCAAGTCGTCTTTTTATGGCCACATACTAGTAAAAAATTTATCTGACAGCACAAAACCTGCCTTGTAATTTTAATATGTAGAATAAAATATCCCATGCCTTCCTGTCCATGCTGAGTAAGCTTTAAGCATTAGCTTAAAGGTGACAAAACAAATGCATGGAAAGGGCATACAGTACAATTCAGGGTTTTTCAAGAATATGAGCCACTATATTTAATCATTTCAGGACTGGATTGCTCCATTACTTCTCTCTACCAAAAAATAATTACAAATTAACTACTACAACAAATATCAGCCAATGACAGTTTACTTCTGCCTATCATTTGGCCAAAATGATAGTTCTGTGAAATACGAACATAACAGGAAAAAACACAAATATTTAGTTTACCAGGTTGGGGGGTAACACACACACACGCGCACGTGCACACACCCATTCCTATGGTTGAAAAACAAAGCAGAAGACAAATGCCTATGGTCACTAGGTGCTGAGATAAGATGCAGTGTGGAGATAGCAAAAGCCAGTAAGAAGGGAATGGTGCAATGTGGTTTGGTTTTCTGCTTCCCTGGGCCCACCAGACAGCAATTAAATAGATCTTTGCCTCCAAGGAAACAGAGGACCAAAGAAACACTCCTCACTGAGAGTGCTCTTTAAGAGATCTTTCCCTAATGCAGCACTGGAACATTTAAGAACGTGTAGGAATTTAATTATTCCCAATAACATATTAAATTTCTATAAGTGCACTGAGCTACCACTGGCAGTAAAAAATGTTTTCTACTTAAGTGTTTTTGAGATCCCAAAAGTGTTTTTTACCAGCATACTTTCCATCTGATTATAAGTGCACATTATAAATGAATAAATTTAAATGTGGGCTTATCATGGAAAACAGAAGAAAATTCCCCTTGAAGAACAAAAGCCTACACTGTTTTTGAGAGTTTCTGTTTCAATAATTAGCAATAACAACTCATACATGGCATTTCATATCACACTGAGGACTTCACCAGTTCACGATAAGATATTTGAAAATGTGCATACTGAGTGATTCTCTGCAAGATCTGATGCAAAAGGTTAAATTCACCCACATCAGAGAAGCCAGCTCATCCACTGAAAGGGCAGAAACCCAACAGCTACCCAGCAGCCTGCTGCACACCACTTCCTCCTTCTTCATGTACCGGATGGCTTACAACCACTCACATTTCCTCTTGGGCGAGGGCCTGGCTAACATTTTGCTAACCGCAAAACCCATTCTTGCCCTACCTCCACTTCACTTGTGATCATGCTACTTCTCAAACTGCTGTATACAGGCATGGGCTGTACTATAGTACATATAGGACTGGGCTCAGTTGTTAAACACTCTTAAAGTAGAATATATCTTTTAAAAAGAACACTCTTTGTTTAATAATAATAATAATAATAATAATAATAATAATAATATTTTTTATTATTATTATTTATACCCCGCCCGCCCCAGCCAAGGCCGGGCTCAGGGCAGCTAACAAGCAATAATAAAAACAAGTTGAATGAATACAACTTAAATACAACATTAAAATATTGAAACATTAAAATATTAAAATGCAGCCTCATCACAGGAGGAGAAAGGAAAAAGGAAAAAGAAAGAGGGGGAGGGAATCAAATTGGCTCCAAGCCAAAGGCCAGGCGGAACAACTCTGTCTTATAGGCCCTGCAGAAAGAAATCAGATCCTGCAGGGCCCTGGTCTCATGAGGCAGAGTGTTCCACCAAGCCAGAGCCAGTGCTGAAAAGGCCCTGGCTCTGGTTGAAGCTAATCTAACTTCCTTAGGGCTCGGGACCACTAGGGTGTTGCTATTTAGGGACCTTGAGGCTCTCCGTGGGGCATACCGGGAGAGGCAGTCCCGTAGGTACGAGGGTCCTAGGCCGTGAACACACGATTAAAAAGCAAAACTAATACCTTTTTAAAAGTAAATGACTAGTGGTCAACTCTGCTCTCCAACTCTTCTAAATCGGGGGGTGGGGCTTGATGCTTATTGCACTGAAGTGCCCCTTCGTTGTTAAAAACTCACTGGCACACCCAAGAGGCAGGTTCCTTCTACTAAAGAGCTCTCTAAGGGCAGGTAAGCACACAGTTGGTTGTTTTTATGCTCCTATTACAGGTTGATTTTGTGTGGGGGTTTTTTAAATCTCTACAAGATTTTCATGATGGTGAAATAATTTTAGCACATCTGAATGAGTGCCTGAACCCTAATGCTTGACCACAAAGGCTCCACTTCTAAGCTCTCAAAACTGGTAAGTCTTTCACAGAGCTCCTTCGCAACCATAACTTCTGTGACCCTTGGCAGCTTTGCCACCCTGCTCATAAAGGATTCCTGTTCTACTCATACCCATTTGCCTTAATGGCCTGGAATCATCATCATCATCATCATCATCATCTTAAATTTTATTTGTATCCTGCCCTCCCCAGCCAAAGCTGGGCCCAGAGCAGCTAACATTATGCAAACAAGACAATATGCATAATACAATATACAATATGCAAATAAAATAACATTCAACATTCATTAAAATAATATAGAACAATATTAAATATCAGCATTTTAAAATTAATCAAAAATCCACTCTTAACTGTTACAATAAGTAATTTCTAAACTCCAATCAATAAATATCTTTTCACCTCACATGGTCTTTGGCGTAACCAGTGGCGTAGCGTGGGTTGTCAGCACCCGGGGCAAGGCAAGTAATTTGCGCCCCCTAACCCGTGAGAGACAGTGAGTGAGCCAGGTAGGGGCAGAGAGCTGCGAGTGTGAGCGCGCCCCCCCAGATGTTGCGCCTGGTGCAGCCAGCCCCCCCTGCACCCCCCACGCTACGCCACTGGGCCTAACAAAATTTAATGATGTTTCAATATGCTTAGCTTCCCTCCCTCAACAATCCATCTAGTCGCTTGACTAGAAACTACTATATCAATATTCAGAGTCAGCTTCCCATTCTAGAGGCAAACTCGATTTCTTTCACATCAATTCTCATTCCTCTTAACTCTATATAAGCTCAAATCAATTTCCATTAAAAGTGACTGAAATGATCCACAGAAATATAACCTGGTGAATGCCCTTGAACTTGTTGCTTTCCTTTTCACCCTCAGTTCAAGCAGTATGTTGATATCATTTTAGTTGTTTAATCAAGTTGGCTATTAAGAAAAAACTTCTCTACAGATAAGCATTTTCCAATTCAGTAAAATGGAGATGTGGGATATTCTACAGATCATTATTTCCAAATCTTTTTTCTGCCTCGATTGCTCATCTGACACAAAATTCATCTGAGGACCACTCGAGTATGTACTTCCATTCCAAGAAGGCATTTTCTTGTGAGTCTTTCACTGAAACTGACATTAAATATCAGTGCCTCGTTCTATAGTATGTACTATTGATTATACCGTATAATCATGTATAATTTATACATGTACAATGTATTTTGCTTCATACTTCGGAGATGTCACCAGATAGTTTGAAGGTGCAACATGAACATTTCCCTGCATTATATTTATCACCCTGAAACTTGCATGATTGCTGCTAACATTAGAGCAGTGAGGAAATGAAACAAGAGTTCCTACAATATGAAACCTAGCATAGATTTATTCCTCTTCTGAGAAACTTAAGCCTAAAAAAATTAAAAATACCTGTCTTCCTGCCAGAATACCACAAAATCTAAGCCCCAAATATGTGCTTCTTAAGACACACTGTGATGGTCTGCCATGACCCAGACATTAGATCCCTCATCATACTTTGCTAATACACATATTTCCCTGAAAATGGAATGGGTTTCTTCCATAAATGTACTTGCCAAACTTTTTTTCATCCAGTGATTGTTGCATTAGGTAGGAAACAATCTGTTGCTAAGGTAATTATGTTGGTTTCAAATCACACAAGATGCATCTCAGAGATAATTTGTCCTGGGTTTCTGCATTTCAAGAATTCCAAATAAGTATTTGCTGACCAGTAAAAGGGTCAGTTATATAAAGCCACTCTCGAGACACTACTGAATTTCTTGACGGGCAAAATATATATTTTTCTTCTCCCCACCCTCTTTCTGTTACCCCATAAATTTGAGCATGCGCAAATACAGAACACACCATTGATCTGATGACATGGGCTATTAATAGCAGCAAAAACCAAACCTAACAAAAAACAAAGAACGCTTTTGTACCTAGCAGGGTATTAGTGGGAAACCAATAGTAAAAATGATTTCAGCCACCTCAGGAAAGGCCAGAATTATTCAACCCTCAAGTGCACTATAATATGGTAGCTTCCCATCAAATACCCGACCTTGCATAAATATGGATATAATCCAGTGTCTCTGAATGCTGCTATTATATATGGAAGCCATAATACAAGCCATGGTAAAAATTTGTAGCACAGTGACAAGTCTCCCCACATACTTAAATATATACACACAGAGATGCTACGTTAAGACACTTGGAAGGTTGGATCCACAGACTTGTAAAAAAAGGGGGGGTGTAGGAAAGAGCTCAGTATGGCAACCACATCCAACTCCTCTCCCCCCCCCACACACACTTCAAGTTCCTAAACTAGTTCCTGAGACCTGAGACTCAAGGAATTCAGAGCTGAAGGCAGAGAGGGGAAAGAATCTTCATTCCTTTTAAATATTTGTATCCATTTGGTGTACAAGATCCCAGTTAAAGCCCAAAGAACATAACAATAAAACCAAAGCAAACTATATTTCAATTATTATTTTTTTGCAGGGAGGGGTACAGAATGGGTTATGTGGCAAAGTTATAAAAATATTAGGTTGTTTTCAAAATAAGTCCTGCTCAAACAACAAAATCTTAAATTGGTGCCTACAACTCACAACTTATTTTCATTAAGTAGAGAGTTCCATGACCCTGGTGCGCTACCACACGGAAGATACTGCAGTGGCAGATCACAAACACATTTCCTCGGTTTCTCGGTGCTTTGGAAGGCTGCCCACTGCCCTCCACAAGAATCATAAAATAATTAAAGGGCACCACTTGTTATTAACAATGCTGTTCTAATCATGTCATTGGAATGAGCATATATAGCTATGTGTATGGGTACTCAAATGTCAAATCAATGTTCCAACTTAAACATGAACAATACAGGGCTATTATTACATGTTGAAAAAGGAGTAACTATTTGCTCTTTGGGGGAATCCTCTCTTTGAAAAAGTAGCCAATGAAACTGGAAATTTTATTTCGGCAGAAACAAATAAGAACAACTGTTCTTGAAAGTTATTGTCCTGTTTCTCTGTGCCTAGCACTTGGTTTGACTTTAGTGGCGAACATTTCAAATACAACAATGTAACTTAGAAAGAGAACAGTTGTGCTGGTATTTGGTTATCGGCAGCAGCGTCAACGTGATGAAGATTTAAAATTCATGTTATCTTTGCTGTATTTCTCTGTGTTTCCTGTTCCTTTCACATTTGTAATTAACATGGCCCATCACAACTCTGTACTGCATTCATAACCTAATTTTTAGGCAAATAAGATAACAGGACAATAATGAATTATTCTTCTTAATCGTGTTTGTATTCCATCCTTCCTCCAACGAGCTCAGTGTAACATGCACCACAACCCTGCGAGGTAGACTAGGCCAAGCATAAAAAGGAACAACTGGCCCAGAGTCACCAACTGAGCTTTATGGCTGGCCAGGGACTTGAACATCAGATCACTTTAGGTCAGAGTCCAGTACGCCAAACACTACACCACATTGGCTCTCCCAAAGAATCTAAATCTAACAAAGCGTATAATAATGTCTACCCTAGTTTCTATGTCAATAGATTAACTGCTCTGCATAATTAGGCATAGAAGCCTGAATCAAAAATACCATTTTTGTGAAAGAAGCTAAAGTGATGATACTTCTAAGTAATGAAGTGCAGCCAGTGGCGTAGCGTGGGGGGTGCAGGGGGGGCCGGCCGCACCAGGCGCAACATCGGAGGGGGGGGCGTGCGGAAGAGACTCGAGTGCTAAAATCCACGGGTTAGGGGGCGCAAATTACTTGCCTTGCCCCGGGTGCTGACAACCCACGCTACGCCACTGAGTGCAGCCCAACTGCAGTGATCATGGTATAGATTCTGTCCACCTACAGTTTGGAACAAGAAATATGGGGAGTACAGCCACTTTCTATAACTTCTCTCCTCCCTGTTATAATCATTTTAAGAACATAGAAATATACTTATACTGTCTAGCTCTTGCTACCTGGTAGATTTATGTAAGTACACTTCCACTTCCTGGGTACTCAAGCTAAGTGAGTAAACAACATAAAACAGAAGAAATAGATGGCAATCAGCCTTCTGGCATCTTAAGGTGAAAAAGTTAAATGCAAAATACCTGAGTAAGAAGCTGCTCACAGGAAAGATTATTGATCCATCTAGTGTATCGCTCAGTTGCCTCTGCTGGCTCTCTCTCAATTTGGCAACCTATAATCTGAAAGTACAAGCAGACATTATCTTTAGGAAGTATAAATAACAGAACATTAAAACAGTTAAATAATTTCAGACATTCTCTGAAGAGAGAAGGCAGCCCTGCAGCATTAACCTTCAGCATTAACCAAGCTGGTGCCAAACATATTGTTGTGCTTTCCTTTGGACAACATCAGCGAGGCAGAGAGGGGGAAACTTGTCATCTGGGCAGCCCAGGACCTCCATACACACTACTCAGGCTTGCACCCCAGGGAAGTCACCTTGGTGCTACTAATGCAGTGGTTCGTTATCCCTTTACACTCTACAATTCTATGATTTTATGCACATGGTATCAATGTACCATGACTCTCAACATAGGAAATGCTACTACTAACAGAGTTTACGCTGCAATCTACCCCATCCATCAACTTTACAGATGCAAGGAGCAGTTAACCATGCATCCTAAAGACATATCAAGTCACATACATAGTTAAAAACTAGAACACCCTTTAAGTGAGTGCAGCAGTTTTGTTTAGACATCTTCATTCCGACAGCTGTGATGACTTTTCTAATGTTATCACATTGGACTGCCAAGGCAGCATATACACGTACAGTTCCATCTGTTTGCTTATCTAGGTGGCCAGTAGGGCCCCCAAGCTAGTCTTGTCTTTCCCACTAATTATGTATCCAAAGTAAACAAAAGAGATATTGAGCTAATTGCATTGTTACTGACATTTCACACTTGCTGTGCCCTTCTGCTTACAGACTTCAGAGATGCTATCTGAATACAAAATTAATATTAGGAGAAGTGACTTACGAATTCCGAGCTTTGGTTCTAATGATCAAAGTCTTATTCACTCATAAAACAATCTTAACTGAAGTTAATGTAACTGTGTACATATCAAAACTTGCTCAACTTGTAACCCATGAAGTGAAGCACAGCACTTGGCCTGGGGTGCAAGAACCCTCTTATATTTTGCTGTTTATCTGCAGTTCCAGCTAACTCATGAAGGTTGACAACCTTCTGGCAGGACCAATGCTTGGCTGGTCACAAGTTGTGGCATGCTTTAAATGCACTGTGGACCGTCAAATGTCATAGTATGAAGAGTCTTTTAACTGCATAATATTTGAACTGTCATGCAACACAAGTGTTTGGTTGCTGGAGAATAATATCAACTGAAGCAAGTTCAATCAACTGTCTGGTCACAACACTTATATGTATAGTGGGGGATGTAGTTTGTTAAGTACGCAAATCAAATTTCCATGCTTGAGCAGCAGCTTAAAATGATTCTATCATGACTGCTCACTAATTTTTCCATTCACAAAGACCCCCGGGGTGCATCTCTTCCTAATAATTCATAAGGAGTAAGCCTTTGTGTTACCGCAAAATTGGGGGAAGCCCATCCAAAACTAATGGTAGATAGCTTGCTTTTCGTTTAAGAACTGAGCATTTCATATTGATTTGACCAAGAGTGTGTGTGCGTGTGCATACGCACATGTGTGTGGATATATACATGCGCTCTTGCGCGCACCAGAATCTTTCATTTCATAGGATTTACAAAATAAGCTTTAAAGTACACGACAAGAACTAAGTGTGGTGGGGGTGGGACAACTGGAAGAAGTAGGTGGAAAAAGATGCAAAGTGCTGGGCAAACACAGCTCTGCCTGTTTGAAAGGAATTCCATAACAAAAAGATAGGAAAGCTTAGCTTCTGTACACAAAGCAGAGTGACCCGGCCAAAGCTATACAAATATAAATTAATGAACAGCTGCCAGGAGGTGACAGATTAGTCTTAATACTGGCTTTCTTATGGCCAGGTTTCCAATTAGAGCAGAATGTTCGCTGTTCCACCCCAAGTTGTGAAAAGCAGTAATGCAAAGCAACCAGGTTTTAGCTATGATCAGACCTTGAAACACTATATAATGAAGAGGCACCAGGTTAAAGCTGCCTCTGATATGCACAATGCTCTGGGGTAAATATACTAGCAGTCCAATCCATGAGCCAGTTGAAATAGATTAACCAGGATTTAGGAGATTCTAATCTCAACGACTTCAGCCCAAGTATTCCTGCCGATATGGCAGAATAGTTCAGAAGAAAGCAACATTTATAAAGCGTCCAGTTCAGTGTAAGCACAGGGTTTGGGTACAAAAGGAAGACTAAAGGATCACCTGGGCTTCAGAAAGCAAGATTCACTATGCCAAAACAAAGGGCCTATCTGCACTACCAAACACTACACTACAGAACCCATTTTAACTGGTATGGTCTCCCCCAAACAAATCTGCGCATTGTCATTTAGTGAGGGTGCTGAAAATTCTTTTAAACATCTCACCAGACCCATTACATACACTTCCCAGAGTAACAGTTCCCTTGGTTACCTGTAGAGAGGGAATAGCTGTGAAAACACTTTCAACAGTACGCTCCTGAACGCACCAGGGAGTAAAGCTGATTGAGCTCAGCGAGTCTGAATAAACATGCTCATAACTTAGGTCTGCTATATCTGTTCAAAGTTTTCTTTAAATCCTGTCCAACAACACCCCCCCCAAAAAAGAAAGCCAATCTGAGCTTTCAATGGACAGCTTTCGTGAGCAATTTTTTCCTAATACAAAACCCAGGTGCTCCTACAACTAAAAAGTGATTTTATTCAACTTCTCATAACATAATGATATAGCCAATTATCTTTTTTCTGTGAATACCAAGATACAGCCATGAGAATAGCTTCCTCTTTCAATAAACAATTGACATCTTGGATCCCACTTCAAGAAACACCTCAAAAAGCAATAATTCCTTACGCTGAGCTCTACTGTGGCTTTGTTCCCAATATGAGAACTTGATTTGCTGCGGTTTTCAAGAGAAAGAGCTTGGTAGAGATCAATAAGTACAGTCCAAGCACATCCACTGTCAATAAAGAAAAGTTTACTACTGCACTCATGTCAGTAATTTAAACTTAAGTCCCAACTCACCTGAGCAGATTTGGGATGGGCATGGTGTGGGGGAGATTAAGTCCTGTTGTGCTGGCAGGATTCGTTGCGCTGGCTTCTGCTAGTGCAACAACTTACAGTGGTACCTCGGGTTACAGACACTTCAGGCTACAGATGCTTCAGGCTACAGACTCCACTAACCCAGAAATAGTACCTCGGGTTAAGAACTTTGCTTCAGGATGAGAACAGAAATCGTGCTCCGGCGGCGCAGCAGCAGCAGGAAGCCCCATTAACTAAAGTGGTGCTTCAGGTTAAGAACAGTTTCAGGTTAAGAACGGACCTCCAGAATGATTTAAGTACTTAACCCGAGGTACCACTGTACAAGGCATCAGGGTAGTGGGCAAAACTGAAAGGCTTAATGAGAGTTTTAGGGGATCCTAGACAAGGGGCCCTCTACACACTATCAGGTACAAAGTCTCCCCCACCCCTCCCCTGCTTTATTTACATTGCAGACAGTGTTCACAATACAAGTGCCATTTTCATTATCCCATACTGCCTTTGGGCCCCACTACATCAGGGATGGAGGAAGAGAGAAGGCAGGCACCCAGAATGTAATAATATATAACACAGGACGTGAGCAACTAGCATGAACCCCAGTGGACCCTGCCATTTGCCCAACCATGGTGGGTGCAGACAACAGGTTTGGGCACAAATGATTCCATTAATAAGAAAAGCAACCAAGCAATTTGAATGGGGAGAGAGATTCCTTACAACCTGAATGTGGCAGCATGCTCAAAACCCACAGAAGTGCACAGTGTCTTGCTTCATGAGAGAAGTAGCATAGTTTCACCAAACTTTGAGCAAAGATGCTAAAAACCACAAAGCACCAGGGGGTGGAAAGGGCTAGCACAACCAGGGCCCCAGCGCCTATGTTGACCACTATATTGGCAGTACTACAACTTGGCCAAGTCCTTGCCTAGGATGTCCCTCATACTCAGCTTTCTGCACATGACTAGCACTTGACTGTGTGCCACAGGTACCGGTGACCAGACACAGCTTAACTAAATGAGAATGCACAGAAGGAAAATATACACAAGAAAAAGTATGGGGCTAGCAGAAAGTGAGGCTGAGGGGAGCAAAGATATTGTAAACAAAAATGTAAAAACAAGTGGGTCATTACTATCGTGCATGCATATGAAGTTATGGAGGAAACTGGCATCACCATCATCATGTGTATAAACAATAAAAGGTCCTCTTCAGACCATTATTTCAAGTAACGTGCATCATAACCTATAACAGCAAAGTTGATGTGTTTTTGATGCCCAGTCTTTCATTTCTAACTGCCATTGGCTCTTGTGAAAAAGAAGGACCAAAATATGAAGATCTCTGTCCTCTGGTCTCTTCTTTAAAACGTGGCTGAAATGGCTCTTTCAAATTGTTCTTTCATACACTGCTGCAGAAAAACAAACAAAAGCCAACCCAAAGTGATTTTGATTGTTGTTCTTCCTTTACTTTCAGATATAAAGTCAACAAAAATCTAAAGGGAGTGTTTTAAATACTGCTAAATCATGAGAGTTTCTGGCTTAATGAAATATTACTCTCAAAGCAAATCTGCTGCATAAATTCACTCTGTATAAGTATGCAGAAAATCAATATTTGATTTCCTGTTAGAAGCATGAAACAAACACTGTGAGGGAGTTTAGGAAAATATATGAAGTGGCAATTAAGCAAGAGCCCTGAAGATAAGAGCAGCCTTTTAATATATGTCTCTATGTCTCTATGTTACCAGAAAGCTTATAAACTGAAGATTAAAAGCAAAATCCTATTTCCAATGTATGCCTGTTGCACCTAAAATATTCTGCAGCTGAAAGGACAGGATATCCCACATAGATAAATCAGTGATAGAGGCACAGGGAAAACCACGTCCTTTTTTAAAATTTAGATTGTATTAATTTTACTACATACTTGCCAATTAGCAAGGTTCACAAACTACTTAAACCATGTGTTTGTGGGGGCAGAGGCTATTGGATGTTTTTTGTTCTATTATGTATTTTGTGTTCTCATATTTTTTATGTTGTGAATTGCCCTGTGAACTTCAGATGTAGGGTGGCCTACAAATTTAATAAATACAAATAAAAATATATTTTGTCATCCACATTTAATTGTCCAGTCTCCCTGCCCTCCCTTCAACTCAGTCCAAACCATTTCAAACCTAGAGAGATCATGTCTCAAATAATGACTTCTGTACATGTTGTTTGACTTGCTATGAATATATGCACTCCCCTAACAGATCAGATTAGCAGTCAGGGAATACTCACAAGTCCAATGTTTGTTCTGGAGACCAAAGTAGCTTCTGTAGCACTGACAGTTTTTTTCCCAGCTAACCAAAAGCAATCCCTCCTAGATTGGAACAACCTGGCCATAGTTATTGATGCCTGAGTACATTAGACCCAGGTGCTCCACACTGGCCTGCTTTTGAAGACTAATCAGGAAATGGAATCAAACTACAGCTACTAGGCCAGGCTTCCTCAAACTCGGCCCTCCATATGTTTTTGGTCTACAACTCCCATGATCCCTACAACTCCCATGATCCCAGGGGTCAGGGATGATGGGAGTTGTCGTCTCAAAACATCCGGAGGGCCGAGTTTGAGGAAGCCTGTACTAGGCTGTCACCTGGGACACAGCAATGAGGAAAATCTCTTGCTGATGTCCTGGCTTCCAGCCCACTTCCAAGCACAATTCAAAATGTTGGTGCTTACGGGCCTTCCGGGTTGGCGCCATTGTTTAATGGCGGATTCCCTCCGAGCTCCGGAGGGAATCGGCTCCGTAGCGTCTGGGTCTGGCCGCTGCGGCGAAGCGGAGACCCTTAAAATCACAGGCGCGGATGCCTGTGAACACAGAGACTCGGCGGGCACCATTTGCGCCCCCCCAATCCGCGACGGAGCCTTTTTAAAGGCTTCGGAACGGAGGCAGGGTGGGGCGTGGTGCTGAGAGTACTCCCTCGCCTACGGAGTGAAGCCGCAAGCCATTGACAGAGAGCGCCAACTTCTTCCAAGACCGATTGGACTCTAAAATATAAACCCGTGAGTAATACGGAGATTGGAATCTTAAAAATTTTTAATTTTGGATTTGGAACGAGCGGGAAGGGGCTAAAAAGGAAGTCCACCCCCCCTCTTTGTAAACAATTTAAAGCAAAGGACTGGGCAGCTAAGGTCGAGAGAATTTGTTTCTTGTTTCTTTTTAATGAAAGATCCTGACTTCACGGTTTTGACACTATAAGAAGATTTACTGGAGGATAAAAAGAATTTTGGGAGCTGAAATTTCACCCCCCCGAGACCCGGGAACGTCCTATGAGAAAGCCTGTTGTATTGAGGATTTTGACAGCTGTCAAGTGAGCTGTCAGCTGGAAAAAGAGAACATTGTATCTGCTGTTTTTGCTGGTTTATTTGGTACAACTTGTTGAAAATAAGGAGGGCTGATACAAAATAACTGGACTTTTGGTTTTGAGCCGAAAGGAACATTAAGGAACTAAAATCCCCCTAGAGGGGTAATAGGGACACTACACCACAAAAATGGCTGGAGTATGTAAAATCCAAGCAGAATTGGACAGAGCACTCGTTCTCTTGGGAAACTTGCAAGATGAATACAATGCTTTGTCTACAGAGGTATCATTACTACACTGGACAGTAAACAACAGTTTTGAGCCTGATAAGGACTTGAAACAGGAAGCCTATTCAACTGAACAAATAAATGAAACTGAAAGTGTAGATATGATGGAGCAATATGTTGTTTTTGAAGAAAATGAAGGAGGAGCAGGAGATTTGCAGGAGTCAAAGGAGAGTTACAATATGAGGCCTGACATGATGATAAAAAAGGACAATAAAAATGGGATGTGGAAAGCCTGGTCTGAATGGGACTTTGGAAAATGGAGAGATCCCCTTTGGAGGAGATCTGAAGACCTGAGGATTACAAATTTGTTGAAGGTGAAAGCTGGAGCTTTGGGGACATATGGATCTGAAAGAAATTTGAAACAAGAGTTGGAGTACCCCATAGGCTTTGTTTTTAAGTATGGAGGACGGGCTGGAAGCAACATGGAGTCTGTTGGGCCGGAGCCCCTCCGAGACTTGGGGCTTAACATCAAGGACTATCAAAGAGACCGGCAGAAAGGAACTGAGAGAGATATAAGGGCCTCGGATGTGAGATCTCCAGGCTAAATAAATAACATAAAGACTGATGGATATTGGTTGGGGACTGGAACCGGGAGAAGGGTGGGTGGAGGTTGGGAATCCAAAGGGTACATAAGGATAATTTGCTTTTTATATTTTGTTAGTGGTAAGGAAATTGGGTAAATCGTGGAAGGGAAATTTTGGTCGACTTTAGGAAAAAGGCTTAAGAATAATTAATGAGGTATAAGTATTGATGTGTGATTTTAATAAGGTAAAATTGGTTTTTTCTTTTTAAATTAATTGAAAATAAGGCTGTTAGAAATAAATTGAGGAAATGGAAAAAAGAAGTAAAGTAAAACAATAGTATGTTAGAACAAATGTTTAAGTTAAGGTAAAGAAATAAGTTAAGGACTTGCTGAACTGACAATTTAAATTGGAATACAAGAAGGGGAGGTGTGAGGAGGTCTGAGAAATAAGGTTAAGAATAATAAGTATCAGAAATTTTATGTGGTTTTTTCTATTTTTCTTTTTCTTGGTTTAGTTTTGAATATTATGTATTTTTGTGGGTTTTTTTCTTTTTCTTTTTTTTCTGTTTTTTTGTGTATTTCTTGTTTTTGTTTGTTGTGTGTTTCTTGAAAATGCCAATAAATATTTAATAAAAAAAAAAAATGTTGGTGCTTACTTTTAAAGCCATTCACTAGTTGGGACCCGAATACCTGGAGGATAATATAGTCCTGGGTTAGGAAACCTGTGTCCCTCCAGATGTCATAGAGCATTGGCCACACTACCTGGAGGTGATATTGTCTACCAGCCCTTGGAGCATCCACAGGTTCCCCACACAGGTCTACAGCAACATGAACCTACCTGTACAACGAGGTCATATCTAGATGACCCTGTCATTTAAAGCATGATGAATGGTGAGTTGGGAGAGGGCCTTCTCAGTGGTGGCAACCTGTCTGTGGAATGCATTCCCCAGGAAGGCTTACCTTGCGTCTAATCTTGTTGCCTTTTTCACCAGGTGAATTTTAAATATAATTATTTTCCCCCAATGAATTTTAACTTGTACTGAATTGTTTTAAGGATACTGTCTATCTGTTGTACCTCTTTCATATTGTTTTACTGTTGTTCTGGATTTTATGCAACTTAAAAGCCATACTAAAAATATAAACAACCTTCCCTGAAATTTTTACCCACTGGTTCTAAGTCTTGCCCTCTGCAGCAACAAGTCTGCCACGTGTGATTATCAAGTTGCCTCAAGAAAGATGCTATGAAATGAGAAAGCCTCCATTTGTAAACCCAGATTTCCAACACAATTTCAAATTGGCACCTAAAGACGGAATTAACTTTTTGTCAAGAATGAAAGGCTAAATTAATTAAAAACCTAAATAAAGAGCAGATTGTTAGATGTGTTCCATAAATATTGAACTCATTTGAAAGCCTGCCCACTCTCTTTGATGTTCTAAGGGGATCCAAGATCTTTTGAAAGTCTGACCCTGAACTGTGGAGTCTTGAATTCCTTTGAAATCGTGGCCCTTGGTGCCCAAGCCATGCACATACAACAAAGCTCAAAGATGAAAAATATAAGGTCCTTTCATATTTTCCCAGAACCTGCAATGCCACTTAAAGTATACCCATTTTGAATGGTCACACAGAACCAACAGGAGAGAAACAACTTTTCCCATTCAAAGCAGGAGCGTGCATTGTACAGATGACAAAACAATAGCAGTGGACCAGATGTGCTAGAAGGGAGCCGGGCATGTTTAGCCTGGAGAAGAGGAGGTTAAGGGGTGATATGATAGCCATGTTCAAATATATAAAAGGATGTCACATAGAGGAGGGAGAAAGGTTGTTTTCTGCTGCTCCAGAGAAGCGGACACGGAGCAATGGATCCAAACTACAAGAAAGAAGATTCCACCTAAACATTAGGAAGAACTTCCTGACAGTAAGAGCTGTTCGACAGTGGAATTTGCTGCCAAGGAGTGTGGTGGAGTCTCCTTCTTTGGAGGTCTTTAAGCAGAGGCTTGACAACCATATGTCAGGAGTGCTCTGATGGTGTTTCCTGCTTGGCAGGGGGTTGGACTCGATGGCCCTTGTGGTCTCTTCCAACTCTATGATTCTATGAATGCACTTTCAGCCCCTGATGCTTGAACAGCACATTGAGCCACAGAGCTATAGCAGAACATAGACACTAGATCAGTAATAGGGAGACAGAAGCTTCAAACAAAGGACTGAATTTCAAGGTCTTGCACAATCTTTGGTTACTTTAAGGTTAACAGCAAGTTTCTTACCAACATTTTAAACGTCTTCCACATCTTTATGTCTAGCATTGCTACAATCACTGGACTTAAAAAAAAAAGAGCCCCAAGTTTGAAAACAGAACAAAGGGCTTATTTGTCACTCCCACTTTGTTTTTAGAAGTGTTCCTTTGCAGTTATTATTGCACAATGGAAGTATACAAACTTGCCAACAGCCAGTGCCCAAACTATACAATACCCTAATGGTATTAGTAAGTGCTGGATTGCCAAGAACATAAAGCAACACTTTTCTGGGTTAGTCCAAAAATCCTCATAACGCAGCAAACTGTGTGCACTAAGCATGGCAAATACACAGGACCACAAGGTTCCAGAATAGGGATAATGGGTGAGTGGGTGTATGTTTGTTTGATTGATTGATTGATTATGAAAACAACACAAAATATAAACAACCTGCAAAACATTATGTTTCTGGATCATAGTATCTCTAAAGCGGCTCCCTCAACCTTGGCCCTCCAGATGTTTTGAGACTACAATTCCCAGCATCCCTGACCACTGGTCCTGCTAGCTAAGGATCATGGAAGTTGTAGGCCAAAAACATCTGGAGGGCCGAGGTTGAGGAAGCCTGCTCAGAAATGTTATTATAGATTTGCATTTCAATAACTATTTACCAGGAATCATCTAATTGCTTTTACTACTCCTATTCAAAAAGAAACAGTTATTTTTTTCTTAGTTTCCTTGACACTTCTTGAGTTTGTACTTCTTGAGGGCCAGATTCAGCTAATGAGTTCTGCCAGCAGAAGTCCATTAAAGGGTTTCCACTTGTGCAATGGGTTTTTCTTCCCCAAGCCACCCCACAATTGGCTTGAGGGGGTCAGGTGAGCCCCCAGAACAGCACACGGAGGGGGAGAGGGGGAGGAGAGGGGGAATGGCTCCATCTGGCAGCAGAAATGTTTGCGCTGATGGAACAATTGTCATAGCACTATGATGAATTCCTTCCCCAGAGTTTTAATTTCCCCCCAACAAAGAATATGGATTCACGGACTCTTGCATTTTCTTATTCCAATAAGAAATAAACTCCTTCTCTCACTAAAAACATTCTCGTGTTGCCTACCCTCTCGTACTTTAACCAGATCTGTCAACTTGATCATACAGTGGTACCTCGGTTTAAGATCAGTCCGGTTTAAGAACGATTCGGTTTACAAACTCCACAAAACCGGAAATAGTATCCCGGTTTGAGAACTTTACTTCAGTCTAAGAATGGAATCCGAATGGTGGCAGGGCACCGGCAGCGGGAGGCCTCATTAGAGAAACAGCATCTCAGTTTAAGAACGGTTTTGGTTTAAGAACAGAGTTCCGGAACAGATTAAGTTTGGAAGCCGAGGTACCACTGTATATGCCATATCCGAGATTTCACTCTCCAGGAATCTATAGAGGGATGGTATCTTTCCCCTTCTGGCTGTCATTAGCAAATGAGTGGTCATTTCTGTATCTTTGTATTTTTTTTAACCTGCCTTTGAACCTGGCAACAGTCCCCTAAGGCAGCAGACAATAAGTGAATATGCACATATACATAGGATTCTTTTTTAAAGGTAGTGGCGACTTATGGGGGCTGGAGGAAGGGGATGATGGAAAAAGACCAGAGCCCAGGTCCTAATCAAGAGATTGCTGCTGCCAGGGCTGCTTCAGCTGCTGCTCTTCAAACATCTCTTGGTGTCCTCCACCCCAAGGCCTTCCTGGTCCAGGAATGGCAATACCTGTTGAACCAGTGATTGTTGGTAAAAGGTACTTCTAGCCAATGAGGCTAGCTGAGCCTCCAGTGACAGTGCTGGATCCAGAAGCACCCCCAAACTGTGAACTATGGGGTGCGGAGCTCATCTCGCATTTCAGGCCGAGGGAGCCGGTGTTTGTCCACAGACAGCTTTCTGGGTTATGTGGCCAGCATGACTAAACCGCTTCTGGCACAACAGGACATTGTGACGAGTGCCAGAGCGCATGGAAGCGCTGTTTACTTTCCTGGTACCTATTGTACCTATTTATCGACTTGCACTGGTATGCTTTCGAACTGCTAGGTTGGCAAAAGCTAGGATAGAGCAACGGGAGCTCACCCTATCATGGGGATTCGAACTGCCAACCTTCTGCTCGGCAAGAGGCCCAGTGGAATAGACCACAGCGCCACCTGTGTCCCTGCCAACCCCATCCAGAGTAGGCAACTGATCAATTTCTTAGACACGAAATGCATGTATTAGGAGAACCCACACATATGTATTATGAATTTTCATGTAGACTATTATTTCAAAATGTGGAGAACTGAAATTAAAACTAGAAAAATAAGAAACTGAGACAAACTCCTTTTCTCTACTTGAAGGCGATTTATACTGGCTTGAGGCAAAGAGACAGTCACAAGCCTGTAATAAACATAATTCATCTCTGCATTCAAATAAGCTGCCCAAATCTGTATAAAATATCACTCAAGGAATACTTCAGTATACATAAATACTGTTTGCAGCAAACCTTGGTATATAAACCCACAAGTTCAGTTACTGAATTCTACTGAATTCTATTGATGCTAAGGAACGTTTCCCCCCCTTTTATAACTTAACACATCGCACGTGTAGAACACAAAATGTTGCCATTCAAAGGAAGTCGAGAGGAACCTGAAACAACAAATTTTCAAAGGAACAGCATAAAGTAATATGTTAAAGGCATTCCACAGTAAGTTGGAATGGAACAAGCTGTATTAGATTATGATGGAATGCAAATTAAATGAGTTTCAGAAGTGCTGCCGCAGGTAAAAACAAAAGGAAAATTAGAAGGAAGTTCTAAAATTTCACCAACAAGCTGCCCTCTCTCATTTTCCTTTGAAGAAAAGTCATGTTTTCATGTGTTCATGATTATAGTTAATGACTGCTGTAGAGATGGGGCTGAGCCAAAGCCATGTATCTGAACAGCTCCAAGACTCCAGGAGAGACCTGGCTTTGAAACGATTTCCTACGCCTCAGGTCTATGTGGAGAACATGGCAAACTTAACACTGCTGCTACCACTGAGGATATTACCTCGAAGGTTTTAAATGGATGAGAAGCCTTGCTTTCATAAATGGTTTAAAATATAATCACATGTGGTTTTAATAAGAGGGCATCTTACCTCCATTTTATGTAGAATAAACTTAAATAAATTCATAATCTGTTTATTGCACCTGTTATTTTTAATCAAATATATTTTTTTTAAAAAAACAAAAACACTCAGTGTATGAAGTTAGGTCATAGCCTTTTGCAAAAAGGCATGGCAAAAAAAAAGTACTGGTACATCTATGTGTGCTTTCATATCTACCTTCTGAAACACTGAAATCCCCAAAGTACAGTACTCAGCTTCTGCAGTGCCAAAACAATAGGGATTAAACTACTTCTGTTCACTGTGATTCATCCAGTTACCAAGATGAAGTCTTTACTGCCAAAATCTTTGCACAGGTAAATTGCTGCTCCTTGAGAGGATACATATGAACATGTTCACATACATCCTGCTTGGATTTTACAATGCATTCCATTAACCATGAATTTAATTTGGACTAATCATAGCTCGGAACCCAAACCACGGCTGAGCTCCAAATGCACAATAAGCTAACCATGGTTTACTGAAATTTATCAACAGTCATTTGCTATCTGCTCAGAACTCCCAATTCTGCTCAACAATCCCAATTCTATGCTGCAGAGGCTACAGGAGGCATGGCAACTGCAATCACTAATTAATTATAGAAAACAGTAGTTAATGCAAACACAGTAATATCCTCTCTCAATATTTAAAGCTATACATTCTCTCTCTGAAATTTTCAGCCTGCCCTCTCCCTAGTCACCTTTTTCCTGTGGCTATGGCTTAACATTCTTCCTACTCTTTTCTTTCGCCAAGGACAAAACTTGCTTGAGCCAACATCTGTGGAATAAAAAGCCCTTCCTGATATATTCAAACTTCGTGGTAATAAATGGGGCAGATTTCATTATGTCTCCCATCTGCAGATCAATGCTACTGCAAGTTGAATGCTTACTTTGTCCACAATCATTTTCTGATTACCTTTTTTGTCTCACAACTACAGGAGAAACTTTGGGTCTAATGGAGGATGCATGTCTCCCTACCAAACTTGCAGGGGACAGATTAGTCATTATATGGAGGCAAAAACAAGCAAACAGCTAACTAGGAATCAGGTCAATTCAAAGGCTTATGAAACTTTCACTTATGCAGATTAAATGGAATCCTCAGGCCCCTGGCATGATTCCAGTGCAGTTCTTAGTGGTGAAAAGTCCTAGAAGCTGATGAAACAAGAAACCCAACCCATAAATAACCACTACAAAGGGGGAACTATTTGGCTAGAAAGCTGGGGCTAGGATTTTGTTTTTTTGTACTGCTTTAGCAGAAACTTGCCAACAGTAAACATACATATGGGTTCCATAAAAGATATCACATCTCATGCAATGTCCATGGCTAGTTGCCTGATACATGAGGAAGAGAAAATGATCTTTTTAACATTTAGTAACTCCAGCCCCAGTTTTATGCATGAGAATATAATACAGAATCTATTCAGCTGTATACTATGAAACTAGGACTATAGCGCTGTAGAAACAGAACCATTGTTAGATGTGGTTATTGGCATGTGGACGCCATACTGGATATAAATTTCATTACCAAGTTGTATCAGAAGGGATGGTTTTCATTTGTGACGTTTCATTAAAATTTAGAACAGTCTTGAACTACAACTAGCTTTGAAAATCCATTGTGGTTTTTCAGAAACACCAAATTAAAAAAAAAAAAATCTACAGGCCCAGCTTAATGAAAAACAAACATACTGCTAAATTCAAGCATGGTTCAATGGATTTATGTGGAAACACCCAATTAATGAAAGCTGCCATAAGCATTGCACTTCCAGCATCAATAAACTACCCTTTTTCCAATACAGAGATTTTTGTGTGCCCATTTCCTTCACACTACTTGGGATTCTTACATTTTTTCAAGTACTGCTCCAGTCATTCTTACATTTTTTCCAGTACTGCTCTTTCAGCCAAGTGTGTGTCTATTAAATGATCTTTCCAGGGGCTTAGGTGCCAAGGGAGACACTAAAATAATTCCGACAGTATTATGGCAGTTTTTCACACCAAGACCATCTTGCAGGTTGAGGATCTCAGAATCCTAGTACAGACATCCATTCCAGGTGTTCTATTGTCAAGAGTTTTAAAAGGGTACACATTCTATTTTATATACAGTTTGTTTGTGCATCACTCCCAGAACATCTGTTTGTTATACTGAAAGCATTACAGTTGGCAGTTCTATCCCTCAAACTTCATGAATGCTTGAAATTAAACAGATCTTAAGAGATTATTTTTCTGAACTAAAGCTACAGAACATTATTCTGAAGATTTAAATTGCAACTAGCAGACTTTTCCAGTCATTATTTAAAATAAAATGCAATGCACATCAAATCTTGGTGTTTGTGGAATATACATGCAGCATGTTTGACTTGCAAAACAACATTGCAGTGTAGCCCGCTTCTGTTCAGGGTCCCAGACAGCCAGTCATTCCTTTTACAGTTGTACCTCTGGTTACGAAATTAATTCGTTCTGGAGGTCCGTTCTTAACCTGAAACAGTTATTCACCTGAGGTACCACTTTAGCTAATGGGGCCTCCCATTGCCACCGCAACACCAGCACGCAATTTCTGTTCTCATCCTGAGGTAAAGTTCTTAACCCGAGGTACTACTTCCAGGTTAGTGGAGTCTGTAACCTGAAGTGTTTGTAACCAGAGGTGTTTTTAACCTGAGGTTCCACTGTACTAAATTACTCCATTGCATTCTACACCCTTTCTGATTTGTCTCTCCCTCCAACAGTCAGCCACATTTTATGACTACAAGGTATGTTCAATCACCATTGGGTCATTTTTTGGTTTCTACTCTTAGATTTCCCTCCTAAAAATCTTTGCACTCATGAAGACCTTGGGATTCCTGCAAGTCAGCTGATCCCTTGCTCTTGTGTGCAGATGGCACAGTTGTAGCTCCAGAAAGATGAATTCCCTGATATATAAGACTCCAAGTTTTTAGAAACCATAAACATTGCAGCAATATATTCAATCAAAGATCCAGACTAGAATCCAATAGTATTTATCAGCTTCTCTACTGATTTTCATATCAGTCAACCTTGAGGCCAGACTGACTTCAATTTGGTGATATTGCTTGATGGATCTCCTTTCATGTCTGTCGTGAAAATCGGGTTTAAAGACTGTAGAGGGCAATAAGCTGAGATATGAATGAGCCTTGTGCACTCACATGCAACTACTTCACTCTTGACTACTACACAAGTAGGCCATTCAAACTGAGAAACCATGGTTAACATCTTCAGAACAAGCCAGGATATGGAGTCATCCTGGCTCTGCGTACCCTGCTTGTTCCAAAGCCATTAACCATAGTTATCTACTTCATAATGCTATATTTAACTGAATACTTCAGACTTAATCCTCATGTAATGGGAGGGCTGAAGTTGCTACGTGTGGGGCCACAAGGCTTGTTTATAAGTTGGCCGAGATAACACAGCCTATGTGTAATGTATCAAGTTAGCAACTCTTCAGCAGTATTAGCAGGAAAGGCAGATCTTCCATCTACCACTTAATCAAACATGCAGATGGTGCCATCAGAAAGTTAATAAGGGATTCTGATTTTATTTTATTTTTAAAAAAATTCTATTTCTATTACATTTAATAATATTTTTATTATGAATTATACCCCGTCCATCTGGCTGGGTTTTCCCGGCCACTCTGGGCGGCTTATAGTGCATATAAAAACATAGTAAAACACCAAACATTAAAAACTTCCTGATACAGGACTGCCTTCAGATGTCTTCTAGAAGTTGTGTAGTTCTTTATCCCCTTGACATCTGCTGGGAGGGCGTTCCACAGGGAGGGCGCCACTGCTGAGAAGGCCTTCTGCCTGGTTCCCTATAACTTCACTTCTCAGAGTGAGGGAACCATCAGAAGACCCTCGGAGGAGGACCTCAGTGTCCATGCTCCTTCAGGTATACAGGTATTTATATGCATGAGCAGCTCCTTCAGATATGTGAATATTCCTATGTTATAATTTTCAGTCACATGTTCTGTATACATGGAGGAGTGAAGCAGCTACCTGGGGAGCCACAAGGCTATAAGAAACTGATCTTAGCATACCTACTTCCATCTCAGAAGCAAACACTGCTACATCCATGTTCAATTTGTTTGCATTATATTGACTAAATAAATAAAAATTGAAACAGTGCTAACAAAGAGGTCTTCAATCATTTTCTTCCCTTTCCTTTTTAAACAATAAGATACATCTATGTGTTTTCCTCTGCAATCCAAATCTTGCTGTAATACTCTGTATTTCTCTGTTCATCCTGCATTAACAAGAAATGGGATTACCACTAATTATCAAGCAACTTTTTCAGTTCTTCACAGTATTCGTATTCTTTATTGGGCCTTTATTTTTTGCCTGTCAGAACATGCCCAGGTCTGCCTAAATACATTCTTACAGAGACAAAAGTGTTTCCGGTGCATATCAACTCCAAGGAAAAATACTACTTTAGACCTTGCCTTACTCAGAAAGCCTTGTCACAATAGATGTTTTATTTCTAAATGGCATGTGTTTGCATAAGGAAAACCTCCTCATATTGTTGTCTGATGGGGTGGCAGCATGGCCCAAATGCTGGTGCAGACTTGTAATTACAAAAGGAAAAAGGTCTAGAAGGTTATTCAAACCAAACCCTCTTGTGAAAAGGAGACAAAGAAAAAAGTCAAGGATGTAGAACAAGCTTTTTCCTTACGCTGTAGCATAGATTCACCAAAACTTACAGAAGAAGAGACTGTTGAATTTGTAACCATTTAAAACTAGCAGTGACAATGGCCGGATTCCAACTAAAACCATAGTTTTAGCAAGATGAAAACGAACCTACGCAAACCTCAAGCTTTCATATTCTCCTCTCCCATTTCCTTCAAGGAGATCAAGTTTTAAACTTCCAATTGAACCACAGTTAATGCTACATCCAAAGCTTAAACAGTGGTTTCAAACAACCATGGTTAAGATAAATCAGAGTTTGTTGAGTTCAAATGACACATCAAGCTACAATTGATTAAAAAAATGGAAGCAAAAGCTTCTGAACTCCATCTTGTGGCCCTGCTAGAACACAGCCCAATGGTTGTTTAGGCTCATTCTTATAATAGTAAACTATGGGTAGGCAAACTAAGGCCCAGGGGCTGGATCTGGCCCAATTGCCTTCTAAATCCAGCCCGCGGACAGTCCAGGAATCAGCGTGTTTTTACATGAGTAGAAGGTGTCCTTTTATTTAAAATGCATCTCTGGGTAATTTGTGGGGCATAGGAATTCGTTCATATATATTTTTCCAAAATATAGTCTGGCCCCCCACAAGGTCTGATGGACAGTGGACCGGCCCCCTGCTGAAAAAGTTTGCTGACCCCTGTAGTAAACTATAATTTAGTACAGCCTTCCCCACCCTGGTACCTTCCAAATGCTTTGGACTACAACTCTCTCCTTTCCTAACCAATAGCCATGCTATCTGAAGCTGATGGGTGTTGGAAGATTGAGGATCACAGGCACAGCTTTAAAAGAAATTAAGGGGAGGAAGTAGTCTTGCACATTGCTTTTTTGACACTGCACCCCAAAATTAGGAAGTCATCAGACAACTGTACAGTGGAACAATAGAATAACAGATGAACGTAGTAAAACGAACTTTTCAGTACTTCAGCTTTATGACACTTTGTTGTACAGAAAACTTTTAAAAAATCATTTCCAAGATGCGTATTGTGCAAGTGGAAAAACTGCATTTCCACATAAACAATAGATACAATCTGCTTAAAACTAGATAGACTTATTTTTCAATAATTTCCTTAACGGATAATATATGAAAACAAGACTGACTACTGCAAATTCATTATGCAGAATAGCGCAATCAGATAGAAAACAAGGTCAAAAATAAATAAATAGGCACATATGTATAACTGAGACACTTGCGAACTAGAGAGTTGGACAGCAAAAATCCCAAAGTGACAGAGAGCTTTCTGAACACGAGGCTAATGAATGAGATTATGTAACGTTAAACAAATTTGCAACACTAACCAAACCATTTTAGCTCAGTAGTAGCAAAACCAAATGTGATTGAGCTATGAATGTTTGCCAATATCTTCCTATCAGGCAACTAAATTAGCCCTGCACAAAGTATACAGAATGGATGGCAGGAACAAACTTCAAAAGCAGAGTGTATACCATACACTCAATCAGCAAATAAAAAGCACTTCAAGCCACCTCTCTTTCCCTCTATACTCTGCTTTTCATGAATGAAACTCTATTGTTGAAAGGTACAAGCTACCACGATAAGGGCTGTCACATGCAAGTTAGAGCAAACTTGTTTTCTGCTGCTCCGGAGGATAGGACCTGAACTGACGGCTTCAAGTTACAAGAAAGGGCATTCCGACTAAACATCAGGAAGAACTTTCTGACATTCAGGGTTGTTTCACAGTGAAATGGGCTCTCTCAGAAGGTGGTGGACTCGCCTTCCTTGGAGGTTTTTAAGCAGAGGTTGGATGGCTATCTGTCATGGATGCTTTATTTGAGATTTCTACATTGCAGTGGGTAGGACTAGATGATTCTCAGGGTTCCTTTCAACTCTACAGTTGTATGATTTAAAAACAAAAATACTTTTGACATATTTAACATATACACACAAAAGGAAACAGAAAAATAATACTCTTCTCCATGTAAATCACACATTACTCTTACACAGAAAATTTGTTGTTGTTGTTTAGTCGTTTAGTCGTGTCCAACTCTTCGTGACCCCATGGACCAGAGCACGCCAGGCACTCCCGCAGTTTGGTCAAACTCATGCTGGTAGCATCGAGAACACCATCCAACCATCTCATCCTCTGTCGTCCCCTTCTGCTTGTGCCCTCCATCTTTCCCAACATCAGGGGCTTTTCCAGGGAGTCTTCTCTTCTCATGAGGTGGCCAAAGTATTGGAGCCTCAGCTTCATGATCTGTCCTTCCGATGAGCACTCAGGGCTGATTTCCTTAAGAATGGATAGGTTTGATCTTCCTGCAGTCCGTGGGACTCTCAAGAGTCTCCTCCAGCACCATAATTCAAAAGCATCGATTCTTCGGCGATCAGCCTTCTTTATGGTCCAGCTTTCACTTCCATACATCACTACTGGGAAAACCATGGCTTTAACTATACGGACCTTTGTTGGCAAGGTGGTGTCTCTACTTTTTAAGACGCTGTCTAGGTTTGTCATTGCTTTTCTCCCAAGAAGCAGGCGTCTTTTAATTTTGTGGCTGCTGTCACCATACAGCAAATTATAAAGATGCTAAAAATACAATAAACCAGAAACCCATCGAAATCTGAATCCCCCACCCCCATCCCAAAGCTTTTTGGAATCTAGCTTGTATTTTCTTTGCTACTTTGATGATCAGCAAGTGTTTGTCTGCAAGCAAGATACATATCATGTCCAGGGTGGGTCTGTTTGACACATACTGGAAGATACAAGTAAGGAATGTGTGCCTAGGGTGCTCACGTAAGGGGAAACTACATCAGTAATAAGAGACATCCTCAATCTGGCCAAACTCAGAAATACAGACTTTGCTGAGTTCGTATGTTATTAAACCTCCCATCCAATAAAGCAAACAGCCAGAATGTAAGGATCATTTTCGTACACATTGCTGATGAAGCAGAAGGATCCATTGCACAAATCTGTTGCGCCTTGTTCCACTGTGTAATGCTGCCTCTGAATGACATAACATCATATGACTCCTCAGTCTTGCAACAGAAAACTGTGGTAAGAGAACTGTAACCCTCCCAGTAGTTCAGCTTCCTAAACGGGCCAAAGAGGAAGTATATTGTCATTGCTCATGCAACTATACTTACCTACCCCAGCTTTATATTAATAGAATGAATGCTGAAGTAGAGAACAGTGAAAACAGAGCAACAAACGAAAGAAGATAAAGAAAAACATGGCACACCCAGTGAAAGAAAGCAAAGGCACAGATCAGCAATGAATTGCCTGCCCAAACCAAACACACATACCGCTGATTTAGCAGCAACCACAGTCGAAGACACCTGCAGGGTCATGAAAAAACCATGCATTTGTTCAATTTCCATCCCCAGTAACATCTCACTATTATGCAACATGTCCAAACAAGTGAAATCAGACTGGGCAGAATATGAGCTCATACATATCAACTATAAGATCTATATTTTACTAGCAAGAAAAAATTGTGCCCATTATTTTTAAAGCTTCATCATCTGTGGGCCTCTCTAACAAGGCTGCTTGCCAAATTATGTATGGTAATCTTGTGGTATGGATTAATGCCTAAAAATTAGACTCAAGCCATTCTGTTTTTGTTGTTTTCATTCTAGTTCAAAGAAAATGATTATTATACATCTGGCCCCATCCCCTTATGGCTTCACATCTTTCCCTTATGGTTTTTGTCTTTTTAACAGAGCATCACACCAAGAATGAAACAAGTGCCAAGCAATTTCACTTAGTAGTTATTTTAAAACCATGAAACTGAAAACAAAAATTAAATGCAACGTTGCTTTCCCTCACATGAGCCATGCAATTGCAAAATAAGTTCTTCACAACGACTTCCTTTCATATGCCTAAGCAAAGCAGCAATTTGATATCCGTAGCAGAACCAGTGCAGCAGGGTAGTTAAATTGCAGACTAGCAATATCTAAGCCTTGTGCAACCTCCTGGCTTATAGGTAATATTTTATTCCACATTCAATTTCAATTTCTGACACGCCCCTTCACCACCTGTCCCAGGAGGCGTTACAGCCATTTACATATTAAAATCAGTTTATAATACGTTACAGACAAGAGGTGGGTCCTTAAAAAAACAGAAGCAAAGAACACTCCTTTTTACAGTGCTATCTCTTTATCATGGATGCTTCTGTAGGACAATTTCAGTCTACCAAATATGGACCTTTAATACTGTAAAACCTATTCAACATTAATAGGTGGGTCTACTTAACCATTATTGCCTTCCTCCTTAGCAATAAAAATGCTTCTCTTTTATCTTTTCCTAATCCAGCTCTAGAGGTGTTCTGACTGTACACCAGACATAGGCAAACTCGACCCTCCAGATGTTTGGGGACTACAACTCCCATCATCCCTAGCTAACAGGACTAGTGGTCAGGGATGATGGGAGTTGTAGTCCTGAAGTATCTGTAAGGCCGAGTTTGCCTATGCCTGCTGTACACCATCCCTTCAAGAGTGAAGAGTCCTCCAAAAAGCAGCTTTGTGTCAACAATGAAGAAAAGTTATAGAACTTCTGAAGAGTCCAACTTGACTTTGCAGAAAGCATCAGACGAATTAAGGAGTTATTCTACATTGCAGGTACATATATGCATGGGGGTATAAAAAGTGAGATGAGAAGGAAACAAAATACAGAAAATTATAGACAATTATAATTAGGTACTTAACAGTGTTAATTCACAAAGCAGTTTTTAATGAGCGATATATTCTGGGTCACTCAACCATCTGATACAGGTTTAGAGGGATGCAGGGAAGGAGAGAATGGCTGAAATTTGCAACCTGCCACTTTTGTTTTATGGATACCTTACTGTCACAGCTGAGTGACACTGTTGGATACAACCCAATTGTTACTATTGTTATAATCTGTTCGCATTTTCACAAATGCGATGGATGAGCCATTAATTCTGTTTTCATTAACTACAGTGGTCATTTACTTGTTTAATTTATTGCTTTTTTGCAATAGATAAAGCTTTTAGATCAGGTCACATATAGAATTTTCAGGAAATATAAACAAACAAGTAAGGTACTTGAGTAAAAACTTCCAGAAACATTTCCTTAAAATTTGCTAGATTAAGGAGTACCATGCAATCAAAACCGCTATAACATTTCCCAAGCCTTCCTGTTAAAACAAGCTACATGCCTCACTGTTAAAAGAAAATGACAGAGAGAAATACTCACACTTTCTGGATGCTGAATAGCAGCTTCCCACTGCAGTCTTATTCTCTGGGGCATCATCACATCATCCTGTAATAAATGGCACACTGTAACTATATGTGAAAGAGGGCCCACCACAGTTCTCAAACAATAACTAGAGATGGTTGCCAGATTAACTGGTCACTTTACTAGCCCAAGTACAAAACTATAAAATACACAATTGGCTGCAACTACTGGAGGGATTCCAGATACCACTTTATTTCAATAGTTTATGCATGGCTACCAGAGTAGTAAATTTAGCCCCCAAAAGAAAATTAACATAAATTAGAACTAGAAGGGAAAATCCAGACTTTTTACAGTAGACAAAAAGTGAAACTGTTACCATTTTATACAATAAACCAAACCACATTTCAGAATTTCCTACCCACGGCAGAGCCTAAATGTTCAAAAATATACTATTAATATGTCTTGCTATTTATGTATAACTATTGATGTGTAAAGCACTTTAAAATCATTTTCCTAGCAACTCTAGCAAGAGTTATGTGAGGGAGATGGTTATGCTTCTAGGTTTATACTTGGGGAACTAAGGCTAAAAGAAAGGCTTCATTAGGGTTTGAACCAAAGTATCACTGAAACCACTGACTATACTACAGTGGTACCTCGGGTTACATACACTTCAGGTTACATATGCTTCAGGTTACAGACTCCGCTAACCCAGAAATAGTACCTCAGGTTAAGAACTTTGCTTCAGGATGAGAACAGAAATCGTGCAGCGGTGGCGCAGCAGCAGCAGGAGGCCCCATTAGCTAAAGTGGTGCTTCAGGTTAAGAACAGTTTCAGGTTAAGAACGGACCTCCGGAACGAATTAAGTACTTAACCTGAGGTACCACTGTATATTGTAGCTATTTGAACCCACTTGTATCTGCCTGTTTAGGTATTTGTAAGTTATATCAACGCCAGCATATAGACTGATCATCATATCAACAACTCATTCAAGAAGCCATATTTTGAACTGAGGCTGAAGAGCCAGTGGTATTGGCTGAGCATAGAGCCCCTCTAGACCCCTTCAGAGCCATAATCTTCTTTTGAGCCTCAAGAACCAGACATGATCTACTGATTCTACAAGTTCCGAGTACATGGTGGCAGGCCAAGAGGGTCAAATTCTTGACTGTACTACTTCAGCCTGTAGGCGGGAGGTTATTTTTATGAGTTGTTTTTCAGTTTGTTAAACTAAAAGATTAGTGAGCAAAGCTATGGTGAAGTGGTATAGTCCAGAATTCAACCACTTCAGTCTACCACCTTGTGGAATGGGTCTGGTTTCAAGCTTTAAAAAGCCTTAAAAAAATTAGGCCCAGGATATCCGATAGACCTCTTGCACCCATATCAGCCTGCCCACACATTCAGATGCACAGGAGAGGCCTTCTCTGTGTGTCCATCTCACAGATCAGCAAGCTTGGTAACCTTACGACTTCTGAACGCCATGCGAGTGGATCTTCGACAGGCTCCCACGCTTCAAGCCTTTCCCTAAAGATGTAACTTTTCCAATGGGCTAAGTGGTGATTGATGCTTTATGTCCTGGATTGTGGTTTGCTACTGCTGTGGGAAGCGTTTTAATTTGCTGCGAAAGCTTTTTTATTGGCTATTCTCCGGGGTCAGTTGATAGTTTTGCGGTTGTTGTTATTTTATAATTTGTGTTGTTGTAAGACACCTTGGACAGAGACTACCCACACAAGCTGCCTAATTTTTTAAAACCAAACTAAACAAAACAAAACACCCTTCTGCCCTGCGCCCCCCATAGCACCTATGAAGTTTCTAACAAGTCTCCCATTAACACATTGCAGCCATTCATTCCTATTTGCCTCTGTCCCAGCTTGCACATGGGCAAATATTTGAAGTGCATAAGGGGGAGAACTCTCCTAAAACCTCTGCTGCCACTGCCATTTGAGGGAGGGGGGTGGAGTGCTTCGCCTGTGGGGAAAGCAATTAAGGTGCATATAGTCAGGGGATCACAAGGATTAAGAGCTGCAACTGGGAACATTAAGGAGCCCTTGGTCGAAGACTGAGCAACTAGTTCCCTCTCCCTGTTCTAGGAACTTGAAGCCACCCTAACACTACAGTTTATCCAAAAATTATAACAAGGTTGGGAAACAAATCTGTGCCAGTAGCTACATACAATTAATCTACCTCGAGGTAAAACAAAAAACTTGAAAGTAAACTATACAGCTTATCAGTTGTAGAAACCTGGTGACAAGAGTCATAAGACTTTTTTCATACATTTGTCAAGTTCCTAACTAGAGCACAATGGTTTTTTCAAAGACATGTCAGGAAGAAAATGATCAACTGAGCACACACCTAGACAGCATATTGCTACAGAAGTATGGAACATGAATTGCAGTGGCATGAATAAAGTAAGCATACAACAGAATTAGTGCATCTTTTTGCAGCATTAGTTTAGAAGAAATGAACTACTCCAACCCCACTTTATAATCACTAACCTAAAACGTAATCATCAGATTGCTCTTATTCAATTATTCTATAGTTGAAATCAATACAGCTATAAACTGATATACGTTTTAGAAGCTGTGGGATGCTATCACGACCAGTTAGATTTTGGGGGGTTTCCCTTGCTGAAGTTCTCTAGGCATATATTTTTGTCCTTTTTCAACCCCTTCCACAATATTCCATCTCTAGCTGAAGCAATTTCAATTTTTTAACTGCTTAGGAGCATTTCTGTGTCTGCTTTGCTTGGCTCTTATAGAAAAACTACATAAAGACAAGCTATAACTTGTTCATTATACTTCCTGTTTGTTTTCCTACTACTGAGAGCCAGTGTGCTGTACTGGTTTGAGTGCAAACCAGGACCTGGAAACCAGAGGTCAAATTCCCACTCAGTTAATGAAGCACACTAGATGAACTTGGGCAAGTCACTGCCCAACCCACCTCACAGAGGCGATTAAATGCAGAGGGGGGAAACAATGTATGCTACTTGAGCTCCTTGGAGATGTCGGTGGGATATAAATGCAATCATGAATGAATAGCTCATCTTGAATAAAGTAGGAAGTAGGATTACACATTGCAACAATCCAGTTGTTTTTGCTATAGTGCCTTCCATGATTTTATTTGCGGGGCGAACTACTGGAAAAGATGCAATATCTTAGCTTGCTGTATGCAAGCTTGTGTTGGCACAGATACAACTCGATTTTTCTTTTATACAAGGGACTTCATTGCTTTTTATACTTTGCAAATTCCTAGCAGGAACTATGGCAGTGAAATTGAAATATTTCCACTTGCTCTATGAATAGCAGATTTCCAACTGTTCACATCTCTGCTAAAGAGAGAATGATAATCCTACAATTTTGAATGAAAAGATTAAATGAGGAACTGACTCATTGACCCATCTAGACACTTTACTCGCAGGGACTGGAGAAGTGCTCACATGTACTCAGCATTGTTTCTTTGATTAACTTGCGGGTGATTTTTTTTGGGGGGGGGAGGAATCCGCTTTACACAGATGCAAGCAATAAATGAATTAATTTCTTAACTCCAGTACTGCACTGGAAATGTGTGTGCTGATCTATTGATCTGATCCAGAAGCCCTGCACGTGTGCATATGGTTTCCTATCTCAAACAACTTCTGCATTCATTTCAATAGTGCATTCATTTGCATGTGAGATCTTCTACCACAGTTCAAACAAATGGGGAAACAACAGGCACATAAGATCCAAGTATGCATTTGAGGGTCAACAGATTCTTAGATTTGAGCAAGATTGCTTAGTTATGCACATCTGCTCAAGCTCTTATACAGCTGTTTTCATGGTTGTATTTAAAGTGCCTATACGTATTTAAACTTTCTTTCCTTCTTTTTCTCTTTCCTGGAGATGTTCCAGCATCCAACACTGAAGGCAGAATAGCTTTTTCTGTCCAAAGTGTTCAAATAAATGTTTATTTCCAACAAAAGGGACAGTCTCTATTGGCATGAACGTAGAATAGATGGTTTACTGTTCAGAGCCTTTGATTTTATTCCCAATAAAATCTTTATGATCTACAGTAAAATTCAGTCTGGAAAAATATTCATTAGGTAGTCTCTGTGTCTTAACACACACACACACACACACACACACACACACACACACACACACACTTTCTCATTCTCCTTGCATGCTTGTTTAGCAGAAGAAATGTAAATTACCAGAATGTTTTTAAAATTATTTTGCAAAGCAACTTGAAAATCTGATGTGTTGATAAACAACATTTGTTTTCTGTGTCTTTTTCTGTGTTTAACATAACAAATTCCTGAAATTTATACGCATCCATGAATTACTTGGTATTCTCATTGGAATCAATTTCTCGGTGCTATGCAGTAACTGCTGAAAAACAGATGTTACCAGCTGTGTGTGCTAACATTATCTGTGACTGCTCCTATATACCTCTTTTGATTCTTGGTTTCAGTTCACCAATTCAGTATCAAATTATTCAGAATATCATGCTGGTGTCAGTCATGTGAAATGCTCTTGATTACTGCCAAGACACTGACCTTCAGAAAATGTACTGTACTTGTACATTCAGGTATGTTATAGGCTGAAAAAAATGTGTTGCTTCAATTTTTCTAGTATATCAGACATGCAAGAAGAATCTATTGATAGGTGATGGTTTATTGATATTTCTTGTATTTGAACTGGCAGTGAGATTGAATTGGTTACGAAATATACACAATCTGTAATCATTACAAATTTTAAATAGGAGTTTCTTGAATGTGACTAATCTCTTCTCAAGCCCTGAGAAAGAGATTCTGAGTTCAGGATGCCAGAACAGAAGACGGGTACTTAAAATACCCCCCCAATGGAATGTCCTAATTCAGTTAGAAACACATACACATTTGGAGGGGGGGTAGAGGCAGGGGATTGCTCAGCAATATTTGACAAAAGCATGTTTTAATGAGATTAACATCCTAAGAATTACTGTGGTTTTGAATTTATTTATTCATTAGTCCAAGATATTGATGGGGAAGGAAAACTTTTTCTTTAAAAAAAATCCAGACCCACCTTTGCAATGTGTTTTGGTTTACCAGTATGTTTCCTATTCCACCTTGTATTTAGTGGCAGTTCAGTGTGGGTGGGGGCAGATATCCAGAGGCCACACAGCTACAGTATAAAGTCCCCACAATTGCATGTAGAGTTGGCTATGTGTGGCCCCTGACAACTAGGTTAAGCTTGGTGTTACCACTACTGCAAATTATTGGATTTCTCAGGGATACAGGAAGCTACCACCTCATGCAGCTCTACAAGATGGTACATGGTAAGCTTTTGTGGGTCGGGGGGCCTCATGAATTCATCCTAACGTTTGTAGTTGAGAGGCATTAAAGAGGAACTAAATATATGCTTCTTCTTCCTGCACTGCAAGCAAATTTATATGCTTTACTTCTACAGATTAATTAAATCTTATCACTTCATTAAAATTGTCATTTAATCTCACAAAAGGTGCTAGATGAGCCACTGCACCTCTTCAAACAAGAGAAACCCCATTCAAAAATCTACCAGAGCTATAGCACTACAGTTTCTTGGCCCCACCAGAGGACAGTGGCAGCTAGCAGGGGGACGGGGGCTGAAAAGCTGACTAGAGGAGGAAAGACAGCTGGTTTGAAGTGCTTTTTTATTTGCTGATTGTGTGTATGATGTATGTAAGCTATTTCCACTTGTCACAAGATCACTTCTGATTTTTCTGTACAAAATAAGTCAGTCAAAGATTTTTTGGGGGGGGTGAACTGAGGGTTTGTGGTTAGATGCCACATAGTTTCACTTTCTGTGAGAAGGGGACAATTCCTACTTAATCATCCTAGCAGAGCAAATTGGTCTCTATATATTTAAAATGCTCTGCCTTGACTGCAAAGGGAACATCTAAACTGATAGTAGGGTTAAGTTTTGCAGAATTTGAGGGCTAGTCTCTTGTGGAAGTAGGTAAACCCGATACAAATACATGTGGTTTGAATGCCTTCTTTCCTGAAGGTGGATGGAGACCAAGAACATAAAAACATCTGGCCGTGTTTAGAAAACCCTGCTGGCTTTTCATGTGAAACAGATATCTTCTTCTTGCAACAAATTGCTTACCTGCTCAGAAAAGACTTTGGAGGACAGAAGCATGTCTGTTATTATCAAATTCCTGTAATACTGGATTATTTGGAGTGCATGTTATGAAATTTATTTCGTGGCATAGTGATTGCTTATAATGACCCACTTGACAGTAGAATATTTGAATTTTCTTAATTCTGTTTTCATGCCATCAGGTCTAAGAAAAATGGCACATCAAGTAAAACAATACCTATTATCCAATTAGAAGTGCCAGCTAGGTTGCAGATTTAAAAGGTGTGTGCCACTTAAACTTCCAATACAGTGGTACCTTGGGTTAAGTACTTAATTTGTTCCGAAGGTCCGTTCTTAATCTGAAAATGTTCTTAACCTGAAGCACCACTTTAGCTAATGGGGCCTCCTGCTGCTGCCGCGCCGCCGAAGCACGAATTCTGTTCTCATCCTGAAGCAAAGTTCTTAACCCGAGGTACCATTTCTGGGTTAGCGGAGTCTGTAACCTGAAGCATATGTAACCTGACGCATATGTAACCCGAGGTACCACTGTATCTCAACGGCTAAGAAAATATCCAGATATAGCAGCAGTTTTATAAGGTGGAATGCTTATTAAACTTAAAAAGTACCACATCATCATAACCACATGAAACAGTTTTATACCAAATTATGGAAAACCATTAGCGTAGAATGATAAAAAGGAAATGGACAATTAAACGTTTTGTTTCAGGTAGAAAATACATCTGGCAAAATTTTTTTAAAATCACTTACAGAATCCAGAAAGCACAGATAAGTCCCCGAGCTCTGATCTATTGCATGGTTTTTAGCAAAGCCCACTGTAGATAAAGCAAAGTTACAAAAGAGTGCATGAGCATCATTGCAATTTGCAATCTAAGTTTTTCTACTCAAAAACACACTAGGTGACATTAAAGCTCCTTGCCAGATTTCAGAATTGCAGCCCACAGTAAACAAGCCATAATGGATGCTTGAGTTGCACACCCATGACAAATTCTATTCTTTCCTTCCTGGATACCTCTTCATGTATATGAACTTTATGAATATATAGCCTTGAACTTCACAAAGAAATGATAACTAAACCTCTGTGGTGCAATGGCTCAGTGTGTATCTGGCTGTTAACCAGAAAGTTGGTGGTTTGAGCCCACCCAGGGATGGATGTGGTAGGATCCTGCATTGCAGGGGGCTGGACTAGGAACACCCTTCCAACTCTACAATTCTAGGAAATCATTTAAATTAAAATTAAACCATTTAAAGTTCTAAGGCTGCCGTAACTAAATTAAAATGACTGGAAAACACAGTAAAACCTTACAAGACCTGGACATGTTTACTGAAAAGTAAAGCAGGTCTGGGCATGTTGAATGAACAGAACCAATAGCTCGGAATAATTATCTCCTGAGGAATAAAATGAATAGACTAAAATTGAACAACTAATCCTGCCACAGAGCAGTAACTGTTCCAGCAGGATCAGTTGTGTAATCAAGTTTGTCTCTCTCTCTCCCCATCCCAAGCATATAATGTTTCAAATAATTGTCTGATTATAGCAAGGAAGGCTAAAAGGATGCTATGATTAAGGGCACATTCAAAGGTCATAAAATCAGTCATGGATGATGCTTATAAGGAAGCTTGTGGGGTCGCCACTGTGATGAAAGGTAGCCAGAAAATTAGATTCATTGTCATTTAAATCACTTGCCCAACACTCAATAAGTAGCTTGATCCATATGTTGCTGCTTTTACACATCACAAAATCAGTCATAAAGGCTGACTTGAGTCATTTGGATTTCATAATATATGAACGCTGGAGAACGTTTGGTTATACATGTGACAGGCAAAGCTTAAGGATATGCTTTAAAAAAATTATTTAAGTCAAAACAATCTTACAAATATTTTAAAAGGTCAGCACTTAAATGCACATATGGGTAACAAGCTGGTGAGATAAGTAGGTCAGAGGAGAAACAATCTTGTTTGTTTGTTCGTTCAAGTGCAAATAGTTTAGAAGTAAGCTTAATTAAAAACAAGACACCCAAAGTTTTGGTAGTTAGCTAGTCATAAAATGCCCTTTTGACATCAGCACAATTATAGGATTTCCAAAAGATTTTATTCCGCATGGAAACTGGATTATTTAAACAACTGGTCTAAGGCAATGAATTTTGTTTGGCATAAGCAAAGAATTTGCTGCAATATTGCTATACTGATGAGACTCAAATGTTTGTGCCAAGGCTTTGCATTTTGCAAGGCCTGCTTACTTAGCAAAAAGAGCCTGTTACCATGGTCACAGGAGGGGGGGAAACTAAGACCCTGTGAGATATTAACATTCCTCACTCTTGGAAAGAAGTTGTTTTGTGTTAGTTTCTTTAAAGCCACTGACCCCTCTCTTTTGTGGGGGGAGGTTTCCCTTTTGTTTTCCTTTTTCCTTTTCCATGGCAGAAAAGAATCAGAAATGAATCTTAATCCAGGGTAAACAATCCAGGACGTGAAGACTGTCACATTTGTTTCGTTATTGGGGCTGCTTGTTTCAAAGGAAGTACTCCCTACAAGTTTTAACTACTCTTAACCACAGGAAAGTAAATCACTAAGGACAAAGGGGTCACAAAGATTTCCATCTAAACTGGCTGCCCAAATGTAAATACAAACGAGCTGCTCCACACTGGAAAATGATTACTGCATGGCAACCTGCTTTTAAAGGTATATAGTTTGAACAAAATACACCTTTCCTAATCCAATTTACCAATGACTGGGAAAATTCAGAAGCCATAGGGTTTTTTTCCTTCCTGTGTCTATGCATTTTTTCACATCATAAAATGTACTTTTTTAAAGTAAAAACTAAGACTCCCAAACCCTAGCACTTTGCCAATCATATGCATATTAGCCTGGAAACCAAATGTCAAATAATTATTTTGGTTTTTTTAGAATTGTCAGTATTTTCCCCAAGTCTATGGTTGTTTTTTAAATGTTACACAGCTTCCAAAAGAGGCTCAGGCTTTAATGAGTGTCTAAGGAACAGTTTTATGCTTCTGGAGTAGCCACCATGTAACAACCCATAAACTTGAGGAATTGTTGGTAAATACAAGGAACAGTTACAGTAAATGAGGGGGCTACATCTGATGGAGGAAATCAACTACGCGGAAAGAACAGCAGGCTTCACTCAGGTCATCATGTATTTATTTTCATGTGAAAATGTTTCAAACTGGGCTGCAATACCACAAAGGGTGCACATATTGCTACTGGTATTCTAACAGGAAGAAGCAAATCCCTCCCCTCCTCTCCATGTTATCCCCACCATAACACTGGCTGAGAGGCACTGACTGGCCCAAGGTCACCTCATGAGCATCATGACAGAGTGGGAGTTTGAACCCTGTTCTCCCAGATCCCAGTCCAGTATTTGCAAGTTATTATACCACACTGGCTGGCTGGCTTACTCTCTGAGCTTGTTTAAGACTGCAGGCTTTCCCACACTTACCTTTTGCTCTGCTCTTTCCAGGCAGAGGTCTGCACTTTAATGCTTCGTGTCTAAGCGACTGGTTTCCCCCCTTGCCACGAAGCTTTCCCAGTGAAAATCCAATCTTTAAAACTGACTCAGAACAAACGTCAATTCAGGTTTTCCACAGATTGCTGTTTGCTCCAATTGTGCTTTAAAGAGCAGGTTTTTGAGGGGAAAGCTCCAGAGCAAAAAAGGTGTGCTTAAACACAGAGCTTTAAATCTCGGACCATGCCTGGAAAGAGTGGAAGAAAGGTAAGTGAGGATAAGCCCTCAGTCTAGCATTGCTAGTTGTTGGAAAAACATTCAAGCTTGCCTTCTCTGAATTCTAGTCTAGGCTTCACTTTGAGCTATCCAAGGTGCTACCGACCTTCCTTTCTTTGCCTTTTGGACTTTGACCTCTGCATTACCCGACCTTGTTTATCTGGATTTACCTGCTGCTTAGGATGACCTTGTCTCACTGGAATTTGACTTAACTTTGTTTCCTGGATCTGAAACAGGTGCTAGCAGTACATGACTTGGTCTTCCTGGACTCTGTACCTAGCACAAGCTAGAAGCCCAACCCCCAGCTGAGCCCACTGCCTGGTACAGAATAGGTCATCCCTCTAGGAGATTCTTGGTTAGGCAAATGCCCCCTTTCCCCTTAGCTTGTGTTTGTTGGGAAAGAGATAATGGGAAGAGGCTTGGAAATCTTAGTTGACCCATTTCCAGTTTACAACTAGAAAAATGTTGGAAGGGGGTTAACACACAGTTGAGAAGCAGCAGAGGGGAAAGACAATGCTGTGAGGTCAAAACATAGAGATCAAAATTTGAGAAAGGAAGAGCAGTTGAGAGGAGCAGGAGCAGGAAAGTGGTAGGCAGCGAAGACATTAAATGTCGCCTTTCCAAAGAGTCCCTTTCTCAGAGTTGTTTTCCTTAAAAGCATAGTCCATCAGGGTACATTGTACATATTTGCATGTAACTTGTATTTTCCCTCTTTTTATGTAAGAGTCAAATTATAAGTTTTTACAGTTTAAATATGCATTTCCCCCTTTTTCCATTACTTGCAACTTCAAAATAAGCATGAATAGGAATAAATTATAGATATCAATGGGGAAAAACAACAACAGGATTATATTACAGAGATGATTTTATGTTTAACAAGATAAGGGAGGAAAACACAAACTAAAACTTCCTAAATAAAAGTATATGAAAAATTTATTCTGCAAAACAAAGAAAGCATTTCCTAAATTAATTTCATCATCTTCCTCCTTAGCTCTTGGATTCCCTCTTGCTCATAACACCAACATGCTATCCTTTTTCACCATCTCACAGAGAAAGGACAGCAAGCTTTAAAACTCAATACAAACGTTTACAGTTCACATCTCACTGAGCTGATCTTCATTCTGGAGTGGTCACACTTGGCAATTCAACTCGAATCCATTACTTTCCAGCCTATTACAACAATTCCAGAGCTATTTATTTTGGCTTGGATCACAATTTAACCTCATTTGTGCTTTTTCAGTCTAGCACATAACAAACCTGGCTTTTTCCCAGTCTGCAGCAAAGGTGATGGCTCTCTCTCAATCCACACAACATTTATTTCCTGGCCATCTCTAAGCTAAGTTATGCCATATATTATTTGCCTCTTAAACGCGTATTGAAAAACTGACTAGAGAACTGAGGAAAAACTGGTGTGAATTTCCAGCAATATAAGATACGGTCAATCTAACTATTTTCTTTTGCCAACAGAGTCATGTTGATTTACAATGTGATTCTAAACCCATTAAACAGAAGTCCCATTGATTTTCAGTGGGACTTATTTTTCTGCATACAGCACAATCCTATGCACACTTGCTTAGAAATAAGTCCAACTGTGTTCAATGGGGCTTACTCCCTCATAAGAGTTGTTAAGATTGCAGCAACAGTGTAGTTAGTATTAGGCCAAATTCCGTTTTGGCACATAAAAGGAAACCTCAGCAACCTCAAAAAGAGAGTCACTTCTGACAGTTATTAAGGAAGAGTCTTGGTCTGAACGTGGATGCACTGACAAACAGAATGTTCTAGAATGCTACGCAACTTGTGGGAAGCTGTTATGCAGAAAACTAAGTTATCCCACTGTCCTGAATAGCTGCTGTTCTTTTAAGGCACCTACCTCCTCGTGGCTGAGATGAATCATTTTCTCCAAGTACCATCTGAATGCCTGCTTCTTCCAATAGAACCTTCCACTTTTTTAATATATTTCCTGAATTGTCCTGTTTAGAAATATTGACACTGAGTAGGTATAATGTTTAAAAGTTAAACATTTAATTCCTCGCATTTCTTTCCCACATCTTATTGCTACGTGTGAGAAGGGATAAGGTCACTGCAAAGTCACAGCCGAGTCGACATACTGCTTTTAAACTGCACTTTTATGAGTATTTGCCCACAATCTAACACCAATGACATCTTCCAGTGGTTTTCAGGCACACTTGGACATCATCAGGAGTTTCTGGAAGGCTCTGCTGAGGAGCACAACTTCCTCTTCTCTGAAGAGGAGCAATCAGGTAGGCAGGGAGTCCCAAGAAAAGCACACAGACCCCTGTGGTCTGCTGGGTGGCAAAAGAGGAAGACAGCTCAAGGAGGAAGGGTTGCACACAAAGACCAAACCCATATGCAAGGTACCTCAGCCTCAGCCTTTTCCGTATCCCACTACTACCCCAGAGCTTTTAGAGTTCAAGCTGATTACAGAAGAGCTGGCTGGAGCTACAGTATTGCACCCAAGCTCAACAGATGACACTAACAAAATGGCACCAAGACATGGGGATGGAGAGAGAACAGAACTCCTTTAAAAAGCCAGAGCAAAATGATTGTCCCCTCTTCCATTTCAATCCAGCTCAGCTCCTGAAAGTCCCTTTGCAGAACAGCCAGTTTTGATACAACAATTATGCTACATCAGGGAGAGAGCCCTTTTCTTTTCCACAAACTAAGGAATTGGGAGCAGGAGGAGGAAGGGGAAGAAGGGTCTAACTGGGAGTATGTCTGTGTGTGTTAAAGGTGTGAGTTTGTATCTCTGACACCATACACTATTGGGACTGACCCCCCCCAATCCACTTTGGAAGGTGGGCCCCTGACAGCATTCCAGCAGGGTAATACAGCTCTCACCCCCAAAAAGGTCCCCCATCCCTGGTGAAATAAACACAGTAAGAACACATTCCTGGAATTGGTATTCAAATGATAATTGTGCAGTAGAACTGGAACAGTAAACTGACAGGTACATACCATACTAGCGTCGTTAAAAACAGATAGTTCCATGGAACCTTGGAAGTCTTGCTCCAGAACAGACTTCAGGCATTCATCCAGCCAGCACTCAGCATTGTAAACTGGCAGAATTATGGACTACAAGGAGTAAGAATACATGACATAGAATCAGCAAAAATGCACCAACATTTTATTCCCTGCTCCACAAAAAGGTTACTTTTATTATATCCACTAATCAAACACACACAATAGTTTTTGAGCAGAAAACAAAGGACACTGTCGTTTTCTTTCCAAACAGCTTTTTATCCTTCAATATTGCTCTGTTATTTATTATTGTTATTTTAACAACTAATAAATTGAAATGAAAATTAGTAGTAGTTATTACTTCTATGAATGGCTTCAAACTGACTGGCATCATTTCACACTTATCAATTACGCAGTTCTTTATCAAGAATAGTAAACTAATTCCGTATTTCATAATCCTCTAGTTTAAATCAAGTTTCATAAATTCAAAATCTTATTATTCTAATATTATTATAACTGGATGAAGAGATGAACGCCTGTAACCAATAACATTGGAGCAGCATTATCAAGCCATAGCACATATTTGTTATTCAGTTGTTAACACTTTTTTTCTCTAAACAATTAGCCACACAGCAAAAATGTGGTTTGCTAAAAGGATAAAAATAACTCCCCTTGCCCTTTCATTTAGAGTCAACGTTTAAGTTCACTTTCAGTATCTCTATTTTGCTATGTTCAGGGAAATGCCAGCATGCATGCCCATGTCTTAAGAAATGAGCAGCTAAATCAGGGATGAAGAACCTGTGGTCCCCCAAATGTTCCAACAGTGAGGGATTATGGGAGGAGTTTAAATACAACAACATCTGGAAGGGCACAAGTTCCCCATCCCTGATTACTCCCCTAGGGAAATAATGTATGTGCAAAGGTCTACAAATCTGATTGTCAAGCTCACATGGTATGCACACCTTCCCCCGTACTTTAGAGGCGCTATGAATATGAAGTCCCCACCCTAGTCCTGATTTTAAGCTGTATATTTAAGTTGTATATGTGCTCAAAGTGGTTCACAAAAAATCAAAGTCTAAATACAGTAAAACAATAATTACAAGGCATAGCAAAAATATATATAATCAATGATTAATGGTTCGTTTCACATATATCAATGTTTAAATAAGCATGCAACTTAAGAACACGTCATGTCAAAGTATCCATTAAGCAACTCCCTTATAAAGGCTCCTGGGGCTGGAGGGTGAGGCAACACAGGTGAAACCAACCATTTCCTGATGGCAACCACGGAGTTTCTCTCCCCTCACATTTCTTCCTCTGAAAACAGTTCCTTTAAGAAGGCTCCTAGGTCTAGGGCAGGCATGTCCAACAGGTAGATAATGATCTACTGGTAGATCACTGGATGTCTGTGGTAGATCACTTGTAGATCATTGGCTCCCCCCAAAGAAGCTGAACAACTGTGGCTCCCCTAAAAAATGCTCCTCCCTGAAAAAACTCAACAACTTTGACCCGACCCCCCCCAAAATGGGCCTTCCTCCTTCCTAAAGAAAGCTCAACAACTTTGACCTGAACCCCCCAAAACTGGCAGATCACTGCCAGTTTTTAACTATGAGTAGATTGCAGTCTCTTGGGGGTTGGCCACCCCTGGTCTAGGGTGTTGGGCAAGGCAGACAGAATGGCCAACAATCTCTCACCGCTTATTTAGCAAAACTCTCTAGAAGCTAGCTTAGGGAACATACATCTTCCCAAGCATGTTTACGATGAGCACCCTTAGACTCTTAGGATATCCAGACTTATCTCAGAAATGAGCGTATCTTTTCCACAACATGCTTTTAAACATATACAGTTATTGGAAGCATTCCCAGCAGTCCTTAAGTTCAGGAACGTAAAATTAGGAGCTAACTTAACATTTACATGCTAATAGCATGTGACAAAACCACAATTATTATTGCTATTTTAAGGAACAAGCTGATTTGGATGGGGAAAATTTACAACAGAAAAGCAATATGCTGGGAAGCACACTTCTCCACTTCAAGTCAGCCGCTTCTGGAGTGGCTTTCCTTTTAAAACAAGCAAACAAACCACAGCTGACAAGGTTTTGTTACATGCATTTGAATGAACCTTTAGCCCTCAAGATTACACCATCTTGCTTCTCTAGAACAAACCACACAGCTGGGGAAAGGCCTCAAACGATGACTATTACAGTATTATTGTTACTCTTTACTGAATTTGTTAGTCATTTTAACTTGTCCCAGGCCAAGCAAAAGCCACCTACAACCCAACAAGGGGGTGGGGGTGGAATCCCCCACATAGATACATTAAAACCAAGAGAAAAAAGAAATACATTGAAAACATCCCATCCACTTCCAAAAGGCCACAAATAGTTAAAGGCAAAAGCCTGGTTATAGAGCTTTGCCTTGGCATCTAATAATATAGTGTAAAATGATGGCACCAGGCAAACTTTGCATGGCACCCTCCTAACGTTTTGACCACAAATCCCACCAGCATGGCCTAATGGTCAGAGATGATGAGATTTGTAGTTCAAAACATCTGGAGCGCACCCCATTAGCTACCCCTGGTAGCATCAGCCTGACCAAAAGAAAAAGACCTTGTTGTTAAGGTTATGTTTGCTGATGCTCTGCAGCAGCTAACATTAACAACCATTCCTGAAGTTGAGTATACAGTATTTAGATTCACCACCCATTGACAAAATTTGCAGATGTACAAAGACAACCGAGAGCGAAAGCAGAACAATATGGAACATACCACCTGAATCTCACTGCTTTCTCTGCCTTCCCTACTGAATGATGCGGCAGACTGTGATTGAGGTCCCTCTGGTAAGGGAGGAGGAGACGGGGTGACTGGACTTTGGCGCAGGGTAAGCCCTGAGCCACCACCATCACAGGTGCCTTTTTGCAAAAAGGTGCTCCCAGGTCCCCCAGAGACCCCTTTGGCCATCTCCATCCCTGACCTTTACACACTCAGAAAAAGGAAGGAAAAAATGAGGGCCGTGGGAGGGGGGAGCAGTGCACGTGGCATCTCACAGACCAGGACTTCTTTAAAGCTGCTGCAACGTGGGGCTGCACAGCACCTTCTGCAAAAAGTAGATGAGGGTGAGAGAGCTGCCAGGTGAAGCCTGAGGGACATGTGGGAAGGTGCTTTTTAAAAAGCCCCAGGAGAGAGAGAGAGAAACGTATAAAAACAAAGTGCAGAGAGAAGAACTCTGATAGCCAGGTATAAGGAGGCGAGGAAATGGGTGGAAATTAATAATAACAACAATAATGAGGTGGGGGAAGGAAGCCACACAGAGAAGAGGAAATACAAAGCGGGCAAGCAGGCGGACAGCAGGCGCAGGGACTCTGCCTTCTTCTGCTCCCCGCCCTGCGCGTGCGCGGAGCCTTCCCGCCTCCCTCTCCCCCGCCGCTTCCGAGGTTCTGCGGGCGCCCAACCGGAGAAGCCGCGCGCGCGCGTCCCCGCCTCCTGCTCCTTCCCCTTTCGGAGGAGAAATGGAGACGGCAACGCCTAGAGCGGCGCTAGGGAGGCGCCGCCTGCGGTGTTGTTACCGAACGCGACAGGCAAACGCGCGAGTCGGGAGTGGCGTGAGCTGTGGGGACCCGGGAAGGAGAGCTGATATTGCATGGGTTTGGGGCTGTGGCCGTATTGATTTCCGGCATCATCCTGGCCGGTTAGAGAGAGAGAGAGAGAGAGAGAGTGTGTGAGAGAGTGTGAGTGAGAGAGAGAGAGAGAGGCAGGCAGGCAGGCAGACAGACAGACAGACAGACACGGAGAGAGACGCACATGCTCAACGTGCTGAGATGCGCTTGAAAACAACAGCCGCCAAACTCTAAAAGCACTTTGCACAAGGCGTTGTGCCGTTCGTTCGGTTTTTTTAAAACGCAGCTGCCAGTCGGGTGACAGGCACTCTGCGTATGCAGAGATCCTTTGCGTTGTATTATTATTATTATTATTATTATTATTATTATTATTATTATTATTTATATATTATTAAACTTGGCGCTTGTTCTAACACGTATGCAAAGAGCATTCTGCACATGTTCAGAGGCACTTGTCTGGAAGTAATTGCATAGCTAATGATCACTATGTTCTATGGTAGCATCTTGGCTGCGAGTCCTGGAAGACTTGATCCTTGCCTTGCAGGCATTTTCCCACCTGGCCTGGGGAGGGTGGGACTCTGAGCTACAGAAGCTACACTGTACAAGTTATTTTTGTGGATGATACCTGTGCTTAGCCTGAATTCACATGTTTGTGTGCAGGGGTTTTTGCATTAACACCTGACTACTTAGAGGCAGAAACATCGACTCTTAGATACTTTATAATAGGATTTCTAATTATTCTTTCTAGTCTTGTAAGACTATGATTCCAAATCTTGCAAACATGCATGTATTTTCCTTTCATGTATTGTGTTTTCCCTGTTTATGTCATTGACAGAATATATTGATTTTGTTTGTTACTATGTAATGTTATTTTTCTATTTTGGTGCAGTAAACTGCCCTGTGATCATTGGCTGAAGGGCAGAATAGAATTGAAATAAAAATAACTTGTTGCAATTTGTGTTTGCAGGCTCAAGACTCAAACAAACACAGGGTGGCACACAGCTACACAGCACAAAATATTGTTTTAGTAAATTTGCTAACTAAACAAATACATAGATAGATTAAAGTTATCTAAAAGTATTTATTGACATTCACATAATGGTGGGTACTATACTAGGTACCTAGTAACTTTATCTGCCTAATAGCTTTTCCACTTCTTCTTTTCAGTAGGAATTCAGCTAAGTGTATTTGCACCCTGTCATAAGTTGTTTGTGCATGCATGTATTTTCTCACACTGCCTATCGGAGAGTAACATTGGCATTTGTTTTTATGACTTTTTACTTTTAGTGTTGGAAACTCTAATGGCGTGACTGTAATCTTAAACATTACTCATTACTCATTACTTTCAGCAGGAAAATGCCCAGGAGTAAATCTGTTGCAGAATCAGAATTCCCACCCCCCCACCCCTTCACTCTGAAGTTGCTGAATTTGTGTGTGATAGTAATGTTAACTGCAAAAAGATAGAAGACAGATTCCAAAGAACCAGCAAACCAGTTCCATGAGTCCAAGCGAGCTTAAACCATGTTTTTTCTAAAACCGCCCACAGCCCCTTGTTACCCTGCATGACAACCTACATATGAAATCGGGATGGCAGGAGTGCTCAAAAGCTTTTTGTGCTTTTGCAGAGGGGACAGCTGCTCAGTGGGGATGGGATTGGGATAGCACAAGTCCTTTCATAGAATCAAACAATTGTAGAGTTGGAAGGGACCCTGAGGATCATCTAGCCCAACCCCCCACAGTGCAGGAATTTCTCAACTAAAGCACCCATGGCAAATGGCCGTCCAACCTCTGCTTAAAAACCTTCAATGAAGGAGAGTCCACCACTTCCTGAGGGAGTCTGTTTCACCGCCTGTAACAGCTCTTGCTGTCAAAAAGTTCTTCCTGATATATAGTTGGAATCTCTTTTCTTGTAACTTGAATCTATTTAGCCTAAGCAGTTCTCAGGAGCCCATCAAAAGTGCCTTAGCAGCATTAATATTGCAACATGACCTTTCATAGGCAATGTTCTACTTTATAAAATGCACAGAGTAAACTGAAGTGGTAAGTAAGACTCTTAGATACAGTGGAGTGGTACTCACATTAAGAAGGTAAAACTTAAAATAAAAGCACTCCCTGTAACCAGTGTAGGGCAGTGCTTAGGGTGCTGGACTAGAACCTACGAGACCAAGGTGTTCAGATGCCCACTGAGCCATGAAACTCACTGGGTGACCTTGGGCCTGTCATCTCTCAGCTTTACAGTGCGATTGTGATAATAAAATAGGGAAGTGGGTAGAACCCTGCACAACACCTTGAGCTCCATGGAGAAAAGGTGTGGTATAACAGCAATAAATAAATAACCAAATTCCCACATTTCTGAGATATTGATGCATAAATGCTGTCATTGAAAAAGGCAATACAGTTCATTCAGGAAACAGGTGGACATGTGAGGGAAAACAGGTACACTGTGGTGTGAAGATCACTCCCTTGTCAGTTGGTTTTCCTTCTATTTCTTTAAGTTAGTCTTTCAGACTTCTGCAAACTTTTTTAAAGTCAAATGTAAGTGTGTGTGTTTGTGTGTGTGTGACATTAGAAGGCATGTGAGTGATAAACCCCTTATAGAATGCAGTCTGCCACATAAAGAGAGATGGGGAGAAGGCTTGTAGTTTTGTCTTCATTGTAACTCTGTTTACAGAATTTGAGCAAAGCAACCCAAAGATACCAAAACAAGCAAGGCCACTATTAAGTTACACTGAATCTGTGGCATCTTAAATGTATTAGAATATTGTATCAGTCTTTGAACTATGCTGTTCCATTTCAGAGCTTATCAGTTACAGTTTAGCTGATTATGATGAACACGCAAATAGTTTTAATCCTAGTTCTTCACATTTGAAGGTTGTAATGAGCTGAACTGTAGCATATCTGATAACAAAAGGAACGCTAAGTTAATGTTAAACATTGTCTCCCAAAACACCAGAAGTAGCCATCTTGTTCTTAAATGAATCATAGCAGTCGTAATACTCTACAGATGGAAACACGGCTTGTTTTCTTGGTTGTTAGTATTAACAAATCAGTAAAACTACTAAGAGCACTCTGAGCACTATTCAGGATGTGAAAGTATTATGGCCCCTGCTTAAGATTTGCATCAGAAAACATGGGGGTGGAGGGAGAGAAGGTATTGTCAATGAGGAACAAAGGGTGAGTGTCAAATATAAGTCATGTTGACAAAGCTGCTCTGCATATTCTGCTACTTGTCATAGCAGAGTCTTGCTCTACATTCCATTGAAGTTTTAGGGTGCTAGATGTCAGTATGCTAACACTAAAGCTTTTGGCAACAGGAGTTGCTGTGTGTGTTGCTGTACACATTCATATTGTAGACTGACACTCATTCACCCAGGTGTGCTTCAATTGGTTTCTTTTTAAAGTGATCACATTGAACCATGAAGTTGGAAGGAGCCAAAAACTCATCTACCCTAACTTCCTGTCCAAAACTAGAATTATTTGCCTAGCAGGTTTCCAACAGATCTGTGCTTTTAGAGACAACGTGCTGCAAGCAGAGAGCAGAGGTGCTGCAAGAGGCCTGTACAAAGCTGGAGCTACAGGTGATTTGTGTAGCTTCGCCAAGATGACAAGCTTTAAAGAAAGCCCAAAGAATCCTGGGGCCATTAGCAAATTTTACCTGAAGGAAAGTCCTTCCTGACCCCTGATAATTAAGAGCGCAAGCATGGACAAATTTAGTTGGGAGACTTTTCCTAAAGAAAGCCTCAATGGACCCCAAGTGTTGTGTAATGGTTTCTAAGGGGTTGCTTGTGCACAAGCAGGCAACTATCTCCCTGGCTGGGTGCAAACACCTGGCTGGGCTGCCAAAGTAAACTTTATCTGTCCGGACGCCACTCACCCGTGGCTGACTCAGTCGCTGGCAGAATCCGTGAGTGGGCGTTTCTTAAACTTCTTCCAGCAAAGAAGCTCTTTGACGCCTAGTCTCCTCCTACCCTCTCTGCACAAAAGCCTTCTGCGCAAGGAGGGCGTGGGCAACGGAGGACCCCTACTCTCCCCGCTGGTCCCAGGCAAGGAGTCATGGGACCGCCTCGCCGCTTCCCCCATCTGCCCCCCTTCTCCACTGGTGCTACGCTGATTCTCTTCCCCAGAAAATGGGCTGCTTCTCCCGATCCCTGGACGCTCTCTGGAATCCCTCTGGCTTTTGCTCTCTCCCTCCGGCACTGATGGCAGTTCCCTGACAGGTTGTAACAACTATTGCTTGGTCACGAGCATCCCACTCTTGGGCAAGTGGGTAGTTGCTATGCGACTCTAGGCACTCTTGCATGAGACTGAATTTCTGAGCACAATCCAATCTGGTTTTAGGCCTAGCATTGATACAGAAACTGCCTTAATTACCCTGGTGGATGACTATGGTAGGAGGACAGTGGGAGAGACTCTGATAATATTCTTAGGTTGATGCCTTCTGTACTATCGACTAGACTCTCATGGGTTTCAGGATTGGTACTGATGTGTTTCAGTGGTTCTATTCCTACCTAGAGGACATATTTCAGAAGATGATACTGTAATGTACTTCTGGGCACCACGGCACTCATGCTAAGACAACCATCATAGATATTCATCTTGTCCCTCATGCTTTTTAGTATCTACATGAAGCCACTGACCAAGGTCATCCAGGGATTTGAAATGAGGCGTTGGCCAGCATCCTGGTGAAACCCAGCTCCGCGTCTCTATTAGAGTTGGGTAAGGACACGGAAGTGATAAACCCGTGTCCGGGATCAGTAATGGGCTGGATGAGGTCCAATAAACTTCATCTCAGATCTAACAATACTGGATTAGTGGTGACTGATTACTGTTGCTGGATGATTCATCAGCCCAGGGAAGTGGTGCTAAACCAGTTCTGGATCTACTTGTAATCTCTCTAAAGGATTGTGTTCTCAGTAATGGGGTGCTTATAGACATAGCTTTATCAGTAAAGGCCCATTATGCTCCTGTGGCACTGAGTGTCTTTTACCAGCTATGGCTGATGTTACAACAACAACCCAGCCTGTATAAAACAGCCTAGTTACAGAAATCCATGCTCAGATAACCTCCAGAACATGAGAGGATGTCTTTAAAGGCTTCTTGGCAGCATCCATTCCAAATACTACTTAAATAATTAACTGTGGCCAGGCAGGCATTTTCTGTTGTGAACCACCCTGGGATTTTCAGATGACGGGTGTTATAACATTTTTTTTATATAATAATAAAAGCACTGGTTTTTATTCTGCAGTTAGGATGTCCTGATTTTACTGCTCAACTGTCTTGTCTGGTTATTGCTGTTTTTCTTTGCATTACTATTATCCATCCTGGACATAGAAATATTGAATGGCAGGCTATCTATGTTTAAATTAAATAAACAGATGTTTCATTATTAAGGCTGCACGCTTACAATGGGAATAAGCCCTGTTGAGCTTAGTAAGACTGTTTTTGAGAAAAGTGGCACAGGATCAGGCAACACACCATCAGAAGTGTCATTTCTCCTGTTTGCTATATAACAGGAGATTTTTTTTTTTTAGAAAATCTGGAGAGATGTCACAAAAGGCAATAACAAGCTGATGCAGGCTGCTGAATTAACCTTTAATCCTATTTCCTTGCTTTTGACAGAATCCTGTAACCACAGAAAATCAAAGCTGTAACAGAATAAATCTGTTGCTGTTCTTCGTTCTCTCCCCACCCCGCCCCCAGCACATGGCTCCTTTGATCTTTATAACATTTCAAGGGCCAGCCACTCATAATATAGTGGAAAAATAGTACTCCACATTTCTTGCATGCCTTCAAAAAGTCAGTACTGTGAGATCCTGGTAAGTCTGTTAAGTAGATCCTGTATCCAGTTGTGAACAATGGTCGTTGGATTTCAGTGGGACAACAGCATGTAAACGTGTTCAGTATTGCAGCTTTAGAAACTTGCTTTTCACAGTACATTAGAGAGGTTAAACATTTTAGTGTGTAAGTACAGGAAACATCTGACAGCCTAAAAGGGGAAAGTGCTTATAGAAATAAATCATAATCTGACAAAGGAATGTACACACAACCGGGGATGGGGAATCTACAGTAGAATTCCACAAGACATATTGCATATGCATATTTATATGCTATACACCCAGAAAGGAATATAAGTTACTAAGAGACTTCAAAGAGTTTAAGATACTCTTACTTGGCTTGGCATTAATTAAGGGCTATAAAGATTGGAGTGCAAGTCAGAGACATCTGATCCATATTCATCCAAAAGTAAATAATTCATACACTAGCTTGCTCAAGAACAGATTATGACTTCAACTTAAGTAATAGACATGGCACAATACAAAACTCTGAGACAGATCCCATTGACTTCAGTCGCGCTTACTCCCAAGTAAATAGGTATAAAATTACAGCCTTAATCATCATGGTGGTTCTCACACATGTTGTCTCTCATTCAAATTATATTATTAACTATCAGTGCAGTATCTGTGATTTAAAAAAAACCAAACTTTGGCCTTTCCCCCCTTCATTACAATAACTAAAATATTTGCAGCAGAAACCAAATTAATGTGAGAACAGTGCATGTGACTAAAACAGTGTCTTACAAGTAAAATTATTCTGCATGATTACAAATAATAAGTAAATAGGCAAGCAGTTTTCTGTTATCATGGATTCCATGTACTAATTGTAGGTGAGAGAGGGGGCAATTTTATATCCAATTCAACTTGGAGAATATCTAACATGAATTTTAGTTCACTTTTGTTTCTTATGGTTTATTTATTTCTTAAATGTATATCCTGCCTTTGCTTGAGAAAAGGCAGGAAGCAACAATAAAATACATATTAAAAGACAGCTATATAAAATATATCACCAATGTCATGTTGCTGATTCAAAAGGGAATCTGGATGCAATTTTACAATCCACTGATGTGCATAAACCCTTCTGCCCAAAACTAACAAACTGGAAACTGCTACAAACTGAAGAAAGTACAGAAATCAAGAACAGAATGCAGACAGACAGGCTCACATGTTGGTACCACACTATTAACTGGATCAGGTAACTTGAAACCCCCAAATATGGGGAAGTCTTGTAAGAATCTTTTCATGGAAGCATGAGAGATGACAATAATTGCCTGCCAATCAACCATACAGCTGCCTGCTGTTCTCTGCTATGAAGATTCTCTCCATAGGGCAGAAAGACTAGCCAATCTGGTCCCTTTCAGATTTATGACTCTATGGTATCTATCTAATTTGTATCTCAAATGATAAAGGTCCTGGCAATCGAGCATCCTGTTTTACCACTGGCTTTCTTCAGAGAAAGAGACATGGTGTCCATTCATGCCCAAACTTGATGAAACCTATGTCTATGACAATGAAGAAGAGGAGTGGGACCTTACTGTGTTGTAGCTGAGAGTTGGACCATGATAAGTTCCCCTTCCCCCAGAATAGTCTGCAGCCGCCATCTCAATCACTAGCCTGCCCCAAAAAGCTGTGGCTTCAAGGGATCCAATGCTCTCTAGGATAAGGAAGCTTCTCATACAGCCTTGCTGATACAACCCTGGATTTTGCTGCACACCTCTATGGTTGATCCAGGCTGCCAGTTTAAGCCAGGGATGGGGAACCTGTGGCCCTCCAGATGCTAGACTCCATTTCCAATCAGCCTCAGCAAGCATAGCCAAAAGTCAGCGATGATGAGGTTGAACATCTAGAGGGCTATGGTGTTCCCAACCCTGATGCAATCCCTGTTTCAGGGACTAGTGACCTCTTCCCTACTCAAGGTAGACAGAAGCTGGCACATACACAGGAAACAGTGTCCTTCCATGCCAGACTGGGTCCATCTAGTATTGTTTACCTGTGATGTCACTAATATGGGGCCTACAGGTGCAATGGCATTTTTTGAGCCCCGTCCCTTTTACTGCTCCTTTGCCATGACCATTAATTCTCCACACCCCCAAAAGTGTACAGGGCTGAAGGAGGAAGTTAGAAGAGCAACACTTTTCCATTTCCTCTTTCAGTTCTGTGTGCTTTTCAGGGCTCAGATTGGCACTTGAGCAGTTGAGCAGGAGACAAAGAGCAATCTGGGTTACAGGAGAGAAGAAAGCAGTTTGACCAGGGGAGTGTCAGTAAGCGAGGAAGAGAACACACATGCACATACACATGTAAGCTGAGTCCAGTAAGGTGTATCCCCTTGAAATTGCCCCTGCAAACTGAAATCACAAGGTACATCTGTCTCCATTAACTGAACTCTCTGAATCCAGTGCTTTGAAGCACTGTTATGGCACAAAAACATAGATCAAATGCACAAATTATTCCTCCTAATTTTTATAAGGGATCCCCTCAAAGCCACCATTAAATCACAGGTCGTCTTTGTGCCCACATATGTGTTGTGTGATTTGTTCATTAGTTTGTTGTCATCCTATGTCAAAAACATGAATATCCGTGCAGATTTGTTCCATGGTTTTATGGTGCTGGCAAGCACTGGATCTGGTTTTGTGTTTGTGTGTGTGTGTATGTGTGTGTGTGTTTGTGTGTTTACTGTGGTGTCTCCCACTGTAAGCTTTAATCTGATGGTGGTTTTTCAGGGACCCCATACAGAACCAAGCAAATTCAAATATGCTAAACTAGAATTGTAGAGTTCAAAGGTACCCCAAGAGTCAACTAAACTAGAAGGGCCTTTGGTCAGCAAGAGGGCTTCTTGTGTTCTATGGTCCCTCCCCCAATGGAATTTGTGTATTGGAATTAAAGAAAGAAAACAGCGGATGAAAACAAAGAAGTTTTCTCTGTATTATAAGAGTGAATCTTTTATTCACCAGCCACTCCCATTTGGGGCTAACCCACCAAGATACAGAGGCATATAAAGCAGCCTGCCACAAACCTCAAGGGTCTTAGAAGAAGTAGCAATTTTGAGCTCCCCTAGATATACAATTATATAACGCCACAGCTCTGAGGCGTTTATCCCTGGAAATCCCCGGACAGACCAGATGAGAACATCCCAGTTTTCTTTTGCTGGGCTGTAATTCTCTTATGAGTTGCTTCTGGGGATGAATAAAACTAAGAGGGAGATTCGGAGATCATTACACGTGGGTACATTGGCAAAGTTTCATTGATGAACATCTCCTAAATAGACATCCAGGTGTATTTAGTATTTCGCTATGGAACAGTGAGCAACTCCCACCAACATAACAACCCCATTGTTGCTTTGTGACCACTTCTTTGAAGGTGAAAGACTAGTCAGTAGACCTTGATCTTCCTAGAAGCTGTTAATGCTCCTTCCCTTCCCTTCAAATTGATTCCCCCCCCCGCCGCCCCAGTGTGTAAATTCGCTAAGAGCATGAAAATAATTCATGGGCTAATTATCCCATTAAAGATGATTATATGATTTTGGACAGTCTCTGTGTCTTTTCTGTCTTGGAGAGACTAGCAACCACGGGTGCTTTTGGACGACCTGTTTGTTGAGCATTCGTCCTGATTTGTTTGCAGGGAGACGTTGGCTACTGTGATTGATTTGTGGGGAGGCTAGGTGACATTGCGTCAAAGCAAGTGTTATCCCACACTTTCCAGTTCGTTTCCTCCATCACTTTCCTTAATGCAGAAAGTCGTGTCTTTGGGAGAAATTATTTTGGTGCACAAGATACATTGCGTATCATTACACAATGTGAATTTGCCCCTGTGTGGTTGAATCCCACCAGGAAATAGCAATAGTTCCCTAAGATGTGCAATTTGGAGTGGACGAAGAGCACTCCTCCTCTATCCCTCCACTCTACCCCCTGCTTTACTGGAAAGCACTCATAACTGCTTGACTTGATGAAAAAAATGCTATTGGGAATGGAGGCAATAAGAGCAATTGCAGACCTATAATCTATACTTAACTTGTAGTTAAGAGGTGCCCAGGATGGAGAATGTGAAAAGTTGTAACTGTATCCTGGAACTCTATGTCATCAGGAAAGAAGGGAAGTTGCAGGTAAGAGTGGTGCTAAATTCCTAGGGCTAAGGTGGAGTTCATGTTGGATTCTGGGGTTCTGCCAAGCAGAACTCAACACAGATTTGGAATGCTGCACTGTGAGAACAGGGATGGCATGAAGGACCTGATCTTCACTAAGCAGAAAGCAACCTGTGCAGAGACCCTAAATGCTACAACACTTGCACAGTGCACAAAGTCACTGGAATGGAAATTATAATTCTCATAACAGCAAGCATTTCGTAATGTGCAGTAGCAGTCCGTCCTTCGCAAAAACTGGCCTGCATGATTCAGATGGGATCCTTTTCACGAGAGTTATGCTTTTTCTGCATGCCAGATAGAACTCCATTTCAGATTTGGATGCATATTCTCACCCCTTTGCATCTCACTCACTGCTGGATATTTTCACGCTCGCTAAGTCTGAAAAGGGAAACACCCATACGTTTTCAACTACAGAAATAAATGGATTGAGAGATCTAAAAGTAAGTGTGATTTATCAAACACCTCCAGCCAGAACGCAAGACTTTCCTAAACAAAACATGAACTCATAATTTGTGCAAAGTAAACAAAACTACTTCCCTCCACAGACTAGCTAAGAAAACATAAAAGCAACATTGGTTTCTTGGCAACCTAAATTTTACATTGTTCTTCTCTGGTGGAGGGGGGAACAATGGTCCTTTGCAGCACAAACTCGTGTAAGCAGAATGTTAGGGACCCTGACGCATTTTTCAGGCTCCCTATATGACTATTTTCATTTACTCAGGAACTGCGGAAGAAGGAAGGAATCGTATAAAAGAAGGATAGTAGCAGAGGAAGTCGACCCTGTGCTGCTTCAATATTATGATTTCAGATGGTCAGGAGGCATAACAAAGGCTCATTTTTCTAATGCCCAGCTGAGCCAACAAGCAATGAATGAGCAAGCTATAGTCAACAGAGCAAGTTCAGGATATCACAGAGAGTGAATCAAAGAGTGTAGACAGTGAGAAATGTGGGAGCTAGGTGTGAAATACCACAGAACTGGGAAGGAAACAGAAATAACAAATCTCAAAGAAGGCCCCCTTCTTATTAGCAAATATCAGAGGATGGATGGATGGATGGATGGATGGATGGATGGATGGATGGATGGATAGATACTTGGACCCCACTGACCGACTGATTCACTGTGTCAATTCTGAGTAATAAAATGGTTAGACTATTTCCATATAGCTTAGAAAACTGATGAAATTTGGTACATACATACAAACCAAGATTGCCTGATAACTAGGAATGTTGGGAAATAAGAGATTTCTGCCACAAAAGAGGGGACTATTCCAAATTGCAAAAGTACTTCAGCAAGCCACAAAAAGCTGCAATTGAGTACACATGTAGCCCAAGGCAAAGTGATTACAGTGGTACCTCGGGTTAAGTACTTAATTCGTTCCGGAGGTCCGTACTTAACCTGAAACTGTTCTTAACCTGAGGTACCACTTTAGCTAATGGGGCCTCCTGCTGCTGCCGCACCGCTGGAGCATGATTTCTGTTCTCATCCTGAAGCAAAGTTCTTAACCTGAAGCACTATTTCTGGGTCTGTAACCTGAAGCGTATGTAACCCGAGGTAACACTGTATCACATAAGTCTGAAGGTGGGACATTTTTCAGCCACCTTATTATGGCATCCTAATTTCCATTCAGAAGATTGGAAATGGGATATATTAACAATAACTTGAGACATTCCATTTAATGTCCTCAGAATGGTGAGATCCTGTGGCTCTCCAAATGTTGTTGGACTCCAGCTCATATTGGTTATCCCCCAGCATAGCCAGTGGTCAAGGGCACCTGTAGTTGGGGTCCAACATCTGGAGGGCCATAGGATCCCCAAACCTGTCACAATACATTGCCTCATAATAGAGTATTCCTGAACTTCTTCAGGTGAATGCTCATGTGTGGAACAACATGAGAACAAACTTATTTCAGATAGGTAAGCCTAGCAGCAATTTCTGTCATCATAGTGGAACTTTTGATCAGTCAATCATGGAAGTTGCTGTGTTTTTGATCGCCTAGGTCATACATCATGTTTGCTTACTCAGTGTGTGTCATGGACTTTTTGAGGATGAAAAGTGTATTATGCATGATTTCCCCAACTAGCCTGGTCAGTTGGGCTGTTGATAGACTTATGCACTGAAGATCAAAAGCCGTAGTAGCTGGTGCCATGTTTATCTCCAAAAATGTTCTCAAACAATTGGCAACATTAGGGCTCCTTGACCCAGCATTTCAAACGTGTCAGTGACTACCTTTTGATGAACATGGAACAATACATGAAGATAAAGAAGAATGGGAGTAATTTTCTTAATCGGGATTGCATCATCGCCCAATATTTACAGAGGGAGAGCACCATTCATTCCAGGTATATTGCTGATTTTGTGACACATAAAAGTAAAAAAGAGAGAGAGATATTGTGATGCATTCAGCAGCAACTTCTTATGTAAAATTAATACTGGTATCAGCTAGGTACATGTGCTTCCACATTTGTTACAACTTTGTGTTCCTTTTTCCAGATCAATCCACAATCTCCTCACAGTGCTTAGACTCCTATAGAATAACTTCAGCTGAATCGCTCTTAGACTCCACAAGTTCTGATATATGTGATGTATTTTTCGTAAATGATAGAGCCTGAAGGTACCTCAAAGGTTGCAGAGGTGGTGGGTATTCCTTTGTCTTTGTTATATTCCCCCAAGAAAATATTGGGAGCCTATCATTCTATGCTAGCTGCAGCAGTTCTCTCTGAGTTCCTACTGAGGCAAAACAGATAGTGGCTTTTATAGATTCTCAGAGTGAGCTTTGCCAAGATTGGATGCTTCCCATACAATTACTGGATAAACAATATACAGAAATCAATTCCAGGTCTGACTCCAGCCATGAAGATACCTAACTTTAAAAACAGATAATGGAAATGGAAATAACTCCCATCATCCCTGAGTGCTGACCATGCTAGCTGCAGCTGATGGGAGTCCAACAGAACCTGATGGGTTACATATTCCTTATCCCTGTTCTGGGCCAACTAGAAGCCTGATCCTATGTATGTTCATTCACACATAAGGCCCTCTTATTAATTGTGCTTCTTTCCAGGCAAGCTTGTGCATAGGACTGCAGCCAAACTCTTTTCCATGGATATCTGGTGAGGGCATTAAGGCAGCTAATCTCAACCATTGACAAATATTCCCAGCACATCTGCTAACAAGGCATACGGCAGCTTAAGTTCCAGGGTTTTGCCTCCAAGGAATTACTTGTCTCTGAGTGGCTAATTGCAAAGGATGATGGTTGGGTAAATCAGTGAGCTGAAGGTGTGTGTACAGGCACAATGTGCACTTGCAGGATAACTTAATTATTTTGGGCATATGTGATTGGGTACAGATTTTTTGTTATTAAGTAATATTCCAGAGTCTCAGCCCATACTCCTTTATAAGACAACCTATAACCGTGTTCCATCAGCATCCAATTTCTCCATTTAATTAGAAGATAATTAGATTCTGTGCAACACGTACGCTGGGAGGGAAGTTTCCATATCCCCTGAAGTACTGATGACTGATTCAGATTGTAGTCTCGCCTTTGAAATGCATTCAGGAATCCTTTAATCTCTTTTTCTCAATGGCCCATTATTTAATAGGCCATGTACCATGGCACTACCACCCTCCATTCACCACCACCCCCTGCCATGCCTTACTTGGTAAGTAACTTTGAATGAGTCACCTACTTTAATGTTAAATTAAAAATACAAGGGCAACCGATAGCGCACTGAGTGCACCTTTAAAGGTATTGATTCTTCTAAAAACATGTTCAGAGATGAGTTCTTCATTTCCAAATAAAACTAAAACAAACAAACAAACAAACAAACAAACGTTGGCTCTACTTTCATGGCAAACTTCAACATTAAATACTTTGTTTCTATGGGTGTGCAAAGCTCCAATAGTGTTTAAGTGCAGTTCCCACCACAGTTTTGCACTAAAAGCAGACTTCTGAAATACAGCATCCTTCATATTATCCTGTGGGTCCCGTCCCCCCATCATTTATTTAATTTACAGTATTGATACCTCTCCTTTCTTCCAAGGAGCTCAAGCCAGACTAACCTACCTCATAAGGCTGTTGCACAGGTAAAATGAGGGGAGGGCAGAGAACCATGTTTGCTGCCTTCAACTCCATGGAGGTCAAACACAGGCATAACTAAGGGACACATTAGTAGGACCGAAAAAACATTCTAACTTGAAAAGATGAATAGTTCTATGCTCAGAGCTAAAAATTTGGAGAAGCGGTAAAAGGCAACAAGCCATCACAATGGAATGGAATGCAGCAGTAAAAGTCTGCATAATGTAAAGTCCCCAGCAGAAAATTCTCAGAGACTAGAATTGGACGGTAATATAATATCACTGAACTCCCTTTATAGCTGGACACTGGAAGAAGGAAACAAGACTTGACAACACTTGGAAAATAGAAATCAGCAACATTTCTGCTTCCTAGAAATCAAGTTTGGGATGCCTTGCAGGCAAAGATGTCTCCTGTGGTGAAGAACAGACCTCCCTTATGACGTCCGGTACTACGCCACAATCATTATGTTGCAATGTCCCCCCCAGAAAATAATCCATGCTAGTAATTTCTGCTCATGTGGTTTTTATCATGGGGCTTAGTATTTTGTAAAAAAAGAAAAGAAAAAAGTATCATTTAATATTTGCACATTGTAAAAACCTTTAGGGTTTGCAGGCATTCATTTCACTTTTCAGCTCCGGGCTCTGCAGAGCAAGGTCTGAAGGTGAAAGCAATGTTTCAGTTGCATAGAACCAATGGGAAAATAAAAAAGAACCAGTGAGATGGGGTGGGTTTCCTTCCATCTATTTCTTGAAGAGTTTACAGTATTTGTTGTGTGCCTGTATGACATTTGAATACTAAGGGTCAAACATGTGATGTTAAAACATCATTGTTTATGTTGTTATGTGTACGTACACACCCACCCACACAAACGCCCCACTGTAAATAGCAGCCAGTGAGTGACCCAAACTGGAGTGATTGTTAACCCATTCCTCCCTCACCATATTCCTGGCGAAAATCCCACCAACCCCAGTCCCAAACCTTCTATTTATATTGAGAGGGAAAGCCCCATTGATACCATAGGCAGTACTCATTGCTTGTCTTACTCAGAGTAAACCCATTGAAGTTTATAGACATGACTAACCAAGGTTCATTAATGTATACTTCAAGTATATACTTCAAGTGGGACTTAGTTGAATACATTCCTATGTCACAATGTGCAGATAAATGAATGTCTGAGTTAGGAGTTCACAATATGATGCAGTATCACCCTCAATGTCTCCTAGTACCCATGAAGCCTCTGAGACACCCTCTGCTGATCTTAAAGAGGGGTGGGTGGTTACTTTCTGTCCCTTGAAAAGTACATACAGCTGTAGGAGGAAGTCGAAAGAGTGACACTCTTTCGCACTTCCTCTTTCAGCTCTATGTGATGTTCAGGGCTCAGAATAATTCCACTGGATTTGGATTGAACCCACATCTATTGGGAAAGAGGCTTGGCTAGAGCCATATACTAAGAAATTAGTTTGAACACTTTTGCAGTTCCTTCTATTACAGATGCCAGTCTTACAGATATGAAATCACAGGATGAAATCACCCAATGACATCATTCAAATGAGTCCCTCATTCCTATGCCAATGGTTCTTTGTGCTGACTCAGCGGTTCTCTCTTTCAGTCATTGGTTTCCTAATGGTCAATGCTGAAGGCATAAAAGATTGATTGATTGAATAAATTGCATTTGAGGATCACAGGGTGGTTTTCAAAAATGTAATGCAATGGCCATTGCTCAGTAGCTCAACTTTTGGCACACGAGGAACAACTTTTTGGCACAGGTGAACTCATTGCTGTGCAAACAGGTTCCCTTGTAACTCAGCAGTAATCTCAAAAGCTGATAGACAAATCCAAATATGGTGGAAGCTCTGGAAACCTGCCCATGACCACACATTAAGCTGTTGGGTATCCATTGATTTCAGCCAGCTTAAAACTGTAGAGCCTTCACAAGCCCTTGAACTTTTATGATGTTCTTTAGATATGCACTTGAAAAGCAAGCATGCAATATCAGTACCATTAAACAAATTTACATGCCACGGTCTCTTATAGCTGCAAAAATATTTCTTCTTCCTTCCTGGTAACTTAGCAACTGTTATAGTGCAAGATTATTTTTCTCCCATTGTTGCAGTGCTCTGTTTTGGTTAAGTATCACATTTGTTTAGCTGACTGTTGCTTTTGTTTTGTCTAAATCATGCCAAGGGTTTTTGAGAATGCTGTTGTCAATGTAACTTTGTGGTATGTGAGATGGATTTGGTCTTTGGTCTAGAGATCTTCTGCTTTTAGAGCCCCTTGCTGAGTATCTGAAATTATAAGACATTGTTTATCTGCAGTGCTTCTGATCTCCTGCGCTGAAGTCCGCAGGTTGCAATGTGCACGCAGGGAAGAGAAGTTGAAGAAAATGAAAAACTAAGCCCGCCAGGAGTATGGACAGCAAGATAAATATATGCCTTGACAGTTGCAAAACTTAAAAGTTTTTAAAACAGGAAATAAATGTTTACTAGATGTAAGGCCAAACAATTGCTCATCTTCACTTTAATAATTGCTCGTCTTAACTCATCTGAACATGAGATTCCTGGGGATTTTTTTTATACTTTATTTCTTTAAATAACAGTTATTGTCAAAATGAAAAGAAAACATTTATATAGGGAATTATACAGAACCCCCCCCCAAATAATGAAACTGAAATTTAGACTAAGTCACTTCTGTTGTCTGATCCTTTCCTTCTGTAAAGTCCCATGTGCCTGTGTGTCTTCTTGCAAGTTACAGTGGTACCTCGGGTTAAGTACTTAATTCGTTCTGGAGGTCCATTCTTAACCTGAAACTGTTCTTAACCTGAAGCACCACTTTAGCTAATGGGGCCTCCCGCTGCTGCCATGCCGCCGGAGCACGATTTCTGTTCTCATCCTGAGCAAAGTTCTTAACCCGAGGTAATATTTCTGGGTTAGCGGAGTCTGTAACCTGAAGTGTATGTAACCTGAAGCGTATGTAACCCGAGGTACCACTGTACAGTAAGATCAAAGCCTCACAGTGCACTCTGGCATGTTTATGCTAAAATTTGATTGCGATCAATAGGACTTCTTTCTAGGATTGCACTGTTATGCTTCTGTTTATTTCCTTGTCATTTTTTGTCTTTCTTTATACAGAGATATTCATTTCCACCTTTTTGTGATGGGATTGAGAGAAAGGGGGATGCAATTTCTGTGTTAAATTCTGTCCCTACTTCTGTAGCTTGGTATGAAGAGAGGCATATTACAAGAGGTCCCGACACAGCCTTTATCAACCTGGTGTCCTCCAGATGTTTTGGGACTACAAATGCCATCAACCCCAGGCAGCACAACCATACTGGTTGGGGTCAATGGGAGTTGTAGTCCAAAACATCTGGATGGCACTAAATTGGCAAAGGCTGGCCTGTCCATAGATTGTGTATACCGTGTTTTTCGCTCTATAAGACGCACCAGACCACAAGACGCACCTAGTTTTTGGAGGAGGAAAACAAGAAAAAAAATATTCTGAATCTCAGAAGCCAGAACAGCAAGAGGGATCGCTGTGCAGTGAAAGCAGCAATCCCTCTTGCTGTTCTGGCTTCTGGGATAGCTGTGCAGCCTGCATTCGCTCCTTAAGACGCACACACATTTCAACTTACTTTTTGGGAGGGAAAAAGTGAGTCTTATAGAGCAAAAAATACGGTACATTCTGCCCTGGTGTAAACTAGAATTTTCTATTTGCCCCCAAGCCACCCTAATACCCCGTGAACAATCAAACTCTCAAACAGGAATGGAATTACACCAGTGAGCAAAGGGGGAAAAACACATGATCAGTTCACCCGTATTAGGACTGCTGTTATGCAATTCACTACGTTTGCAAAAGCACACACCCAACTGCAACATGCACCAATTTATGCTAGGTCCGATGAAAGCAAAAGGTAATTCACAATAGAAAAAATAACCAACATACCACAGAGCAAAGTGTTCATATGAACCAACTTCAAGACCCATCAAATCACAACAGTGGGTGAGAAAGGACTCGACTGATTATACTAGTCCATGGCCAAAGCTGCTGTGTGCTGCTTTCTCCATTGCATGTCTAAGAAGAATCCCGCTGGATCACCATGTCGTCCGTTCCAGCATAATATTTCCAGCCAGTCACATTTTTTTTAAACAAATGACAAGATTTGTGTACTGCTTAATCAGAAAAACCTCTTAAGCGATTTGCAATAAAGCAATACAAAATGTTCACAAGAAAATATCAACAAGTACCACATAATTCTGGGAAGACAGCACGCACTGCATGGAATTAACAGAAAGAATGCAAAAAGAGAAACTTGTTCTCAAAAGCACCAAACACATCAATTTACTACAGTTCAATGCATTTCAGAACCCTGGACTCCTTCTCCAGGAGAGCTCTTTGATTACTATGAAACAGCTGAAACCGATTGCAACAGACACTAGCAGTCTATCTGGCACCATGGGGAGGACCAGACAGACCGCTGGTGTTTGTGCAATCCTAGTATCTGTCGCTTTAGAGAACACGTCTCTCGTTTTGCAGTCTGTCGGGTTCTTTGTGTGTATCTCCTGTTTTGCTCTTTCTGTCTTTCTCACCTTGCATGGAACCTTCATTACCCCCCCACCCCGGTGTTTAGTATTCAGAGGTATAATTGCCTCTGAACATGGAGGTTCTCTTTCCTTCTTGCAGCTAAAATATGTTGATAGATCCCATCTGAAGCTATGGAATTGCATGTGGGGAAGCCACAATAGTGCACATGAAAGCAGAAGGGGGGGGGGAAGTGTGCATATCTTGTAAACCTCCCAAATGCAGGTTTCACATACTTCAAAAATTGCATGTAAGCACTCAGATACAAACACAGGTTTGGTCATTTTCTTGCTCCTTCATGGCATTAATTTTCAAAAGGTGAGGTGGATTGAATCCCATGTCTTTGCTTCTTCAATAGTCAGTTTTTCCTAGGCATTAAAATCCAGGGCAGGATTTCTCAATTCCAGCAGTAGAGGGTTATTTAGAAAAATTGGTTGGAGAAGGATAAGTTGATTTCTTAGCAGGGCTGTAACTCTATGATACTTTGTGGCACATCCAATAAAACATATATTGGGGCCCTACTCACTTTAATTTCATTACTGGTTGCAGAGATAAGTCGCTTGGAAATAGGGAATGGATCATTCAGTCAGCTGTAGACATTTTCTGGGAGCCCCTTTGCATAGCTTTTAGATGATCAGGACCTGTTTGTATCATACGTGAAACAATGTTTGTGATAAGCAATCTATCATAGAAGTGGAGTCTGATAATACTCTGGTGAAGCAGAGGCTGGTAAGGAACTACAGAGATAATCTAAGGAGGAACAAGAAAGCCCTGCACATTTCTTTGGGTTCTCTCTTCCTCCAAGTAGTACAGTACATACAAACAGAATCCTGTGGTGAATAAAACATCCCTCTAAGAAAAATTAAGATTCTGAGAATCTAAGTTCTCATTACAGTACATGCCCAAGAAAATAAAGAATTTTGCAATATTTCATCTCCGAATGATGCCTCTTAGTGTTGTTTTAGCCCAGTAATTAGATGTTTCGGCTACTGCATCATCATTTGATGTAATTACTGTAAACCACACTGAAGCTTTGCAATCAACTGATTCGTTTTTTCAAACAAACAGAAACCCTAATTTGCAAAACAAAATTGACATGGACAAAAATAATAATCCACAAATGGATGGTAATACAGTTGTAAGATTGAAACCTCCTCCGTCATAAGCACTATGGGAACATAACCCCCAAACCAAAATCTGCTAGTGTGTATTTCTCAAGTATTTACAGTACCGCCAGGCTTGTAAATGGCGCACGGGGGGGGGGGGTGTCTTTGCAAAGGAATACCAGCACTGATGAACTACAGTGCAAGAACAGGTTCACACAATTGCCTTTCCCCACTGTGATAATGGACACAGGGTGACAATGACAATCTCTGCTGTGTAGTGGTTTCCAAGTTCCCAGCTACCAGTTCAACAGCATGGGAGCATGTGGTTGAAGGCAACATTTTTTAGATTCTTGGAGCGGACCCTCCTTTCAAACAAGAATACATTCACATATATTAACATTTAAAACATAGTTTGGGAAGTATTTTCTGCCTGGGGGCTACCCATTGCTTATTCTGCACAGTGCCAGATTTACGTATAAGCTAAGCAAGCTATAGCTTTAGGGCCCCACTCTCTTGGGACCCCCCAAAATATTGAAAGAAAAAAACCCCATTTCAAAAATATAAGATAACCTGAACAGCCTTTGGCCTCCCACCAATATTTTTCTTAGTATATGTGCTGCCGAAGCGAGCACCCCACCAATATTTTTCTTGAGTATTTCTGAGCATGTACAGGATTCCCCAGCGACTAGTTGTAGTTTCCCACCCAAAATTAAGAGACAATAGATGATCAGGACCTGTTTGTATCATACGTGAAACAATGTTTGTGATAAGCAATCTATCATAGAAGTGGAGTCTGATAATACTCTGGTGAAGCAGAGGCTGGTAAGGAACTACAGAGATAATCTAAGGAGGAACAAGAAAGCCCTGCACATTTCTTTGGGTTCTCTCTTCCTCCAAGTAGTACAGTACATACAGACAGAATCCTGTGGTCTCTAGAGGGACTCCTATGTATGATGACACTCCTATGTATGATCTCACTCTTAAGAAATTAAGCACAATCATCACCTCTCTTTAGAGGCAATGTGTGTATGTTTCTGTGTGGATATGAATGAGTGTCTGTGAGAATGCTGGGAGGCCTGCCCCTTTTGCTTTGGCCACATCCACCAGTGGCATGCATTCACCACACCGGAAAGTTAACCAAAAGTGAATGTGCCCCTCAGACTTAGCCTGAAAAAGTTTTAAGGCCCGTGCTTTACACCAATCCGAAAATATGGTTCAAATGCTGCTTTGTTTTTGTTTTAATTAAAGCTTATGGTAGTACTGCCACACCACCTGAAAGCATTATGTTGGTACCTGACCATACCTGTTCACTCTTCACCACTCTTCCAATGCCGTGCCGGTTTGCATATGCTAATAAATATTTATGTTGCAATGAGGCAGGAATGCTTCCATCAGTATCCATGCCCTATTGGTGCACCTGGAAATGTGTTTAATAACCAGTAAGCACCCTTCCTCCTTGTGCTGACACAGCCTTTTTTTGTTATGATCAGGAACTGTTTATGCTCCTCGAAGGTGCAGCCAAACCTGCAAGTGAGCTCATTGCTGAGGCTGCGTAAACCCGATCCGCCCACAACCGTAGCTCAGTTTTAGGGCACATGTGTTGCATGCAAAAGGTCCCAATCCCTTGCAGTTTGAGGCAGGGCTGGGAAAGATTTCTCTCTCAAACCCTGGTGGGTCTCTGCCAGCTTGCATGCACAATGATGAGCTAGATGTATCAGCGGCAGCTTCCTATATTAAGGACACATAAGGACCCAGCTCTGTTGCTGAACAGGGATTTGGAGTGCCTTCTAGCTCCAGGTCCAGAGATCTCAGGTATTGGGGCTGGGAAAGATCCGAGGACTGGGAGACCCATTGCCCATCAGAATACAGTATAAACTTATGTATCTAGATGGATCAACGGACTGGTTCAGTATAAGGCAGCTTCACATGCTCTTTATTTGTTAAAATATGCTCCTGTGGACTGCCACATAAGACACACATTTACTCAGGTAAGCCATACCAACAGAGACACAGCAGCTATGTACCATGCTACAGGTCCAATTATTAGGTGAAGCAGTCTGTAGATTGTGTCACTGTCTCCTTTTAGAAGGATGCTGTCTTTACTACAAAAACTCATACTCAATGACCACAAAAATCGTGTGCCAGGACTCCAACTCACTTTTTAATACAGTACTTCAAGCAAACCCAGGTTGGGACAGGCTAGTGGCCTTTAGGGAGGCTAGGGGATAGAAGAGGGACTAAATTTTAAATAACATATTAGTGGTTATTTATTACATTGAACCAGAGGTTTAGGTAGTCCTAAATAATAAACATAGTCTGAAGCATCCCCCTCTCTCTAACTAGTTTTCTGGGACTGTTGTGCTCAGGTCCTGCTTGCATGCTTCCTATCAGCATCTGGTTGGCCAGGATGAGGACGCAATTCTAGACTAGTTGGGCCAGTGGCCAATGCAGCAGGGTCTTACATTTTGAGGGCTGCACAGAAAGCCCCTCCAATATATAATTAAATAGAAGGCTCAACATCACAACCACATGCATATCTACTCAGAAGTAAGTCCCATTGATTGCAATGAGTCTCCCAAGTAAGCGGATTCAGGATTGCAGCTCAAATGTAGTCAACGTTCATGCTATATACAACTAAGCATTCTACTTGCCCTTAATGTGCAGTGAAACCCTATGTATGTTTTTGTTGCTGTTTTTAGTCATGTCCGACTCTTCGTAACCCCATGGACCAGAGCACGCCAGGCACTCCTGTCTTCCACTGCCTCCCGCAGTTTGGTCAAACTCATGTTGGTAGCTTCGAGAACACTGTCCAACCATCTCGTCCTCTGTTGTCCCCTTCTCCTTGTGCCCTCAATCTTTCCCAACATCAGGGTCTTTTTCAGGGAGTCTTCTCTTCTCATGAGGTGGCCAAAGTATTGGAGCCTCAGCTTCAGGATCTGTCCTTCCAGCGAGCACTCAGGGCTGATTTCCTTAAGAATGGATAGGTTTGATCTTCTTGCAGTCCGTGGGACTCTCAAGAGTCTCCTCCAGCACCATAATTCAAAAACATCAATTCTTCTGCAATCAGCCTTCTTTATGGTCCAGCTCTCACTTCCATACATCACTACTGGGAAAACCATAGCTTTAACTATACGGAGGTAAATTCATTAAGCTAGATGGGGGCCAAATCCAAATGAGTGCGTAGCAATCTTTGCCAACCTGGTGCTACCAGATGCTACCTAGGGCTGGTGGAGTTGCAGTACAATGCATCTCATTGCTCGGTCCCTGCTCCTGCCAACCTAGCAGTTTGAAAGCACGTCAAGGTGCAAGTAGATAAATAGGTACCGCTCCGGCAGGAAGGTGAACGGCGTTTCTGTGCGCTGCTCTGGTTCGCCAGAAGTGGCTTAGTCATGCTGGCCACATGACCCGGAAGCTGTACGCCGGCTCCCTCGGCCAATAAAGCAAAATGAGCGCTGCAACCCCAGAGTCGGCCATGACTGGACCTAATGGTCAGGGGTCCCTTTACCTTTTACCCAGACCATAATCAAGATAAAATATTGGGGGTGGGCAAGTAAGCCCCGCCTTGCATAATCGATCACTATTTGGTTGGCAATGCCCATTCACTTGGAGCGGGGCAGCCTCCTCAAATATTTTTGGGGGAGTCCCACGACCCCTAGGAGTTGGCTTCTACGTATCCGAGCCTCTGACGTGCTCCAAAGAAATCCCTTGACACAAAAAGTACACCCGTCTCTCCTAAGTGCTTCCAAGAGCAGCTCGGCAGCGCAGGGAGGAGCCGAGTCCGCTCCGCGCACACTCCGGTGCGGGTTTTCTCAGCTGACGCTCGAGTGGGTGGTTTCTTGACTTGGCCCGGCTCCCCGCCCCGTGCGAAGCCAGAGCGAGCGCCGGCTTGGAGAGAGCTCTAGTAGGCTGCTGCGCCGAGTGAGTGGCCGGACGGAGGGGATGGGCAGCTCGTGCTAAGAGCTCGATCCGGACCGCCTTCGCCGCTCGCCATGTAGCGCTGGCCGCGGGCGCTCTCCTCTCGCCTGGTCTGGTGGAACTGTTCCCGAGCAGCCCGGCGGGGACCATGCGGAGAGCCCCGGCGCCTGGGCTGCTGGTGCTCCCGCCGCCCTCGCCGCTCCTGCTGCTGCTGGGGCTGCTGGCGCTGGACAGGGGCTGCACGGCGCAGTACTCGAGCGATCTGTGCAGCTGGAAGGGGAGGTAAGAGCTCGCGGGGCGGGCCGGGCGGACGGGGAACCCTCCGCGCCCGGTGGCAACACGGATCAGCCCGGCGCTCCATGTGCGCTGCCAACTGCTCGGTCTTTGTCCGGGCATATCCCCGCACCTAGCCTTTGCTTCCCTGGATGCGCCCCTGCAAGGTTTTTGCACGGCTTGGGATGCGCCCTCCTCCCTCTCTCCTTTCCGCCCGATCCAGTCTTCTTTACTCTTTCGGTGGGCAATTCTCCGTGCCACCTCCCAGGGGGTCGACGCTCCCTTTAAACCGAGCGCGCAACCTCCGAGAGGCGCTTCAGCCCTTCCTCTTCTAGGGGCGCAGAAAGGGCGGGCAGATGCTGTCCTTCCATTTCTCTCTGGCCACTTTCATGGGCTCTGCTTTTGGAGCTCTTCATCACCGCACCCCCACCCCCGCCTCTGTTTTTACGACCATTTCTTCCCTTTTGCTCTTCGAGAGAACCGGGGCTTGGATCCGGCTTCACCGCGGAGCGAATGCTTGCTTCCTCTTGCAACTTCTGCCCTTATGAATGCAGGGAGAGGGGAGGGGGGGTCCCTTAGTTATTCTCCGGGTTTTGTTAAGTAAAGTTTCGCTCCGGGTTGGAGTAACTGGCTGTGGGGGGGGGGGGAGAAGAATTGAAGAGGCGCTTCGTCCCGCGCTGGGCTCACTTGCTCCAGCGGCTCACGGACACATGGATTTGATTGTTGCGAAGGGATAAAAGCAACCTCTCTCCTTCTCCTCCTCTGCTGTTTGCTCTGATTTATTGGAAGCGGGAAGGGGGGGGAGGAGGAGGAGAGGGGGGCACTTTGATTAACATTCCAGGAGTGTTCAGGATGAGTATTGCCAAAGCAACGGGCAAAGGCGGGAGTGGGATGGGGGGAGCGGGAGGGCGGCTTGGCTTTTCGCAGACAAAGGTAGAGCGTTTCTCTGGACTGACCACGCAGCGACACCGGCCACATCTGTGCAACCCAACACCCGAATAACACACTCTGCACCTCCTCGCCGCTGACCTTCTGCATTCAAGCGTTCACTTCGCTGTAACACAATAGGCTTGTAAGTCCTCCCTTTTAGGAGGCGAGTTGACAGGGTTGGTGCGGATTGTTCGCGCTTGGCGAAGCTGCAACGCGGAGAGAGAGAGAGCGAGAGCGCTGGCTTCGGTTTTGTTTAAATCCCCTCGGTGGGATTTCGCTGTCTTAACATTCCCGCCCCCGCTTTGGAACGCACCTGATTAGTAGGACAGGTCTCTCCCCCACACTCCCACAAATTCGAACACACTTGATTAATTCAGGGTTGTTGTTTTTTTGTTTCTTTGCCATATTGGGTTACTTACCTTAAGATTTTTTAATATTTTTATATGGAGGGGGCGAAATCCTAATTTAGAGGCCTGTTTTTTTTGTTTTGTTTTGTTTTGTTCTGGGTGGAGTTAGCTCTTCCTCGGAAATCGTAAAAGTGGTGCGTACTTGTGGGTGTTTTTAACATTTGCCCGAACTTCCTCTGGAGTTCACCTGTTGCTGAACAATACTGATCTCTGAAAAGATACTAGTCTGGTCTCTGTTACACCTGTGGCATCACGTCACTCCTGTTCCTTCAGATTTAAATCAGCATCTCTGATGGCAGATTCTTACCCAGTGTTCCATGTCTGCCACAGCTATGCTAATCGTTCTGGTTGTGAAATCTTTTAAAACTGCTTGGCTCCAAAAGCTCCTCACCCCCCCCCACTTTAATCCGCTGTAATCATTTTAATGTGTCTTTATGGTTTTCAAAAACCTTTTATAGATCATGACTTTTGAGGGCTAGATTTGCATTCAGAAATGAAACCATGGCTAAGTGGAGTGTATTTCTAATCTATATTTTATTTCTTCGGGACACTTAAAAAACCCTCAAATGGGGTTACCAGTGGAAGAGTTTAAAACTAATACATAAATTGGGTGGCTTTGAGTAACAACTTGACTATTTGGGGGAATAGCTAAAGATCAAAGAGGCGGAAATAAGGTTTTTGTTACATTCTTTTCAGCTGATTCCTGTTGTTGTTTAGGGTGTGAGAGAGAATCCAGGCACCCCTGTTTTCTTTTCTTGGGGACAGGAATCCAGATGGTAATGAATTATCTTGAGTGTCAAGGATTGTCACATGTACAATGGCGTTTTTATATATTTTTTGCATAATCTAGAAAGATAATAGCTGAAAATAGTGACATGGGCCACTTGCTATTGGGGGGGGGGTGGAATCAGGTAATTGTAATGGCCAATTGACTCAGGGCATAATTTTAACAGTTTCACAGCCACATTTCCTGACAATGTGGTTTGCTGAAATAGGTAGCTTTTTGAGCAAAACCCACTAATTCTCAGACTGTGATCCTAAATACATCTGCCTGAAACAGAAGCATTTTCTATCAGCATCAGTGTGGTTTACCACAAAAATAAGTTTTAAGAGCCCTCGGGATTCGCTTCGATCGCCTGTCCCTAAACCCAGCCCTAACAACAAACCTGTAAGGTGGGATACTAGTGTTTCCAGCCTAGATTGGGGTCCTAGAGAGTGGCATGCTTAAAATTGCCTCATAGAGGCAAAACATTTAAGCCCAAGGACTTCCTGATTTCTACTTGGTCTTTCAGCTACCAGCTCATTAATATATTACTATGCTGATGAATGAAGTCTCTCTTCTAAGCTCGTCAATGTTCTGAATGCCAGCCACAGGGAATGTGTGTAGCCAACATGACTCACTTTCCTGTTGTGAGGCTGACCCAGCCATTCTCCTCTTCCCCCCTCCTCACCCCCCCGTCTGTCATCATGTATTTTAATTTTGTGGAATGACACATTATTGTGGTTGCACAAGCAGAGAATATCTGACGTCTGAAAAATAGGTGGAACTGACCAAAACAGGTGCCTCTGGTCTGAGCCATACTGCCTAGGCTGCAGAGTAGTGGGGGGGAGGGCTGTAGCTCAGGGCTAGAGCACTTGTCTTGCATGCAAAGTGTCTCAAATTCAATCCCTGGCATCTCCAGGTAGCAGAGGGAAAGACACCTGTGTGAAACCTTGCAGACTTGCTTCCCAGTCAGTGTGAATACACTAATAGCCTGACTTGATTTAAGGCAGTTTTTTCTTGGAAGGGTAGGCCTTTAACTGCTGCTAGTTTTGATGCATATATGCCACATCCCAGATCACAGTCCAGGTACCAGCAATGAGAGGTCTGTTGCCCCCGTGTATTCTGCTTGAGGGCTTCCCAGAGGCATGAGGCTGCCCATTTTTGAGAGTCAGGGTACAGGACTAGGCAGACCTATGGTCTGATCCTCTTCCTATGTGCTTATATAGATCTAAGAACATCACACGGGTAACAAATTGAGCTTTTGGCCTTCTGGAATGGACAAGGACTGATGCTGCAGCCTATGCACCTCTCTGTTTACAGGGATGGCTGGTGTGCTGTCCATCAAATGCTTTTTGGGACTCCAGTTCCCAGCAGCCTCAGCCTGCATGGCCAATGGTAAGGGATGATGGGAGTTGCAGTCCAGCAACATCCGGCAGGCACCACAACAGCTGCCATAGTCAACGGTTACTATTTAATGGATAGCTGCTTTGGCATCATGGTTCAACTAGAGGGATGAGTTTGGAAGTCGGAATACCAGGTTCAGAATCCTGCTGCGGTTTGACGTTCGCTGGATAGACCACAGGCAAGGTTTTACATTTTCGGCTTAACCAACTTCTACCTCACAGGGTTGTTGTGAGACTTAATAATGCAATCCTTCCCTGTCCAAGGTTGTTATCTGACACTGGAAAGGGTTGTTGGTGTGGTAGGCTGTTTTCAGGGAAGGCTTTGCATCCAGCGCTCCCTAGAGCAGGGGTAGGCAACCTAAGGCCCAGGGGCCGGATGCGGCCCAATCACCTCAATCCGGCCCGCGGACGGTCCCCAAATCAGCATGTTTTTACATGAGTAGAATGTGTCCTTTTATTTAAAATGCATCTCTGGGTTATTTGTAGGGCATAGGAATTCGTTAATTTTTTTCTCCAAAAATATAGTCCGGCCCACCACATGGTCTGAGGGACGGTGGACTGGCCCATGGCTGAAAAAGGTTGCTGACCCCTGCCCTAGAGATCCCTCTGAGGAGTTCCATTCCTAGGCTCCTCCATCGCACCAGTCTGGAGCTGGCATAGCACAAAGGAAAGGAAGAGCCACTCAGTGGTCATCCTGGCCGAGTGTGAGCCAAAGGTCTTGGGGTGCCTAGCTGCATGTCCAGCTTCTCACTCCTGTCTATTCCAAGTTAGGATTGCCCTTTAAAGTGCTCTTGTGCTGTGAGGTCCTTGAAACAAGGTTTAGCTATATGGTAATGTAATCAATAAACTGCACCAATTATTAATTAGTGGATTTTGTAAGCAAGCATTTTTTTTTTTTAAAAAGAAGCAGCTTGAGGCAATTGATTCCTGGGGGAATTGGAGAAATTCCTTCAACCAGGAAGGCTGTGACCAGCCCTAGTATTCTACATCCCATCTGTATCCTTGTAGTCTGCTCTCATAAGACGTTTGTTACTGCAGAATGTTAGGGCTTTCCCCACATAATCTCCCGTCTGCATTCAGTCTGATTACATTGGAAGAAATAGGTCTCTTTTTGTGTCACCCCAGGCACTGGGAATAGATTGCCCTGTGGCAGCAGATGAGGTTACAGGTACTGCCAACAATCTGTGAAGAGATGTAGTGCATCAGTACCTATACTGTGGTGGCCAATCTCCAATCTCCATAGTTAAAGATCACAAAAGTCCTAAGATGTTTAAATAAAAAATGCCAGATCTACTTTTTTTACTTTATTTCTCTCTACCCTCCACCCCAAGATCTCTGCTTCCATTTTTATTTGGCCAGAAAACAACAGAAGTTAAATTAAATGCATTGTTGTCCTGTCAGGCCTCTTACATATTAGATATTTAATTTCATGTTTCATACCTTTTGGTAATGAATCTTCTGACCACCCCATGCAAAAGATGTACTTTCATTCTGACCAACTCTAGTGAGTGGCAGCTTTAACTAGGTCACGAGTCTTTAATCAAGGAAATCTATGTGTTTCTTGAAATTGCATTCAGTGTTCTCCATTCCATTAGGAACTTGGCATGTTACCCCTAACTGCTTGTTCTTCCCAATTTTGCCTTACCCCATTTGCAGCTTGTGGGATATAATTGGCCCCAGTGAAAACTTCTACAGTGCACCCACTTTCAACTTTCAGTAGCAAGTAAAGCTTGCAGACAGCGGCGTAGCATGGGTTGTCAGCACCCGGGGCAAGGCAAGTAATTTGCGCCCCCTAACCCGTGGATTTGCGCCCCCTAACCCGTGGATTTGCGCCCCCTAACCCATGGATTTGCCCTAACCCCAGATGTTGCGCCCGGTGCGGCCCGCCCCCTGCACCCCCCACGCTACGCCACTGCTTGCAGACATCTCATGCATAAATCCATTGTCCCAATGTCAAGCTTGCGTACTGTGGAAACTTCAAAGCGAAACTCCCATTTTCTTCTCCAATGACTTATATCTTCCTTTCTAGATAACTTTACCCCCGCTGAAGAATGATCACATTTTGGAGCAGGAGTAGTATTTTGCTCATATGATGTTGATAACGCAAACTGCTTTTAGGGGGAAATACAGCAACTTCTTCACTTGATGCAACCACAGTAAAGTCATTACTAAAATGTAGATTATCTGAGGTTTGATGGGTTGCAGAGCCCAGTTAGCATGCTGTCAACTGCTTTGCCCTTGAGAATGCCAGATGTGTTTGGGTTAAAGAAGTGGAACTTTCATGTACGTTGGATATTTGAACAGAACACTGTAGGTAGTGGCTCCCCTGGCATGACTGTAGCCACACAACATCCCTATGAGTGAGACTGTGACTTCATTTTTGTAAATAATAATAATAATAAATGTGGGTGATAAGGGCACAACTAGTCAAAATCAGTCAGTTCCTCCTTTTGAGAAGAGGGGTTTGAATCCAGCTCAATGTAACAATCTGCCCACCACCAGACCACACTGTGGCAAAGAACACTGTCTGCATCTCATGTCCCAGCTGAGTGATGCAGATCTCAAATATATCAAGTGTTTCTTTGTGCTGGTGGGCAAAAGCACAGAGGTCAAGAACCAGCTCCTTCTCCCACAAGCATCTATGCTCTTGATGTGGCTTTCAGGATTATTGAGCAGCATGTGTTTGTAGACAGTATTATGATGATGATTATTAGAATTTGACTTTTTTGGAGCTTCCTCATGTAACCTCTGAACAGAATGTTATACTGACATTCCCAATAATGTCAGCCACTTCGCTCTTAAATGGAAACCATATGTTGGGCTGTGTGCTGCTTCCTATTCCCTCTCCTCCTTCCCAGTAATATCTCCCACAACTAATTTTAAACGCCGGTTGAGCTTAAATATGTATCCTCTTCTCCCCCCCCCCCCCCGCTCTTACATAGCAGCAAAGTCATTTGACTCCTGGGGTTTTAACATCACTTATATTCTCTCAATTGTTTCATCTGCTTTCACAAGTTGCTACACTCCAGCTCCTATGAGCTCCAGCCAGCATGGCCAATGGTCAGAGATGATGGGGTTTGGAGTTCAACAACATCTGGTGGGAACCAGAACTTGGGGAAGGCTGATTTACATAAACACGGGAGATTTGGGTGGCTGGTGTGAATGCGGTGGAGGACTGAACAAACCTCAGTCTTGTCACTCAACGTCTATTATAAAAGTTAATAATTTGAACCTCCCAAAGATGTTGCATGGCCCCAGATAATGGAAATTATTATTGTAACCAAAGGGTAGCCAATGTGTGGTGTCCTATATATGTTGTTAGACTCCCAATTCCCATCAGCCCCAACCAAGCATGGTCAGTGTTCAGGGATGATGGGAGCTGTAGTCTGTGACATCTGAAGGGTACCATGTTGGCTACCCTTGTTGCAACTTTTTCAGATAAGCACCAGAGTTGAATTCATACCTGAAAGCCTTTTCAAACTTCATGGCCTTGCCGTGTTCCGCAGCCGCTATTTAAATCCCCACAACTTATTTATCTGAGCATATACAGTATTCTCTTGAAATAAATGGAGGCGCTCTTACAGTAAACTCTCCATCTTTCCTTTCCTCCCCCAGTGGACTAACACACGAGTCTCACAAAAAAGATGTTGAACAGGTCTACCTCCGCTGCGCCGAAGGATCCATAGACTGGATGTATCCCACAGGAGCGCTGATAGTGAACCTGCGACCCAGTATTGTATCTTCCTCTTCCAAGCATTGGACTGTCTGCATAAAGCCCTTCAAGGACTCCGCAGGAGCAAATATTTATTTGGAAAAAACTGGAGAACTGAAACTGCTGGTCCAAGATGGGGATCACAGCCCTGCCCGAGTGCATTGCTTCAGCTTTGAGCAAGGCGGACTCTTTGTCGAGGCCACCCCTCAGCAGGACATTAGCAGGAAGATCACAGGCTTCCAGTATGAACTGATAAACAAGGGGACGGCATCCGATTTGCACATGGTTTCTGGTAAGTTGCTAGGCGATCCATTGCAGTTGCACTGTCCTGGTTTTGAATGCTCAGTGTCTGCTAAAGTGAATGTGAAAATAGTACACTGGGGGGGGGGGGTCTACAGTCCATCAGTTGTCTGGTTACGCAAAGTAGCTGGAAAGAAAGCTATACTCTTCAGAAATGGTTGTGGTGAAGAGGAGCTCCTTCTAGGAAGAAAAAGTTGCTAATGTTAAGAAATAAACAGATATTTCTTACCTTTCTAGCAGGTCAGTGTTATGCAACTTTGCTTGTTGCTCCTGAAATGAACAGCCTGTGTTCACTGTTTTATTATTATTTTTTACCTCAAGGTACCAAGTCACAAATCCCCTGCCCCTTTTTAAAAAAATATTATTGCCTTCTCTCTACCTCACACCTTGTGTACAAGTATGAATTGTGAGACAGGCCCCAAATCAAAATGATAACATAAATGACTGAACAGAGAGGTCATGAATTGTAAACTTGGAGCTACTTTGCACATGATAGACTTCCCAGTAGGAAAGTGCATGTACCTCATTGGGAGAATCACATCAGCCTGTTGTCCTGCATGTACAGTGGTTCAGTGGCAAGTGATTCAGCCAATTGTTGCTGGACAAAGACTTCCTTCCTCATTCCACTCCTATTGTTCTGCTTCTGTTCCTCCTATTCCTTGACCTAATTACTCTTTTGTTGCAAAGGAGTGGTTCTTCTCCTGGGGCAAGGCCTGCCTTATCACATCTTATAATCTCCTCAATCTCAGTGAAGATGTACAGTTGATATGATGCATCTTGCCATGTGGTGTAATTTAGCGGTGCCTCTGTGCCTTTAGCCCAAACAGGCCTTAGGGACCTACTACTTAGGTTTTCAGCCAGATATTTGTATGGTGGTAGTGCTGCTGTTGTGACCCACCATAGAGCAGGCCCAGTAGTGAGTTCTGATCCACCATTTTTGCACTAACATGTAAAAAAAACCATTTCTTTCAAAAGTTTGTATATTCATGTGTTCTATTCCCTCCATCCTCAAAACTGCATTGCATAAAGAATGCATGGCATGGCCTAAAGAATATGCACTGAGTTATTAACAGCATCCTAGGGGGCATGGATCAAACGGGGAAAGGCCAGGGCGCTGCTGGGTACTGCCACCAGTTTTCAGACAAATTCATGACTGGGCAGTTTTTCAGGCACCTGGGTTGGGCTGGTTGTGGTCTTCAGAGCTGAAACTTCACATCATATTAGGTCAGTTGCTATCCTTTGATTCTGATGAGGCATGATACAAATGTTTTGTGGCTACTGAAGCACCACTTAATAACCTACATTTCAAAGTCAGTTTTACACACACAACTTTTGAGTCCAGCTCCTATCTGTGCTTCAGGCATTCTTTTTGGGGTTTTTTTGTCTTTCCGAGTAGAACTTTTCGGTTCTGCAAAGTAATGTTGGCCGTCTGTCAATTTGAAATGTGTAGACTGCAGACATCTGGTTTTTTGGGTGACCTTGCACGTGTAACTCTACTTTGGCTGCAACAGCTGCTGCAGTTCTCCGCAGCAGCTGATAGGTGGCGCATTTGGCATTGCAACTGACAATTGGATATTTTGCTCTCAATTATGTTTTTCTTTTTGCTTTCTGAGATATTTTAAAGTTGGGTATTTTGGAATCTTAAAATATTTATAGAGACTACATTGCAACAAAATCTGTTGCAGTGCATTCCTACTTCCGTGCGGTATTAAGTCCCACTTAATTTACTGGGACTTGAGGTATAAGATAGTAACTTTAGCATATGATTGCCTATATTCTAGCAAACCACCTGCTGTTGATCTCTGTAGATTCAGCTATAAATTTATAAGCCCTTTTGCACTCACTTAGTTCTTCCCCACTGACACTAGGGAGAAATGAACCACACTCCATTGTTTAGTGTTGCATCTGAGCCAGGGGCCATGGTTTATTCTACTCCAGACAAACCATAATGATAAGCCAAGAACAAGCTTCAGTTCCAATGTAATGCTAAGCCAGGGATGGTGGTTTCTTTCTCCCAAACGTGAGCAGGAGGAATAAAGCAAGTGTGATCACCTCGGCTCATGGGAGATAAGCCATGGTTCGTGGTTTACTGTGGTACACAAAGGATGTCTCATGTTTGGTAGCTAGGACCCATCAGTTAAATTCTAGTGATTTCGGTCTTCTTTTTTTACACCACATTTACAACACATTCTTATGCATTTCAGGTGCAAATCCCACTGAGTTCAATGGAACTTGCTTCCAGGGATCATGTGTAGTATTGCTGCATTTGCCTTTACTGACTAATGGGAGGTAGTAGAGTTCAAGAAAGGTGTGAATTGATCCTAGCTTGAGAGATAATAGTTTTGAAGGGCTAAAAGAAGGCAGCTGTGAAGTTTATGCTTAATGAGGTTTCACATAAGTTGAACTTATTTCCCCCTCCCTGCAGTCATGTACTCTCATCAGCTAAATGACTACTTGCCTCTCTTCCTGCACCCTTATGATATTACTGAACCCTGCCCTTAATTTTTTTTCTGCTCCTTTTCCTAACCTAGCTGTCATCAAAGCACCCGAGTCATCATATTAATACTTTAATGACCCGTTGTGCCCCCAGAATTATGACATTGCAGAGTGCATCAGCACATAAGCAGTGTTTGGCAGAGTGCCATGCTTTTAATTAGTAGATCCAGCATTTTATTAGTTTACACTCCTCCATTCTCAATCTGGGCTTTGCAAATAACGCCATGAAAACTAGACTTCCCCAAGCAAGCTTCTTGGAGCAGGGAACACTGTGTTGTAAACCATGTTCTGTTAGTTTAACCAGTCATTTGATGTTAAATCCCAGGGCATAGCATTGGCAGAAGCTATGGCAGGTGATCTCCATTGTGTATGTACTTGACTTGGGTTCCCTCCACTCCATAAGTGAGTTTGAAACATTTTGTGAATGAGCAAAGATTGGGAATTACCTTTTTAATGGATAGCAACATGTGAGTTGTGTCTGCTGCTAGTTTCAGCAGCTGAAAGTGAATGACTGGTCCACTGATGTATGCTGATCTAAGGCTGGACTTGTGTAAATAGGAAGGAGTAATTAGGCAGCATTTCTATACATGTGGCAAAAAGAGTGTGTCTGATGTTCATGCCACCCCCTCCTGTAAGCACAAAACCACAAAATTCACATTGGACTTTGGCGCTGAAAGTGAACTATATAACATCATCCAGGAGATACTGGTTTCACACACAGTGCTAAACCATGGCTTAGTGCTACGAGCAAGCCCTACGCAGCAGCTTAATTCTGACTTGCTATGGTCTATGAAGCCACAGGCTATGTCTTGGTGCTATGTGCAAACCTAGCAGCCTTTCCCAACTGTGACATGCTTAATACCTGCACCATCACCACCAGGTGCTCACTAAACCACCAAAGCACAAGAGCAGGCAAAGAACAAGCCATCATCTGTGGGACAAATTGTTAACACACTCTTTTTTTAAAAAAAGAACAAACAAACTATGGCTTAGCCTTATGTGTGCACCAGGCCACTGTGTGATGTGTAGGATCTAAGGGCAGAGCTACACATTACAAAGTACTTGCATTTTGTCTCTGTAACATCTTTTTGCCTGCTTTCCTTGCATCAATATGGTACACATTTTCATGCCCTCATCTTTGGCAACCAGTGATGTATATTTTTTTTGTGGGTGGGGGCATAATGGTGAATCAGGACATGGGGTAATTTGTAATAGAAATTCAACATGGGGCTTCTGAGTGTGTGTGAGAGAACAGCTACTTCTCCTAAGAAGAGGACAAAGTAGTGAGTAACTTTCTTTGAAATCTTCTGAGATCAGCTTGAAAGCTATATAGCCAGTGGCACTACCAACTGAGAGGAAAACTAATAAAATTAGAGACAGCCCCCTCCCTCCCTTTCCACTCTGTCTCACTCTCTCATATAAATCTGGAATGGGAACTTTACTAAAGCACTTGAGAATAAACAAAGAAGGTTTGGGGCTGAGGCTCGCTCAAAGGTAACCACTATATGCGCACACAAAAATACAGTGCTGCCTCAAATCTTTCTTTTTTTTAATGAAAGGAAGGAAAGTTGGGGTCCCTCACTGAGCTTGAATAATCTTTCTTTGCAGCTGTTCATCTAGGATTCCAATCCCCTTACTCATGTTGAAAAGCACTTTACTCCATGAGAGTTTGCTCTGTATATTCAAAGTGCTTTTTAAACTCCAAGCTCCTTAGTTTTCACTGGAAAACTGCTTCCCTGTGCCTTAGCCAAGATCTGCAAACTTAATTTACCGGAATTCAGAAATATAAGCCCCTGTTACCTTCAGGGGTTGTTCTGCATTAGGCCAAGTCAAACTTTAACAAACATTTCCTCTATCTTGATGGGATCTACTTCTTGTAAGGCAGGTCTGCCGGTTTATGGGTTTGCTATATTTTAATGTCCGGTAGCGAGCTGAAAACATTTATAAATGCCCACATTGAAATGCCGCTCAAGTTAAGTGAGAACAGTAACCAGCTTATTTTCCAAAGGTTAATGTTTGAGGAATATAGCTCTTGAAAAGCCTTTTCTCTGGTATGAGGCAAAAGTGTGGGTGGGTGAGTGGGAAAAAGAGATGAAGGATGGATGTGTACAGGTGACGCACACACACACCTCAACAGTTGCACATGATGACATTTGGGACAGATTCTGGAAGGGCACAATCCCCAAGCAGGTGAGGAATGTCACAGAATGCCTGATAAGATACAGAAATTAGGAAGCTGCCTTAAATGCAGTCGGGCCACTGCCCAACTAGCTCAGCATTGGCCACACTGACTGTAGCAGCTCTCTGTGGTTTCAGACCAGGGTTTTTGCCATCTCTACCTGGGGATGTCATGGATTGAACAGGAGACCTTCTGAATGCAACACACTCTGCTGAGCTATAGCTCTTATCCAAGGACATGCATTGATTTGAATTCAGGGTCTCTCTTGACCCTGTGATCCACACCAATGTATGGTTGCGGGAGAACCATGGTGTCCTGACTGTAAAAATGAAGCTTCCTCTCTTTTAACTGTGGTTAACCCTGGGGGAGATGTAACCATGGGTTAATATGCAGAACAGAATGAAGGGAGGAATTTGCTTGTGGGGGGAGGGGGTGGTGGAGAGCACACAGCCTGATTCCAAGGTATGAACCATGGTCAGTGGAACAGCATAAACACATCTATGTGAGCTTAGTATCTCTCGTGTTCCAAATATAGCACCAAAACCAAGAAAAGCACAGGGGACTGTGTAAGCTTTGAAACTTCTCCCTCCCCTCTCATCATGTGGAAAGGTTCTTTGGGCTAGAATGTATGGTCTGAGTAGGCCTAAGGTGGCAATAAAGTCACTTCTACGCCTTGCAATCCTGTCAATTAATAAAAGCTTATTCCCACCCCCCACCTTTCCTCTCAGACATGGCTTCTCTTTCAAATGTCAAGTAGGCATTCGACTGAACCTTGTTTAATGATTCACCCCCACCTACCCTGTTCTTTTGGGCTTAAATTTTGTTGGCAGGAGAGGAAAGGGCGGAAGGATGTGTGAGCAAAAGAGAGTCACTTGCTGTAGCTTATTTGAGGCTGCACAGGCCCCTGGAACCTGCTTTGCAGAGTTTTACTGCCAAAAGGCTCATAATGACCTTTTCACAAAAAAGCTATGTTTTCAGAGCCAAAGCAAGGTTACACCCAAAAGCAGTGGCTGGGAGGGGAGAGAGAGAGAGAGAGAAAGAAAGAGAGAGAGAGGAGCCCTCCCACCCTAACAGTGACGCATCCCATTCTGGAGAGGCCAAACGGGTTATTTAAAATTAATAAATGAGCACTTTTTTTTCTTATTCTAATCCTTCAGACATACATGCGTTTTAAAAAAGGTCAGCAGGTTCTGCGGGTACTCGGAGTAATATGATGCAGATTACTGGAAACACAAGCTTGTATTCTTTTTTTTGAAAGCCCAGTCAATTTTTAGCCAGCTAACATCATACTTGCATCTTTCTCTTGCAGTGCCCTTTAAAAAAAACCAAAACCAAAACTGATTAGGTGAGACATGTACAGGTACTACAGCCTTTCCCAGCCCAGTATCCTGCATAGGTTTTGAACAGTTCCCAAGAATATATCTGCATGGGGTTTAGGCTGTGCATCCCCTGTTGATGTCAGGGCACCTGCTTGTATTCGGAATTTAGTATTTGGATCTCATCCCCTTGAAGCTCTGAGATTGTTTCTGGATGAAAGCCCACTGAGTAAGGCTGATTCATGCTTGTGGTTACCCTGAGTAGCAGTATGGCTTGCTACCAAGTTTCACCTGCGGGATGAATAATGCAACAATTCACAGGCAACTGGCATTCCAACACCCTCCCCCCTCCCCAAAAAAACCCACCCTGAAACTTCAAGCCACCTTAATGAGGAGCAAATGAACTCTGAAGCGCCTCGCTGGATTTCTCAAAAGTGTGGTCACTTTTGCTGATGTGGTTTTAATAGGAGACAGAGAAAATATGAGGCTGCTGTCCTATAGGAAGGCATGAGCTTTGCAGAGTTCAGTAGCACTTGGGTCTGAGTACTCACATATAGGATCAAACTGTTGAAGAAGCAGGTTCCTAGCACTTGATGGCAGAGATTAGTTTAAATGTGTGTGCCTTCTTGAATTCAAGGAGCACCAAGCAGAACGACCAGAGGGTGGGACTTCTGTGCTCTGCATGGCTCTTCATCCCATTTTAGGACTTTAGCAGAAACAGAATAAATGTGGCACGATAAGGATATTTTATTTAGGTTGCAGAATTTGGATTACCTTGCATCAGAATTTGGGTTTTTTGGGGCACAGTGTACACAAAAGGCAGGTCCCCCAGAGTGAGTTGATATGGCAGTCTGAAATGATTACATAAGGCAACTCTTTGGGTTCAAGGGTGACTTCTCTGAAGTTTTGCTGTAATACAAGAAACAACATTTTTATTATTATTTGAGACCAAAAGAAGGAAGGGCTAGGATATCTCTCTCTCTCTCTCTCTCTCTCTCTCTCTCTCTCTCTCTCTCTCTCCGTGTGTGTGTGTATGGCGAAAGCCTATTTTGAGGTAGTTCACATTCATTTCAGTGAGACTTGGCCCAGGAGAACAGCTTCGTGGACTTCATTTTCCCTTTTAGTCAGCAGCCGCTGTGGCACGTTCCACGCTTCAGCTAAAGCCTTGTCTGCGTATGCAATTCCAGATGTTGCTATAATTTTGCCCAACATTCCGCGAAAAAAGTCTGAAATGAACCAAAATCCATGCCTCCTCCTCCACACTTCCAGCCTCTTTCAGAAACCGCTCATAAAAGATTGCCTAGGTTATTTTGAAAGGCTTCCTTAAACTTTGATCTTCTTTCACTAACTTGCTTTCCAAGTTTAACTTTAACCAGCTCCTAGTCATTTAATTCAATTCCACTCCAATCTGGATTCCATATGGGGCTGAGACACTTTCCTGGCAAGGCTCCAGCTTGGGTTAATATATACCAGGGCTTAGTTTTATTGTCCTGATACCAGAGGGCAAGGGAAAGTTATTTTTGTGCTCAGCAAAATAGCAGATAAGAACTTACAAATATAAAAGGGCAGGAAACTTGTGGTGTGCCCACAAGCCGCCCCCCTCCTTCTAACTAAATGGAACAAGATAATTCTAAGATCTTCCCTTTTGTCCATAGCAAACAGGACATACAATGCAGAGTATAGAAGATCCAAATTTCTGAAAGAGAGATTGGTTGAGCCAGGGAGTGATGGTTTGGGACCAGGTTTTGGTGTGTTCACAGCACTATCAGTAAAGATGATCTTTCAGTGACTTCTGATGTCAGGGCAAGCTTTAGTTTCCTATTACTTCTAAACTGGCTGAACTGTACCCAAACCTCTCAACCAGGTTGCATTTAGCAGCATGGTCCAAAGGGAGGTCTGTAATCCTGCACAGAGTTTTTGATTGCAGGGAAGTTTTGGGAACCTTTGTATATGCTCCCTGCATCATGGATGGGTCAGAGATGGAAAAGGCAGGGCTGATGTGCACATGGTGACTTGTTCAGAGCCACAAAGCCGAGACAGGTTTTTGGTTTGAACCCATGTCTCCCTGGCCCAAGGTTTGCCTTCCTGCTTTTTCCACATTACACAAAGCATTTTCCATTAGGAAGGGTCAAAAGAAACTAAAGCGGTCCATTCTTTAGGACACAGACCAAGCCCTGCTGCACATGGGGTTCCGGACTTGAATTTTCTAAAAAAAGAAAAACAGGTTAACCTGTAAATACGTTTAATGAAATACCATAGTCCCAGCGGGCAAAGTCAGTCGAAGGATGCAGGGATCGTTTTATATGGTGAACGTTCAAAATGAGATGAATTGTTGTTTTTCTTAGCTTTTTTTACCTTTTTATGACAATAAGCCACAAGCCTTAACAGGAATGAAAGAGAATTTGAGATTAATAACTTTGTCAAATCCAAAAGAACCATTGAGAGCGCTTAAGCCTTGTGAATATATTATGTTTTCTTCAGGCCCCAGTAGTAGTGGCAAACCCCAGGATCCCCACAGTGAAACCTTAAGCTTTCCTCAGGTGTGTGTTGCTCTGGTTTTTAGTGGACTTGTGCCAGAGACCAGCAGACATTGAACCTGTTCACCCATTAAATCTTACATTTGAGTGTGCTGATATCAAGCTTCTGTATGACTCTGGTCTAACACAATTACTTGTCCATTGAAATAGTGAACTTGTTGAAGTGTTAGGGCAAGGTTAGTGCACTTTTATGATAGGAGGCAAAGGGGCATTTCACAGAAACAGTGAGAGAATCTGGGACTTCTGGGTCACATCAAGAATGGTGTCGGTGGGATGTCCATTTTCTCAGTGTGGTGACATGAGAGAGATCATCTCCTTAGGTAACATGGTACTCCTCAAATGTTGCTGGACTATAATTCCTATCATCCATGATGGTTGGTCATGCTGGCTGGGCATGATAGGAGCTGGAGTGGTTTGTTTGGGGAGAAGCACTTCAGATTTTTGTAGCACTAGAACTATTCAGGAAGCATCTCTCCCCCCCCCCCATTTTTGCATACTAGAGCTTCATTTTGTTTTGGAGTTGTGGCTTTCTGGCCCTTGAGTGCACCCTACCTAAAACAATTCCCAGCTGTTCATAGTTTTCCCCACCATCTAACATTTCCATTCCAGTCAGATTTGATCATAATTGTTGTCAACCTTGGAGAAAATTGGACTCTCTGAACCCACATATAATTACAGAAGAGCCACTAGTGTTGGAACAGATTTCCTTCCATAATGAATATAATCAAACTCTGACCACTGGTACTCAAACAGCTGCCAATAGTTGAGCAACCAGTTTGCCCTTGTCTCGATTTTGGATTGAAATAGTCGCTACGTGTTGATTTAAATGGGCGTAAGTTTATGATCTTGCATCCAGAAATGGAAGCGTACATTGCTTTGATTTTTAATGAGGTTAGTACATATGTACCTAGGTGCAGGATCTCTGCCTTAACTTTCTGAATGTGAACGATAGAACTTTGGAACCACTTACGATTCCTCATTATAAGTTTCCAGTGTGTCTATTCCTCCCTGACATTCCCTATAATTTACACAGCTTTTTCTTATAAACATTGTGAGAGAAGCTAGTTCGTTTTGTTCAGCAGCTGGATGTTGTTCTCAGTTCTGCAATTATGGCATAGGCAAGTTTATGGATGGAATGAAGATGGTGACGAGTCAAGAGAAACACAATCTTAAGTTCAGCGTGCCTTTAAAAAACCTTGTTTTTGTCAAATCCCAGAAGAAAACAAAAGTTCTCTTCTACTGCTTTCATAGCTTTTCATTAATATCAGAAGCTGATTATTGTTGGAGAGAATAACAGAATTACAGAGGTTGGGGGGGGGCATCAAATAGCATCTACTCCAACCATCTATCATTGTGGAAAGCCCACTACTGCGGCATCTCATTCAGACTCAGTTTAAAACATCTGAGAAGGGCTGAATTGTGTTGTGTCTGTTTGGCAGTCTGATCCACTATTCATGCCATCAAGAGGTTTGTCCTTAACCATTTGCAATCTAAATACTTTCCCCCTCTTGTAATTCAAACCTATTGGTTCAGATTCTACCCTTTGGATCAACAGGAAAATATAATTGGTATGTGACAGCCTCTTAATAGTCTCATTTGCAGACTAAATGTGCCTGACTCCAGCTTTTCATCCTAGAGCTTAGGCCAGATCCACACCATACATTTAAAGCACATTATTTCCCTGAAAGAATTCTGGCAACAGTAGTTTCCACCTCATAGAGATATCATTCCCCAGCATCCTTAACAAACTGCAGTTCCCAGGATTCTTAGGGGGACACCATGTGTGTTGAATGTGGCTTAAATGTAGGGTGTGGATCAGTCTCAAGGCCCCTGACCATCTTTGCTGCTTCCTTAGTTACATTTCATTTTGCTGGTATCTACCCCTTTGGCAGTGCCTTGGAGCAAAATGTTTAAAGGTGGTGGTCCCAGGGCCGGTGTTAGCTGTGGGGCTCCAGCAGCTTTTTGAAGGTGCTGGGTCTTAACGCTGGGCCTAGAGAAGAAAGTGGGCTTGGTGCATTTTGTTATTTTTGTTCTTTTAAGGTTTGGTGCATCCTTTGCTGTGTAATCACGAAATAACCTGTCTTAAAAGAACTGTCACACAAATTACTGGCCCCACTCTTCCTTGTGCTAATATTAGGAACACAAAAACCCAATAGTATACATTGCACTTCTCACCCTGGAGGAGCTCTAATGGCAAACCTACCTCCAGGCAGTAGCTGGAGGTGAATGACTGCCGGCAAGAGAGGCTTGACCATGGGGTAACTGAAATCTACATATTGTGTAATGTAGATGATGAGAATTCCTCAGTAAGACATGTTAACCACAGGGGGAAAGCTGCAAGAAATAATGTAGACTTTTGATCACCTTGCCCTGACCCAGGAGTTTTCATGTCCATTTCTTCCTGTTGCAGAGAAGTACTGTAATTGAAGGAAATAAATGTTCTACAGTGTTAGTTAGGGACGCGGGTGGCGCTGTGGGTAAAACCTCAGTGCCTAGGACTTGCCGATCGTATGGTCGGCGGTTCGAATCCCCGCGGCGGGGTGAGCTCCCGTCTTTCGGTCCCAGCTCCTGCCCACCTAGCAGTTCGAAAGCACCCCTAAGTGCAAGTAGATAAATAGGTACCGCTTTATAGCAGGAAGGTAAACGGTGTTTCCGTGTGCTGTGCTGGTGCTGGTTCGCCAGAGCAGCTTCGTTACGCTGGCCACGTGACCCGGAAGTGTCTCCGGACGGCGCTGGCCCCCGGCCTCTTAAGTGAGATGGGCGCACAACCCTAGAGTCGGACACGACTGGCCCGTACGGGCAGGGGTACCTTTACCTTTACCTTTTACAGTGTTAGTTGGCTTGCAATAAAGCCTATTGCCATGGTTTCAGCAGAAACCAAGAAGTCACTTGGCTAAAGGCACCTGGGCCTACACTGCAGTTTCACAAGGCAAAATGTAAAAATATCTCCACTTTTCCTGTACAGAAGTAAACAGAGGGCTTTCAGATGCACTAGTTGGCAGTGGGGGTCAAGGGGTTGCAAGTGCGGGTAAGGGCTGCTTTAGGTTACTTCAGGTCACGACACTCCATCAAAGGAATTCCCAGTTGATTTGATAGCAAGCATGCACAATGCCAGCATTATGCCATGGTCTCTTTAGCAGAGCTAGCATCCGGCTTTGGAAATGGAGTGAAATTGCTTTTCTTTCTCTTGCAGATTGGATTATTGGGGAGCATATGTGGTTTTTATTGCTTGCTTGGGATTCTGAGCATTGGGGATATCTAAACCGCTGCCAAAAGCAGAAAATGCATTAGTAAGCGTGATGCATGTATTTTTTGTCTTCTTAAAATATATTTATATTGCTCAACATGGTGGCGGCAGCGGGGGGGGGGGGGGCAGGCTTTATTTTTCTAAGCGTGCAGGAGATTTGCTCATAAAAAGGTCTCTATTCATAAATCTTAGCTGTAAATGATTCCTTCCCATAGCAACACACAAACTAGGAAGTCAATATAAAGGTAAAGGGACCCCTGACCATTAGGTCCAGTCATGGACGACTCTGGGGTTGCAGCGCTCATCTCGCTTTATTGGCCGAGGGAGCCGGCGTATGGCTTCCGGGTCATGTGGCCAGCATGACTAAGTCACTTCTGGTGAAGCAGAGCAGTGCACGGAAACGCCGTTTACCTTCCCACCGGAGCAGTACCTATTTATCTACTTGTACTTCGACGTGCTTTCAAACTGCTAGGTTGGCAGGAGCAGGGACTGAGCAACGGGAGCTCACCCCGTTGCGGGGATTCGAACCGCCAACCTTCTGATCAGCAAGCCCTAGGCTCTGTGGTTTAGACCACAGCGCCACCCGCGTCCTTTTAGGAAGTCACTATAGAAGTGCATAAATGTGCTCCTCGTCGGCATCCTTTCGCCTCGTGAGAATCCTTAAGCACAAAGACCCATAATTTTTGATGGTCTGAATGTTGTTGGACTTTGAATATCATATCATAGAGATTCTACATGTGCTTCTTCTCCTACCAACCCCCACCTTAATGCAGACAGCACCTGGTGCACTGTGAAGATTTTATATAAGGTAATAAAGGTTGGGGGAACTTGCTCTTACATGCTTGTTACAAGTGATCCTAACTGTGGCATTGAGAAGACTCAAGCACTCACATGTCGCAGAAGAGATTTGCCCATCCAGCTCCTGCCATCTCCACGGCGATAATGACTTCTAGGTGCGTGCTGCTTCAGGTAGTTACATGACAAGTGCATAAAGGAAGGCACGAATCACTCAGACTTCTTCTAGGCACTTCCTTGTAGCGTCTAAATTAAAGCACCCTTTGTCAAGCATGCTCAAGAGTCGTGTACAGAAACCCCAAAGTAGTATTCAGTACTGTATGTGCTTTCCCTTGCATTAGTTCCTTGTACTAATCAAGAAATCATTCTTGCATCAAAGAGGGAACAATTTCTCTGCTCAGGCTTCTTTTCCTCTTGAAAAAGTCGTGCTTTGTATGTGTAATCCTATTATATGAAGTACTGAGCTGTATATAAATCATCTGGCTGGAGCAATTGGTTGGATTTGGAGACATAATCCTTCAGGCCGGGTCAGTGCTTCTCTGGGACCTTCTGTTCTGCAATATTAGATTTCTAAGCTGAGGCAAGGAAATTCAGTATTCTAGGCACTAGCTAGCTAGGCCGGGGTGAGCACAAGGTAGGTCAGCATCTCTTGGTGGATCTTTGGGCGATTTTCAGTAGACCAGGAAGGGTTTTCTGACTCCCAATTGCTTAACAATAGCACCTGAGTTAAGTGGCCAAAATGAAGAAAGCTGACCAGAAGAGGGCTTTTGTGTGAAAAACTCAGTTTAGTTCCCATGCCGAAAACCATATGTCTGTTGCACGCACCTGGCTCTGCTTCGTGAATCACAGGGATCTTATAAAAAGCAAAAGTATATCTGACAAGTCTGAAGTCTACCCACCCTCCTGACCAAAACTGTCAAATGTTACTTGTATTGGACTAGGCAGATGTTCTCTGGGAGTGGACTCTTGTTGTAGTGATGCTCTCTTGAGTTCCTTGTTCTGCCCTGTTATCCCTTGCAAAAAGTAATAAGCAAGCTGGGCTGAACCTTTACTTGATTATCCAGAAATCCAGTCCCCTCAGTTTAGGAGTGGATGCCGTATTCAAACAAGAGTTTGCATTCAGATAAAACAAGAAACAACCCAAGGTATCCTTTCCACCTAAGCTGGTTACTTATCTAGTTGAGAATTCTCCATGGGGAACAGTATCTGACCAGGCTGTAGGATTATGATCCTAAACACATTTACTGGAATGTGTTATATTCTGCTTCTTAGGTCCAGGGTGGTTAACCTGTAGCTCTCCAGATGTTGCTGGATTACAGCTTCCCTCATCCCTGACCATTGGCCATGCCGATGGGAGTTGTACTCCAACAACATATGACTGGTCACAGGTTAGCTGCTCCTCCTGAATTTCTCAGCTGTTGTGGGTGATATTCTCTATAGTAACAGAATACTAGCGTGCTAGCTAGCGACTCACAGGATACAGTGAAGTTGTAGAAGCAGCCACTGATGGATTCTATGAGCTGGCAGTGTGCACATTAATGCATTTCATGTGGCTATAAAAAGGGGGCGGAGTGAGGGGCAACTGATTCACATCTTCACTTTTGCTCATTTCACTTTTGCTCAAATGGAAAAAAATATAGTTATTAAATAGCAGGTGGTATGAGAGGAGGGCAAAGGTTCTATAATCTTCCAGTGCTTCAGTTCTGTCTTAAGCCACCAATGAGCTTAATTTTGGATCCTTACTACAGTTGGAGGAGGAGGGTTTTCACTTTTATGATGGTTGCAAGTGCCTTGTTGGGATGACAAAGAAGGTCGTGTTCTTCACCCAACCCCCTTCCCAGTCTCCGGGCCTCTAGCGGGTAGATTTAATTAGCATGTTGCTAGATAGGGCAGACCTCTGAGAGAAAAGGAATTCCATAACTGAATAGGGTATTATAGAAACATCTGCACTCCTAACAGCACCCACCTTCTCCCGGCAGAAGTAGCTGGCCCCGTACAAAGAGCAGCTACATTCCTCCCTTGATTAGATTAGCAATAGGGTCTCTCTACTGCAGGGGTCAGCAACCCTTTTCAGTTGTGGGCCGGTTCACCATCCCTCAGACCATGTGGTGGGCCAGACTATATTTTGGGGAAAAAATAAAAATGAACAAATTCCTATGCCCCACAAATAACCCAGAGATGCATTTAAAATAAAAGGACACATTCTACTCATGTAAAAACACACTGATTCCCGGACTGTCCGTGGGCCGGATTGAGGTGAATGGGCCGCATCCGGCCCCCGGGCCTTAGGTTGCCTACCCCTGCAATAGGGTCTCTCCAGCCTACATGGTTCTTGGGAGCTGTAACAGATCTGGCCTTGAGTCTCCACTTGATCTTCCTGTCTCAGCCACGTATGACACAAGAACCTTTGTTTCTTGAAACATACTTGAATCAGCATTTTCTTAGACCAATGAGGTTTTGGAGCAGACCTACTACAGAAGATTTGTTTATGTGACTTTTTACATGGCACTATTCTAATTTCCAAATTATATCCCAGTGTGTGTTTGTGTTTGATCACAAAGGTCACCAAGTAGCTAAGGGATGGTGACTGGTCCCCGTGATCATGATTTGTGCAGAAAAAGTGCCAATCACATTTATGAATGTGATTTGCTGAGGCTCCCATAACCGTCCTCTGGCACACAGCTGCCATGATTATTATGAAGCATTTCTGTACCTTGTGACAGGAGAGAAAACAAGTAGAAAATGGCCCCGTCCAACAAACCTGGAGGGCTTGCCCAGATTCTGCATTTCCATAGTTTTAAGCCGTAGAAAAGACCTACACCATCTTGAATTGCCAGCTTGTCTTGATCAAACTTTTCCATGCATAACTCTTCTCTTTGCACTCCATGCGGTTAGGTATGGGAGTGACTTTGGTTTAAATTCGCAAAGGAGTGCCAAAAAGGTGGCAGGCGTTCAAAACAAAACAAACAAGACTGTAGGCATGGCACTTGAATGGTTTTACACTGTGGCAAAAATAACCACCTTCCCCGCTGTAGCACCTGCTTCCTGGATCATCCACCACCCACATTACTTTCCACTTAGATGACAGTTGTGTATGAGAGAAGAAATAAACCCCTATAAAGGTTAATGATAAGAAAAATAGGATTATGATTGCAACCAGATAGCCAAATTAACTCAGAAGCAGGGAAGAACCTGCTGTAAATCTAGTCTTTAAAGCGCGCGGGGGGGGGGGGGAATCCTCAGACCCAGGGGCCTCAACTGTGTCTATCTGGCCCTCTGATCTCTCCCCATACCACCTTCTCTCCTCCAGCCTTGCCTCTCGCCAGTCCTGCTTCATAACTTCCTTAGGTGTTTTTGTCTGGCTGGAAAATGTCATTGAAGTCTAATGATGCTTTTAACTTGCCTGGAGGGGGAGTGTGAGTAGAAACTAACCTCTTGTGCGTAGGTGGATGTGTTGCTACCAAACGTTTAGAAGACATCTAAAGGCAGCCCTGTTTAGGGAAGCTTTTAATGTTTAATAGGTTATTGTATTTTAGTGTTTTGGTGGAAGCCACCCAGAGTGGCTGGGGAAACCCAGCCAGATGGGCGGGGTGTAATTAATAATAATAATAATAATAATAATAATAGTAATAATAATAATAATAATAATTGCTATGCCCATGATTGCCACTGGCCCCACATTATTATTGCTATGCCCATTTTTGCCACTGGCCCCACCCATCTTTGATATTTGCAGCATCCACACACATCCCCCCCTCCAAGAAGGGAAGGTGGGCTTCAGGCTGAAAAACAGCCACATCCACACCACACATGCCAAACACTCAGATCACTTGAACAGATGTGGTTTTCCTAACATAATCCTGGGACCTGTAGTTGTTAAGGGAGTTCTTGAAGAGGAGTAAGAGTTCTTGAAATGTATCATGTGGCTATGGCCAAAGGTCCCTCCCCTGAATGATAGGGCATTATTTCTGCCAAGCTAAAGATGTGAGCTCCCTGCATGCTGCTTTCAGTGGTGCATCAAGCATGACCTTTGAGGTTAATGGGTGTGGGGGTGTGTTTAGTGAAAATCCTTCGGTTTTTGTGGCATTCACGTTCTTGAGATACTGAAATGCCCTTTCTGTTTTTCTCAGCTCCCTGCCGACCTTGCAGTGACACGGAAGTCCTCTTGGCTGTCTGCACTAGTGACTTCGGTAAGTTTATTTGATTTCTCCGTTGCTGTTTCCTTCACCATCACTCTCTCAAACCCCTCTTTCCCCACTCCCTCATTGTGACAACCTGCTGGATTTGGCTCGCAGAGACCTCAGCAAACAGTGAGCAAACTGAAAGCTCCGGATTGCAACAAACAAGGGAGTCCTTTTCTTCCCATTTCGGAGTAAACAAAGTGTGTCCAGAAGCACAAAGGGGGAAAGGGAGGAAAGGGCTTTTATGGGTTTTAGCTCTGAAGAGCTTCAATTAAAGTCATTGTATTTGGCTAGCTCTTTTCTGTGATGGACAAAGAGGGACAGGCGGCAATAATAGAGGTAGAAGTTCAAAGGTTTTTAGGGGAAAGCATTAGGAATTGCCCTCTTGATGTTCCTAAACGGAGCCTTAACAAAAGCCCAAATACTCAAATGCCTGTTTTCATATAAATGTGGGTTGGGGTTCTTTTTTGGGGGTGGGGAAGGTAAAAAAAGAAAAGAATGGATGAGTTTTACATGTTATCCCTTTATGATGTGGATGGAGTAGGGCCCTTTTCTACACCATAGTCCTTTTTGTCCCCATAGAGGCCAGCCCACAATGTGCTTTAAGAATAGCAGAATATGAGATGGGGCAGTCTGCATCAGGATGGAATAGGATAATGCTGTGGTGGTCAGGGAGCGTTGCGCCTAGCCATGTCACTATTGCAGTTTAATTTGGCCCCTATGACTGGGCTCACCTTTCAGTAAGCTGGAAGTACATGATGGGCAATGAAACTAGATTTGAAAAACTGAAAGTTAAAACAGTTCCAATTCAAAGAACTGTCGGCAGAATCCGAGACCAAGGGAAAGAGACGGTGGAAGAAGATTGGAAGAAATTTAAAATCTATCTTAAGAACTGTTGTAAAATTAATGAATGCTAAAATGTTTTGGGTAATGTAAAATAGAATTGCAGCGATTAACAATTGGATATGAGAAATAAGATCTAAAGAAAGTGTTATATTGAAATTAGGGGATGCTGAAAAGATTGATAACAGGGATGCAGAAAGGGGAGGTATGGGGAAGTCGCTGAAAGAAGGTTCAAGAAAAGAAAGGTTAAGAAAGTATACGTGTTTATATGTTTGTATGTCTATGTATTGTGTTGTATTGTTTTGTATTATGTGTGGAAAAACCAATAAAAAAAAATTTATTAAAAAAAAACAAAGAACTGTCTGTGAGCTGTGAACCACTGAGAAAACAGATCTCTTTCATGTGTCTATCCACTGAAACTGTGCCATATAGTCTCATTTGTGTACAGTCATACCTCGGGTTACAGACGCTTCAGGTTGCGTTTTTTCGGGTTACGGATTCGCTGAAACCTGGAAGTACCAGAATGGTTTTCTTCCGGGTTTCAGCAGTCGCACATGCGCAGAAGTGCTAAATCATGCTTTGCGCATGTGCAGAAGTGCCAAATTGCAACCCACGTGTGTGCAGACGCGCCGCTGCGGGTTGCGAACGTGCATCCTGCACAGATCACGTTAGCAACCCGTGTGTCCACTATATATGAATTGCTGTGGTGTAAATGGCTCTGATCAGTTTTGTAAGAAAAGAGCATGCCAGAATATGTAAGCTTGATTGCTTTATTTTGCTCTAAATATATTTTGCCTGAGAGAGTCTGATACAGTAGTTCCTATTTGAGGTTTGAAAATTTCCAATGCCCTGAGTTCAGCTACTACAAGGTATCCTCTTTCTGTCTAGCCTTCCCCAATGGTCTGCACACAATGATCTTATGCCCCCCTTAGTGTCTGATGCCTCAGATACTAATGTGTTTTAAAGTAAAAACAAAAAATTTTTTTTTCCTTCCAGTAGCACCTTAAAGACCAACTAAGTTAGTTCTTGGTATGAGCTTTCGTGTGCATGCACACTTCTTCAGATACACAGTGTGTATCGTGTGCATGCACACGAAAGCTCATACCAAGAACTAACTTAGTTGGTCTTTAAGGTGCTACTGGAAGGAAAAATTTTTTTTTGTTTTGTCTATGGCAGACCAACACGGCTACCTATCTGTAACTGGAACTTTTAAAGTAAAGTAAAGGTAAAGGACCCCTGACAGTTAAGTCCAGTTGTCAACGACTCTGGGGTTGTGGTGCTCATCTCGCTTTACAGGCTGAGGGAGCCGGCGTTTGTCCGCACACAGTTTTTCCGGGTCATGTGGCCAGCATGACTAAGCCGCTTCTGGCGAACCAGAGCAGTGCGCGGAAACACCGTTTACCTTCCCGCCGAAGCGGTACCTATTTATCTACTTGCACTTTGACGTGCTTTTGAACTGCTAGGTTGGCAGGAGCTGGGACTGAACAATGGGAGCTCACCCCGTCGCCGGGATTCGAACCGCCGACCTTCTGATCGGCAAGCCCAAGCTCAGTGGTTTAGACCACAGCACCGCCTGCCACCGTGTGTTTTACCTTGCTTATTTCAAATGGTGGTATGTCTGTCGTGTTGGGGAGGGGGCTTTTCTTCGTCCTGCTGAATGGGACCCTAGACTTCTGCCCTACCCTGATGCCGCCACTGAAAAAGACAAGTGGCTTTGCCCAACGTGACTTGTGAGGTAGCAGTTTTCCTCCTAATGATCGTTAGAGAGCATTAAAGCAATTTTCCCACGCTTGGAATGTTAAGGAAATGTTGTAATGAAACAGCTGGGCATGTTGGGTCTTGGACATGTGCTGCAGATATAAATACAGTGAACAGAATGGGCAATATTCTGACTGGGGGCGTGAGGGTGCAGCACCCAGGAATTGCAGTGGGATTGATCTAGGTTAGCCATGGTGGAAAATGCTGCCCAGACAGGTGGCATCTTGCTGCAAGTGTTTCTCCCTGGCAGTGTGCCAGAGAATTCAATGTAAATGTTCCTGGGTCATTAATAGAATGCAACTGAAATGGCCTTCTCTCTCTGTGTGTATTTAATAACCTTAAGCATGCAAACCCTATTCGGTGGTGCTTTCTGTAGGAGGAATTTTGAGTATGATATAACTCTTTGTTGTGAGTAACAACTTCAAAAAAAGACAAATCTGGCTGCCTGTTGTAAATTTAACATTTAAAAAGCTAGTCATGCAGGTGTTATGACTTCAATGCAGGAATATACAATGAGGCTAAGAAATACTCTAAAGCAGGGTTGCCCATACTTGGGTCTCCAGCTGTTTTTGGACTACAACTCCCATCATCCCTAGCTAGCAGGACCAGTGGTCAGGGATAATGGGGACTGTAGTCCAAAAACAGATGGAGACCCAAGTTTGGGGAACTCTGCTCTAAAGGAAATGTGTTTTGAGGGTGACATCGCTTGAATTGTACCTCTCTTTCTGGTGGTGCCACCATCCATTGTCTTCAAGGGTGCTGCTAAATCAGTTGCCCCAATTATAATCCTTATGCATGACCCAACTGATATTAAGCGGAATGTTAGGTGAATATATTTGCATGCATAAACCCTCAACCTAATTATGTGTCCAAATCTTTCTCCCCAGTTGTCAGAGGTACCATCCAAAATGTAATCAATGAGGAGGAACAGCAAGATTCCATCATTGACGTGAGTGTGAACAGAATCTACAGGCAGAAGACCAAGATCTTCAAGCCCGCAGAGGAGAGTGGGAGGTGGCAAGGACAGATCAAGACCCTGCTGCAATGTGGGGTGAAACCAGGAGAAGGAGACTTCCTCTTCATGGGCCACATGCACTTTGGGGAGGCCAGGTTAGGCTGTGCCCCTCGCATCAAAGACTTCCAAAGGATGTACAAAGAGGCCAAGGACAAAGGGCTGAATCCATGTGAAATTGGCCCAGACTGAAAATGGCATTCCTGAACCCTTGGGGCTCGGCCAAAACTAATTCTTAGTTGCTGCAGATGCGCTGATCTAAATGGAACTAATAACTTGGAGTGGAACAATCTGATGTCAGGAGTGACGTTGTTCTCCTTTTTGGAGGTCCTTAAGAGGTGATTGGAGGAGCATCTATCAGGGAGGGTCCAAGTCTAGTGAATCCTGCTGAAGCAGGAGGCTGGAGTCCAGGACCCTTGAGGTACCATATAACTGTTATGATCTTACGAAATACAAGAACCACAGAAGCCAATCCTTGAGGCCAATGGCACTGTTACACGAATGGAGGTACGAACCAAACGATCCAAGGCTGGACTGCAATCCCACATCTTGTCCACGTGAACTAAATTATTATTTTTTTGTAACTTCCTTAGGAAAATGACGAAAGAGGAAATGTGTCACAATCTCCATGTCTTAAAAATACCAGTCGACTGATGACCCTTTGTATCTTTGTAATACTAATGTTTTAAAATGTGTTAAGCAGATGTAGCATTGTTGCATGGCATAAGAGGATGACAGCATGGTAGAAGCCGGTGAAACCATCTTAACGTGGATGCTTTGTAAAAAGCTTGGTGTACAATAATTGAAATTGTTTCTTATGACAGAAATTTATGAAACCAAACACTTGCTTTCCTTTTTAAAAAAAAATTAAAAGAATGTACAATTGCCACCTGCAATTTTTGCTCAGGCTGGTGAGTTGTTTCCAGAGAAATAAAAAGTTCCTGGATTTGAGCCAGTGTTATTGTGACTTCCATACATTCTTCCCTTCCCTGCTTTAAATTTTTCAAGGTTCAGGATGCAAAGGTGCTATTCTGTATCAGAGAGGTGACAAAAATACTACTTAACCCTCATGCTTCCCTTGTTTCATGTTCACACATGTGCCAGATGTCTGCACTGACTTCTGTCTGGGTACAAGTTCTGGTGTCAGTCTTGAAATGTAGCTCCCTGTAAAAGGTAAAGGGACCTCTGACCATTGGGTCCAGTCATGGACGACTCTGGGGTTGCGGCGCTCATCTTGCTTTACTGCCCGAGGGAGCTGGCGTACAGCTTCTGGGTAATGTGGTAGCACCCTGTACCATTCAGCAAACCAAGGGTGATGTTTCCTTACCTTCCATATAACATTCCCAAGATTTGCCAAGAATGCCACCTTAATTATGACAGCCCTGCAGAGATTCTAATACTCAAAGACCTATAGAAGAGATTTGGTAAGTGTCCCACCCTAAACAGAACTTGCATTTTGTTGGAACACTCATGAGTGTATTTCAAAAGCATTGGAGGGGACAGCTTATAGATAGGGTTCATTGTTGTAGAGAGCAGCCTAACTTGCTATATGTATCCAATGACATTTTTAATAATTCTACCTGGGGGTGTAAATTTGCTTGAACATTGGAAACTTAAATATATTAAAGTCCGAATTATCACAACCACTTGTTCAGGTAAAGCTATTACCTCTGCTCTTTCCCAGTTTTATAACTTTCAGCAGGTACGTGATTCCTCCGTTTCTCTTCTGCTTATCCTATAGGCTGAAAAGTTGCACTCCTAAATTAAATCCAGGATGCTGATCACCAGGAATGACTTTGAATTCTTAATTCCATTTATATGTGAAATGCGGTATTAGGAGAGAAGAACAGTTTGGATGGATGTTTGACCACTTTTCACCAGATGCTGCTTTGCAACTAGGGGACATAATAAGATGTTTCAGCTAGTTTTCTGTGGCAACTTCAAAGTCTGCAAAAGTAGAAGCAGCAGCTTGTTGCAGCTCATCTGAGCTAATTCCCAAGAACCTTTCAGATCTCCCCACTCACCTGGTCTCTGAAGGTGGCACACACGCACACTGGCAGCAAATCAACAGTCAATAAACATTCAGCAAAAACAGAGACTTAATAACAACCTTCTGCAAATTATGCAAATTAAAAGGGAGTTATTAATTGGCCCCTATACAATAACAGGAGGAGGAATCCTTTACTCACTTAGGCTGTTGTTTGAACCTCCTCTCATGCTTACTACAATACAATACGATTATCTTTATTGTCATTGTCTCATACAGAACAACGAAATTGAAAAATCTACATCAGACATTCAAAAACCAACAAGCTTGCTGTCCCAACTATCCCAGCCTGGTTAGCTCCTAAAAACTCTGATACCCCATAATTGAATACAGTATACTCACATAGAGACTACCTTACACTGTGTTTAAAACCAAAACTAAGTATTCCATTTGAAGAATTTTTCCACCACCTTGTCCTGATCCGTTCCCCTCCATCTCTTAACAAGGGGACTCCTCTCCCAGTTATGTACCCATTTTCCAAAGAAGACTAGCCCATCCATATAGTACATTTCTGTGATCTGAGTGATTCTGGCTCCCTCCTTTATCCTGCAAACCCTGTTTGGAGCCTGGCTTCCTGCCTGCTGCCTCCAGCCACGCTGTACACCCCATGGCCTGCTGTGTATCTGCTGCCAGCAACGTCCCCCGAGGTCTTTATCCTCCCTTACATCTTGTGCTTTGCCACACGGCAAGTTTTCTTTTGTGTGGGAAGTTTTTTTTAAAAAATTGCTGACATGCATTGCTACATGCCTATTATCACAATACTGGCAGGTGCACACATTAAAATTACAGAGTGTGCAAGGAAGGCACTGGCTGAACTGTAATTTAATACACAGCCCGTCTGTCTTTCTGATTATATTTTTGTAAAGAGGGATTGTCATGGTCTTGATCATGAGCCACCCTGGATGGCCGGTAAGGCTACACCCAGTCCTTCGCAGAATGTTGTCTAATTTGCAATATCTCCTACCTGCATACATAGCCGTTGGCCATGGCCAACACGCCCAGTCTTGTTGGATCTTGGAAACTCAGCAGGGCTGGGCCCAGTTTGTACTTGGATGAAAGATGACCTGGAAATACTGGGTGCTGTAGCTCAGTGGTAGAGCATCTGCATTGCATGCAGAAGGTCTCAGGTTCAAACCCCAGCATCTCCAGGTAGGACCGGGAGTGTCCTCTGTTTGAAACACTGGAGAAGCCACTGCCAGCCAGTGTTGAAAATGGTGAGTTAGATGGACCAATGGTCTGGCTCTTTGTAAAGGTCCCTATGTTACTATACCACTCACTTGTCTAGAACTTGTTTAGAACAAGGGCCAGCTAGGGTTGATTTTTAAAAAGACAGTGACGATGGGTTGGAGGTCATAGTCCCTATTTGGGAGTGCTAAACTGGTGGTGAAAGAAAGGCCACTGTGAATACCCCCTTTCCTTACAACTACAGCTGAATTAGATTCTTACTCAGATTCAAAATAGGGTAACACTTTAGAACGGGGTTTCCCAGACTTGGGTCTCCGGCTGTTTTTTTGGACTACAACTCCCATCATCTCTAGCTAGCGGGAACAGTTGTCAAGGATGATGGGAATTGTAGTCCAAAAAAACAGCCGGAGACCCAAGTCTGGGAAGCACTGCTTTAGAACCTGAGTTTTCTTAATTTTTCAAAAAGGCAACTTTTCCTTTCAACATTTTGATGGATTTTGTTTAAAATACACCCCCCCCAAAATCATTCATTTGAGGTTAAAATGGTAGTTAATGGCTTTGATGCAATAGCGTTAATAGGCAGCACTTTTCTCCGACTCAGAATCTGGCGGCATTCATAATGAGAAATGGCTGGGGCAGTGATGCTGCTAGAATTGGGGAAATGGCTGTCTGTGACCAGATTTGCACAATGTGGTAAGCCAAGCTATGATTCATTGATGACATGGTGCAAATGGGCAGGCTTCCAGAGAGGAACCTCCAGCTGTTTCCTCCTCTGTGGCCCTAGCTGCACCACATTGCGTCAAGCCAAGGTTTAGTTTTGCATGCTGTCTAAACCAGGGCTTGTAGTTATTTTTGTGAACTGCCCTGAGATATTTGGATGAAGGGCGGTATATCAAAACAAACGACATCTCCCCTTTCACTAACCATAAGCTGTAGCCAATAAAAAACCTTGAACATAAACCTTGGCTACAGCTTGTGGTTAGTGAGGAGAAGGCTTAACCATGAGCCTCTGTATATGAGGCCAAACTTTGGCTTAGCTCAAAGTGAAGCGACAGGAAAAATGACTGGGGAGGTGTGGAGCAAAGCCTCAAGCCCCTCTCAAGGAGGCTACATGTTTGCACAAAGCCATAGTTTGACTCATCATGTGAACCAGCTCTAGTATATGTGTATTATTATTAAAACTATTATTTTACTTTTATTTATTAATAATTACAAGCCCTTCCCCTTAAGGTTCCAGGGTGGGGGACAGCAATTAAAACATGATATTAAAAACAGTTTAAAACAACTTTACTCCTGCCTATATATGTGGAGCTTGGCTCCCACCAATGCATCATTGTGAGGGGGCGGGGGTTGTGAACTTGTACACAACTGAGAAAGAGCTGTGCCTACCTATCTGAAGGGGAATGTGCCTGAGGAAAGTTGCCCCAAGTGATCCCCATTTGCGATACAAAGGGATTGTAGGATGAACACATTTCCAACGTCGTTCATAAACAAGCGTACAATCCCCCAAAGGCAAAGGTGACATCTTTGCTGGGAAGCATAGCATCAAAGGAGAGTTCCATTTGCCAGGAACAATAAATTCAAGATGGCGTCTGTTCTGTCATAATCCAACTTCAGAAGAAGAGCCTCCTCAGTTTATTAGCTCTCTGATTAGGAGTCTGGAGAACATGTTGCAGGAGATGATGAGTGGGCTGTCTGGACTGGCCTACTTGTGTGTGTGCACGCCCTGAACTGGAAGAGTAAGGGTGTGGTAAACAACATTTCCCTGAAGGAAAGTTTGGAGCCTGCCATTATGAGTTTGTTTTTGTGTACTGCCACTGCAACTGCTGCAGTTCCTGCTTAGAAAAGGGATACGCTTTCCTGCAAGTACCTTGAATGATCTTCTTAAGATGTATTTGGACCTCTGTCTAGAAAAACCTATTATGTGCATTTTAGCAAAGTTTCCTTCAGTTCCACAAGATAGAAATATGACACCTGCCAGACAAATGGGGTTCTAGTAGGCTTAAGAGCTCCATGTTTGTGTGAGGGACCTGTTCTTCCTGCAGTGCTGATCTGGCCTGTCTTTTCTGGTCCATGCATTGTAATGTCCTGCCAGCATCCGCCTTTTTCTGTAGACACAAGGACTGCTGTTAATGCACTGGAGCAGACTTCCTCAAACTCGGCCCTTCAGATGTTTTTGGCCTATAACTCTTATGATCCCTAGCTAGCAGGACCAGTGATCAGGGATGATAATTGTAGTCTCAAAACATCTGGAGGGCTGAGTTTGAGGAATCCTGCACTGGAGGAATGAGACTTAGGATGGCCAGGTGCAAAATAGACTCCTGCACCTTTAATAGTTGCATAGAAGAAGGAAATCAGCAGGTGTAACCCGCCCATCTAGTTGGGTTTCTCCAGCCACTCTGGGTGGCTTCCACAAAGACCAAAAATACACTAATATGTCATACATTAAAAATTTCCCTGAACAGGGCTGCCTTAAGATGTCTTCTGAATGTCAGGTAGTTGTTTATCTCTTTGACATCTGATGGGAGGGTGTTCCACAGGGCGGGCGCCACTACCGAGAAGGCCCTCTGCCTGGTTCCCTGTAGCTTTGCTTCTGCCAATGAGGGAACCACCAGAAGGCCCTCGGCGCTGGAACTCAGTGTCTGGGCAGAACGATGGGGGTGGAAACGCTCCTTCAGGTATAAGACGCTCCTTCAGGTATAAGCGACAAGGCTACCGAACAGTGACCATTCCATGGGCAGCAACAGAAGGGAATGCCCTTCCAATGGAAGGGAATGCACCATTCAAACTATTAGCAGCTGACATTATCTGGTAAATAGTGAGGAATCCTGTGACAATTATTTTGTGTGAACATAATCCTACATACTAAAAAAAACCCCATTGTGCAACCCAGATAGCAACACGCCATGCATCTTCTACATGACGTTTCATCTGTAAAGCTAAGCAATACTAAGCTTGACCAGTGCCCGGGTTCAAGACTTTTAAGGAATCTTGTATGTTTATGTTTTGAAAGAATAATCAAAACCTGTCTTCCAACAGGCACTGTATACCATTAGGCAGAGTCAGCACAGGTCGCTGCCCTGTTGCGGGTGGAGAGGGGGGCATCAGGTGAGACAGTAAAATACACAAAAACAATGGAAAGGAACTAAATTTCCTCGCAGGGTTGTGAGGATAAATACGAAGGTGATCTCAGTCTATATGTGGCCCTGAGCTCCGGGGAGGAAGAATGAGGTACAAATGAGAGAAATAAACAAGCCAGGCAAGTCAGCATATCTCATTGTACCTGGCTACCCAAACAAGCAGCAATTATGTAGGTGGAAATCATTGCAACACAACAGGAAGGCAAAAGTCAAGTTTTCCAGCTAACTTGTTGTTGGTAAAGCTGGATGCCCCAGGTAACAAGACAGTTGTGTACGGGCATGGGATGTGCATAAAAACTTTGCACCTATCTGCAAAGTGAGCGTAGGTGCAGCTTGACAACATTATTCTTCATATCACTTGGTGTGTGCGCGGTGGGAATACATTCTTAGAGCAGGTGTTGTTGCTCCAGTCAAAGAGAGAGGGGACAAAGATGCATCTGGGGCATCATGTTTGCCATATCTAACATATAATGCATGTGTAAATAAGGTTACATGTGAATAGGCATATCTTGGAAGGCTGGGGCTAGGTGGGACTGGGGAGCCCTTGCTTCACGTTGCATCTATCTACCTACCTGTCATCTATCTAGAATCCCTTTGTGGCATTCTGTGCACATGTAAAGTGTGGAGTTCTAGGTTTGGGGTCAGTACAATGAGACAATTGAGTTCCATGGGAATCCCCCATCAAGCAGCTCCCAACTCAATAGTCCCAATATTCAGAGAGATGCGTAGGCAAACAGGCTGTGTACACATCTCGGGCAGATTTATGAAGCTGCAAGAAGCCAGTTGGAGCAAAATAAATATATGGGGTGGGATTCAACTAATGTGTCTCATCAGCCTCCTCTCTACCCCCATGCTCCCTGAAATTGGTTTGGGGTGTGTGTGTCAGGAGAATGCCCAAAACAGATGGGGGAAGGGAAGGAGCCTTGTTCTGCCTGGGAAGCTGTTTACTTGCGCAAACAGAACAACTGACATATTGAATTCCTCCCATTACTTTCTTGATGGGTGAGAAGGATCCTAGGTTAGTGGGAAATGCTGAATGTGTCACTGTCGCTCTTTTTAGCCCACAGCTTGATGTTCTGCCCTACAAAATAAAGATAACAGTATAGCACCCCATGGCTCTGAAACACTCTTCTGGCAACCAAAGGTGACCAGGAACTCCATGCAGGTGAGTGAGTGGCTTCCGATTAGGCTCCGTGCAAGTCTAAAAGCAAACAAGCCCCATCCTCCAAGTCCAGCACAGAAATGCAGAGGGAGGAACGTTCATTCAGAAGGTTCCAGATTCAACCTGCAGAATCTCCAGGTAGGCCTGAAAGAGACACCCTGTCTGCAACCTGGAGAGCCATTGCCAGTTAAATGCAGACACAAGAGTGTTCCAAAAGCAAGAATGAAAAAAAAGTGAAGGATCAGGCTGCTTGCAAAATACTTGCAACAGTAGACGTTACAATTGCATAACGCAGCACACACCGCCACCCATCCTGGAGTAACTTTAATTACTGGGCAGGTCAGGGTTGGAGTAATATATTGAATGATGTAATATGCCCTAAAACTAATGGGGTGGATCATAGAATCGTAGAGTTGGAAGAGACTCTAAGGGTCATCCAGTCCAACCCCTAGCAATGCAGGAATCTCAACTAAAACTTCCATGACAGATGGCCATCCAACTTCTGCTTAAAAACCTCCAAGGAAGGAGAGCCCACCACCTTCCGAGGGAGTCCGTTCCACTGCCAATCAGCTATTGGCCTCAGAAAGTTCTTCTTGATATTTAGTCAGAATCTCCTTTCTTGCAGCGTGAAGCCAGTAGTTCAGGTCCTACCCTCCAGAGCAGAAGAAAACAAGCTTGCTCCATCTTCCATGTGACAGCCCTTGAGATGTTTGAAGATGGCTATCATATCATCTCTGCCTTTCTCCAGAATTAACATACACAACTCCCTCAGGGCACTTGGTTCTCCCTTTGCTTTGCGAGACTTGCTGGGAGCTACCCAGTTTCATCAGGCAGACTGGGAGATGGTGTGAGTGTGAGTCACAGGAAAACTACAAGGCCAGGAGGTTCCCCTGAATGTCTGAATATCAAGTGTGTAGGCATGTAGACTCAAAAAGTGCAAGGCTAGAAAGCTTTTATTTATGCATCACTTCACTTCCCACCACAAAAAGTCCAGATGTGACTCTCTGGCTATTGTCTTTCAGCCAGGTGAAGGAGGCCACCCACCCATTTGCCCTCTGGCACAGAGAAATGTCCTTTCTTATACTAACAACCCATACTTAGGGGCCATTATGGCCCTTGCCATTCAACAATGGGATCCTCCATTAGATTTTAACCCTTTGCTGGATGAAGGAATTAGAAGGGACTCGGGCATCATGCAGCCTGACTCTCCCCCAAACTGACAATAATATCATATTTAGAACTTAATTTAGAGCTGTGCAACCACAACACTCTGCACTGAATAGAGAAGGCAGCATTAGGGTGATGTATTAGTGGAACAGAGCCAGGAATTGGGGGATGTCCATGTACTTAGCAGAGTCAGAAGCACCAGTTTTCCTGTGCAGTCATGTTTGCTGACACAGTAGTAATTAAAGTGCCAAGGAGATTTGGACGGGTAGGTGGGATTTGCCAACCTCCAGCAACCTATTCCCCAAACAGGCCTCTCCAGTTAATTAGGGAAATGCTGACTCAAACAAAGTCAAACCGGTTTGTAGCACTGTTTTATTTCCATTTATTTGAATTGTAGGGTGGGTTTTTATTATTATAAAAAAGTACATTTAGTTCATCATCCAGAAGTTAAGAACTGGAAGAGCATATGTAAGCAGTGGTGGAGGCAGGAAGGACGAGCCTGGATAGCTCAGTTGGTTAGAGAGTGGTACTGATAACACCAAGGTTGCAGGTTCGATCCCCATATGGGGCAGCAACATATTCCTACAATAGGGGGGGGCCCTGGTTCGACTAGAGGATCCTCAGCTTCCCTTCCAACTCTATGATTCTATGACTTCTCTTCTACACTAAGCAAAGGGATCTTTTAATACAAACTGGTGGGAACTGCAACAAAAGGAAGCACTGCTGTTCAGGATTCCAGCCACCCCATTCCAGTCCAGTGTGCAGTTAGACATATTTTACCTCTAAGGCAGAGATGGGGAATGTATGGTCCTCCAGAGGTTTCTCGACTAAAACTCCCATAATCCCTGCTTATTTGCCATGCCGGCTAGGACCGATGGGCATTGGAGTTCATTATCTGGAAGATAGCAGGTTTCCTGATCCTGCTCAAAAGCGATGACTCTAGACAACACTTAATATAGCATTATATTCTTCATAACAACCTTGTAAAGCTTCCTCCTGGGTAAAAAAAAAGGGGGGGGGATGGGGAGCCACCCTTTCAACAGAAAGAGGATGCTGCTTTTAACACTCACTCATTCAGAAACGGTGGTTTTCCTAAGAACACCGGAGTAGTAAGAAGATGTACTGCCTCCTTGAAGCACTTGGAGACTGACTCAGACAAATGGCTGGCACAGAGAGGAGCTGGCTCTAAATGAGACCCATCCATACCTAATTGTTCTTTCATTAATTAAGCCTTCCTTTTTAAACCGAGCTCTTCCTTTAAGAAGACAGCAATGGTGAAACCAGGTGCTCTTGTCTGCTGTAGCTCAAAAGCTGTGTCAATGCTTTTCTCAGAATGCACCTCCTTTAATTGGTTGGTGAGGCCTGCCTTTACTATTGCTGCTTCCTTTACTGTATTAGGAGATACTGGGCAAAGCTTCAGACAGCACCATAAGTAGTGGGTAGGTGAGGCTCTGTAAATCAGGGCCAGGGAACCTCTGGCCATCCAGATGTTTTATCTTCTACCAAGTCAGACCGTTGGTCCATCTAGCTTGGTATTGTCCACACTGACCAGTTGACGTTCTCCAGGGTTTTAGAGATGGTAGGTTTATTCCCTGTCTTATGTGGAGATGCTGAGGATTGAACCTGAGACATTCTGCGTACAGAGCAGGTGGTGTACTACTGAGCTGTGGCCCTTCCTCAGTTGCGGGACTCCAATACCCTTCAGCCCCAGCCAGCATGGCCAATGGTCAGGAATGATAAGATTTGTAGCCCAACAACATCTGGATGGCCACATCCTTGCTCTAAAGCATTGGCTGTATCAGGAGGAGGAGCACAATGTATGGCACTGAGCAGGCAACAAAGGAAATGGAACATTGGGGATTGATGACCCTTTGTAGCAGTTGTTCCCCACCATGGGTTGTTATCCACTATCAATACAGCTCTAAGTGGGCCTTTCTTCTACCTTATAATTAGGATATAAGCCATTGTCTCCATACGTAGAGCTTTCTGCACTCCCAATGGATTGCCTCATGTAGGTGGACTGAAGAATCAGGCTCCCAAAATACAGGGCATTCCGGTTTAGCACTTTTGCTTGGCTTGAGCTGAAAAGGCAGGTAAAGGCTGGCAAGGAGCTGATTGCTGCTACAGGCCAGGATTGACACCCATCTGGCTCCAGTTGCCCAATGCCAGTGTGCTTCTCTGTGCCAGGCGGCTTGCACCAACAGCGTGGATTTGCATTTGCAATGCTGACTGCTGTGCTATATTTGGTAGATGCTCCAAGGCTTCTGTTTCTTGGCACCAACACCGTCTCCCTCTGGCTCTTTTGTTCTTCCTTCCCCCTTTTCCCACCCTGCCTTCTTTGGTGCGGTTGCTACAGGCAGAAAGCCTGTTGTTGGGTGTGACACTAGCTGCGCCTGCCCCCCTTTTGGCCATTGGCTTTTCTGGGAGGGGGGTTATTGGTTTTGTGTTCTCATTGTGTATTTTTATGTTGAGGACCACCCGGGAATCTTCAGATGATGGACAGTATACTAGATAGATGGTAGGTAGGTAGGTAGTTGGTAACAGGGTATCTAGAGCATGGGTAGGCAAACTAAGGCCCGGGGGCCAGATCTGGCCCAATCGCCTTCTAAATCCGGCCCGCAGACTGTCCAGGAATCAGCGTGTTTTTACATGAGTAGAACGTGTCCTTTTATTTAAAATGCATCTCTGGGTTATTTGTGGGGCATAGGATTTCGTTCTTTTTTTTCTTTTCTAAATATAGTCTGGTCCCTCACAAGGTCTGAGGAACAGTGGACCAGCCCCCTGCTGAAAAAGTTTGCTAACCCCTGGTCTAGAGTCTAGCTGCTAGAAGCAGTGATAGAGCCGGAAATGATCACTGGTTGTCATATACTTCCTCTGAAAGGAACCAACTCCTACTACTTCAGAAAGCATGATAATAAGCTAGACCAGGGTAGCCGGCATGGTGTTCTCCAGATGCTGCTGAACTGCAACTCCCATCATTCTTGACTATTGGTCATGCTGATGGGACTCGGACGCCACTTTGACTACTCCCAGAAGCAGCCATCAGGGCAAGAACACTTTCTTGGCCTCCCTTCACCCACATGGCTGTGGCTTACCAAGAGGAAGAGGAGCAAGGCAGTGGTGATTTTACCACAGTACAAACATATTGGTGGAGCTATTCCGGTGCTCCCTCCAGTGCATTCACACCACTCTGATCTCACCTCAGCCCTCCTTCTCCTCTTCCTCTCAGTTAGCTGCTGCAACACTGGTGATGGGAGGTTGGTACGCGCCCCTTCCTTGCCAATTGCTACTAGCTAGATGGGCCTGCTGGTTTGATGCAAACTAGTCATTTCGGTCGCCTCATTATCTGAATATATTCTTTCCATGTGTTAGGGACCAGTGGCAGTCAGAGGCAAATGGTGTGGCCCCGTGCGGCTGGGGGCAAAGGGTCAGAGTGTGGATACTGTAGTCTAAGATGAACTGGTCAGATTCCAGAGCAGGATCTGGATAGGGGTTGAGCAGGAACCTGTTCTGCATCTTCTGTCACCGACGAGTTGCTCCTACTTGGAGCCAAGCCCAGAAAAACAACAACAACAACAAAGAGTCTTGTGGCACCTCAAAGACCGGACCCATTTATTATGGCACCAGTTTTCATGGACTACAGTCTATGCCTTAATAAACACATTAGTCTTTAAGGTGTCACAAATCTCTTTGATGTGTTTGCTGCAACAGACCGACATGGCCATGCTTCTGGGAATTGCTAAGTCTAGAATCGTTTTTTATATAAGATCGGCAGGACTGCTATGGGCTCTCCAAGTCATGTGATCTGGTCTGGTCTGAGTTGATTGGCTGCAGCTTACCTTGTTGCCACTGTCAAGTGGCTATGGTTGTGCGGTGTTGGGCTGTGAAAACCACAAGGCAGATGGCAGCCACTTCATCTGTGGTACACAATGTATAGAGGATTAAAAGGTGTTTGGGTGCAACCATTGGTCCTCCGAAGACTCAGTGGTGGGATTTATATTGTGTGTGGGTGTTTCAGCCCCCTAACTGTTCAGTTCTGTGCAAACTGGCCTCAGTACTAGTCTTGTTTATCCTCTGTTTAAGAAAGAAACAATTTGGCTGTTCTCTTGGAGAGCTGGGAACTGTATGAGTAGATGTATGGGGGCCCACTTAAGAATATCTCTCCACCTATCAGCTTCCAGTGTACACAGTATGGTGCCTGAGCCCTGCCAGGATCCCTCTTCTAAGTTCACTGGTGTCTTACAGCGTACACCCATCAGTTGTTTACGGAGTGAAACCAGTTCACATACAATCGTATTTCCAAGCGTTTATATTTTCATATGTTTTTGCTCAGCACTGGACACCTTGCTTAGCTGCATAGGGCAGGGCATGTTGAAAAGGTGTCATGGGTCCTTGTTCATTTGCACAATTAATAAGTTAATTTGCATAACATAGATATAAACCGGATGAACAGGTCTGTTGCATTCTTGTGGCGCTGCTTGTGCAGTTTGCAGCATGCGACGAAAAAGTAAAAATTATCTTGTTGTGAAGATCCCAGGTCATATCACTGAGGATCAACCATGAAAAGTAAGTTACATGACTTGGAGGAGTTTAACACATTTGTGTTGTGCCGATATTCATCACTGGATAATCCAAACAAAACTGGCAGTGCCAATATAAATATTTCATAATAATGAAAAGGTACCATACAATTATGAATGAGTTTTCAACACAGGGGCTAGGATTTTGTGTGTGTGTGTGTGTGTGTGTGTGTGTGTGTGAGAGAGAGAGAGAGAGAGAGAGAGAGAGAGAGAGAGAGAGAGAGAGAGAGAAGCTTTCTGGTTTTGATCTTTTAAAAACAAACCTGCTGTGTGTTTGTGGGGGTGAACTACCACCTCTGACATCTCATTTTCAAATGAACATCTTCAGACATTAGGACTAGAAACTTAGACTTGGTTTTAAGTGCTAAGATTCTAAGAAGGCCCAGAAACTGCACAGAAGTGCCTTGTGTGTGGAGGGGGGTGGTGACATGCATCATGCTGACTATGTTGCTTAGCTTTACTCTTCCTTTGTTGAGTAAGATGAAGGGTGGAATCAATAAGCATATCTGAAGTATGATCACCATATCTTTTTCAAATTGTACTTGGACCTGATGTGAAGGTTGCAAAGTGGTGGCTAATCCACCCTCTTCTTTGGCAGCCTGTTCAAACTATTAATCAAATCATGGTGGTGCTTTATACCCAATTTGAATTGTAATTTATTGGCGCCTTGTTAGGGTGGTGGTTGACGCTATGTAAATATCCTGCAGAGGCAGGTAATAGGCAACCTGTATGTCTTCTCACCTTTGATATTTCAGATTATAGCACTCAAGGCTTGTTCATACAAGGCTTACAAATTGCCCAAGAGAGTGTGCATACATACACACTCTACGGTTGGCTAAGCAAGAGTGATTAAATATCCCAGTACAAATACAAGGCAATCCACTTTGGCTGTGAATACTGTTTCCCCAAATGATCTGAGCAAATGTAACTCCCAGATTCAGTCTGATATATAACCTGTGATCTTCCTTATTCTCCTCACTCCCAACCCAAGCCACTTTCCAACATAAATTTACACTGAGGACCAAACCAGACATTACTTTAATAGCATGATTATTAGCAACCATGCCTGAAGTTTTGTTTTTGTTTTTAAAAATTAAATATCAAACTTAGGCTTCCTGGTTTTCAGTGGGACTGCAGTGTGTGAAGAAGACAGGCTCAATATTTCTCTCCCCAGTTTGTGATCTTGATTAGAACTATTATTTTTCATATTTTGTAACTATAATAACAAATAAATTGAAAAGAAAAGAAATTACTGCATTGCATATTCCAGTCTGACTGTCAGCAAACAACGTACAAAATACGCTGTGGAGCAAATAACTCTTTACATGCCACCTTTATTGGCTGAAATCCATTTCTTAGGGGTATTGCACCCTCAAAATAGTTTTCTTCCCCTTTTGAAGAATATTATGATTTGCAGAGGCATGTGTATGCGTCCGTATTTCCTGTAAGCTGAGTAAGTCTGAAACTATGGTGGTGAAGCAATGCGAATCAGTTATGTTCAAGAACTCCACTAACAGCAGCCGGGTTACATGAGGCTTGCAGAACGGCTGTCCTCCTCTTGAGTTTCACTGATAATTTCAGAAAGTAAATGGGCAGTTCCTTCCCCAGCAGATGTTTTCTCTTGGCCACAGCTGGTCAGAATCCTTGAAGTCTGAATCCACAGGCCTTATTTGTGGTTTCTTAAGCTTCTTGAAAAGAAGCTGATATAGTAAATTAACTTTCCCTTGATTGCGTTTCCTGAATGAGCAAACAAATGCAAAAAGAGAAGGGTATGTGGTGTCTCTCCCCTCCCCTCCTCACACACACATTCTCTGTCCTGTCCTGAAGGTTCGTGGGAAGTCAAGGAGGAAGAGGTGAAATCAGTTATGTTCCATTGGGCCCAGGATTTTAGACATAACATCTATATGAATGAATGGGAAATGCTCTAGAGAGAAGATATAAAGTTCACTGCATGTTATAACTTGAAAGAAAATGTGATGAAAATGTTTTATCGATGATACCTGAACCTGGCCAAATTGGCCAAAATGTATAAAAAACCCCTCAAACATTTGTTGGAGATGTAAAAAAGGGGAGGGCACCTTAATGCACATGTGGTGGGACTGTGTGAAGATACAAGAATTTTGGGACTTAATATACAACGAACTCAAAAAGATCTTTAAATTCTCCTTAAAAAAAAAACCCAACCAGAAACTTTTCTGTTAGGCATTATGTCCACTGAAATCCAAAAAAACTTTAGAACCATCTTTATGTATGCAATCACGGCGGCCAGAATTCTGGTAGCAAAAAAATGGAAAGGTGACTTAATTCCTACAAAGTTTGACTGGCAGGTGAAGATGATAGAATACCTGGAACTTGCGAACATGACTGGAAGAATAAGAGGAAACTCAAATCAGAAAGTGAGCAAAGAATGGAGAATATTTAAAGAATATTTAAAACAATATTGTGAAAATGCAAATCTCCGGTATAGATTGAATCTTGAATATTAAAGAAAATCATAAACGTAAAGTTTTTCTTTGATATGTAATAGATATACAGTGGAACCTCGGGTTACGTACCATCCTCCTTACAAACGCTTCGGATAATGAACTCCGCTAATCCGGAAGTAGATGCTCCTGGTAGCAAACTTTGCCCCAGGATGCGAGCAGCAGTCGTGCAGCGGCAGTGCGGTGGAAGCGGGAGGCCCCATTACCGAAAGCGCACCTCAGGTTAAGAATGGTTTCATGTTAAGAACGGACCTCCAGAATTAATTAAATTCATAACTGGAGGTACCACTGTAACAGGAAGCACGTATAGGTTAAGAGTATTTAGAAAGCACAATGAGGTGATTTGGAAGTCAAAAATATGTGTGATGTTAGATCAGGCTTCCTCAACCTTGACCCTCCAGATGTTTTGAGATCACAGTTCCCATCATCCCTGACCACTGGTCCTGCTATCTAGGGATCATGTAGGTCAATTGTAGGTCAAAAACATCTGGAGGGCTGATGTTGAGGAAGTCTGTGTTAGATGATGTATAGTTAATTAATGTTTAGTTGTCATTGTGGTATTGTTTTTTGTCTTTCTGTGTTGTATGTTTTGCAATAAAGATAATAATAATAATAATAATAATAATAATAATAATAATAATAGGGGAATGTGGTGTGTCTCCCCTCCCCACATACACACTCTCTGTCCTGCCCTGAAGGTTCCTGGTACAAGGTGCCTCTTCTGCAAAAAGGACGCAAAGGAAAACTCATAAGAAATTGTCCAGCCTCCCAAGCTGATTTGAAAAAAATAGTGTTGTTTCAAGCACACTTACTGAAGTGTAGGTGGGTTCCTACAAGGCAAGACACAGCGATAACAGCAATAACCTTTATTGAACTACATAACTGGGAAACAGAGGCAAAGCAACTGCTAATATACATTTCTGAAAGCCTGGGCCACTCCCACTCCCAATGTGATTGGCTGTCTAGACTTCTAAACTGCGAATCACAACTCAGAGTTCAAGGGCCAATGGCAGAGGCCCAGATCCTAAAATGTTCTGTGACTGGACAACATGTATCAAATCAGAACACAGGAGCTCAGAATCCTTAGTCCAGACTCAAGTTCAGGCAAACACAGACCACTAAATACATAACAATTACCTCTTTCCAAAGTGGCTGGATTCAAGGCCAGTTTCAACAGCAGCAGGAAACTCATGAAACTCAGGAGGAAAGAGAGACCCCTGCAGCAGTGGGGTAGCAGAGAGGGTGGTGCCTTGAAGTCACCCTCCCAATGCCAGTGCTGTTCCCAGTTACCAGGATGGTATGGGGTGGTGGAGGTTGCAAGGCTATGTTTGTTTGCCATTCTGGTTAGCAATAGTGATGCTGGTGTTGAGGAGGTGGCTCTTTGGCATTGCCATGGCTTCTCCTGGTCTAGGGGGAAAGTAGGGGAGCACAGCTCTGGAACTTTTTCAGACTCTCTTTGCACGAAAAAAATGAGTGAGGTGAGAATGAGGCTGTCAATTTCTATGATTATATTGTCAGATTAGCACAGAGAATGAGGAAAACAAGCAGTGGGTGGGTACTTCTTCGATTTGGTAGGGTTCTTATTTTATGCCAGCAGCTTAAATGGTAGCACTCCTTTGCAAGATGGTTTGCATTTCTGATTTAAAGCAGAACCTCACCTTTCAAATGATAGAAGATTTTTTTTTAAAAAAAGTCAGGTGTTTTATAAGTTGAACCTATGCAGTCAGACAGAGGAGAAACTAGGCTTTATTTCACCCAGGTCATAAACCCAGTTTGGCACCCTCTCCCACAGATTTGCATACACATACACACAAGCTAGGAGCTTCAATGGCACCCCTTGGGAGGCTTCGCCTAGGTCAAAAAAACCCAGCTAGCACACACACATCCCGGGGGCTTTGAGTCAGACATTAGCAGCACTCAATCCAATGCTTACAGGTAGCTATGAATGGTATTGCAGATATAATAATAATAATAATAATAATAATAATAATAATAATAATAATAATTTATTTATACCCCGCCCATCTGGCTAGGTTTTCCCAGCCACTTTGGGCGGCTCCCAACAGAATATTAAAAATCAAACTAATGCTGATCCTAGTAAATTGGGCATTATGTAATGTACCACTGCTCTTTGGTGTGGGGGTGGGGTGGGATGTATGATTTATGCACAAATCAACACAGCAGCCTGCATTTTGAAGCTCTTTTGGGTGTAACTATGGGAGCTGTGCTGATGAGCTCCTACATGTCAAAATGTCTCATTGCATCATCGCTTCATGCCAGTTAACACATAACACATGACATTGGCAGGCCCCTACAGTTAGCTAATGCCATGATGAGTAACTCACTGCCCAGGTTTTTTATATATATATATTTAAAAACCCCTAACAATTGGCTTGGCTTCCATGCTGGAAAACACGGAGTCTTGGTTGGTCCTCTACCTGTTGTGGGGTTTGGGTGTCCCTTGGTTCCTGCATTCTCACCTGTGGCCACTTTTCCATCAAATGGCAGTGGTTGGTTTTTTTCAGAGAGGAAGAGAGCAGTTACTGCTCTACAACCATGCACCACCTGAGCTGCCAAAAGTATTCTTTCTGGCAGGGCAAAGGGGAAGCAACCTCCCTGCAGCTCCTCCTCCTATGGCTGGTTGCTGGTGCCCAACTGGCCTCCCTTACTGGGATGTGTTTTTTCTGGGGAGGCAAGTGAAACAACCTCAGTGTGGCTACGTTTCTCTGGGACTACAGAACTGAAGGGAAGCACACTCTGGCCTTATCCGAAAGCAGTGCTGGTTCCACGTTTGGGGGTTCCTTGAGGGAATCTCTTTCAACAGACCCACCTCCTTCTGATGCCATTGCTCATCTGCTTGCCTCTCCCTCTGGGCCCAATCTGTCCATCTCCCGGAGGGAGAAGGCAAGGTGTGTGGAATCTACTGCTCCTCCATGCTTCTCTCCTTGCTTGTTCACCCAGGAAAGAGAGTATCAGTGCATAGGACCCCCATTGGGACATGGGCCTTGGCATGTGCCCAACATTGCTGACCTCTGTCTCTGGTCCTGTCCATCTGCCACAAGTCTAAGGGCTGCTGGATTTTGTGTGGTGGTGGGGATTTGTTTTATGAGATTTCCAATCTGCTGTGAGCCACCTTAAGAAGTTGCTAATCGAAAGGCAGGGTATGATTCTTTGAATAATTTCCCTGACACCTGCAGTTCCTGAAGATATACAATCAGCAGGCATAGCACCACAGTTCATGGATTGGGTCGTTGACAGCATGGGCAAGATAAAAAGGCTGTAAAAAAAAAGAAAGATATTGCAATCAAAGGTGATGTTGATGATGCTAAGAGCAGCAATTGCTGTATTCCCGCATGCGTATGTAATCCACAAGCTGGGTGAGGCTTCAGATATGAAGTATCAGAATGAGATACGATAGTGTGAAGTCACATTTACAATGTTTTATCAGCATTGTCGTTCAGCTCTGAGAACGTTGCTCTGAGATGGCTGGAAAACCCACGTAACTCAGTGGCTCTGGATCTTGCTTGTGTTGCCACAGCAAGAAATTTGACATTTGACACAGACTGGGAAGTCAAGGAATGCAGAGAATTTGGTGACTTGACACAGGATTTATTATACCACTCCTGCTGCTTGAGCTGCCCATGTAATGTAACCTAAGAAGTATTACTTGTATATGGTACAGCTAATTTATAATGTGAAGCTAATTTCTAAGACAACAACAACAGCACTGATGGGAGGCTGCGTAAATTTGTTTTCTCTGCAGCTGTAAAAGATGTAGAAATGGAGAGCAGAAATGGAGTCACTGTCAGGCAACCACCCCCTCCCCCTTTTTACTTTTGGAATCAACTCAGTGTTTATATTCACCATGTTTATAGACCTGGGAGGGAGATGGAAATGGGCCAGACTTTAAGAGAAAAAGAACCCTTTGTCTCCTTGATTAGGAAGCTATATTTGAGTCAAATGCTTAGGCAGAAGTTCCCTGTCATAGAAGTGATTCATCTGCTAAACTTTAATAATGTCTTGCAAATCCTGGGGTCATGACCTGGTGCATGAACTAAAAGGGTTTCCTCCCTCCCCCTTTCTCAGGGGGCCATGAAAATGAGGCAGTGTAGGAAAAGGGTGCAGAAGCCAATTGGACTCGCTGCAGAGCTACAGGAGCATAGAGATTTCTTGTGTTTCCTAAAAGATCTCTATCAGAAACGATTGCAGAGAAATAGTTGATGCTGCTTTACACTGAGTTAAATTGTTGGCCATCCTAGCTCAGTGCTGCCTGCGCAGAGTGCCGGAGGTTTTCCATGGTCTCGGGCAGAGACTTTATATTTCCAGATTTCTTGTCCGAGATCCCCCATGCTGCAAATGCCAGGGATTGAACGTGGGACTGTCTCTGTAAACAAAGTGGCTGTGACTTAGAGCTGAGACAGAGCTGTATTGTGCATTGAAATAATCCACAGTGCTCATACACATACTTGCAATGGAGGCAGGTCCATTAGGACCAATGGGGCACTGCCCCACCAACCTCACTCTGCCCTCAGCCAGTTCCTACCTGCTTGTATTTTTACTTAAATCCAGTCGAAGGGATGGTGCTGCCTGTCAGCTTCCTCCTCCTTGCTCTCTGTACAGTATTGCCTTTGTGTAACCCAGGACTGCTCCAGACGACTTTTTTTCTTATTGTGCATTCATTATTATTTGTGTTTATGATGGTATTGGGGCAGCTAATGATGATTCCGCTTTCAAAACTGTTTGCACCTGCAAAAGTTTTGGGGTGGTCAGACTGCGTTGTTTCCAGTTGGCACACATGGACGCTTTTTGCTGAAATCCTGTAACTTTTCATACCACAAGTATTCAGGGGGTGTGTGTAGGTCTTGCTTTGATTGCACAATAGTGCATCTCCAGCATAGCTGTCAACTTACAGATTTGAAAGTAAGGAACCAGCAGCCTCGGAAATAAGGGATCAGCAGCCAAAATAAGGGATTTTCAGAGCACATGTATGTTCGACTTCTGAGCCCCTCCGAGCCAAAGGCAGAAAGCCCAGCCAGCAGCCAAATGAAGCCTCAAGCGGTGGATCCCACAGCGCAGCAACCCGGCAAAGGGGATGCAGCAAGGAAAACCTCCATCACCTCTCCGCTGGGAAGCGCTGAGCAAAGGTGAGTCCCCAGGCAACGCGGCCGATTTGATCGGCACAAGGCATGCAAGCTCCACCCCCCAGTCGTTCTTAGACTCCTTATTGGGTGAGCAACGCAGCCAAGCAACACATTTGGAGCCTCCCTCCTCCCTGGCCAGCAGGGAGGGAGGGAGAGGAGCTGCTTCCTTTGAAACCTGGGAAATTTAAGGGACATCATCAGTAAGGGACAGCAGCGGGACACGGCGCTGGGGTAAGGGACTTTCCCGCCAAATAAGGGACGGTTGACAGCTATGATTTCCAGACAGCAATAATGTGGGGAAGCATCACAGAACAATGAATGAAGCTGAATAATGTGTGGGTATCCAGTCGAACAGATGTGGATTTAGGGCAGGATGTAGAGACAGGACTGCAAAATGGTGCCTGCATGCCCCCACCAGTTGGAAGGATGCCTACATCAGCCATTGCTGTGCTTTCTCTTAATGAGAAGCCGTTTGCATCTCTCCTCTGCTCAATTTGGGCATGTTTAAGTGTTTGATCCAGGAGAGCCCAAGCCACACAAAAGAGGAATGGAGCAGGAAGAGTAAACAATCTCTCATGCATTGTGGATTTTTGAGGGGATCTATAATGAGACTTTTCATGGGCCGCACAGGAGATCCTGGTGTGTACATTGGTACCCACAACCGCTGCGCTGACAACCCCTGTAGCATATATACTGGCCCTCAGTTTCCTTCAGATTTTCTTCAAAGATTGTGTGCTTAAATTTCTCATAATTCATTGCCCTTCCATAAATTCTCTTCAGATTTACTTGACAGCTCTGAGTGTAAGGTTCAGAGAAACTGCAGAAAACTTGCCCTGGCCACCTAAGAGCTGCTCATCTGTTTAAAGGCCCCTGGGAACTCTGTACGTCCCGGCTTGGCCTGCATTTCTCTCTTAACTAGGGAATGTGTCAAATGCTTCGCCCTTCTGATTCCAAGTTCTTTAGTAAGTTATGGAGATGTGGTGTTTCAGATTCCCTCCCAGTCTCAGAAGGGTTGCACTTTGCTGCCAAGAGAAAAACAACACAAATCATTCCTATGATCCTCAATCTGTTTGGCTGTCTTGCAGAAAAATAAGAATAAAAAATAAATAAATCCAGCTTTAGGGTGGAGCATGAAGACACAATAGTAAATATTGCATTAAATAAAGCAAAGCAAAAAACTCTCTTAGATGCAGTACATCTTGGGAGGGAGAGAGGGAGGCAGCTTCCTCTGGCCTTATCTATGGCAGATGTGCCGAGTGATTCTCAGAAATGGGGGAGCCTGGGGAGCTGACCCAGTGCTGCAAGGGTGTCTTCTCCTGGCTCCCAACAAGATGTGAGTGCATCTTGCCTAAAATTCATCATGCTGGATGATGTCATGACATGATGAGACACGAGACCATAAATTTAAGAAGAAAAAGTCCCCATTGTGGGTCAGATGCTGGCAGTAAATCCGGATAACAGTTCATTCCAAGCTTGCTTCCCCCCCTCCACTTTTTTCTAAGTTAAAGAAGAGCTGGTGAAAAGCAGATGGTTTTCATCTGTTCCTTTTGCATATGAGATGACACATCCCATCAGCTATCACTGATTGCTTCATTCAAACAGTCTCTCTCTGTGCGCCCTCTGTGCCCTCCCTTACTCTTCTTGTTCTCTGTTGTCAAGTCAGGAGTGCTACTTTGTGCTTTGTGTTCTGGCCATAACATCAGGGTCTTCAGATGCTAGGACCACACAGAGCAAAGGACTACCTTTGTGTTTTTAGTGATGCAGTTAACTTGGTTGGCAGCTCAGCCCATTTCTCTGATCCAATCAGAAATGAATGCATGAGGGAATATAGGGAAGATCTAACACGCAAGTTGCATTTAGCAACTTCCTTTGTTACATGACTTCTTTGTGCATCCCTCCTTGATCTCAGTGGGACTTGTTTCTGAGTAAACAAGAGTGCACTGTATGGGTACAGAAGAATCCAAATAAAGTTAGATATGTGCTGCTATAAGCCTTTTAAAAACCAATTATCTGTTTTCTTACAGAATATTCCTACAATAACCTACTTTACTACTGCTATGGATGATGACATGGCATGGACGTTAGTAAGGTAAAAGTAAAGGGACCCCTGACCATTAAGTCCAGTTGTGGCCAACTCTGGGGTTGCGGCGCTCATCTCATTTTATTATTGGCCAAGGGAGCCAGCGTACAGCTTACGGGTCATGTGGCCAGCATGCAGCGAACCAGAGCAGCGCACGGAAATGCCGTTTACCTTCCTGCCATAGCGGTACCTATTTATCTATTTGCACTTTGACGCACTTTTGAACTGCTAGGTTGGCAGGAGCAGGGACCGAGCAACGGCAGCTCACCCCATCATAGGGATTCAAACTGCTGACCTTCTGATCAGCAAGTCCTAGGCTCTGTGGTTTAACCCACAGCGCCACCCCTGTCCCTATGGACATTAGTACTATGTTAGTAAGCATATGGTGATGGCAGGATCTCTTAATAAACAGCTCCACGCTCAGCAAGAGGTCCTTCTCTGTGTGCCTTCTTCAAGGAAGATGTGGAGGGTGGCAACTTCTCAGTGGTGGCCCTCCATTTGCGGAACAAAGAGATATGCCTGGCACCATCACTGTTTGCTATTAGGCACTAGACTAAAACATTTCTTTTTGCCCTGGCCTTAGATTCTTAATTGGAAGGGTTGTTATGTTTTCTGGTCTTTTAGTACTCATCTTTGGGTGGGTTGGGGGGGAGGATCTGTCTTGTTATAAATAATATTGGATGAGCATGTTTAGTTATTGTGTTTTATGATTCTGATATATGGAGTTTTTATGTTGTATGTTGCTTTGGGACACTGTGAAAAGCAGTGAATAAATGTAATGAATGAAAAGCTTCAGGACTGAGTGCTCCCACATATCTACTACGCCTTCCTTCCCTCCTTAATACACTAACACACTTGCTTTGGGGGATCAGGTTGCTAGCCTGTTAAAGCATCTACATATTCCACTTCTTAAGTACTAAAGCAGGATGCTTTGCAATGGTGGTAAATGATATTCCCCCTAACTATAACAGTAGGATTCTTACAGTAGAGAATTCTCAAGCAGATGTCTCCTTGTAGGAAACAGTGGTGAACATTGTTTTCAGGACAAGCCGGCTTTTCTGGTTTTGTCTTGAGTTCTTCCTCCCTCCTGATATAGGCATAATTTGCAAGATTAATGCACCTATTCTATCTCTCTGCCTCCCTTTTCTTTCAGCTGTCTTGACTGCTGACCAGATGCTTTAAACAGACTCATCCCATTAGCAGAGCTGGCCAGTTAGTGAATGGAGGGACTCAAGTTGGAAACAGCATCATTCTGGAATGGAGATATTTTGGCCTCGGGGTTTTCTGTCTGCGCTTTCTTCCCCCATCCCTGAGCACTCCAAAAAAAGGGCTGTGCAGAGCTGAACTTTTCCAAGCGGCTGGTGTATTTTGGAACGCAAGCAAATTTTCAATGGAAGTCAGCCTCTTTACAGTACATGGCAGTCCTACCTGGAGCACTCAGCAGTTGGCTGTAGAATCATATCCTATATTAGGAACGCAGCAGTCTGGGGCCGTTTAGTCCTTGGCATCTCCACTTATCTTAGGTAACTGGGAAATATTCCATCTGAGACCCCAGGGAGCTGCTGCCAGCAGCCGGCCAAAGCAGACGATTGACTGGCTAAACTGCTGTTCCAAATGGCTGGCGTACCTTGGAAGGAATGGGATATTTAAATACAGGCCTATCCCATGAATTTAGGCATACCTGGCAGCCCTACTTAGAACACTTAACTGTTGGTCAGAAGATCATACCAGTGTACCTTATACCAGTTCATAGAGGACCTGTAAATTTGTGGTAGAACATGTGCTTTACAAGCAGAAGATCCCAGGTGACTCTTGTTGCTTCAAGCCATGGCACACCATATCAAATGAGATTGAACAATGTCTCACCTGATACAGGATAAGGCCTGTTCTTATGTGTCTTCATAACTGAGAGATAATGCCCTGTGTGATTGACTCAGAGGATAAGGCTCTGGCTCTATCCTTGGGGGAAGAACTGCCAGGACCTTCTTCAGATGTGGAAGACACAGTCTTACTTCCATTTCAGAGGAGGTTTCTCCCACTGTACCCTTGTCTCCCCAACCTAGCAGAAGCCAAAGACTGCAGAATAAGGCAAGGGCCCTTTAACAGTAAGCCAGCTTGTCTGGGGAGGTGGGGCTTCCTGAGCAACAGTCCTGCCAACATATGTAAGGTTTCAATTGGAGCTAGGCACTTGGAGCGACAACAGCTCATAAACCTATAATAGAAGGACCCCAGGAGCTCACCGAGGACCAGCAGTGCCTTCAACACTGGATCAGCTTCCCTGTGAGAGATCTGAGCTGATAGAGCAGGACAATATAGATATGGTTTGAATAGCTCTATATTTGACCCTGCAGTGGGTTTCCAGATATAGGTTGTAGCCCTAGGAGTGGCATTTAGCTCTCAGAAATAAGCTTGCACGGACAGCTCTTCTTCAGACTAAAGGGTATGCAACTCTAAAGGTACCTTGGTGAGCAGATTCATCACTTGATGGCTGCAGCCATCAAGTATGTATGAATGAGTCAAAGCACAATATGCTATTAATGAATGAATGAATGAATGAATGAATGACCTTTCCTTCAAGAAGCTGAAGGTAGCTCTCCCTCCATTTCACCCCTCCAACAATCCTGGGAGGCAGGTTGTTGTTAAGAGCTGATGCCTGGCTCAAAGTCACCGGGATTCGAACCCGACTCTCCCTACCCCTAGTCTGAGTCACTATCACTATACTAGCACAAATGAAACAATCATACCATTTCACATACAGTATTTATCAACAGAGACATTCATTCAGCTGCCTGCCATCAAGACTTTAGCAAGCTGGTAATGCGTATGATTGTGCAAAGCAAACCTCTGCTATGTCAATACCTGGAAAGAGGAGCTCAGTGACCCTTCATATATTGCTGGACTGTAACTTCCATCCCTGACCATTGGCCATGCTGGCTGGGGACGGATGGAAGCTAGAGTCCAATAACATCTGGAGGTTCACAGTCTCTCTACCTCTGGTCTATAATCTGTGCTAAATCTTCTTCATTTTCACAGCTTTGTGATGGAACTGCAGATGCAAATCAGTTTGCAAGCTTGATAACCATACAGTGGTACCAGTTCCTGTACCAGCCCCATTCTATGGGGTCTTTGCATTCCCATTGGTCCCTGTTATTTCAGTAAAATGTCTGTCCGCTCTGAACACTTCTCTATATCTATGTCCATGAGATATCTTACAGTTATCAATTTTATTGTGACTCAGAAAAAAGCAATTCTCTCCCCACCCCCTATACTGCTAGGCCAGTCTGGATTTGAGATGGTGTATCTGTTGCTTCATTTTACCCCCGTTTTTGAAGCAGCACATTTTCCCAGGTGATTTTAAGGTATCAAGTTGCATCATTTCCTGCAGCATTTCAGCACCGTGACCATTTCCCCCCCTAAGGGAGCTTTGTTTTGCATGTGGAGTGAACATTTTAGAGATGTGCCAGAATTCGGAACTAGAACAAACACAAAGAAACAAAGCAAAGATTAGGTGCAGCTTAATGCAGTTCCTGAAAAAGCCCACCGACAGCATCTGTGCAGCTGGAATATAGATGCACAGTCAGAGTAACATATATCACAGTGGTGCATGTCCGAAATGCAGCTTGTTGACAACCAGGAGGGAATATGATCAGTTACACACACATCTGGTGAATGATTGAAATTATGGAATGACACTAGTGAATGTTGCCAAGTACCATTTAGAAGATTGTTTTAAAAGTACTGAGAGACACCAGTGAATGTAGACATATTGAAAAAGTATCAGGGACTGTGAACAGGCTTTGCATTTTGGACTTTCAGTATAATATATATTGCCTGTACAGAAATCTGTACTGAATAATGGCTGATTTTTTTAAAAAAATTGCTCACACCTTCTTGTGCGACTGGGTTCATTAAGCACAACAGTAAATGAACAAGGATATCAAAATACAGTTCTCAGTAGGTTTTCCCCTCTCATGCTCGCAGACATCAGAAATAGTTTCATGAGAGAACAAAAGCAAGGTTCTGTTGCTGGAGTTGATAGGTAAGCAAGAAATCAGTGCATTGTCGCTTGAGTTATATGGATACCTTGTTTGCCTGCACACAATCAAACTGGTGAGCATCTCTGATTTACTCAGCTTCCCTAGTGCTCCTCCTTTCCCTACAGTAGAATAATTTATCTTGCATGGAACATGTATTCTGAAAGAATGTTGTTTTATAGGCAAAACGGACATCAATCACCTTTCACAACATCACTCGGTCGCCTATGCAGCTCTTTACCTCTGATTCATTGTCTTGTCCCAAGAAATAAAACACCTATATTTGCTACATTCAAAAACAGGAAAATGGGAATGCCAAAGACTTTAACAAGAAAGACAGTTCTCCTTGTAGGATTTGGTGATGTCCCAGTTAACATAGCAAAGAGGAATGAATGTTCCTTATTTTAAAAAGTGAGAGAGATAACCCTACTCTACCAGGAACATGGAACAATCAAGTTTGTTTAAAGCCATCAGAACGTGTCATAATGTTTGCTTAACTGAGAGCAGGGATGTTGGGAAAGTGTTGCAGCTGGGGAGAAGTTGAAGGCTACTATACATTGGAATGGAGTTTAAGATTTAATAGCTGTCTCCCCTTGAAAAGAAACCAAGATAACCAAATAGGAGTTAAAGCAACAGTTGTCGGCTGACTCCTGTAAAGGAGCAAGGTTAGCATGATTCTTTCTTCTTCTCATTTCAGTTGCAAGTTCAGCTGTAGGTTAACAGCCCTGAGGATGTGGTTGCAACCATAATGGGTTCAAGAGTTAACTCTTCTCTAAATATAACTTAAATTTCATTTAGAGGAAGATAACACTCTTAACTACAGTGTTTTTAAAAGGCCAATTGAATGATCAAAGAAGATGCCTGATGCCTGAATTACTTTCATACAGGGCAGAATTAGTCGTTTGGTGGTGCACACATGGGTCTAGATATGTTAGTATCTTGACTATAATAGTGTTTAATAAAAGAGGGGGAAACCACCGCCATCCAAAACAGAATGCTTAATCTGACAGTGGATCTGGATGTTTTTATTAAAGAATAACTGCAAGTCAAATATATTCAGGAACATTTACTACCTAAAGCGGGATACATGGAGGGAAAGAAATGGGAAACGGAAACCTGTTGGACCACAAGTCTCATAATCCCTGATCATTGGCCAGGCTGGCTGGACACATCTAGAGGACCACAGGTTTCCCAACTCCTGTCTTAGAGCATTAAAGGGCCATGCTACAACTGCACTATGCGAAGTGCCTCTCGGCTGTAATCAACTGTGTATATGCAAATAAATGACAACACACAATTTTTCTCACAGCTGAAGGGATGAGAACTTTACCTGTGTGTGTGTTCTTGTTGGTTAATCGTTTGAATAATTAAAAGAAACTTGTGCCACCCAGAAGTCTTCAGCTTTCACAACTATGTGATGTCTTAGGGAGGGAGAAGGGGTTTGGGAAGATCCACGAGAGGCACTGCAACTTCTTGGTCTTCCTTAAACTGAGCATACCTGTGAAGTGCAGTCCCTGCTCCAGGACTTGAGCTCCTATGCAGACTGTCTATTCTTGTTTGCTTTCAAGGGGAAAAAAGGAATTCATTCAATTCTCAGCATTTCTTGCACAGACAGCAGGGACATGCTAGCTCTGTAATGTAATATGTACACACTTTAGAATGACTGGCATGCGGATGTATTTGTTATCACCATTACACAACATAACAGTTTTGTATATGTATGAGACACACACACAGGGTTCAGTGGCCCCATCCCTGAATGGCTTTCTTGCAACAGACCCCAGGCATCTCATTCCCTTGACAGCATTAAAATCTCCACTCCATAAAGACTGTTTCAGAGACCAAATTGCCCCTAATTTACATGCTTCTCTTCACTTTGAAACATAAGACTCCTGATGATAACATCACAAGTGACAGAAGAGGGTATCTGTTATTAATTACAGGGTGGCATGATGGACACGTCAAGCCGCAGAGGCCAGCGCAATCTTTTCCTGAGTTGCTTGCCTACCATTTCCAGTGGAGGCTGGACACAATGCTTTGCATTTAACCATTTCACTAAGGGGAAATCCCTTTAAATAGTGCCACCAATTAAGATCGGGAAGGGCAGAGTGGCTCAAAGGAAGTCGATGAGCTCAGCTGTGACAGATTTATATTCTCATGAGCAAGAACTAGTTATGTTTTCAGGGAGAAGGAAGGGATATCCTCAGCTCAGCCACTCTCAAGGAATAGAGTGTATATTCAAGGTCACCAAATACAGTATTGTTATCCCTGTTTATGCATATTCCAGTTGGCTAAAGTGGTCACTTTTCTTAAACTTGTGGGCATTAGCATCTGAAAATGTGGACGCAAACGCGGTAGTTATTCAAGATCAATTAATTTGGAATAAAAGGATGCAATGTTGAGTGTGTGGCATGTATATGTGGCCCATAATCTCTATTAGAAATTATATCCAGGCAGTGAAATATGGTCCCAGCACTTGTAGGGAGGACATTTGCAAGGAAATTGTTTTTAGGAAAGTTGAAGGGGGTGGCAGTCTGGGGACAGGGACAGAACCCAAGGAGGCAATGAACACTGTCTTCTTCAGGGCTCAAAATACATTTTCCAGGATTTACACCATGTAAGGTAAACAGTTGTTTACTTTTAAACAAGCCTGACTAGGATGTTTGTGTGTGTGCATGCATCTGCTATTCAAATATATTTTCTTCATAGCTTACATTCCCAGACATTTAAATGACTTAACTTCTAAGCAGAGGTGACAACTCTATTTTGCGTCCCATGGTGTAGGCAGCTTACCTGTGACCTTTCAACAGCAATACCTGGGGCTGTTGATTTGACCTGGACAAACTTCTGCTACCTTTAGAAGCCAAGCATAATAGAAGTTGAGCTGGGATGAAAAGTGCTTGAGTAAGAAGCTTGGTAAGACAGCAGATGAGGAGCGGAGGATTTAGCTGCCCTTACCTGTACATTCATCTTCTTGTAAAAAACATACCTCCCATTTCTATGCATTGTAGAGCAACTGCCAGGGACTGGCTGGATGATGAGAAGTGGGGGGCAGCACAAGTTTGGGAACCCCCAGGGAAGTACCAGAGGAGGAAGGACATTGAGGACAGGTCAGAGGGTGAAGAGAGGGGGAGAAGAATGGTTGGGTGCTGAAGAGGCAACAGACTTTAGAGAGCAAAAAGAGAGAGGTGCAGAAAGCAGTTCAGACTCAGCAAATGAAGCAGAGGTTGCAGAAGCATCCATAGAGCTTGCATTTCCTACTATAGTAAGCTCCCCACCCCAGTTGTCTCTAAGGACACGGAAGAAGAAGAAGAAGAAGAAGAAGAAGAAGAAGAAGAAGAAGAAGAAGAAGAAGAAGAGGAGTTTGGATTTGATATTCCGCTTTATCACTACCCGAAGGAGTCTCAAAGCGGCTAACATTCTCCTTTCCCTTCCTCCCCCACAACAAACACTTTGTAAGGTGAGTGGGGCTGAGAGACTTCAAAGAAGTGTGACTAGCCCAAGGTCACCCAGCAGCTTCATGTGGAGGAGCAGAGACACGAACCCGGTTCACCAGATTACAAGTCTACCGCTCTTAACCATTACACCACATGGAGAGCTATGTGTGTAGCAGAACAAAGAGCACAGGTTCCTCCCCTCCTTCAACATAGTTTAAGGGTGTTTGGGAAATCCAGCTGAGGAGGTGGGTACTGTCAGTCCTGGCAACTGTTTCATAGGGACCAGTCCTGTTCTGAGGCATTGCTGCCTTGTATGCTGTTTCCTTGAATAAAGAGTTAACTTTTCTGCTTGTTTCTGCGTCTTCAGGGCCAACCTGCATCGGAACCAGCCCTGACAGCAACCTGTGTACAAGTAATCCATAATTGCTCAGGGAATTCTTTATTAGGCTCCTTCTAGATAGTTGCTATTTTGGAGTGGGAATCACATACAGGCAAATCCAGGGTATGCAATTAAAGCCCATCTCGAGCTCTCGTACAACAAACCTGGTTCCCTCAAGGACTGGACTTTTTGTGATAAAGAAAGTGAAGTGGAAATGTAGTGGAAATGTAGTAGCATCATCTAACCTCCCCACAAACAAATGAGAATGGATACTCATTAAAACGCCAATGTTGTCTAACTTATCTGCAAACAAATCAATGTTCAGTAAGCACGTCATCTGGAAGTGCATACGAACTACCCACCATGCACTTAGCTTTAAAGTTCTTTCATTGCTTTTCTATATGCAATAGAGGTTTATTGCATAACTGCCTTCTCCCTAATTTTAGTGTCTTTGCCTGACTCTGCATTATGCACTTGGCTTAATGCAGGTAAAATAAACAGGTGGCAGAAAAACAGTCTTATCCACAGAACACACCAGGCTTCAAAAGGAAATAACACTGAAATCCTGCAGGTCATGCGGCTGCTATTCCTTTAGTACACATGTTCTGGATCAAATCCCCTGCCAAGATGGCAGGGACAAAGCATTCTGTCAAGAAACGGTAGGTTATATATCTGAGGTAGCGCCTCTGCAAGAAATTCTTTAGTGACTGGTGCAAGAACTCAGCCAGTAGGCCCATTGAAGCCAGTGGGGTTCACTGTATTAGCTTCAACCCCATGGTGAAGCAGTGTGGGGGGTGAAACATTACAGAGGACGATCTGGTAAATTATCAGCTCTGTTCAAGAAAGTCTTTGGACATGAAGAGGAAAGAGGGGGATGATTTATATGTCCCTAGTTCATCTCTGACACAAGCTTCAATAGCCTGAACTGCTTTCTGAATTTATAGCCCTGTCATCACAAACTTAATGGTGTTGCAGGACATGTGGCCGAACATGGCTGTCGGTTTGTAAGCCTGAACCAATTGGGTCCTTGGTCAGTTAATGTGGCATCTAGCCCAAAGGTATTTTGACCGATACCAGAGTAAGCTTGAAAATCACATTGGTATAGAAAGCTCAAGTCCAACATCAACATTCTCCCATTAATTTTCACTATTTTTGGACTCAGACAGACAATTTAGGGGGGGGGGAATAGATACCCCTGTGTTTCATAAAAGTCCAGGCAAAAGCCTCTGCTCTGTCCCTGGTTAAATAATTTCAAATTTCAAAAGAAATGATTTTATTTTTGAATATGCTCAAGAAATCAAACTACTCAGCTAATTTGTTTACTTTAGCAGGAAGCAGATAAAAAGTGCTGGAGATATTATTATAAACCATCAAGAACTCAAGGCTCTGCAAAGGTTATGCTTCCTTTGCTATCATAATTTACAACCTCCTAGAAAATCTTTGTTCCTTGGAATGATCTGTAGGAATTTCCATGATTCCTACTCCCCTGAAGTAATGTGAGACTGTCTGTAAGGAGAAAAGGAGATTAAAGACTCCTAAATCCCCTCCATATATTATGGAGCATAATTTGTCTAATCTCCAAGCAATCACCACTCATTTCTTCGGGGCTGAGTTTGTACAGACAATAGCTTATTTCCACCATTAGTGGGGTTGAGCTATGGAGTAAAAGTTTAAAGGAGGAAGAGATCACTTGAAAGCAGAAAGGTTGTTAAGTGACGGACAGATCCAATTCCTGGAACACAGCCCAGGCAAAAGTGGGTACAGCATGGGCTTTCTTCCCACTGAAATGCCTCCTTGGTGCAGTTACCGGTACATAAATGTTAGGAACAGGAAAAAGAAAACAAAAGAGAAAGAAAAACTCAGTCTCTAAATTGCTGTTTTGAGATACTTTATTAACCCTTCTTCCCAAATTGTACAAAGTGCTTAAAATTTGAGCAGGTTTAAAGGAAATGTGATTTTGTCAGTGTTTCATGACACAGATGTTGTATTTGAAAAGATGTGCAAAGCTACAATATTTGCCTTTGAATTTGCCACAATGCACCACATTAATGGCTTAAAGGGAAGAACAGAACCACCAAACCTGAAAGCATTCACAGTAAACAGTAATAATATCCAGGGCTATATAAAAATGATGACCTTACAGAAATGGCCTATAGAGCTGATAACTGCAAAACATACAGAAGTGCTTTTAGACAAGATGAGAGCATCTAGAGAAGAATAATACCAAAATTTCTGTCCTCATCCTTGGTCTTCGTCTTCCCTGGTGTTGCCTTTTGGTCTTTACCTATTAGGCAGCAAAGCCCACTGGAATTCTCTGAGGCAAGGGAGAGGCCATGAGCAGCTGGGACTCAGCCCTTGATGGATAACCAAGTCTTAAACAATAGACATTGAAAACAAGGCTGAAATGTATTTCTTAAAATGCCAGCAGCCACAAACATCTGCTGCATGACAGCATTAAGGGCCTGAAAGTGTGAAGTATTAACATCATTAAATGCATATTGGATAATTAAAGATAGGGTTTTATTGAACTTTCTCATGATCATACTACCACCGAGAGAAAACTCCATTTTGTGCCAAATTTTGGGTGTTCGTTTTAAAAAAGATGTTCCCAGGCCGGCTGGATAAACTACAGTTTTATTATTCTTTACACCTTTATCTCAGGGCAGTATGCATGACTTGCTCTACATGGTATCTTAACAACAACCCTGGGACTGGATCCAGATGAACATCGTAACCGAGTGGAGATTTGAACCCTGGGATCTCCAGTCCTAGTCAAGCACTCTTCAGCTCAGCAGGTTGGATGACTTGGGCTCCAAGGGCTGCGTCCACAACCTAATTTCAAGCAAGTGGCAAGGAGGAGGGAAAGGGATGGCGAAAGGAGTGGAAGAAGGAGAAAGGGGGCGTCTCACCCACTTGTTGCCCCACCCACATTTGACTCTGGTCCTGCCCACCCCGGCCCCAGCTCTACATGCCACTGACATGCACACCCAAAATAATACCACCCCCATGCTGGCACTCAATTATTTAAAGTGCATCTATTTATCTATGCTGCATCTGTTCCCATCCTAACTAAGTACTTTTTCCTTGGAAAAAAGTAGGTACATTTTTAACTTCACAGCCAGAAGACAGAAGAGAAGAAGAAGAAGAGTTTGGATTTGATATCCCGCTTTATCACTACCTGAAGGAGTCTCAAAGCGGCTAAGAATCTCCTTTCCCTTCCTTCCCCAAAACAAACGCTCTGTGAGGTGAGTGAGGCTGAGAGACTTCAGAGAAGTGTGACTAGCCCAAGGTCACCCAGCAGCTGCATGTGGAGGAGCAGGGAATCGAACCTGGTTCACCAGATTACAAATCGTCTGCTCTTAACCACTACACCACACTGGCTTTCAAGCAGCTATGTAGAATTTTCAACCTGTACAGGTCCTGAAACTGCCTTTAGCAGTCATGAGGTCAGGTGGGGGCAGCGGCGGGGCCAGCTGCCCACGGGATGGGGCGAACAGGGGCAGGACACTCCGCGGGGCCTCCAAGGAGTCTGCCTGCCTCCTCCCATTCAGCCGCCCTACAGCTGAGGGGAAGGCAACGGGCGGACTGTTTGGGGCAGTGCGGAGTCTGTGGGCACCAAGCCACTGCGTCACTCCCAGGAGAGACACGTGGCTCGGGCGTGCTGCAGGCCCCGCAGTGAGTGCCGCCTGGCATTTTGTCACCCCCCTCAGTGGTGACACCCAGGACGGACCGCACCTACTGCACCCCCTTCCTCCGCCCCTGGGTGGGGGCCCCAAGTTGGACTAAATGCAGCTCTTGTGAACTGTGGGAGATCATGCTGTGATGCATCATCCATCTCCCCAGATAAGTCCAGCAGAATTCAGCCCTTAACCCTAGCCTGCTTGCTGAAAGGAGGTTTCTTTGCTCTTCCACTTTTGGTCACCTTGATGGATGACCCTGTATTGAGATGGATGACCTTGTTGAATGTCTGGTGCTTACTGAAGATTAAAAAAATATTCAGCAGACTTTTAATTGAATTGTGCTTTTTATAGTTTTAACTCATTTTTAGTTTTGTTCTATTGAGTCTCCTGTACGCTGCTTGGAGATGACAGCAATAAAATGATATGCAAATTGTTGAAATAATAAATATGCATATTCTGCCCTAAGATATACCTGGCTGAATCCTATCACTCTATTTTGGCTGCCTTGCACCAGTCTAGCCTAGTACAGCAGAGCTTGCTGTTCACAAGCAAATAATACAGCATAGCACCGGGTGAAGGAATCTTTTTTGGTCTCACTGTGCCTACAGACTCATTGGTATCTATTAGATCTGAAAATGAAAGGAATAAAGGTAAACTGTTTAACTTGTAAGATGATTAGACAGCATACAAATAGCTTGGCGGGTGTGTATTCTTCATTCCCTTAACATCAGCACATGTCTTAAACAACACCGTGGAAACCAGTAGTGATTGCTGTCTGTCCCCATGGAAACTATGTCTCATGATGTCACTTTTTCCATTAAGGCAAAGAAACCAGTGGAAAGTTGATGCAGTGGTCAGCATCTGCAATGAGCTGAAGCCTTTAAGCCTAAGACTCCTGGTGTCAGAAGTAAATTAAAACTGAGTAAAGAATGAGGATAAGATTGCAGCCTTCGCAGCCTGGGATCACACCCTGAATCAATGGGGGCTCTCAAACCCTCTGGGACAGCTTTTGGCAACTCCTAAATCTGACAGATAGCTCCATGGTAAGCAAATAAAAGGCAAGGATCTATAAGGAAATAATTGCACTGAACCCAGAGTCAAATTAGAACACAGAATTGTTGGCTGTGTCAATAACAGAGGAGCAAAGCCTGAGAAAAGCTATAAAAAAGCAAACAGAATGAACTCTGACCCTGCTAAGAAAATATAACAAAAAATGACAGGTCTAAATTGGACTTCCCCAGTTGGACAGACTTCTGTATGGAAACCCAACTGGGTCAACCCCATTTTGTTGCACCCTCCCAATACCCTCCTCTACATTATATGGCAAAGGAATGCAAACCCTGAAAGTTTATGCTGAAAGGCAGGATAAACACATTTAAAATGCACCTACAAATAGAACTAAAAATGTTTTAATTTGCTTTCAGGACCACTGCTCTAAAGAGTAGCTCTTTTGAGTTCCAGCTTAGTGAAATACGAATTTACGCCAGGGCTGAGGAATCAGTGGGCCTCCAGATTAGTTAGACTAACTTCCATCAGCTTTGACTAGCTGGATTAATGGTCATAGATAGGAATTGTAGTCCAGTATCTGGAGTTCCACTGGTTCCCAATCCCTGAGTTAAATCCATGTGACTTAAGCAGGTGCTTAAAAGTACAAAATTTTATGAAGTACTTCACAGAGCTTAGCTGAAACAGTTTCTGAAGCAATACTGTCAGGGGAACTTCTAAAGACATAGCAGTTTTCTAAGGTCTTTTCCCAGAGACTTCTCACTGGTGGTGTTGGGAAAATTTACTATATATGCCTTGTGTCTTATTCAGTGGGCTGCGTCCAAGTAAATGTATGGCTTTTAATCAGAGTTGCTAGTTTTGGTTTGCTTTATTTCAAGACGTCTATGTCTGGATGCAGATGAGCGTAACCATAAAGTAAACCTAAGGCCGATGAGTCCTGCTGTACAGTTAAACCACAGTGAGAGGGAGAGAGAAAAATGAACATTGTGAGAAGCCCTTGCTTGAATGGCTTGTCAGACACCGAATCTTTGGAGGAGGCTTAGTTTCCGAATGCTTCACTGGAGTCTTGTGGCCGCCTTCAGGATTGCTTAATATGTGAGGAAATGTCCTCTGCAAGTATCCCTGCCGAGGAGGAACTGGGATTATCAGAAGAAGCTGTGTAACTGACACCGGGTACGACAACTGCAAAACTGTTCTCATTAGGATTGTTTGTTGACTGCAGTGAACTGTGTGTCACGCTGAAAGGGGATACTGCTGGGACCTAAGCCTTCTCCTTCTGACTCTATCCTCCTATACAGAACTCCAGAGAGGAGGGGGAGGCATGGGACATATTTTACTTACACAAATGGAGGACCAAAAACAGGCAAGGATTAAAGGAACATCCCTAGCCATCCACCATGTCCTCTGAATCCTCAGTGTCTTGTTTTTCAGAAGTACGTCCCATTGAGTTACCAGTAAGTGCATATAGGATTTCACGTAACCCATTAATTCATTAACCAAATGTAAATGAAGCTGCATATTACGAAGACCTCAAGGCAGGTGCTTTTCTTGAGATACTGAAGGAAGTGTGAAATGACTTATAACTGAATAAACACAAGTTACCCTTCCTCATTGGAAAGCTATCATTGATATTATATTTTCCATTCCCTGTTACCGTGACTTAAAATAGCCTGGATATCTGCAGCTAAGGATGACCGCCCTATCAAGTCAATTTTCCTTTCAGTTCCCATTGCTTTTCTTTTTGGAGGTTCAGTTAACACGCTCAGCAATGGAGAATTTTAAATGCACATGCACGGAAAGGCTATTAAAATATGCAAATAAAAAATGGAGGAAGATGGGTTAGGAGGCTTCCATGGTTCTTGTGTGTATGCGGTCCAGCTCTTCACAGCCAGCACACTGGCTGCAGTGAAGCAAATATATCTCAGAGACTGGGAAATGGGAAAGCCCAGTGCTGCCGAACCTTTGTGTTAAAAAAATATATGTCATGGGCACATCTTCAAGAGTGCTTGCCTTAGGTTATCAGATTATGTCATTCATGTCCCATGTTCCCAACAGGTTTACTCAGGTTGGAATTCTTAAAGCACAGAGCAGGACCTTTCTAATAGTACCCCCCACTATCTGGGGGGGGGAACTATTGGGAAATTTGGCTGACCACCACCTTATTAATTTCATCCAGTATCAACAACAACAACAACTAAGGCATTTTAAAAACACTGCTGCTAATTAGATGGAAGTAGATTTAGTGGAAACACCACTGTTGGTGACTTTTCTGTTATCAGTCTTGTTTTAAAGCTGAATTGTTTTAGTAGTGTGCTGCTTTGACCATTTTAACTCAAAAGTGTTACACATATAAATAGATACAAATCTAAATGAATGTAGGACAGCTTCTTATGCCCACATGTAGGGCACCCAGTACAAGGGGAGAGAGGCAATAATGTTCACCACATACCATTTCAGAGCTGCCCCTGCCAATCCATTCGGCTTTGAGGTCTTCAGAGTCCATTTTTCCAGTACATCTCTATGCATTCTTCACAGCATGCAGTTAGTTCCGCTTGGCTAGAAGCAGTGCAGATGTTTTAGTCTGGGCTGGTTTGTCCATTAAATAGCACTTTTCAGCCAGACAGTTATTGGTTTAATAACAATAATAGCAATAATTTTACGTAATCACCTGAGTACACCTCTCACTCTGCTCCTCTGAGTGAGTGTCATCCTAAACCAAACCACCCTCTTTTGAAATCCCAAACCAGTCAGAAGTTAATGCGTTTGGGCCTTGGCACAGGAAATTAACCCAACCAAACACACGTCAGAACAATTGGCTCCTGTCCTCTGCTGGGTTTCCAAATTACTACTTTGCACTGCTCCATGTTCATTATCTCCCAAGAGAACGCTTTCTATAGTTAGACACTTATTTGGTTTAAAAGACAGTGGCGTTTAAGAAGCAAAAATGGGCATGTGGTCACGGTGCAGGGCTAGTGTAAACAATGTATGCAAGATTCAGTGTGGTCCTTGTTACGGAAAATGCATCTTTGAAGGTTCTTTCTGCACCAGTCAGTTTTCAAGCGAATTGTATTAGGAAATATTGCAGGCGTTTCGTAAATGCCCCATAATTCAGACTTTATAGACTACAGCTCAGAATCTAATTAAGTGTTCTTTATTACCAAATATATTATTTACCGAAAGGACTTAATTCTTGATGTCGATTTGGAAATGGTCGTTAGCTTTCTATAAATGCATTTGAACAATGGTCAAATAAGTGGTCCTTATTTGTAGTGTCTTGGTAATACTGTTATGTACTGAAGTTCTCACCCTGGGCCAGCAGGGGGATACTGTAGATAGTTTTCACTCCGGTCCACATATGCAAATAAGGGATTGAAAGTGACGTTCAATGATTGGATAGTTACAGAAAATGGTTACTGTTGCGTTCTAGTGGGCTGGCTGAACCCTTCAGTTCAGTTCTGTTCTGGCCTGTGAATAAGCAAGAGCTGTTTGAAGAATTGCTGTGTCATCTGATATGTTCACCCACAACTTAACAAATACTACTACTACTACTACTACTACTACTACTACTAAGAATACCCCACCCATCTGGCTAGATTGCCAAAGTCACTCTGGGCAGCTTCCAACACATATAAAAACATAATAGAACATCAAACTTTAGCAACTTCCCAATACAGGGCTGCCTTCAGATGTCTTCTAAAAAAGTTGTAAGATAAATTCCAGGGTAATTTCCTTTACTGTAATTGTTTACTGAAATTGTAATAATACAGTAATGCTTTTAAAAAAATTATTTTTATCATTTTCTACAAGAAGACCCAAAGTAAGGGGGTTAGTATCACAGTAGAAAAAGCAAACTCCACATGTAATTGGGATAGTGCTATTATTTAAGTGAGTTTAAAATGCAAAACTGTGCTTATACAGTTATTTCTTTTCTTTTAAAATCAGAATTGGCAAACCGTTTCCCGCCTGTTCTTTTGTTCTAACATACCAGACATGTAGAAGCAGTTGTATGGTATGGCAGTGCGGAGTAGGAAAAGATAAATGTTGGTTGTTTGAAGCACACCTGAAGCAGATTCACACTTGGCCACCTAGAGGAGGGGAGAGTAAGACCATCGCGAACACTTCAACACCCTTAACAAAACTACTGCTACCGGGATCCTTGGAGCAAGTTATGACTGTTAAAGTGAGATCGTCTTGCTTTAAATAAAAGGCGCAAATGTGGGTTTAGAAAGGCCTACTCTGTTACACAATTTGTATACCCCTTTACCTGACATATACCAAAAGGAGAGAAGGGACGTGAGAACAGATTTTCACCCTGGGCATTTGTCGAAGCTGGGGGTGGGGGGAAGGGTGAAATTTCCCACACCAAGCCTGTTGCAGGTTCCCAACAGTGTAGTAATATAGTACTGGATTGAGATGGGGCAGATTGCATTGCCTCAATGCCCTTCCTTTCATTTCCCCCTCCAGAAACCTTCATACGCATGTATACACACAGAGAGAGCTATTTTTGTAGTGAGGGCTGAGAAGTCGAGCCAATAGTTCCATTTTTGGGAAGGAAGCTGCTGTTGTGCCTGGAATCCAGGTAATTCCTGACTTTCTGGGCAAAATGACAATCCCACTTTGACACAGTATATTTGAAATAGTATATTTAAATGATAATGTGCGTGCTTTCTTTTTTCTCCTTCTCCTTCTAAAAGTAAGAGGGAGGAAAGGCGTCTCAGTGTTTTTCCAGAAGCCTTCAAAGGTCTTAACTATTAAAAAACCAAAGCGTACTTAAAAGGCATATTAAAGTTGGCTTCTGTAGCTCTCAAAGCGCAACGCCATAAATCTACTGAAAGAAGAAAACGTAGCGTGTCAGCTGGATCTTAAAACATAGTTCCAATGCTAATAAAGAGCGAGATTATAATAAAAAACAAAATCACTGCCTTCAGCAGGAAGCACCTGCCGCAGAGCAGACTCCAGCACCCGTAAATCAGTGCATATGGCTTCCTTATACCCACCATCTGAAAAAGAACCTGATAACCATCTCCCACCAACCTTTCATGGCCCTGGGATAAGGGCAAGGAGAGTTGGGGGCTTTGGCCTAGGTTGAGGTATGCCATTAAATTATTTTTTGCATATTTGCAAAGAAATGTTGTTTCTTTCTTTATGTGGGACTTCCTTTTGCAGTACAGTAGTTGTGTGTGAGCCCCAAGTCTGAAGACTCCAAATCATAGTTCGGCCATATGTCCAGAGGATGCTCCTTGGCTGAGCAGTTCACCTCCATAACAGGGGAGGTAATAGCAATCTAGGTTGTGGTAACCTGTGCTTTTTAGAGAGAGAGAGAGAAAGTGTCAGACCGCACCACCCTCAAAGGACCCTTTGGGCTGAGGGGAGGGACGTATCCTCGCCAGCCAGAGGCTTGTTGAGTGGAGGGGAGTCTTCCATGCCTCAGATGAGAACCTTAATGAGCCCCCACCCGGCTCACCTGAGCCAGAGCAGTATGGCGGCTTGCTCAGCTGAGGTGTGGAGAGGCTTCTGGGCCTTAGCTGAGCAGCTTAATGAGCTACCACCACCAGCTTTCCAACTCATGTAAGCTGGGGCAGAGTGGGGGCTTCCTCAGCCGAGTTGCGGCTTTCCTGCATGCCAGCTGGGAGGCTGAAGAGCCTTAGCAAAGCTCCACTCACCCTCTGGCTCGCGAGGAGACCCTCTCTGGAGCCATAGAGTCTCCTCATGAGCCAGAGGCACAGCGGGGCTTTGCTGAGGCCGATCAGGTCTCTCTCCTCACTTCCGGGACCCACCTGAGAGGTGCTGGAATGCCCTGAACACGCTGAAGAAAAGCTCTGGTTGTATGTACTTTGTGAGACAATGGCCTAGTTTGCATGTGCCACTAAAACCAACTATGGCTTAGAGTGAACAAGCAAGCGTGCTGGTTCAGATTTAGAGAATCATGGCTCCTCCTCTAGTCCTGCTGCTACTTGCTGCTGGGAGCTAAGCTGTGGTTTGGCTGAGTATTATGAATGAAGACAGGCTGCAGTTAGTGCCATATTAATTTCCCCAGAATGTGTCTGGGCCCCAAAGGTGTTTCAGGGAAAATAATATCGTGGTTGTGGCGGCCAACACTTCATTTGGCACTTTTCATATCAATGCTGAGCAGCCCACTGCCACTTGTCTGTTGCCCACAACCACTAATTCCTCCACCCCTTGGTAAGATTGCTGGGGATGGAGGAGAGCCTCAGGTCCCCTCAAAACTGTCATTAGCCTTGGTTTTATGAGGAGAATTTACTTGGATTTGGGCCCAACTAGTATGAACTACCAGGTCCCTGGAGCAACTTGCTGCTGTCTTGGTAAAAGCTCTGATTTTTCCATGGGAACTTAGGATCCATCCACATGCAGTTCATTTATTTTGCTCATTTCACGGCCCACCGGGTAATAAAAAAGGGAGTTTAGATTTTCCTTCTCTGACAAAACTATATAAAATGTTCCTATAGGTGAGAGGACCAGAAGGAAAATGTGTATTGTGCACAAATGAAAGAAATACTTAAGAGCGTTTTGTGTGTCAGATTTTCCAGTGGGCACAGCAGCACCTACATCTTGTGCCAGACTTTCCAATCTTGAGAGTGCAGGAGATGGATAATAGAGAAGTAGTAGTGGATTCTGAACATCTGCTTGTAGGTGTCAGAAGAGGGTGAGATTTTCTGGTTTCTCTTTTTAGCAGAAAGCACTTTTCTTCTGCTGCGTTGAAGACAGACATGTCACTACCACAGGGGAAGTGGGCCATATTTCCCGTTCAATCTTTTGCTTGAAAAGCTGCTAGTTGTAAACCCGTCTACAGGGTTGAAATCCAGGGATAACTCCTCCAGATATTGCTCACTACTCCCCCTTACCTGGGGGAAATGAGAATACCATCGCAGCAGGCTCTTGATCCCAGTGAATTACATTTTAATTCCGTTGAAGAATGGATGGAAACATGTAGCCGTTTAGTAATGATTTTCACTGCGTGGAATGAATTTCATGTCCTTTCAGCTGCATCGTTGACCCTGCTTTGCTGCCTTCGTATTAATCAACTTCAATTCAGCTGGCTTGGGAACTATCCAGAGAACTGTGAGGTGCCCTTTGCAGGAGTGGCGCATATGGTGGGCTAACACTGACATCACTGTTGCTTACCTGGTTGTGGCCATATTGGTATACTTACAGAAGCAGCAGATTGGTGGCAGGAGCGGTCCCACCAATGTACGCACACAGCCTCAACCTCACCACCATGGTACCTCAGCCCCATACAGGTAAGTAGCTGTGATGCTGATGACAGCCCACCATACTTGCCTCTACCTCCCTTCGGTGCTCTCTGCTTTATACGCCAGAGTGCTTGGTCCAGAAAATGAATGCTGTATGGTTTGTGTGACCTTCCATTAATTGTTGCAGTGAATGGTTGTTCTAGGGGCTAATAGGGACAGTATTAGGCACAACTTTCTCAGTGATAACAGATACTTGTGGAATGGAAGGGGAAGCTGAAGAGTCACCTTCCTTCGAAGGCATTTTTTTGTTTTTTAAAAAATCTTATAGATTTTACAGTGGTACCTCGGGTTAAGAACTTAATTCGTTCCAGAGGTCCATTCTTAACCTGAAACGGTTCTTAACCTGAGGTGTGCTTTTGTTAATGGGGCCTCCTGCTGCCACTGTGCCGCTGGCGCACGATTTCCGTTCTTATCCTGGGGCAAAGTTTTTAACCTGGAGCAACCACTTCCTGGTTAGCAGAGTTTGTAACCCGAAGCATCTGTAATCTGAGGTACCACTGTATAAGAGCCTGGCAGAAGCTGCAGGTCAGTTGTACAGCTCACACTCTAACAAGGATAAGGACTTCCACTTGCACAATGGGGCTTTCCTTGTCTCTTCCCCCATGCCTGCACAAATTGACTCGGGTGTAGGGCAGGCAAACACCCAAAACAGCATGCGTGGGAAGAGAGAGTGAGGATTGTCCCATCTGACAAACTGAAAGGCTTGCACAGATGGAAGGTTTGTCATAGCATGGTGTTGCATTCCACCCTTTATGTCTGGAATCTCCTAGGATCCAAGGTAGCACAGCTGTAAGAGAGCCTTGTCTGAGACCCTGGAGCGCTGCTGCCAAAGAGTACCAAATTAAATGGACTAATGGTCCAACTTGATATAAGTCAGTGTCATGTTCTGGAGGGCAGGACTCAAACCAATGGCTTCAAGTTACAGTAGTACCTTGGGTTACATACGCTTCAGGTTACATACACTTCAGGTTACACACTCCGCTAACCCAGAAATAGTGCTTCAGGTTAAGAACTTTGCTTCAGGATAAGAACAGAAATTGGGCTCTGGCGGCACGGCAGCAGTGGGAGGCCCCATTAGCTAAAGTGGTGCTTCAGGTTAAGAACAGTTTCAGGTTAAGAACGGACCCCCGGAACGAATTAAGTACTTAACCTGAGGTACCACTGTACAAGAAAGGAGATTCCAAGTAAACATACAAAAAAAACTTTCTGACTATAAGAGCTGTTCAACAGTGGAACAGTCTACCTCAGGAGGTTGTGGACTCTTGTTCCTTGGAGGTTTCAAAGCAGAAGCTGGATGGCCATCTGTCATGGATGCTTTAGCTGAGATTCCTGCATTGCAACAGGTTGGACTAGATGACCCCTGGGGTACTTTCCAACTCTACAATTCTGTCTTCTGTAAATAATTTGAATGTGGCCTGGTAGAACTGGTTTAGGAAAAGCAAATCCTGGCCATTGTAAGTTACTAGAATCATTGTTTCCCCATCAGCTTTATGATTCTATCCCAGTTCCTGAATTGCACTGGTTTTTCTTTTTAACATTTTAAGATGCAAGTATTTTTATTTTGGATGAAATTTATATTGATAACACAAAATAATCTTTATGGGGCAGGGGTAAGAACTAACCCTGAATGCAAAGGTTGTGAGATGGCCCCTTAGCCAGTCTGCAGCTACCTGCTGACAGCTTCTCCTCATAGCCAATAGCACCAACTCTCTCTGACGCTTAATGCTGTGGATGTCTCATTTTTACCCTTCCCCCTTCTGCATATTCCCCCTTCTGCATAAGAGAAAAATTGAATCTTTTGTACGTTAATACATACATTACTTACAATAATTTACGACATATCTTATCTATAAAAAAATAAAGCTTTGTAAAATGATATTGAGCTGTGAGGCAGTTCCCCAACTTTCCATGTTCAAATATTAGGGCAATCTGGATCAAAAAGATGAAAAGAGATTCTGTAAATTGCCAAACCATTATTTTGTACGCATTGGAGTTCAATAGCTAGCAGAAGAGATACCTCCTACTGTGTCACTGGGAATGTCTAGATTACAAGATACCCAACAGTTGCTTAATGAAGAATGGCAAGGAATTTCAACTAGGAATGCTTAGGATGCATTGCAAGTGCCATGGATTTCATGGTTCATGGACATAAAACTAAGCTACATCGAGCTTTATGCTGGGCCTTCTGTCTTCTTGCCCATCTACTCAATCCTCACATGTTTAAGTAAATCCTACTGAGTTCAGTGGGTCTGGTTCCCCTGAAAGTGTGAATAGAATGGCAGCCTTTAATGTTAGTGGCTCTTACTGCATTCCTCCATCCCTATATCTGTGGGAATTTATTTCCTCATCTACAAACTGGAGATTCTCCCAGCCCCATGTGGGAACATACAACGGCTCCCCAACAGTGTATTAAACAGAGCTTACAGATTACACAAAACATACAAAAAACTACGGATTAACTGTAGGAGGGGTGGGAAATCGGGGGAACTGAAATTATAAGAAGGGGGAAGGGGAAGAATATAGGAAATCTCAATAGGAAATAATAGCATAGAAAAGCGTTCTGGAGAAAAAGTGGAGAAGTGAATGAAGCGAGGATTCAATACAAACCTTGCATAAATATAAATATTATATAGTGGTAGAGTAGCCCTGAGTAGCCCCACTAAGGACAGCAGGACTTATGTCTGAGAAAAGGTGCATAGGATTGCACTGTGAGAGTTTGGGCCATGAGCCCGGAAGCTTCTGGTTCGATTCTTACCTCAGCTGCGTACCTTGCTAGAGGTTGTCAGGAAAGCCTGCTTTCCCTCAGCTTGCCATCTTCAATGTGAGGTTGACAGTGCCTGCTTAACTTGCTGGACTTTGGTAAGGCTTACTGAGGTAATGTATGTTTCAGGTAATTCAGAAATTTTGCTCTCACTTTCACTCTGCTAGCAACGTGAACTTCAAAAGGGACAGATTTCAGCTTTTGGGTATCAGAGCAGTGCGTGGAATAAGCTGCGCTTCTGCCAGACTTTAGCACAATGAATTGCAGTGGGGGAGTGGAGAATGGAGAACAGGTGCAATAGCTGAGGTACAGCTTTCTTCCTGCTGCAAATGATTTTCCAGAACAAAGTGCAAAGAAACCCACATGTGTCAGAACGTACTACACCTGCACACTTACCTTAATTAGGCATTTAATTACTGCATTTGTTTGCTTTGCTGCCTTTTCCCACAATCCTGTTGGATCATGTTCAGTTTGGGTAAGCTTTGCTGCGGGGGATGGACAGGACAGATCCTGCTTTACTTTGTGACCCATCTTCAAGGCACCCTCCCATTGCCTGTCTTCCGACGAAAGAGAGAGAGTCATCGTTTGCAGCGTCACATCACAAGCCAGTTTTGCAGCTTTAGTCATGTACCAACACTGCACGCCCTTGGCCTCGAAAGAGACATTTTATGTATTGTATAATTTTATAGTTTAAATGTACTGGCATGCACCTTTCTTGATACCAGTTGAATTATTCAAGAAATGGGCCACAAGTTAGTAATGATGTTTCTCAAAAAAGATATAAGACTTACCGTATTTTTCGCCCCATAAGATGCACCTGAACATAAGATGCACCTAGTTTTTAGAGCAGGAAAACAAGAAAAAAATATTCTGAAAGAAACAGTGGATGTATGATTTTTGTGGTTCGTGCTGTGGCCACAGACATGGTATGTGATTTAATGGTGAGTTTGGGGTACCCCAATGCAAAAATCCTGAGGATCCATGTGGATCCGTGCTTTGTAACCACATTTGTGTGCCATTGTGGGGGCAGGATCTGGCCGGATCTGGCCGAATCGCCTTCTAAATCCGGCCCGCGGACAGTCTGGGAATCACGTATTTTTATATGAGCAGAATGTGTGCTTTTATTTAAAATGCATCTATGGGTTATTTGTGGGGCATAGGAATTCGTTCATTTCCCCCCTCAAAATATAGACCGGCCCTCCACAAGGTCTGAGGGACAGTGGACCAGCCCCCTGCTGAAAAAGTTTACTGACCCCTGAAGTCTAGTCCAACCGCCTGAAGTGCAGGAATCACAGCTAAATATAAACAAGAAACAACCAAAAGAGGCTACATATTTTGGCAGGTATACTTTATTTCTTTATGGAAAAATGACAGTAAAGGGAAAATGTGGGAATAACAGTAAGTATGCACTTATGTACCTGATACATGGCTTATATTATATTATATTATATTATATTATATTATATTATATTATATTAAATATAATTCTCACAGAACTCTAGCCCAATGGTTGCCATTGATTTGATTTGAAATAATTTTATAAAGAAATGATTTTAGAATGTTGTATTTAAAATATTGGAACAAGAAGGAGACAAATTGAAATTGCAGAGTTTTGAGAAACTAAAAGATAAAGTGCGAGACTGGCTTCATTATTATCAAATAAGAGAGGCCTATAATTTGGACAAAAAAATTGGCTTCCAGGTGGAAAAATCAAAATTGGAAACAGAACTGTTAGATCCTAAAACTAAGATACTTTCAAGAATGTATAACTTGCTGTTAAAGTGGACTACGCAGGATAAAACAGTTAAATCTGCTATGATTAAATGGGCACAAGATGTTGGACATAACATTATGTTTGCTGACTGGGAACAGTTGTGGACCACCGGTATGAAATTTACGGCATGTAATGCCTTAAGAGAGAATATTATGAAAATGATATATAGGTGGTACATGACACCAGTCAAGCTTGCAAAAATCTATCATTTGCCCGATAATAAATGTTGGAAATGTAAAGAAAATGAAGGTACATTCTTTCACCTTTGGTGGACGTGCCCAAAGATTAAGGCTTTCTGGGAGATGATCTATAATGAAATGAAAAAGGTATTTAAATATACCTTTCTGAAGAAACCAGAGGCCTTTCTTTTGGGCATAGTCGGCCAATTGGTGCCAAAGAAGGATAGAACTTTCTTTATGTATGCAACAACAGCAGCAAGAATACTTATTGCAAAGTATTGGAAGACACAAGATTTACCCACCCTGGAAGAGTGGCAGATGAAGGTGATGGACTATATGGAATTGGCGGAAATGACTGGCAGAATCCGAGACCTGGGAGAAGAGTTGGTGGAAGAAGATTGGAAGAAATTTAAAGACTATTTGCAGAAACACTGTAAAATTAATGAATGTTAAAATGATGTTGGATTGAAAATAAGTGGTATTAGCAACAAAGTTAATAAGAATATGCAAAAATGGATTGATAATGGATGAAAATATAGAGTTATAATATGTTAAGATATAGAGTTAAGATAAAGGAATGAGGGTAAGGATTTGCTGATTTGATTATGTAAATGGGAATACAAAAAGGGGAGGTGCGAGGAGGTCAAGGAAACAAGCTAATGAGTTCAAAGATACAAAAAATGGATTGGTTTTTAATTTTTTCTTACTTATTTGTTTTTTGTATTTTGTATGTTTATTTTTCCTTTTTCTTTTTTCTATTTTATGTATTTTTGTATGTTTTCTTTTTATTTATCTCTTTTTATATGTTTTCTTTCTATTTTGTAAACCTTTGTTTTTTGTAAAATCTCAATAATTTTTTTTTTTTTAAAAAGAATGTTGTATTTATTTTACTGTTGTTAGCCGCTCTGAGCCTGGCTTTAGCTGGGGAGGGCGGGATATAAATAATTTTTTTTTATTATTATTATTAGGTACCACGGCCGTGGAAAGGTAAATGGCATTTCCATGCACTCTGACACTTGTCACGGTGTTCCCTTGCGCCAGAAGCAGTTTAGTCATGCTGGCCACCTGACCTGGAAAGCTGTCTGTGGACAAATGCTGGCTCCCTTGTGAAAAGCGAGATGAGTGCCACACCCCATAGTCACCTTTGACTGGACTTAACTCTCTAGGGGTCCTTTGCCTTTTACCTTATTATTTACAGCCATGAGGTTGGGGAAAAAATTGGCAGTTGTTCATAGATGAATAAAAGCAAACAGTTGCAATGCATGATAAGTATCGACCAATACTGGAACATTAACAAAGCATCAATAAAATACTTCCCAAAGTGCAAACCAGTTTTTCTTAATATTGTGATGATCCTGCAGTGAATGTTATTGGACATTCTGAATACTGCAGCATTTGTGATCTGAGTCTAAAGCAGGCTGGCTTCCCACAGATTTTTTTTCCAGCTCCAGAATGGTTTTTAGCTGTGGCGGTTGTAGAATGGTGAGCGTTATTGTGTGAAAGGGCATCTACCTAGGAGCAAGTCAGGTATTGGACTTCGGAATAATTATGGAGTATACAACTTCAAGCCACCGTTGGAGCAATTTATTCAGGGTTTCCAATACCATTTGCTGCAGGATCATCACTTTATTGCTTTGCAGAATGCATTGATGGCTTACTTGCATTGATCGTTTGCTTAGTATTGCACCTTGTTGATAGAAGAAGAGTTTGGATTTGATATCCCGCTTTATCACTACCTGAAGGAGTCTCAAAGTGGCTAACATTCTCTTTTCCCTTCCTCCCCCACAACAAACACTCTGTGAGGTGAGTGAGGCTGAGAGACTTCAGAGACGTGTGACTAGCCCAAGGTCACCCAGCAGCTGCATGTGGAGGAGCGGGGAAGCAAACCTGGTTCACCAGATTTCGAGTCCACTGCTCTAAACCACTACACCACACTGGCTCTCATTAGCACAATATAATACTAACATGCTATATATTATTAGCATTTGGCATTCCCCCTTTGTTTGTATTGTAGCACAAGTCATTGTGAACCTGTGCAGGCATAGCATTTGCTATATGATGGATCATAGCACTTTTGCATAAAAGTATGCCTGCACCAGCACTCTAATCTAAAAATGTATCTCAGCATAACACACACAGCCAGTTGACAACACACACTATTCAGTGTCCTGTCCTGCTTAGTGCTTCACTTTATGTGAGCCATGTGAAAAACTTTTCACAATGTCCCTTCATTGGTTCCCCACCATTTCCTTCATGCTGGCAAATGTCCTACCGATGCTCCCCCTCCTCCACAGTTACAGAATTCCTATCCCTTTATTTTTAAAATCTGATTTTGAGTAGTTGTTCTTACTCACTGTAATCAGACATCTTTCTTTCCTTGTCATTTTCACCTCCTGACAGATCCTGCTGTGCAGAGGTGCACCACAGTTAGTTTACATACTGAGCACATTCCAACTAAAGATCAGATCTGTTTTGGATTTAAAAAAAAACCCCAAAAATTAATGGTGTGAAGAATTAGATAATTTGTTTTTTAAATGCTGGGATTGATGGGAGTTGTAGCTCAAAACATCTGGAGGGCACTGGGTTGGTGAAAGCTATATTGTACTATAATAGGCATGGAAAACATCTTAAACAATTCTGAATTATACTGTTATTTCATGTATTTTATAAAAGGGGAACAAGGGTTCTTAAATTGTCTGCTGCTTTGTCTTCCTTCTCGTAATCTTATCATTTCAGTAAGTTTTGACGCAAAAACAGTTAAGCTCAGCTAAGACCATTTGAGTTCAGTGGGAGAGCATAAATCCCACTAAATTTGGCTTAAAAGGGCTTTACTTTGTCAGAATCATGTGTCTATTTTTTAAAAAAATTACTTGCTCAAGCAGTAAGCCGTAGAAGAAAAATTGGGGGGGGGGGTAAATTTTTGAAAAAAGGAAGGAGAGAGAAGTTTATTGGAAATAAAATGATTCTGTAGAAAAGGTAGAAGGGTGAATGAAATGAGGATTCAGTAGAAACACTGCATAAAGATAAATACTATATTATAAAGTCTGGCCATGAACTACAAGCTTGCACTTAAACTCTCCGTCCTTAAAATACAGCTACTTTTCAGTTCTGGAATAGCCAGGATAGGTTAATTGGGCTGATTAAGCTGTTCGTTTGCCTTTATAGGACTATGGATTTCCACATAAGCGGAAGCACATAAGAACATAAAACTTAGGAACACAGGAAGCTGCCTTATGCAGAGTCAGACTATTGGTCCATCTAGCCCATTACCATCTGCACTGACTGGCAGGTATTAAAACTGTCTGCACTGACTACCAGGGATTAAAACTGGGACCTTCTGCATGGGAAGCTCTCCAGCTGACCTGTGGCCCTTACCCAAACTTGGAAGGGGCAACCAAAGACAAAACAAAAAACAAGCAATCAGGCTCTAAGCCCCTTGAACTCAATGAGACTTACTTTAGGGTATAGGATTGCACTGTAAGAATTGCAACAGAGGGGGAACCAGGGGACACAAGCAATTTTACATGTCTGATGCAGGATAACAATGGAATTCTTCCTTGCGTTCTCTTGGGTATGGTATTTCATCAGTACTTTTTTCTTTTCTTTTAAAAAAAATCTTACTGTGTTTTATCTAAACCATTTAGGGATTCTGCATATTATGTGACATACAGTAGAATTAAAATAAATACTTCAATGACCTGTTTCCCACAATGTCCCCAGAAAGCACACAAGCAGGTCATGTAGACAAAAGGTCTCTTTTGTTGAGCAGCGCAAGCCCTAACCATCTTGACCAGCAGCCATTGATAGTCTTATCCCATGTGAGTTTACTTTAAATGAGTTTAGATAGCCTAGACAATCTAAGGATGCTTCCAGGCTGTTACTATTTTTGGGGAAAGGGTTGATCCACTAGTGTTTGCTGCTCTCCAAAGATGCACCAAAGCAATGCTCAGAGCTAGTTGGGGAGCTATTTGTGATGGTCCAGAATTTCTCCCTTCACTTCAGACCTTGTCAGCTGTCCTTGTAGCTGTGCAAGGAATGTGTGCGCTGATAATTTGATCCAATTATCACTCTTTTAGCCTGTGGCTGTCATGTCAAGAGCTCTCTTTTCTCACTCCCATTCCCTGCATGCTTGGAGTGTCTGCAGCGGGACCTTCTGCAATGGAAAGTGAAAAGGAGATAACTTTCTCTGGGACAATTAAGCTCTGGAATGTACAGCAGGCCAAGGTCTATCTTGGGGCTCTGAGAGATTACACAGCCAGTACCTGATAGACCTTGCAGAGTTATAATTCAGCTGTAAAACAGCAGAGGTGAGGCATGTGGACCCTTGATTAGAAATCTTTATGGCACTTGGGCTAAAGCAGTTTTAGTTTTAGGATTTTGTCCTGAACCCTTAACAAGGTGAGTGTAATAAGCAGGGCAGTGAAACTCTTGCTGATGGTAGGGAAGGGTAGGGGAAGCATTTCTGGGTCTAATGCAGGGGTGAGATATTGCTGGATGCCTAAGTCATATCAGCCCCAGCCAATATGGTCAGTGTTCAGGAATGATGAGAGATGTACTCTTTCAACACCTGGAGGTCACAGATTCCCTATCCCTGGTGCAAAGGGTCAGATATATAATGTCAGTCACTGGAAGCCATGTACAGTGGTACCTCGGGTTACATGCGCTTCAGGTTACAGATGCTTCAGGTTACACACTCCGCTAACCCAGAAATAGTACCTCGGGTTAAGAACTTTGCTTCAGGATGAGAACAGGATGAGCAGCAGCGGGAGGCCCCATTAGCTAAAGTGGTGCTTCAGGTTAAGAACAGTTTCAGGTTAAGAACGGACCTCCGGAACGAATTAAGTACTTAACCCGAGGTACCACTGTAGATGGCTCAATATAAAATATGCAAAGAATTGGGGAAAGGAGATTGCTTTATGTAGCCCCTTTGCGTTGTATCAAGAGCCAGTTACACACGAAGTAGGAACCACACAGAAGTAGGAACTATAGTGTCCTATGCACTTTTGGCCTCAGGGAGACCTTTTGCCATGAACACCACTTGTTCATCTTTGGAGAATGCTGCTTTCTAGATGCAGCTGTACTCAGGCTCCACGTTCTTTGCACTTGGGCTACAACGTTTGTGTTTCTGATAGGGGGATGGGGATAGAGAATGGAAGGGTTTCGTCAGTTCCTCTGAAGCAATTAGCAGGCCTGAGGCTACGTATTGCATGTGAGGGTTGAAATATTAAAATCACCACCTACATACTAAAACACTGATGGAGGTCTGCCTCATCACCATATATTACCTTCGGTTACACCCCCACCCCCACCAGATTGTGAAGCTGTACACTGTAATGAAGACCTTGTGCTAAAGTTTATCAAGCTTAGTAAATGATCCAAGGACTGGCTCAGTTTCAACCTTTAAGTCATTGCCAATAAGGAGAAAGTTGGATAATGGTAAATAAATTAGCCATGGTGCATTCACTCAGCAAATGGCTCCCATCCATCTCCAGATCATGTAATAAGCTTTCCGGACAGCCGGAATGTTGGCTAGGATGCTTCACTCCAAAATGCAAAACATAAGCATTGCGGGTTTTGACATTTCATCCCCAAAGTATGAATAGCAAATGGCAGCTGATTTTTAACTCTAGCTGTTGCTACACAGCACGCAGTCCCTCCAGAGCACTGCAGTGGCTTTCAGCTCTAAGGGAGCTTTGAAGGAATCGCTTGTACTCCTGATGGTTGAAGCCCAGAAGGGAGGTGCTCAAAAACGTCAAAGCTGTGCAAATGCATCAAAGAATTCTGCTTTGCACATTATGTCAACAATGATGTTCCAGAGTTAAAAAGAAGAGGGTTGCTAACAAATCAAATAAGTGACTTTACTGAATGCGAAATGTAAGTGTTTTAACTAAGAAGAAACCATAAAAAGAAGCAAAGAACCACATGCACATGACCTGTGGTGAGAAGGTTGATTGTACCTATCAAGCAGCATTTCTGGCCATCCTTCGGAGATCCTTTGCACATGTTTGGAGTATCAAAACTCCCACAGTCTCCTCTCTCACAAGCTACTCTATGACGCTCCCATGTGGACTTGCTCCCAGTGTGGTCTTCTTTAGAGCTGCGGAAGCACCATGCTGCTCACCTTCAGAACCGTTCAGCTAGCATTTCAAATGCTCAAAACCCTCCAATGGGTTTCTGAATGTTCCAAGAATGTAATAATAACCTGCATCACAAATTTCTTCCCAAGCCATCCAGGTAGACACTTCTGCTTCTATTCTTGCTGAGAATGTTATTCTGCATGTGGTTGTGTAAGCCTCAAATAACTCAGAGCGATCCAAATCAAATACAAAACAGTCCACAGCTGCTTATTGTGCCATTGTGCATGTGTACGGCTGGACATGTCTGTGAGCTTCTCCATGTGAATGTGAAGCCTGATTAGCCAGGGCTTTCACTCACACAGAGGAGCCCCTGTTTGCATGCATCTGTACAAATGTATATATTATTACATTTATAGCCCAACTTTTCTCCAAATAACTCGAAGTGGCATACATATTTTTCTTGCCTTCTGAGTAGAGATTTTACCCTTAAGCCTCCCGGGGCCTAGTCTGATGCCCAACCCACTATACCATACTAGATCTCTTTCACACTGATGCTGAACCTGGTGTGGCACCGGAATGTGTAGTTGACAGGGGAGTGGAGCTATTGGGATTTGCAATGGTGCCAGAAGGCAATGCACAGAGGAAGCTCAAGCAAACTCCTCTCTGTTTCCAAGCTGCAACCAGGATGCAAACTGCAGTTTTGTCTTTTGCTTGGTTTCTGGTAATTTAGGCTGTAGGAAACCTCAACATAAAATTTAGAACATGTAACAGACTTTGGAAGAATGATCTGCCACTGAAAAACCTATCTGCTAGCTATAGCAAAGCTCCTGTGGCTTTTCTAGGGCAAAACTCTCCAATCGTTTTATTAGCTCGATACTGTAGACTTGCACTTAAAACTGTTACTTCCCAACAATTCCTCTCCATCTACAATGACTCCAAGGCTACTTCCATTCATAAAAATACTTCTGAAAGGGAAGACATCTTCATTGATTAAAATGGCTCCAGGTCTATTTTGCTCTTGCTCTGCCCCCAGTTCTCCCCCACCCCCACCCAAACCAGAACTAGAACCAGTTCCAATTAATCTAAAATCTAAATCAGCCTAAAATCTTGTTGAGACAATGAAGCTTTCCTTCTTTATTCAAAGACCATGTTGCAGCCCTGCTGGTCTCCAGAGGGTTGCCATGGTTATTCTGCAAATAACTGATGTCATCTCTCTTTTGTAACTGTGAGGCCTTTTCAGCTGACCGACTCTGGAGAGAGCAGTTTAAAATTCGAAGACATAGACATCCAAGGTCTTACTGAGAGGACTCTGCTACTGGAATGGCAATTGCAAGGGAAGCCATGGGAGGGAAAGAGAGGGAGAGGAGAAGAAGAAAGAAAAAAAGGTTGTGTGTGAACTAGATGGGTTCCTAAGGTTGCACAAGAATTGATGGGAAATGAGGGTGGCAGGCACCAAAGGTATTGTGGGTAAACAATGATAGCACTGATAGCAGAAAAAGATTGAAATCCATAAGAAAGCTAACTTAAACTGTTGAATAGATAGAAAGAGAAAGGCAGTCAAAATGATACAAAAGCAGGAAGGGAAATGGAGAAATAAGCTGTTTGCGTTCTGACTTAGGAATTGAAAAGCAGGATAAGCGTGCAGGACTTTAAATGTGTTCCAGATAGTGAAGGTCATATAAGCTAATGCACCAGAGCTGGCATCCTTCTGTCTGGCGATTAACTAATGCATATAGCACAACATTTTGCCAATACGAAACGCTTATTTATTTATGGACATATTCAAAACCCATGTATTCATATTAATTAGTATTTTAATCCTTGAATAGGCACATTAACATAGATGCCTGTGTGACAAGGCTACCAAGTTTAGCATGAGAAAAGATGCAAAACTGGCCTCATAGGAGTTCTTTATTGGGCAAAATAAATGCCTTTTGTGCAAAAAGAACACATGGTACAATCAAAATCTAGAGGTTAACTTGTTTTTTTTAAATCACAACAGATTCATAATAAATCAGAACAGTTCAGGCAGGCAGGCAAAAGCTACAGCAAAAGGGAGAAAGTCACTGGTTTCTTGACCTAGTCCCATAATGATCTTATATGAAAGGCTGCTTGCATATTCCTCTAAGTACATGCATGTAAACACAACGCTGTCCCACTTAAAATGTCCCAGAAGTCTCAGTCTTGGGGTTAGAATAGTTCTGCCACTTAAAATTATTATTATTATTATTATTATTATTATTATTATTATTACCATCACCATCATCATAATCATCTGTCCTTCATCAGCAGGTCTAAGGACAGGTTGACACAATATAAAAATACTACTTTAAAACCAGTAAAAACAAAGTACAGGGATAGAGTGGGTCTCCTGAAAATACACATCTCATGTGTCAAAGGTAAAGAGGGTAAAGAGATGCATCCTCAGCATTAGCTGAAAGTGAAGGTGCTGGATGTACCTCTGTGGTGAGGGAAATTCACAACTTAGGGGTTGCCACAGACAATGCCCTCTCTCAGGTCATCACCCCCTGAACTTCTGAGGGCGGCTGGACTATCAAGAGGGCCCCCTCTGCTGATGATAACACCCAAGGGAGTCTGTAGAAAACAGAGGCAACATGTCAAATATATGCATAGGTAAAGGGACCCCTGACCATTAGGTCCAGTCGTGACCGACTCTGGGGTTGCGACGCTCATCTCACTTTATTGGCCGAGAGAGCCAGCGTACAGCTTCCGGGTCATGTGGCCAGCATGACTAAGCCGCTTCTGGTGAACCAGAGCAGCACATGGAAACGCCGTTTACCTTCCCACCAGAGCGGTACCTATTTATATACTTGCATTCTGACGTGCTTTTGAACTGCTAGGTTGACAGGAGCAGGGACCGAGCAACGGGAGCTCACCCCGTCACGGGGATTCGAATGGCCGACCTTCTGATCGGCAAGCCCTAGGCTCTGTGGTTTAACCCACAGCGCCACCCACGTCCCTCATATGCATAGGACCCCACAATAAACCGGCTAGTTGCTTCCTTCCTATATAGTGATGGTCAAAGTACACGTAACAGCCATCAGATGAAGGATATGTGTATATCTACCTACCTACCTACCTACCTATCATCTATCTATCATCTATCTATCTATCTATCTATCTATCTATCTATCTATCTATCATCTATCATCTCTGTAGGTGATGAAAGCTGTCTTCATGAGCTGAACTAGTTGTGGTTTGTGGTTCCTACATGAAACATTTCCATACAGTGTTCGACTGAGCCCTTCATCGCCTGTGCTGATAACAACTCTCCATTGTCAGGCAGAGGTTTTGTCCAGTTTGCTACTTTGGTTCCTATAACTGGAGAGTGGAGACATCCAGAAAAAATTGTACCAGGGACCCTTATACATGCTTTGTACTCTATATATGTGGTATGATATAAATTATGCACTCTTACCATCAGTGCTTTTTTTATAGAGAAAAAGGTGCCAGAATGCACCTCTTTGGACTGGTGTGTGTGTCTCCTCGCCAGCCAGAGGCTTGTTGAAGCTGCTCCGCTTTGGCACGGAGAGGCTTCCAGCTTCACGAGTTCCCCCACCTCTCGCTTGTTCAGCTGTGGTGGGGCTCAGCTGGGAGCTGTTCTGGAGATTTCCGGCTGAAAAAAAGGCCTTCTTAGCACTCTTACACACTCTTATATATTATCTAAAGAAGGAACGTATCTCTGCTTCTCTGTTATAAGATTTGAACTCACAAACTTATGGATGCAAACCTGGAAAGAACACCATACCTACTCCATTGAGACACAACATCTGAGGCCTTTATCAGCAGCTGGCCATAGACTGGGCAATTTTCCTCTCCAGAATATGTACTGGGGACCAGTTTGTAGAAGCAGGGATGAAATTGCTCAGTTCTTCTTGTGAGTTCCACATGAGAAATAGAAGACTTCCATAGGCCTTTAGCTGTCCTGAATGAGCTGGACTTACTCTTATTTAGCTCAAAAGAGTTCATGGATTTAAATATGAATGAATGCCCCATTTTCTCTGTACTTAATTTTTGCTAATGGAGGGTTGGCTTGAATGTAAGCAGCCACCGAAAAGAGCTGGTCTCCGTAGTCTGAGAATATTAATAAGAAACCCAAACTAAAGGGTGACCTGTTTGCCCTGAGCTTCTGCTTTAAACTGGGTCACGTCCAGGAAGCTGACAAAAATATCCCCGCCACGGTAGTTCATTCTCCCACACTTGTGCCTTGAAATAGACTCCTTTGTTTTTGTTTGGTTGCCTGCAAGACTTCTCTCCCTGCCTCTTGAATTCTTGCACTTCTTATTTGTATGAATTTATCACTCTCTTGATCCCAAAATAGCCTCAGTATTTTGGGACATCTTTGGAACACTCAAGTGTCTTTAGGAATGTGGTTGTGAGCCATCCAAGGCGATATATCATAAAACTGAACTCAGGCCACTGAAGAAGCTGTTGAGAAAAGCTCAGCATAACTTTCAAGTGGCGTAACAACCCATTTGTTTGTTTGTGTTTGTGCACGTACAATTCCATAAATTATCAAGATGCTCCAAAAGAAGTCTCAGCGCTCCTTTTTTATCATGTTAAGCATGCAATGGACTTTGAAAACTTGAGCTCATTCATCCTCATGAAGGAGAAGGAGGGCATTACTAAACAAGGTTGGGCAGTGGTGCCATTGGGGAGGGACTTCAGGGCAGATGTCCAGGATCCCACTTAGCAGAATGAGCAGGAGGCAGCAAACACATTTTGTGCTTCAGAGGAGAAGCAGGCTCATGATGCTCCTTAGCATATCAAGGAAGGTGTTTAGCACAGCAAGCAGGCTGTGCACCAGGCAGCAGCTAAAACTATCTCCTGCCAAGCCTCATCGGGTAGGAGGATCCCAAACATGTTGATCGCTTAACAACTGAGCATGAAGTCAAAATCCAAATACTGAGCAATGGCTTCCAATTTGCCGCCTCTTTCATCCCATTCTCTTGTACTTAACAATGTTTGATACTTCCAAGAAAACTTTTTTGGCGGAATGCTGCTGCCAGTTATTGGCAATATTGGGCCTGACTTGGTATTAAGCAGATTTCTATGTTCCCCAAGGTGATACTGTTTCCAAGGAGAGTTTAGTAGTGCATTCTTGCTCTCCTTGGTATGCAAATATGGAGTACTGTGTTGGAAACCATGGATTCACTGCATTAGCAGAAGAAATGTATGTTCCTCTGATCTAGAGCTCTTTCTGGTTCTGGTGTGTGTGTGTGTGTGTGTGTGTGTGTGTGTGTGTGTGTGTGTGTTGCTACCTCCTGGATTCCAGTCCTGCCCTCTTAAAGAAATTCTTAGTGGCAAATATTTCCATTTCTTCTTTCCATAAATATGTACACTAATCTCTAGTAGATACATCTGCCATCTCCTCCATTGGCAGGGCGCCACTCAGTACACTCCCTGTACAAAACCACCATACTGTCTATCCTAGCTCTGCTTTGATGCAGTGCTTATTACAGCTTTCCCCACAACTCCCATCAGCCCTGGCCTGTACGGCCAGTGGTCAGGGTTAATGGGAGTTGTAATCCAAAACTTCTGGAGGGTACCAGGATAGAGAAGGCTAGTTTATTGAGATATTAAAGTGACATTGACCATCCAATCCCAGTTGGACTCAACCCCACACCTTTTTGCTCAGAAGTGAGCATTGCTGTGCTCAGTGCAGTTTACTCACTACTACTACTACTACTACTACTACCACTACTAATGGTTTATATAACCCCCTTCATCACGAGAACTCAGGGAAGTTCACAGAGTAAAAATACAGGTAAAACAGTTAAAACAAAACAAAACAATAGCCCCTTCCCACAAACACAAATGAAAGGCTGTAGTCAGCCAAAGGCCTGGTTGAAGACAAATTTTTTTACCTGGTGCCTAAAGATATATAATGAAGGTGCCAGGCAAACCTCTCTGGGGAGAACATTCTGCAAACAAAGACATAAGAACCAAACATTATGAAAGACAAGAGAATGCTGCTGTGCCTGTATCTCCTATCCTAGGTAAATATGGATATACTGCCAACAAACCTGTTGTTGTCGCACCTAACTGGCTATTATTTATAGAGAGTTACTTCCAAGTCAAACATACCAAAGCCAGCCAATTGTGCTTTACACTGCAAGCCCCAAGTCATGGCTTACTTGGCCATGGCTTACTCCTAAATCCAGTACCACAGGCAGAAATTCAGCAGGTTACGAGATGAAGAGCTGTGCTCTTTACTTCCTGCCTGATACGAAGCTGTTAAAGGCACAGAGCCTTTGTCATCTATGTTTAAGGCTGAAACGCTGTGTTCTCTTTCGTAGGACGAAGCAACATGGAACTTCATGGGGCTTAACTTCCAAAAAGAGATGCATAAGATTACATGGTAAGTTAAAAATATTCACTCTGTGGCATTGGCGCTTTGTTTGGCTCTAAGTCTCAAGTATAATTAACACATGATTAAAAGAAAGAAAGAAAATCATTTTCAAATCTGGTGGCTGCTAATTAAGTTGGGTGCTACTATTGCAATAAACTAGGTGCTGCCTTGCTACGAGGCAATGAACTTGCCTCATAGCTAGGACTTGTTAGCTCCTGGAGATTGTAATCCCAGTGAGCGACAGCCACTCTAGCTGCATGTGGCAAAAGAGCTATTATTTCCTGAAACATTCAGGGTGCCCAGCCAAATAATGTCGAGAGATACAGATCGCACACCCTATGGGCTTCTTGGGTGGGTGGTCATGCTCTGTACACAAAAATGGCCTACTGTTTCAGAAGCAGCACTGTGTGAGAGTTTATTTATGTTTAAGGCTGCCCAATCATTTGAACATAAGCAGAGTTGGGTGCACTTTCAACCCCTAAAAGTTCAAACCCTGTTGAGAGAGAGAGAGAGAGAGAGAGAGAGAGAGAGAATGAATCCCTCCTCCAAAAATTTTTCATTCGGCAAACTATGCTTAATATAAATTCTTGCATAAATATGCTTAATTAGCAATCTCTGTTTTGAAGAATGTTGACTTTTTTTGAGCAGGGACTTGGGTGTCTTGGGAGAAATCACTAAGAGATAACACTATCGCGGAAAGACTAGCCAACCCCCTGTGTCGTCGTCCCTTCCCTATATGTACAAGGCGCTTACAGGCTGCATACTCTGGTACTCCCAGTTTCATTTTTTACATGCTAAATGGGGAGTGAGACAAAGCATTGGGTTGGGTGGGTAAGAACTCAAAGCATGACTTCCACCATAGACTTGGAATAGGAGCATAGGAAGCTGCTTTCCACTGAGTCAGACCATTGGCCATTTGACTCAGTATTGTCTGATTAGCAACAGCTCTCCAGGGTTTCAGAGAGGAGTCTTTCTCCAGCTCTACTTGAAGATGTCAGGGATGGAACCTGAGTTACTGCTCTACCACTGAGTTAGGTCCTCTTCCCAGGGCCGGCTTACCCATAGGCGCTAGGAGTGCAGGGCACCTGGGCGCCGGGCTCTCAGGGGCGCCAGGCTAAGAATCCTGGGCCGAGATTTGGAGCCTGGGGATTGAAGAGCCAGCCACTGCCGAGCAGAGCAGAGCCCTTTGGAGTGCCACAGGCTTTTCTGCTGTGGGTGCCGAGGCAGCTGGCCGGCTCCGCCCTTCTGTGTGCCTGGGATTGGTGGGCTGTCGAGAGGCCCGCCCAGCGCATGCATGCTGCTCACATGAGGCATCCAGCTTCCCTCCCAAGCCTCTGCGGGGATTGCCCTCCTCCCACAGTGGCATGGAAGAGAGTTGTGCGCCCACCACCCATATGGCTGGAGAGTGCGCAGCTTCCCTCCCAAGCCTCTGTGGGGCTCACTCTCCTCCCTCCACCCGCAGAGGAAAAAACAGTAATCTGCATATAAAGCCTAGGTTTGGACAACAAGTTCAACTCGATTTACCAGCAATTCATTGTTGTGAAGATATGAGGTTGGATATAAAGGCTTATCTCTTACTCTTATTTATTTTTCTCTTTGCCAGCTAACACCCAAATAATGAAGTAAGGCGAATACATTTCCTCCTTCTCTATAAAGCCTGAAATAAGTTTTCATAAGGCAAAGCAGATATAAGCACAGTTTATCCATTTGAAGCTCTCTTCTGGGCAAAAGATTCATTTAAGCCAGGGATATATTTCCTTGCATGCCCCAAGTATCTGCCAAACAGCTAGGCTCTGTAGGAAAGTCTCAGCATAGCTATCACACAGGGCCTTGCATAAAACTGTAAAACTGAAGAGTGGATTATCTGTGTCTTTCACATATGCTAATGGGGAAGTTGTGGCACTCTAGACACTGAATGGACTACAACTCTCATCATTTTTGACAATGGACTGTGTTGTCTGGGGCTGATGGGAAATGGAGTCCAACAACATTTGGAGGACACAGGTTCCCTGTCCTTGATTCCTTACCCACAACTGTCCAGGTGACCATCCACATTCCGCGCCTAGTCCAGCATTCTGTTCTAACAGTGGCTAGCCAGATGCTTATATGGGATGCCCAAAAGCACTCTCCTCACTATGAATCCCAGCGAATGGCATTCAGAGACATGCTGTCTCTGACAGCGGAGGCAAAGCCGAGCCATCATGGCTAGTAGCCACTGATCAAAGGAGAAAGAGAAGGCAGGGTGCTAACTTTGTACCCTGAACACTTGTGTAAAAGAGAGTTTTGGAAGGCACAGCTTATCATGCTAGGGTAGGAAAATCTGCCACTGCTGATAAAGCCCTCTTCAGAGCAAATATTGAATGTACAGGAGACCTATCCAGCTTTATATTTGCTCAACCTCAATTGCCCATCAGTAAAATGGGAATAATATTGATCTTGGGGCAAACACAATAAAGATTGCAAAGCACAGACTGAAGCGCTGTACAAACAATACACGGGAACATGACTAATATGATCACTCTATACATAGTACACAAGAAAACCACTGACAAGTGCATGCAGAAACAGCTTGGAGTTGGACAGCTTCCCAGCTGTAACTCTACATTTTTGAGACAGGTTGTCTATTGTGAATACACCTGAAAGAGAGTGGTTTTTCTCCTCCTTTGGTCATTTCTCAAACAGCATACTCAGGGGTGCCTCCTGTGAAAGAAATGGCCAGTCTTACGCACAGCGTTTTCCAGGCTGTGGATTCCAAAGCAAAGCCTGAAGCAGCAAAAAGCAAAGTGCTTCCCCTCCACAGTTGTAGGATGAGGAGCACAGAGGCCAATTCAGTCTTGAGCTGCCAGGCGTTCCTGCTACTGTCACTCAACCAGCAGAGAGGGACTAACTGGGTGAGGGCGGAACAATAGAGAATGGGCTGTCAAAAGACATGCCCAAGAACAGAATGGTGGGAGGGGGGGTGGAGGAATGATGAATAGATGCTTCCTACACATGTTTACAAGGAGAGGCATTGATCCCCAGCATGCTGGGTGCCTCCAGGGTCACTAGCACAAGAGGGAAGAGATAAAAGAGTCACTGTCAGTATAACAGCCCCAGGGCAGAAGGAATTTCTATCAGAGGGACCAGGAAATAAGAGACACTTTACTGTGGAGTTAGAAGTTGCAGCCTTCATGTGTGGCGGGAAAGCATCTGGGTGTGGGCTGCAGTGAGAAGGGATGCTAAAATAACTCCCATTTCTCCACAAAAATCCCTTGAGTTATTGCTTCCTAATGAAGAATGTCATGAAATGCCACAGATATTGCTAGCATAGGACCTAGAATAGAGAACTGTATATAATTCCTGCAGTTTCTTCTAGCAATGTTCAGCATATGTGGCCTGCAGATTTATTTTAAGAACGAAAGAAGAGCTTTGCTGGGTGAGGCCAAAGGCTCATTTAGGCCAGCATCTTGCTCTTACAGTGGCCAATCAGATGTCTATGGGAAGCCCACAGTCAGGGCCTGAGTGCAACAGGGCCATCCCAACTTGAGATTCCCAACAATTGGCATTCAGAAACATACCACCTCCAGCGCTGGAGGTGGTGCACACACATCATTTTGTGGTACTTCTGTTGGTGAAATATTCATATCATTGCAAAATGTGGGTATTTTGTCCACATGCGGCTTCCATAAAACTGCCACTCTTGACATTCTTGGCTTCACCCTGCACTCCACTGTGACATCACCCGTTGTGAAATGTTTTATGCTTCTGGCAATCTTAGTTCATCCAAGTGTTTCAGATACAGTGGTTGAAAAGTGTTGGTAGGAGTCTTTCTGCATTTTTTGTTTAGAAACACATACACCCTTCCAAATCCCTTTCATAATGCCTACACTCCAGTACCTACAAAGCTAAGCATTTCCAGAAGAGGAAACAACCCAAGATTTGTTCAACTGTGAAGATCAGCCAAGTGTGTATTCAATTCATGTACTTCACTCTGAACTAGAAGAAATATACTGTGGTGGTATGCGATATATATAGTCTCCTCTGGAGCTGAGAAGACAGAGAGGCTTCACTTGTGCTGAAACCACATGACACTCCCCCCCCCCCTGAAACCTCATGGGGGAACAATATGTATTGGAGAGTTAATGCTTTGAGCCTTTCCATCTTATGCTCAGGCTTCATATATGCTTAAAACACCTTGTAATTACCAAAATAAGGTGGCTCCTAAAAATGTTTGTTCAGGCTTAAAAATGTGTACTGTGTGCTTAAATGTATTAAATTTAATCCCCAATAATATTCTGGTTTTAATCTGTTATAGAATATTTAGGCATGCCAAATGACTTATATATGTATCTAATTAATTCAGACTCTTAAAGCAAGGAACCTGGAGCAACAACTCTATCATCTTACAAGCGGCTATGCATGTTGTAGGCTCAGAAACAGACAAAAAAGAAAGACACCAGATTTCCCCTGTTTTATTTCTGTGCCCCTAAATACACCTAGTAGGAAGTAACAGTACAACCCCATACATGTAGAAACTGAATTAAGTCCCATAGAGTCTAATAGAGCGTCCTTTTAGGGCAGTGAGTATAGGATTGCAGCCTAAAGCTGTAATCTGAATCTACATGTATAGAATATGCACTGTAAGACTATTTGAACAGTAAAACCTAGCCAGGTGTATAGCAGGGATGGGGAACCTGTAGGCCTCCAGATGTTGCAAGACTCTAAATTCCTTCAGACGCAACCAGCATGGCCAATGTGTAGGGATAATGGGAGTCTGACATCTGGAGGGCAACAGGCTCCTCATCCCAGATATATAAGATGCTATTAGTTATGATAGCTAATGGAGGCTCCATGTCCTCTGAATTCGTAGGGCTGCTGTCTTTGCTATACTTTATTTTTGAGCTTCTGGATGCAGCTTGCTGGCCTAGATCCTTAGGACTGGACTGCTGGATTAATTGAGAGAACATTATGCATTATAAATCATTTTAGGGGGGAAACCCCCCCCCAAAATAAGTGCAAAGTAGTTAGCAGCATAACTAGCAGCACGACAAGCAAATGCCAGGTTTATTCTGTCCAGTGCTCCCCCCCCTAAAAAAATGTTTAGGGGTACTCTCATTTTTCTACTCTTATTGAAATACTGCCCCTTAATGAGGCCAAACTTAGATTCACAAAACATTTAGGGGTATGCGACTCCCTACGTCCCCCCCAGAAAAAAGCACCGATTCTGTCTATTACAATTACTATAGTACTATTATTTGTCCCAAAAACTTGCACAGAGCATTTTAAAATTGTGTGCATGTGTTCTGTTCTTTACATACAAAAAACACATTGAACTGATTCCCCACCCCGGTTATATTTTAATAACATTCTCCTGTAATGGCACAAGAGGCAGTTGTGGTTTTTTGTCTGCTGTGCGGGATGCAGGAATATACGAGAGATCTGCTCAGCAGACGTTGGCCCCGTCTGCAACATTCCAAGACAAACACCAGGCCGCCCCCATCTTCTGCCGGTTGCTCTCTGTCCTACAATTCACAGCTCGTGACTCAGAGGAGGGCAGCAGCAAACACACGAAATGCCAAACTAATTATTTCGCTTTGTCAGCTCAGTAAAAAGCATTATTATTTTGGTAGGAGGCTGTGTTTTCATAAAGAAAGCCTTTGAGAAAACAAAACAATTAAAAAAAAACCCTCAGTGACCTCTCTCTCTCTCTCTCTGTGCGTGTGTGTGTGTGTAGAGCTTTGGTTGAAATTGCCAAGTCATCAAGAACGCAGGTGCAGTTTATGAACCCCGCTGTTTGGACACTGCGACGCTGGGCTGCCTCATCCGCACACACTCCCATTCCTATTTGGTTAGAACTAAGGAATGAGAAATGAAAACATGCAATGGGTCCGAAATCTTTGCTTGAATGAGCTGACAAGTTGAAGATGGTGAACATCTTGTGCCAAAGGAGCTTGATGATTATGATAAGTTTTTAAGAAGCACAGTTTGGAGCCAAGTTTTCCTTTGGAAAAAAAAATCAGTGACCATCTTCTCTGGTTTTACTGACACACTCACAGTTTTACACTTTATTCTTGCTCTTCCCCGCTTTACGTTAATGGGAAGAAACAATTATCCATGTCTGCAGGATTGAATACGCAGCGTCTGTTCAGTGGGCACCCAAGAAGCTCTGAAGAGGATAGGCATCTTGCACAAATATCCCAAAGACACACTGAGAACGATTATGAGTTCCTCTTTGTTACTTGAATGAAGACTATGCTGGATGTTCTCCCATTTTGATTTTTAATTAAAAGCAATGGTTTTGGTAACGCTGAAATATTTTTCAGAAAGCTCTTAGAATATTCATATTCATATTCTTATTTTAAATTGTATGCCTTTTCCCTTCTCCCCATTCATCACATGGATGATTCTAGTTATTTGGGGATACAGAATGGGATAATATCATGATTCTATGTATCCAGGCCAACCATACTTGGCCAAGCGGCACTGAGAGGCACAAACAGGGTGGCACCTTTCCATTTCCCCATAGGTGGTGAAATGGGATGGGCCATCCCTGGCAGGAGGGAAGTATGTGCAGCCCGGGGTGATTTGCTTGAGGGGATTGTTTGCTGCAGCGATGAATGATGTTCCAGGCATATTGATTCATACTTCGTGATTTATACTGTTTTGATTTATTCATTGCATTTATTGTACCCACATCTTCTGCTGGTTTATTTATTATTTATTGCATATTTTTTCTTCACTGAGGCGTGTTGCTTTTACAGTCCTATCTCGGCTCCCGAACGCCTTGGGAGTTGAATGTTCCAGCTCCCGAATGATTGAAAACCAGAAGTGAGTGTTTTGGTTTTTGAACTTTCTTTTGGAAGCCGAACTTCCAAACTTTGGTTTCCGAATGTTTCAGAAGTCCAACGGACTTCTGGAACGGATTGCGTTCGACTTCCGAGGTACGACTTTATTTATTAATGCTTTATTGTTGTTACGAGCTGATTTGAGCTTAACTTGGTTGTTGGAAAAGTGCCATAAAAAAATTAAATCAAGTCAAGTCATGGCGATCCAGGGAAATGTGAGGGGAGACTTGCATGCATGGTGAAGTCCCCCCCCCATTCCTCTCCACTGTTCTATTGAGATATGTCACTTAGTCCATGGGGGAGAGGATGTACAGGTTTGGTAAAAGAACAATCTCCCACTTGGGCATCCAAATGGTATATGGGATTTTTGGCACAGATCTCACAAATGTCGCTTTTGTGAAGTAGGACACGTCAGAGGAGCAAATGCATGTTAAACCGCACCATCTGTCCATATTTAATTGAATGCTATAACCAGGTGTCCCATACAAGGAATCTAAGTGGAGGTGATGCATAAGCATCATGAGGCTGCTTTTCTTCCTTTGGAAAGGGAAGAATAAACTGCCAAAAACATTGCCAGTAGAGAACGACAATAAATCATTTTAATGCTGCGCTAGATACAGTTTTGGAAGAGGAAGAAACCAGGTGATCCAGCTGCAAGTTTAAATAGTTTGCAATTTCAATGAGGTAATGTGGTTTGAAAAAAACAGTACCTCTGAAATGATGTCTGGAGCTTATTCCTTGCAACAATTCTCATCTGTTGGTCCACTGAATAAACAGCACACTATCCCAAACCTTTGCTGGAAACAAAATTCGGTGGTCTTGTCCCTCACTGTAATTAGCCCTCTCAACAGCTGAAAGCCTAGTGGATCTAAATTGCAGTTATAAGACCACACAGGGCCCTTAAATGATCTGGAGATACATTGGGTTGGTGTGAGACAGAAGCAGAGTAGGCTTCTGTGCTACAATTAGCAAACAATTAGAAGGGCCAGGTTCATTCTTTGAGCCCTGGACTGGTCAGAAGAATGGCAAAGTCAGATGGAAAAAATCCAGGTTCCAAGCAAAAGGCAGCAAAGAGGAGGGGAATTGTGCTACAAGGGTCATTCATACAAGTACCCATACAAGCACTCGCTTGTATTGTTACCCTTGAACAAACAAATAAAAGGCCTTTGCCCAGCACATGCTTCTTTTTGGTCTTTCTGGCTTAGAAGGTCTACAATTATTCACCCCTGACCTTTCCCAAACCGAAAAGTTCTGTATATCCATTGCTGGGCTCTTATTCTTCCCTAGCTCTTGTCCTGCAGTCAATTTCCACTGGGCAAGAAGAAACAGCCAACACAACACAAGCTTCTTGTAACAGTTTGAAGCACCTGCACCCTGGATGCAGACACCCTTTAGCTGATTCAGTGTGTCACACACACAAGCTCCCCTGTTCATTTTCTGTGCTCTGCAATATCAAGGAGACACCCCTTTCAGCACATCTGCTTTCCATTTCCCTGGATTCTGCCTCCTCTCTGCTGTTGCTGCACGGTTACTAAAATGGTAATTTAATCTGTTCCTTTTCCTCTTGTACTCGTGCAATGAAAAAAGTGATCATGACTATGCTGGATGGAGCTGAAATTCACTGGCAGAATAATGTTCTGCCACAGCTGAAGCAAGCACCATACACATTATTTTTAGGTGCGCCCCTAGGATGATTGAAGTGGACATATTCATGTGATGAATATGTGTTTGCAGCTATGTGTATCACAAACATACATTTGTCAGGGATTGGTTACAGAAGGGGCAGGGAGACTTAAGGCTTGCGGGATCTACTTAGTTCCTCCACCCTAGAATCCTGAGGTCTACCAACTGGAGCAAAGTACAAATAGTGGCATACACGTGCTAGGAATTAGGGAATAGGGTGCTTTTGAGCATATGCTAAGCCCAGGAATCTTTTTGTCAGTACCATGCTAACACATTCTTTAATACAAAACCCCACTCCTGGTTTAGCCTCCCCCTCCAGCATCCCCCTCCCTCAACCTAATTCATGTGTGGGAGGAGTTTGCTGCTATTGTTGTACAATTGGGAATCAGAAACAGTTCCTGATCTACTGCAAATTACCCAGAGATTTTCCCAACAGCTCCCCATCAGGTGCCAATACCCCTTAAGCAATATGGAGAGGTTCAGAAGCAAAGCATGATGGATGTTTAAGGCATTTCCCCATGCTTCTAATTCTTAGCACGGGCAGAGGAAGGTGGGTGCGGGGGGGGGCGGGCATCGCTCTGGGTGTCATCCCTGAGTGGGGGTGACATTCGGCGCATAGCCTGCCCACGACTCAGACTCACACGCCTACCGCGAGCTGTCGGTGGAAGGAGGGAGCTGCTGCACTGCTTTGCCCCTTACTTCCTCTCCCCTTCCTGTTTGCCTGCCTGCCTGCCTCCTTCCCATCCTCTCCCCTGCCTGCCTGCCTCCTCCAGCCGGGAGAATGGCGCATGAAATATACTCTGGGTCCTGAGGTGATTTCACGTTCTTTATTGCAGCTTGTAAAACAGTGATTGAATTGCCCCCCAAACCTTAGGCTTTTATATACATTATTTACACAATGAGTCCCGTCTGATTGGCTGATTCTGCTTCCCTCCTGGAGCTTGATTGGTCTTTTCCTGCGGGCCAATCAGTTGTTGCATTCTACGATCCTACCAGCCTAATAGGCTGATTAACTTCCTCCTGGAGCCTGATTGGTCTTTTCCTGCAAGCCAATCAGTTGTTGCATTCTAGGATTCTACTTGCCTATTGTTCTAGGATCCAAGCTTAGTACATAACAGCACAGCAGCTCCACCCTTCCCCTGATGGCTGGCTGTAGGTGCAGGAGTCACGGGCGGGCGGTGCGTCATTGCCCTGTGCTCCCAGCTGGAGGAGGCAGGCAGGCAGGGGAGAGAACAGGAAGGAGGCAGGCGAACAAGACGGGGAGAGGAAGGAAGTGGGATCGGTGGGTGCGCGGGTGGCTATCCTGTTCCTGGCAATGAAGGCTAGCTTTGGATGGTTGGGCATCTGAAGCAGAACATGCAAGCAATGCCCCTGCATGATAACAAATATAAGAATTAAATAACTGGCTGTTTGTTGTTCCCTAATGACAAACCATCACCTCCTGCCTTTGACAGCTGCCTTGGTCTGCTTCATAGCTGGTTGGATCCAGTGTCCACCATAGCTCTTGGCTTGGGTTTGTTTATTGAGTCCATTGAGCTGATGGGGGAGTCCTTGGCGAGAATTCTGTTTCTCACAATGTGTGTTTACAACTGTAGCAAACATTGCTTTGTGGGTGTGGCTGCATCCGGAAAGGGAAGGTGCCATCTGTGAAATGCTGCGTCAGTGAAGTATGCTACGATGCAATATTAGTAAATCTCACCAATTGCTTTAATTGCGCTTGGCCACAAAACAATTCACAGCCTAACCCATATGTTAAACAAACACAAGGGTTCCCATTCCCTTGAGCATAGCTCCGATGAAACATGTTGTTTATAATGTGCTTATTTGCTGATTGGGAGGTCAAGCATGTTTGACATTCCCAGCTCTCTCTTAACTACGATCTGCGCTTTGCTATCAGGCCCATCTCCCTCCCTGCCCTCACCCACAGAAACCACATTTCCATTTTCTAGTGAAAAGTTTACAGCTTGGAAGTCGCAGAGATAATTTTAACCATCTGCCTTACCTCCAAGAAGGGAAAGTTTTAATTGTTTGGTTTTTTTATTTTATTTTTTAAAAGAATGTCCTTTTAAAAAAACTTCAGCTCCTTTTTGACACTTTAGGATCTACAAATTATGTGACTGTTTACTTTAAGCATCTGGATGTAGAAAACAGTCATTGATTCAAGGGCCCCAGGAAAGTAAACAGTGCAACACCCGCCAGTCACTCAATTGTCACATGCAATTGGAGGTGACACAAGAGATTGCACGCCAAATACCTTGGCAGTTGGCAGGCATGTGCTCTTGTCCCACCAGTGCGGGTACAAGAAGGGTGATGGTGGAACAAACCTTGGTTTTTATCTCCCACCAGGCCTGGCCTTATATGAAGAAAATACGAGATAGCCCTTCTGGGTTCTTTTCTGCATTATGGACTGGGCTATCAGTGTGGCACATATAAATACAGTGGTACCTCAGGTTACATACGCTTCAGGTTACATACGCTTCAGGTTACACACTTCGCTAACCCAGAAATAGTGCTTCAGGTTAAGAACTTTGCTTCAGGATAAGAACAGAAATCGGGTTCTGGCGGCGCGGCGGCAGCAGGAGGCCCCATTAGCTAAAGTGGTGCTTCAGGTTAAGAATAGTTTCAGGTTAAGTACGGACCTCCGGAACGAATTAAGTACTTAACCTGAGGTACCACTGTACGTATGCCAGCACTAAGGAAGAATATCATAGTCTCCAACTTTCCTCAGATGAAAAGAGGGACATTTCTCACTCCCTCACAACTAACCATCCTCCACCCCCCTCATTTTTGTTGCCACCGCTGCAGAGCATTTCCTATCCGAAGAGAAAATGCCACCAATTCACGCAGCAAACACAACCTCCACCATCCTGAGAAAAACCCGTAATCTCAATTTTATTTTATTTTATTCTTTGGTAGATTTACAAAAAGAAAAACACACACCAATATATAAATTTTAGAAAGGGGCAAGATTAGACACAGACACATGAAGTATATATACATTTAAACCAAGACTTCTTGCACTCGGCTCTGCTCTGCCTTTCTGTCTGCCCAGGGTAGCCCTGCCCTCTGCCTGCCCCTGGTGCTTCACATGGGGCTGAACCATGGCAATGGGAGCCTCACTTCCTCCTTGCCTGTTCTCCAGCAGTCATTGGGGGAGGCTGGCAGCAGTGGCTATGGAGAGGCCATGGAAAAGCAATAGGATGCTCCCTCGCTGCTGCCAACACTCAGGACAAGCGCCAGCTCCTCCTCTTCCTTGAGCTTGATGGCAGCATCACTAGCAGGGGAAATTGGGACGTTCCAGGATCAAATCAGAAGCTGGGATGGCTTTTGTAATTCCAGGACTGTCTGTGGGAAATCAGGACACTTGGAGGATATGGAATATTTCCTTGTCCTTTCTGGGGAAGGATATTTGAGACTTGTGGGTACTCTGGGTAGTATCGCTTGTGCTATTGTGGGAGTTGCATAACTGACAGTGGAATCTGCTTGGTCGCCCACAGTTACTGGACTACTTGAGCCTCTGTGCTTAAGAGGCTTCTGATCAGAAGGCTCCAAATGCCTGCAGTTCCTCTCTTCCGATTGGCCAATCAGTGAATTGGAACAGTCTGCGGACTAGCACTTTGGTGATGTGTAACCCCTGCCTGCGAATAGCGTGAGAAATGCTCAATGGCCTTTCAGCGTCACGTGTGAAAATGCCCTGTGTGTGAACTGACTGTGATCTAAGAGATGGCCTTTAGAAGATTTACACTGATCTGTGGATCCTGCTTTAGATAGTTTTTGTTTACTCGGCATCTGCATTCAGGCTGCCTTAGCAAACTCTTGGCTTGAGCTCCTCGGTAGCTCCGAGCACCCTCTCCTGTTAATCTCTACAATTGTTTGTTTTATGGTGTAGACTACTTTGCATTGTCAGGACATCATCCCTGGACAGTGTTTTCCTTGGCAGCATTTCTAGGTCTGAATCTTGGCCTCTCCAGATTTCTCGTCATTAGCAGTCAGAAAAAATGCTAAGCAGGCTCTGGCTGTTTCTGCTCACAATTTGTGGCAACTTGCAGAGGGTTAATGAATGCCTCTCCTCCCCACCCTCCCCGGATGCTTTGCATGAGGCATTTAGGGTGACAGAAAAATGGTAACCTCCTGCTCCAGAAGCAGATGATTTAACATCTCTCTGCACCCTTTATACAGTGGTACCTCGGGTTAAGAACTTAATTCGTTCTGAAAGTCCGTTCTTAACCTGAAACTGTTCTTAACCTGAGATACCACTTTAGCTAATGGGGCCTCCCCCTGCCACCGTGCCACCACCGCGCGATTTCTGTTCTCATCCTGAAGCAAAGTTCTTAACCTGAGGTACTGTTTCTGGGTTAGCGGAGTCTGTAACCTGAAGTGTCTGTAACCTAAGGTACCACTGTAGTTAGACATATGCAGACGCTGAAACTGATTTGTAACTCTGTTTCCTTCACCAGCATATTAAACCATGGGTAGCAAATGTGGTGTTGGACTGCAGCTCCCATAATCCCTGACCCTTGATCATGGTAGTGGGGGCTGATGGAGGCTGGGGTCTAGCAGAATCTGGAAGGCACTATGTTAGTTGCCTCTGTATTGGGCAGATGTATAGATTAAGAGGTTTAAAAACCTCTTTTCAGGGCACCTTGCTCTTGCAAGGCAGCAGACAGAAAATTCCATCACAAGACCTAATAATCAGTGCCGGATTTATGTCTAGGCTAAGTAGGCTGAAGCCTAGGGCCTCTAAATCTAGGGGGCCTCGCCATCCCTCCCGCTCCCCAGCAGGCAATCTCCCCTCTCCCAAGCCCAAGACTTCATGTGAGGGCAGGGCAACTCGGGCCTCTAAGTCTAGGGGGCCTCGCCGGCCTGCCTGCTCTCCAGTGCCACAGTCTCCCCTCTCCCAAAATTGCAAACCCAAGACTTCATTGCAAGGCAACTTGGGCCCAGCAACTGTGAGACTCAGGGCTAGCCAGTAGGGCCCAATCTGAAGCATTGTGACCCAACCTTTTTTCTTTTGTAGGGCCCCAGTTCACAGCCAAAGTCTGCAAAATCTTATAGATATAAATAAAATCCATCTAGATTGCCCTGGTGCGGGGGCCCTCTTAGGAGCGGCCCGCGGGGCCCAGTTTGGCCCAATTGCTCCAATTGCCTTAAGGTCAGCCCTGATGAGACTGTGCAGGGGTTGGACTGACAAGCCCTGCACCTTCTAGGTCTCTGGTGTCACCATTCAGAGTACACACTTGTTATGGGAATAAAGGGGGGGGCAGTGTGTGTAGGAGAGTGCCAAGAGATATTGATTCTGCCATTGCCCCATGGCTCTTTAGGTTGCTGCTGGACACTCAGTGTGGCATACCCTCATTGCAGCCCCTATTCTGGAATTAAAAAGCTCATTGCCTCTCCCTTTTCCTGTGGAAAGCATGTAGGGTATGGTCATAGGGATAGAGAGGTGCCTCTCTATGCTCTGAGTGCAGTGGTGAATTGGAACTTTCAGTTTAAAGCCAGAAGAAATTCAAGATGCAAGCGATAACACTAGCCATTTTCTTTTTGTCTCGCCAATTTCATCATCCTCTCATCAGTGTTCACTACGTTCAGAGGAACCAGCTAAAATTAGAATATAGGGGAGAAAAAAACTTTCCCCCAACCACGCTTCCCCCCACCCTGGCATCAAATCTGTACATCTATCAAGCTACCAGTGCTGGAACAGAGCTAATCCCACAGTAGCTGGAAGGGGAAAGCTGCTCATATTGCTCCGAATAATTATCTGTACTCAGCCATACTGTATTGAATTAGCTAGCATGTGGCTACTATTAATCTTTCATCCATAATCTCAGCTTGCTAGGTGGACCACAGAAGACATAACTGAGGTTGCAATCCTATACTTGGAGTGGCTTACTTTTGAGCAGACATGCACAGGATTGTAATGTGCTGGCTTACTCCTAGGTAACTGCATGTTGCTTAAACTTCAGGCACGTTTCCATTAAGCGGAAATTTGGAGAGGAACAGACTGGAATTCAGAGCCATTCATCAGCAAATTAACCTTGGAACAACTCCTACCTTCTTGCAGCGTTTACTGGACCCATCACCTAGTTATCACAGCTGGATGGCTGGATTGTGTCTTCTCTCTGGAGTGTTATCTTGGAAGAGCATAATGGAAAGTAGAGGAAGAAGAAGAAAAAGCTCCTGCTAAGATTGCGGTTGTCTGAACAGCTCTTGGCAGGAGTAACAAATCGAGGTTGCCTCTGATCCTGGCAGACTTTTCTCTTTCATTAGCACAAATGTCAGTCCAGAGGAAAAAAACCAAAACAAAAAACCCAACCCCATTTACTTTGGAGATGCTCTTGCAGCCTGTTGCATATTCTGTTCTGAGCTGACTGGATTGTTGGCAGAACAGGAGGAGACGGGCATAAATCACATGGGCTTTCTATCCTAGGGCATTTCTGCTCAATCTTTCACAGCTCCAAGATCAGCTTTAAATTATCCCAGGAGGATGCTTGTTGTTGTTGCTTGACATGTTGGATACTGTTGACTTATTCCTGTTATGTTTCCTCAATAGTAGAAAACAGCCAGAGTATTTTGCTTTTGGCAAAAAATGCTCTTCCCATTTCAGCAAAATTGTTTTGCTAGAGGGCAATGGCTGGAAAAAATAATAGGGTTTTAAAAAATAATTCTCTCTTCCCCCCTCCCAATTTTAAATAAATTGCAATCAGCTCTACAATCCATTTATTCAAACCAGATTCTCTGATTCTGCTGAACTGGTGCCTCTTAATGGCAAAAACTTCCTTCTAACCGGAACAGCATTTCTCCTGCATCTTTCTGCTGAAGATACTGTTGTCAGGGCACAAACCCTGCAACCATAGATCAATGGGTTATTACATCCATGAGTTATTACATAACTCCCAGTTTATGCTGGGGTTACATTACAAGGCACCGTATGCATTAGTGAAATCATTTATATTTGAAACACCATTGGAAAAGCCTGCAGACACCTTCTAAACCTTTGGAAATCCCTGGAAACCCCTTTAAACAACCAGCAGCACTTACCAGACGGGCATGAATGGTAGCAATAGTGGCTCTCAGTCTCCTTGCTCAAACGCTCCAAGGGCTCCTAGGATTGCACTTGCAAAGGCTTGTGGGATTGCTAGGTGCTGTTTTTACACCTTTTTTGCCCTATCTGGGCTCTTTTAGGGCTGTTTTTGCCATTTTTAAAGTCACTTCTGGGTTTGGCGTAATGGATTATGCATCAGTTGGATGTGTGTCAATTGGTTGTTGCCCATACTTCTAAGCACCTGCACACTGCTGAGTGTAATTTTCCCCATTTGTACAGTTCGTTTTAAATGTAGGGCACATAGTGCACTCTCTTAAAAAAGTGATATACATCTAGTATTAAGTTAAGAATTCTGTGTGGGCACAACTGAGATGATAAACAGATGCCAAAGGTTACCTTACCAGCTGCACATTCACAGCCAGACACATGTACTAGGCATGCCCAAGGTACACACTGCTTGTTTTGGTATGATTGCCTTCACAGTTTGCTCAGAAATCATTTTTGTCAAGCAAAACACTCATATTTTTAAAAATGAAAATGAAAAAAGCTTCAAGGTGGAAGGTATGTGTGATCAGATGTAACATATTTGGAAAACAGCACTTTAAAAGATGTATAAATTGCAGGTGAAGCCAGTGCTATTTTTCTAGAAAAAGAGGTGTTGCCTCCCTTGTTCCCTTAGAATGGCACTTACCTGAGGTGCCGGAACTGAGTTCCTGTGAGTTCCTGCTGGAAAAAAGTCGTGGGTCAAGCACTGCCTTCTTACTGTGTTCATATTTCCTTCCCTTTGGCTATCTGCCTGCAGTTACCTGAATACACTTTGATTCAAATGATTACAATGCTGCAAGTCCATTATGAATGAATTGTGGCTTATCCTCCTCCTTCGTCCACAGCAACGAGAGCACATGTTGCTTCATCAAAAGAAAACTGAGGCACTTTGTACACATTACAGTGAGTGAGGTGGTAGAATTCCATACTGTGCCACTTCAGATTTCAGGTGTGGCTGGTGGGATGTCACATCTGAATGCTCACTCAGATAAAATAAAGTTCTTGTGTATGTAGTAAAACTCACACAGGTGAGTCTTACTAGGGACACGGGTGGTGCTGTGGTCTAAACCACTGAGCCTCTTGAGCTTGCCAATTGGAAGGTCGGTGGTTCGAACCTGTGCAATGGGGTGAGCTCCTGTTGCCCTGTCTCAGCTTCTGCCAACCTAGCAGTTTGAAAGCATACCAGTGCAAGTAGATAAATATGTACCACTGCGGTGGGGAAAATGGCGTTTCTGTGTGCTCTGGCTTCCGTCACGGTGTCTCGTTGAACCAGTAGCGGTTTAGTCCTGCTGGCCACATGACCTGGAAAGTTGTCTGTGGACAAACACCAGCTCCCTCGGCCTGAAGCAAGATGAGTGCCACACTCCATAGTCACCTTTGGACTTAATCGTCCAGGGGTTCTTTACCTTTACATTTATTACCTAAAACTCTCACACCACAGAATTATGCTGAGAGGAAGTGAGCATTGCCAGAGAGGAGGAGGAGGGGTTACACTGAGGACCCCTTGAGCAACAGTCCCCCAAAACTGGACATGAGACTGATAGAGGTTGCTTCAACACTGCTCTTGGATGTACATTTGGAGTAATGTGAGACTTTTCGGTCTATGTGGGTGGAACAAACACTCTTGTTTTCCCCTGCATCTGTAGCAACTTTCTGGGAAGTAAGGTAATGTCTACTTTCAGGAACTAGGTTAAGCCTAGAGTGGTGTAGGCTGCATTGCAGTGTTTGATAGCATCACCCTCGCTGTTGGGCTGCCATCTTAAAAGTGTCTTGGGAAGTCCTACTTGCTGAGACATCATTCACCACATTTGAGAGTTTGTGTAGCTTCACTAATGGGGGGTCATGCACAAACGGCTCCGGTAAATACTTGGCAAAGAAATAGCTCTCCCTTCTATTCTTCAGGGCTAATAACGCAGGGAATTGTTTAAGAAGGTGGATGAGATATGTCTTCACTAAATATTGATTGAAGAGCCCACAATATTTGCTTCTTTTACTTCTGCACAGCTTAAGGTGTGTGCTTGTTTGCAAATGGAGGGATCAGGTCCCCGGAGTCCTGTTATTTGTAAAGGGAACAATGCTCTTCCCGTGAGATTTCACAGGAATTAGAACAGCTCATTTACACTTGTCGGAAACCTCCCAGGAAGTGTATTTGGCCATGTGTGAGTACAGCCACTCAAGGGCAATTCCTTCTTTAGAGTTAGCTGCTATGCACGCTTCAGTAATGAGGTGCGAATTAGCACTATTGCTGACATCTTTACTGCATCCTTCAGGACCTGGACACTTGTATATCATTCAGAGCCTTCCATCCTCAGTCACAAAATTGGAGTTCTGCATATACATGACATCATAAACAATATTTCAGGGGATATGAGGCATGTGTTGTAGTCAGGCACATTGAATTAACTGTCAACAGACTTCTTTAGCTTTCAGGCTATAACATCTATTTGGCCTAGGAGAAAACCTGGTGTAGGCCTGGTTCATGACCTCTGCCAGTGAACGAATTAAACCTGCAATCCTATGCATGAGTGTTCAGCAACCTGGTACCCTCCAGATGTAGTCCATAGCAGGGGCTAATGGGAGTTGTAGTCCAAAACTTCTAGAAAGCACCAGGGAGTTCTAGAACACCATGAGGTTCTAGAATGCACTGATGGGAGTTGCGGTCCAGAGCTTCTAGAGAGCCCCAGGTGGGAATGGTTGCCTTGTACACCAACTTGAAAGCCCCATTGAATTTAATGGGACTAATTTCTGAAGAAGCTTGCATAGGATTATTTTCCTTGTTATGAACACATGTGTGAAGCCTGAATTTCATGGTTAAGCTTCCACATACAGCACAAGGCAAGCATAAGTTATTTATATCTAGTATGGTATGGTGTCCTCTCTCACAGTAATGTAGATGGAATAGATGCAAAGATGGCACAGAAGTCAAGTGTGTGTTTGTGCGGAGTGTATTTCCCCCAGATCAAGCAGGGAAAAAAGAAAATGAAAAGAGTATCCTGTATTTCTCTGAAAACTTTGGTTGTTTGATTCTCTCTCTCTCTCCCTCTCTCTCTCTCTCTCTCTCTCTCACACACACACACACACACACATGAAGGAGATAGTTCAGTCTGGAGAGCATGAGATTCTTAATCTCAGGGTCATGGGTCCAAGCCCCACATTGGGTAAAATATCCCTGCATTTCAGGGATGGACTAGATGACCCTCATGGTCCCTTACAACTCTACAATACTGTGTTTCTATTTATTCAGGTAGCCAGATAATTATTTGAATTGCCTCGTGTAATACAGGGCCATTATATTACATTGGCAATTGTAGAGTTCTTTATTGTAAAATATTGTAAAAAAACAGTTACACAGCATTAAAATATAAACATCCATACTTAAAATATACAACAACACAATCCTATTAAAACACTGAAATGTAAACATTATAGTTAAAATACGCAATAAAAGAATCCTAATTTTAAAAACACAGGAATCAAAACAGAAGATTCGGATCAAGAGATCAAAAGAATGCCTGTGTAAATAATAATTATTATTGGTAATTAAATTTCTATCCCGCCCTTCCTCCCAAAGGAGCCCAAGGCAGCAAGCAATACAAACATTATTATTTTTCAAATCAACTTTTCATCTAAAACATACCTATCAGGTCTTTCAGGGTGTAGTCAGAGGGAATCCAGGAATCAGGAGTTGTGCCAGGGAATGAGAGGCAAAGGTCTGAGCCAAGTCAGAACCAAAGAACTCACTGGAGCTGGGAAGACCATAGCTGTTGCTGTACACACAAAATCCAAGCTCAGCTAGGAAGCCCTTGATGGTTAACCCTCCTGGTCTCGGATGGACCAATGGGCAGCCTGGGTGCCCTGGAAGATTTCCTACTCTCTATATGTTCTGAGACAGCATGCTAAATTTATTTTTAATATAGCATTTAAATATCCAGTTTAAGAAAAAAGAGAGAGGCTACTTTAAATACATATTTTGAGATGAAGCACACATTCAAAAATTGTTTTGAAATGCCTACTTTAATGCACAGGATTAAAAAAATCTGTAGGCAAATTCAGAAACCAAATGGAATTATGGATAAAAAACATGTGAAAGTGGCACAGGAAGGAAAAAGGTCAAACTTGCCCATGCTTATAACTGAGCACGTCTTCTGTTTTCCATTTACGACTTCAGAAAGTGAGGTCCAATAGGATTTAACTGTGATTGTCCCGTGCAGAATGTCATGGGCTGACTTGCAGAAATAACATGAAAACCCACATTTGCACTCTAGCCCTGTTCTACTTTTCTTTTAAAACAGCAGTTGCTATAGTTCCAGCTTTGGCAGAAACGTCTTCCCAATAAACCCCCGTTTTAAAGAGGGAGCCGTTACAAGGCAGTTGCTCTGATTTCACATCACGCCGGAGCTTGGCAGGCAGCCGTCCATCTGCAGAAACCATCTCCTTTTCAGTCCTCTGAGCATTAGCAGAGTGTGCACAGCTTTTCACACTGGAGAATTATCAGCACAGATGCAACGTCCTTAAATTGCTTTTTATGGCTTTTAAAGACAATGGGGCATTATTGCAATGCAGGATGTAGCCAAAAAGCCAAAATGCTTCAGCTCTGCAGGTACACACAACGAATGCCAAAGAACCCAGTGCAAAGCTGCTGGTCCCTGCCCCGATTTCTTGATATGTTTGGTTTTCATTTTCTGCCTCAGCCCCACCCAGCACTGCCACATTTCTTCATAATACAATAATAATAATAATTTATTATTTATACCCCACTCATCTGGTTGGGTTCCCCCAGCCACTCTGGGCAGCTTCCAACAAAACATTAAAAATACAATAAAACATCAGACATTAAAAACTTCCCTAAACAGGGCTGCCTTCAGATGTCTTCTAAAAGTCAGATAGTTGTTTATTTCCTTGACATCTGATGGGAGGGCGTTTCACAGGGCAGGCGCCATTACCAAGAAGGCCCTCTGTCTGGTTCTCTGTAACTTCGCTTCTATCAGTGAGGGAACCGCCAGAAGGCCCTTGGAGCTGGACCTCAGTGTCCGGGCAGAACGATGGGGGTGGAGATGCTCCTTCAGGTAGACTGGGCCCTCCCCCAAGCTCTCTCCACTCCCTTCAGCATTCACACTAAAAGTGAAGGATGCAGAAGTTCCTCCTTGGTCACGTGTGCTTTCTTGGGTAGAACCGGCCCTTCTTCCCCCATAACACTTCACACTGGCTGACCTGCTTGAAAAGAGAAAAGGGGGGATCTACCAAATGCATGGCTGGGCCCTTGGAGACACAGGTCCCAGGAATCATATGTCAGAGCCAGAGGTGGGTTATAGGGAAACTTTGCCTGCAAGCCAAATGCAGCCCTCCAGGCCACTCTGTCTGGTCCTCAGGCTCCTCCCAGGGCCATGACCCTAACCAGCCTTGCTCTGCATCCTCTTCAAGGGTCTTTTACAGCTTGGAATGTTTCCTTCAACTGTGATGATGCCTCTTGCTTAACAGGATTAAGATTTTTGTTTTGTTTTGCATAGCAGCATAGAAACCTCTGGCTTTTGCACAGATGGTCATTCTTCAAGGCAGTTTGCTCCACTGCTTAACTTTCCCAGCATTTCTGATATGTGAGGTGCACTTGTTTCTCTGAATTAAAGTCAGAGACACTGATATCCTATTATTGTCAGTATACTGGTGGTTGCTGGTTTAGCTGGCCAGTCAAAGTTGTTCCTGGGGTGTGGGTGCTGTCCAGGGCTGGATTTAGGTTTGAGGAGGCCCTAAGCTACTGAAGGTAATGGGGCCCTTTATATGTCCAGCTGTCCTTTGTCAACAACAAATTGTCACTGTTTTTTGTGTTGAATATATGCTATATGGTAATTTATGAACCTAATAGGTATGGAAGTGAGAGCTGGACCATAAAGAAGGCTGATCACCGAAGAATTGATGCTTTTGAATTATGGTGCTGGAGGAGACTCTTGAGAGTCCCATGGACTGCAAGAAGATCAAACCTATCCATTCTTAAGGAAATCAGCCCTGAGTGCTCACTGTAAGGACAGATCCTGAAGCTGAGACTCCAATACTTTGGCCACCTCATGAGAAGAGAAGACTCCCTGGAAAAGACCCTGATGTTGGGAAAGATTGAGGGCACAAGGAGAAGGGGACGACAGAGGATGAGATGGTTGGATAGTGTTCTTGAAGCTACCAGCATGAGTTTGACGAAACTGTGGGAGGCAGTGGAAGACAGGAGTGCCTGGCGTGCTCTCGTCCATGGGGTCACGAAGAGTCGGACACGACTAAATGACTAAACAACAACAACAACAAATAGGTATCTAAAGCCATTTGCACATAACAAAAATGTGTTTTATCAAAGTAATTGTTGAACTGAAATACAATTAAGAAGAAGTATATTAATAGTGAAATACAATTAAGAAGCATATTTTTTGGGTCCTTCAAGAGAGTGGGGCCCTAAGCTATACAGTGATATCTCTAGTTGCAGACACGATCCATTCCGGGGTGCCATTCACACCCCGAAAAGTCTGCAACTAGAGCGGTGCTTCTGTGTACTTCCAGGTTTGCCGCGTTCGCAAGCAGAAAAGACGCAACATGACTGTAGCTTGTTTAGCTTATACGTAAATCCAGCACTGGTGCTGTCGCATGCTGACAGCTTCTAGGAGCCACCGGTGAGAGCTCAGTGCAGGGTGAAGAAAAGGCTAAGGAGTAAACCCTACACAAATCCAGAGTGGAGTCCCTAAGACGGTTGGATGGCGCCTTGTGTTCCTCCTTCTGGCAACTTGTGTAGCCAAGCTGGTATTGCTCTGCTTTCCTTTGGACCACATCAGTGAGGCCGAGAGGGAGGTTTTATCATCTGGGCAGCCCAGGACCTTCATACACACTGCCCATGCTTGTGCCCTTGAAAGGTCACTTCAATGCTGCTAAGGGAGTGGTTTGACTTCACCCCCGGAGGTGCATTCAATTGTTTCTCGAGACAGATGATTGCCAACAACTGGTGGTTGCTTTGACCAGGCTTCAGCCATTAAGATCCAAAGGCTTTTTACACATGGCATTTTATCAATGGAGGCTGGGTACTTGTCTTTTCTATGTACACACACAATTGAGATCTGGTTTCATTGCAAAAATAAAAGGTAATTGCAGATTAATTCTGCGTTACCCTGCAGTGTATCCATTTGAATATGGATGAAAACAGATGTTGTCAGTCCTGGCAATGGGTGTGTGTGTGATGTTGTGGGTGGGTGTATACTAAGATCACAATCACCACTTCCTTCTTCATTCACTTGGGGAAAGTACAACGAGGAAAAGGCATGGAGGATTTGCAAATATATAGCAAGGAATCACACCCTGCATACATTCCCCTTGCAGTGGCCTGGACACTCCTCATGCCTCAGCAGAATTGGGATTTGCATCAACTTTCTGGCCTCAGAACAGAAAACTTGAAATGACTTACACACTGAAAAATCCAGTCTCCGAGGCCCTGAATGTGCAGATCTTGAAATCCTTTGCTATGACAGAGAACCACAGCGAATCAGCAAGCTAGAGGGAAATGGAACAAATGTAGCAGCTTGTAGTTTTCTTCTCCCAGGTCTTCCCCTGCCTCACTTCCCTGTGAGAAACTTTGTCAAGGGAAAGCCCAACATGCTTCTGCAGAAGGAAAGTTGAGCTTTCTCCTTTTCAAAGGAGCTTCTCTCATCTTCTGACTCGTGAACACAGACTCTATCAGGCTCATGCCAGCACCTTCCATGATAAATAAACTGCATCAGGAATTGTCTTCTGGCCTCCTTAGCTGGTAGAGGGTAGTTTTGGGGAAGGTCTGTAGCTCAGTGGTAGAGCATCTCCTTCTCATCCAAAAGGTCCCCCACCATTTATGCTTGATCAGATGGGCAAGAAAAGTAGAGATTTTGGAACCCCAAAAAGAAACCTTGACCTGTTTTTATGCAACAGCTCACATCTGGGACTTGTGGAACTGGATTTAGACAGACATTAGTTAGATTCCTCTTTTGATATTTTATTTAAATGAATGTGGTTAGAATGATTTTGGCTGGTAGCAACTGCAATACCAGCTGAATAAATGAACAGGCTGCCCAGGGAAATTTTGGAATATTTCTCTTGAGGTTTTGAAACACGAGTCATGAGGAGCATTGGGCAGGGTTGTTTGAAGGTTAATAGATCCTTATCTTGATGTTGACAAAAACCAGGATGTTTTTATTGAAGTCCCCATCAGTTCCGTGTGTGTGTGTGTGTGTGTGTGTAGTGGTTAGGGTGTCAGTGGAAGGTCTGTTCTGCTATGCAAGGAGAAATCCTTGTGCAGACAGAATGATAGACTTAGCACTACATTGAATTCCACCTACAGAGTATAATTTTGCTGAGCTGAAAGACCTAGGACAAGAATTCCATGCTGTTGGTTGCCAAGACAGTCCATTCAAAGATCTGATTCCTCCGAAATCATACACCAAAAAAACAACAACATGCATTCCAACCCAAGGACCAGTCACAGATCCAAGGAGAAATGCTATGTGCACTGGAATATTTACTTAGATCCCCCCCCCTTACTTTCACTTAGATTTTTTTTCCCTGGCACAGACTTGGAGATTTTTTTTCTTCTTTAAGTAAGGGTAAAGTTTACCAATACCAATACCTATGATGGCCAAGGGCAAGGAGATACCCCAGAAGTTAGTTTATGAAAAGTGAGCATCCACCAACTCTAGCTGCCGACCTTAGCTCCGCTCATTGTGGGTTGGGTTTCTGTGCTAGATGGCTGCATTTTACAGACATCTGGATTCAATAATCCAGTTGATACAGGCCATAAAATTAGAAACTGAACACTCCAGAAGGCAGAGGTCAGCCAGTGATTCATTGTGATCTAATGTGCTGGGCAGCAGCTCTTTGTGGTCGGGTAACAGGCTGTGTGAGGAACGGAAGGGCGGAACAGGGGAGAGGGATCAGCCCATGCCTCTTGTCATGCATTTTCTCGACCCCAAATACTGGAAATGGGGACCAACCTTTTTATAACCCCATCTACTTAACACATCCACCCAACCACCTTTATTCAAAACAGCCGGGTAGCTTGCAAACAAAGCAGACTTTGCTGTGGTTTCATTTAGTCTGCAGCCTTGATCCTGACCTTGGTGCTCAGGAAATTCTGCTGGAAAGGTACATAGTCCTTGGCCCAGCTTTCTAACCCCCCAATGCCCTTTGTGGTTCATTGTGCTTTCATCCCTCTTTGTCAGATGAAGCTGGGCCTGGCCTCTTAATAAAGAGCTCATGGAGACCAACTCATGCAGATCAGTGACCTCAGGATGCCCTCTGGCCACCTTGTAAGTCTGTCTCCTGGACAAGATAGGAAAGAGGGGGTGCAATCCCTTCCCCCATCTTCAGTGCATACTTATGAATACAAGTGGGGGTTCCAATCCAGGTTGAATGGCAAGCACAGAAGTGGGAGGTGTCTCTGTGTTATATTGGTCTGTATCCATTGATATAAAGTACAGTCATACCTCATGTTATGTTTGCTTCATGTTACATTCTTTCAGGTTAGGTCCTGTGGCTACCCAGAAGTACTGGAAAGGGTTACTTCCAGGTTTTGCCACTCGTGCATGCACAGAAGCGCAAAATGACATCACATGCATGTGCAGAAGCGCCGAATCGCAACCCACGCATGCGCAGACACGCCGCTGTGGGTTGCGCTCTTTTCATGTTGCAAACAGGCCTCTGGAACAGATCCCGTTCGCAACCAGAGGTACCACTGTAGAAGGGTGTGACATTGTGCAGATGGCGTGTTCCTTTTCTGGAGAAATTACATACTGTACATGGTTTTTTGGTGTGTTTTTTTAAAAGCAGCTCAACCAGAAAAGTGCAGCACTCTTGGAAGGAAAGGATTCTGCAGCCAGTTCTTTTTTCAAAGCCACACTTCATCCGCCCTGGGAGGAACTCACCACAGTCGCTGGCTGACCTCCACAGCACCCGTGGCCACAGCCAACCTTATGAATGTGCTGTCGCAGCAGCAATTTGCTGGTGGTCGCAAATGTCCCTGCTTAGTCTTCCAGTGATGTCTTCCAGAGCCAGCGGCTGCATCAAGGGCAAACGGATGCCTCCAATCTGAAACAATGTCCTGGTAGCTGCAACTTGCACCAAGAGGTCCTGCAAAGATTTAGGCTAGAATTAGCTACTGTCAAATTGGTACTTACTTTTTGCTCTCTCTGACACTTTTGCCCTGCAATATGTCTCCGATCTGGCTTAGTTCCCCCACATATATCAAGCATTGCAGTGGCTCATTTGCTTATAGTCTAGGCCAGAAGGAGACACTGTATTTGAAATCTGTTATGTTTTTAAGAAGGAAAGGCCATAGCTTAGTGTTTGAGCACACGCTTTTCATGAAGAATGTCCCAGATTTCATCTCTGGCATATGCAGTAGGACTCCTGTCTGAAATCCTGGAGAGCTACTACCAGCCAATGGCAATAGTCATGAGCTAAAGGGAATAAATGAGGTACTAGGAAATAATCATATAAAGTTGGATAGATCACCCAGTCCACGTCCCTACATTATTTTGACTTCAAGAATAGCCACCAGATACTTCAGAAAATTCCCCTGTGAACATAACAACTTTATTTCATTGTTTTAAGTCTGGGTGCTTCCAGGCTGTCAGTATTTCTTGAGAGGGATCCAAATGCATTCCAGAACTTTAGATTTGCGTCATTAAAGTTGCCATAGTGCAACAAATCCACTTTTAAAAAAAGAATAAGACATTTTGCAGCTTTGGAAAATGATGAGGAAATGCATTGAAAAGCACAGGATGACTAATGGGAAGATGTACAAACACCGCACAAGCTTTGTGGCAGCAAAACAGGTGGAATGCTCAACAAGCAGCTTGTCTGTCAAAGTTTGGTTTCTCTCTCTCATTTTTCCAGTCTTAAGTTCAGTTCTCCACATGCATTTTAATCCTTACATTACCCCAGTATATGCATTTTTTGTACACATTGTATCCCTGGAGAACTGAACTGCAAAATTCAGAGAAGTGCGAATTTCAAAATTCACATACTGTTTTGGAAATTAAGTAGGTTCACCTTTTAGTGTGAACTGAATTGAATTTCTCCAGCAACCCTTGTCTGGAGGGCCCCCTAAGTATTCTTAGAACTTGTGAGCATATCCTGATATCCAAGCTACTACTTCGGAGTAGTCCCAAGGGCAGCTACTGATGCTCAAAGTGTGATTAGGTAAAGTATGGCTGACATGCAGGCTAATCTATGTTTATTCTGAGGTAAGTCCCATTCAGTTCCAAAGGCTCCCTGGGACTTACTTCCAAATAAACATGGATTAGGCTGTGTGCCTACCCCATGTTCCCAAATCACACTGTGAGCATCAGTAGCTCCCTATTTCCACCTCTTCACTAGAAACAGCATACGAGAAAGAGGTAGTCCTACAAGAGAGCCCAAAAGCCTTTCTAGAAATAGCTCTTGAACCAAGGAGGGCTGGCAGGAGAGCTTAGGCATCTGGGGCATCTCAGCAAGGTGAAAAGCAAGCCACAGCGTGATATGCTCTTTCCAAAATGTCTTTATTGTGTTGAGACAATAAACCAAAAGGGATTCACAAATATATACAGGTCAAGTAAACTGGCAGTCATTAGTCATCTTTGTTTCACTTCCCTCACCTTCATGGTCCCAAGAACATTACACTGACAGGTTAACAAGTCCCCATGCCCTTGCCACAACTCAGTAATAACATATGTATTGATTGGGACGTAATGCATCAATTGAAAGGCTCTGTCCGCATTTCAGAAGTATCTGGGTGGTGGACCTCTAGGTCTGAGATATACGATGTGTGTGGGAACAGGCCCAAGGCTTCTTTGCTCAGCCTGAGTTAGTATGTGGAGCTTATTTGTATCAGTAATCATAGCCAATAAATGCACATGGGTCCTGCAATGTATGTAAATATTATATTGCTTTTGAGAAATGCAGAAGTGACTCCAAGGGCTTTTCTCTGTGAGGGGGCACCTGGGGCGTTCGCCAGCCCTGCCCTAACCTGTCCTCCAGTATCCCATTGTAAATCCCACGGACTTTGACACCCACCCTGTCAAATAAACCCTCTTTCCTTTGTCGCAAGGCAGCTTGCCAGGTTGTGTTGTGTTTACAACTACTCCAGGTGCTCTAATGTAAACACTACCTCCATCTGCTCAGCTCCCCTTGGGAGAGGACAGGTTTCATTTATCCCACCGGAATCATTTCATGGCTACGTCCGCATTACAAAAATTATTTTGCAGTGTCGCCAGCCATGCAGGGAGAGCCCAAGCAGGTAGGGTCTTTTCTCAGCTTCAGGTGAATACGTGGAGGTTGGTGGGGCCAGTGAGCAGGGTTCCACTCTCCCCATTTGGTCCACACATTCCTGTCCCTGGATATATTACATGAATTGGATTGCTCTGGGACTTAGAAAAAATGTGCTATATTCCTTACAGCGAGGTATGAGAAGACTGATAATTAGTACAGTCCATTCATGCATAGTGGGCACATGGTATGATAGCATTTCCTCTATGCCTTAATTTAATTTTGTGCCTTCAGCCCAGCTGTGCATTCCTGAATGTAGCCTGATAATCAAAGGAAACGTCCTTCTATGCATTCCCTTGTATCTGAGACTTACGGGAAGGAAGGGACTCTGCATTTGGGTATCATCTCCTCCCGTGCATTCTCCCCTCTGTAAAAAAGCCCCACGGAGTTTTTATTGTGCTCCCCTTGCTCCCACTTCCAAAATGAGGTCTACACACGAAGCAGAATATGGTGGGAACGAAGTGGCATCAAGTGGTAGACTTCACTGTGACCTATATTGAATTATTTCCCTGTTTGAAAAACCCTCCATCAGTATTCAAGTAGCACAACAGGAAGAGTTCTGAGCTAGAACTCCCCAGCACTCACTTCTTGGATATGTAAATCTTTAATTGCAGGAGTTGGGTGGAGGAGCATTGAAAATGGTACAGTATAGCTCAGGCTGCTGTCTGATGTGGAGAAGTCTACTCTACCACTGTAGGATTCTACCACCTCATTCTGCTAAGAACAAGGCCTCATTTGTTGTCACCGCAGACAAATTATTGCGTCGACTCTTTCTGACGCTGAGATCAAGAACATGAGAACAATGGGAGAACCCTGCTGGATCGAACCCATATTGTACAGAATGCCATATTGTACAGAATCCTGTTCTCACGATGGCTGACCAGATGTCTCTGAAGAGCCCATAAACAGGAAATGAGTGCAGTAGCACACTCCTGGCTGCGATCTCCAGCAACTGATGTTCAGAGGTGTCCAACTGGAGGAACTAGTCATTGTGATTACTTGTGCATGTGTGCGTATCTGCTGATTATAACATTTATATCCCACCTTTCCTCCAAGAAGCTCAAGATGGCTCACATGGTTCCTCACTTCCTATTTTACCCTCAAAACAACCCTGTGAGGTAGGCCAGTCTGAGAGTTAGCAACAGCATGAAAGCACTCTGTGAGTGTTATAAGTTAGCCCAGCACTCCAGTCATCACTCCACACAGGTAGCATCCCTCTCTGCGTTGTAAGAACAGCTGTGTGGATATCAATTTTGTTCCAATATATACAAATCTCTTGGCTTCCCGACACATATATGTGGATGGAAAGCTACACCTACATGCCCGCTTTATGCTACTTTATATGCATGCTCTTGATACACAGATAAGATTCTTTACATGCAAAAAAAGGCAACAGGAGTCTTTGTCCTCCTAAGGTTTGTGGAGGTCTGCTGTAGTCTTGCGCATTTCATTGTGCTGACATAGTTTGCTGAAGCAATAATTCTGTGACTGGGAGAAAGTGTCGCAGGATTCTGTGCCGTCAGTGCAAAGTCTTGTGGCATCTTAAAGGCTGAAAGAACTTTTCAGCCTGAGTGCCACATTCCCATCTGGGCAGCCTTCTGACAACCACTGGCCAGTGAAGGGTGGGGACAGAGGCAAAAGTGGGCGGAGCAATGAATGTAAATGATCCCTTTGTACAGTAGGCCAGCTTCCACATCCACTTGCCCCACAACTTCCAACACTCCTCTGTCCTCCATCTAGACAAGCAAGAGGCATCATCCAAGTTTAAGGGCACATTTCAGCTTGGTAAAACATTTGAGTTGTGAAGCAGAACACTGAGGGGCATGGCCTAGTGAGAGCTTTGAGGGCCATATATGGGTTTTATTCAGCCCCTGAGACCAAGGTTCCCAGTATTGCTCTAGAGGGCTGTAGGACTCTTCACAGATTAATATGGCTATCCATCTGGAATTTATCAGTTGAGCTGGGCAAGATGTTATTCAAATGATTAATCTTTTTTGGGGGGGAAATGCAGCACAATACAAGTTGCATTAGCTTATGAGAACTTCTCCTAGAGAATTATGTCTTCTGTTCTGCCCACACCAGCTCAGATGAATCACTTGACTAGGCCTCATGTTTCTCTGGGCCAGTTCCATGGACAGGCACAGAAGCAATGTAGCTCTGAGCTTTGGGACAGAAGGCAAGTTCCAGATGGTTCTTTGGGCTGTGGTGTGGATGGACAGAGGCCAAGGCTGTCACAACTCCTGGATCGTACTTTGGTCTGCTCAGTGAAACCACATGAGGTGGAGCAGGGTTTCACAAAAGGGGCTTTTTACAAGATGTGAGAGAGCAAAACAACTCTCTCTCCACCCCCAGTACTGAAAATACATGAGAATTTGGGAGTTTCACATAACGGTCAACCAAAGGTTTTTTGGCCAAGCCATTGTAAGAGCTGGCCTGTGGTTCTTTTCATTCCATGGAGTTCTGACAGAAGGCAGAGCTGCTGCTGTGAATTTTTGACCAGCATCCTGTGACATATTTTTCTTCACTTACTAACAGCTGCTGGTGAGGGTGTGTGTGTGTGTGAGAGAGAGAGAGTGCATTTGGATAGGGGCCATGGTGCTGTGCCATTTCCTCAGTTTAACATCTCCCCTACCCCAAGATGCTAATAACAACATAGGAGGGAAAAATGCAGGCTCCATATGGGTACCTGTCTTTCTTTTATTATTCAGGTTCTTCTAACATTTATATACCACTTTTCTCCACAAAATGGGTTCCAATGCAATTAGTAAAACCACTCCATTAAAATAATGCAACATTTAAACAGTAAAGCAAAAAACAACCCCCCGCAATAAAACCACAATATTGACAATGCTAAGATTTCAGCATTGCATTGTAACGTTTGTCCCCTTCACAGCTTATAGCAGTTTCAATGGATGATTTAAATCGGAATAGAGCAGGGGAAAGGGTGAATTTTCCCCTTCCAAATATTGTGGCCCTGATTTAAAACTTGTGTCTGATTTTAAACAAAGAGGAAGAAGTTGGGAAATGGGATTGCAGACTTCCGACAGCTTTGCACCTTTAGACATGCTATGACTGTTGCTAGCCGTTGCGCTCAAGCATCCACATCTTATTGACAAACAAGTCACCAAGAGGGGCCTCTTTGTGAATGTATAGTTTTGACAAATGGGAGAATATTGAATTAGAATACTCAGAGCAGGTGTTTGCTGGCTGGAGCTGGGCAGGCAGCAAGTGTGGCAAGGCAGGGAAGCAAAGACGTAGTTAGGCGCTAGCTCCAAAGGAGGTTCATCTTTTAGGCAGGGTGCAAGTTGTTCAGACTGGGGATCCTTGTCGGAGCCTGAGTCTTCATAGGACCCGGTGTCACCTCATTTGCCCTTTATGTCACCTGACAGCTGCTGTATTAATGACCCATAGCCCCTCTTGGGCATTGGTGGTGCCCAAGGACTGTGAATAGCAGACCAGCCTTCTTTTGTCGCTTCCCACAATGGTGTGGCCAGGAAGTTAGGTGCTTGGGTCTGCATTCCAGGTGTTTCCCTGACCCACTGCGCATTGTTGTCTTCAAAACTATCAGGGAGAGTAGCCCCGAGAACTCTGGTGTGCTACTCTGAGTTCTTCCAGGAATTTATTAGAACCATAAGAAAACAAATCACTGGTGCTTAACTTTGGCAGAACAATAGATATTTCCAATGGGTGTGGCACAAGCCTCATGCTGTGGGGGCCTAATCATGCGAACATACGTCTGCTCTCAATTACTAGCATGTAGGTAATCCCACTGAGGTTTGCTGAGCTGTTATTCTTTCTATAGTATCCATATGCCTGTCCATTCTTGGGTGGGTGGGGTGAGATCAAGAGCGGTCTGTGAGCTGGGCAATCGGAATCTCTTCCCTCCTGGGCTTCCTCACTCATGAGAAATGGGAGGACCCCAGCATAGGCAGACGCTGAAAATTTAAAATAAATAAATAAATCTCTCACCTCTGCCTTGTCCCTGAATCCCTTGAGGCAACAGCAATGGTGCCTGAGTCAGGCCTTCTCTGGCAAGGTAGATGTGCAGGTGTAGATATGTGTGTGTGTTTTGGGGGGTATTGTTTTTGTTAGTTATTATGGTATGCAGTTTTCTGTTTTTATATTGTAAACCATCCTGTGGTCCTCGGATGAAAGGCGGTATAGAAATATAAATAAATAAGATACCAACAATAATAGTAATAAGTTAATAATTTATTATTTATACCCCGCCCATCTGGCTGGGTTTCACCAGGCACTCTGGGCGGCTTCTAACCAAATATTAAAAACAATACAGGGTCTGACATTAAAAACTTCCCTAAACAGTTGTCTTTTAAAAGTAAAATAGTTGTTTATTGCCTTGACATTTGCTGGGAGGGCCTTCCACAGGGCAGGTGCCACTACCGAGAAGGCCCTCCGACTGGTTCCCTGTAACCTCACTTCTCGCAGCAAGAGAACCGCCAGAAGACGCTCAGCGCTGGACCTCAGTGTCCAGGCTGGATGATGGGGGTGGAGACGCTCCTTAAGGTATACAGGACCAAGGCCGTATGCCTATGCCTGGGAAAAGGCTTCAGCTCAGTGATAGCATGTAGAAGGCCCCTGGCATATCCAGTTAGGCCTGGGCTGCCTGAAGCCTCTGCCAGTCAGTGCAAACAGTACTGAGCTGGATGGACCAGTGTTTTGACTGTTTACTTGTATGCATGAAATCTGTGGTGCTGCCTCTTGTGTGTGGAGAGCCAAGCTAAGCAAACCCTTTGAGGAGGCACTGCAGCTCTTCCATCTTCCAAGAGGGCCTGCCTGTGTCCAAGTGGCAGACTGTTCACCTGCATGCAGTTCTTACCCAAACACAGTGAGAAAGAATATTAAGAGAAATGATAATAGAATACCTAAAGAGAGAAATATAAAAATAGTAACAAAGCAGAAAGAGAAAGATAGCATCGTTCAGCTCCATTTGTGCTCATTTCAAATTGCTGGGTGCTATCCCCCAAATACGTAGCACAAAACTAGCTAGCACAGGTTAACTCATGTCATTGTAATGGTATGCTTCATGGCTAGCACATAATGCATCATACACATTGTCAAATAGAGAACATGACAATAAACGTGTCACCAGGGTCAGTGATTAAAGGGGGTCATATATAAAAATATAATTCAAGGGAGCAAGCTGTGGTGCCACTCAGTCCCAAGTTCATGTGGAGGCATAGGGTGAGTCCAAGTGATTGTGCAAATCGTACACTATTGTGCAAGGGGATTTTCCTCTTTGGTTCATGTAAAGGTAATTGGGGTTGCTCGTGCGTAAGGGGGCTGCTGCTCTAGGCAACGTTGTCTGGCTAAACCTTTCCCTGGCTGGACAGCCCTTTTCTCCGTGGCTGTGTCAGTCACTGGCAGAATCCGTCTGTGGGCGTTTCCTGAACTTCTTCCAACATAAAAGCTCCTTGACGCCAAGTCTACGCCTAGCTTCCCTGCGTGGAAGTCTTCTGCGCAGAGTGGGCGTGGCCAGCGGAGGTCCTGGGCTCTCCCCGCTGGTCTCTGTGGAAGAGTCTTGGAGCCATTTCTCCGAAGTCCTTCCCTGCTCCCCTTTCTTCCTGGTGTCACGCCAATTTCCTTCCCCAAAGGAAGTGTTCTCTCTCTCCCTGCTGGTCCCTTCTCCTGCATCGTTGGGGAGCCTTACCTCCACTCTTGGCTCCGATGGCAGTTCCCTGACAGTTCACAACCGGGTTAGAAAGTGGTGATTATTTTGCCAAAATTAATAAGCCCTCTTGCAGCAGTTTTTAATAGTCTGAGATGGTATAATGTCTAGTCTGTTGAGTCACAAAAATGAGTAAACAGATGTAGCAGGCAAAAATGTGCCATCATGATTAATCATTGTCAACGAGACCTCAGCTTAGACATTTGATCTGGGGCAGCTTCACAGATTTTAGTCCCTGCCTGCTTGAAAGAGGCAGAGGCAGAGGCAACTCCCCAAGAAACCCTCCCTGGATTTGGAAAATCTAAGTAACAACCAGCCAGTTGCTAATCTTCCCTTCTTGGGCAAGGTTCTTGAGATTTGTACCTCTGAACTAGGCCAGTTTGTAAGTAAGGGTTTATGAGTCCTATGTGGTACTACCCACCACTAGATGCAAGCCTTGATCCACACTGAAGCAACCTGTCTCCCCATTAATGTAGGGGCTTCTACATCCTATCTATCCTAGTGTTGACCTGAACTATTTCTCCTTTAAATATGATGGTCTTTATACATGCTTAAGTATAAATAATGCATGAAGGGGTTAAAACCATAGAGTAAGCTGTCCTGCCAGGCTTAGCTACGTCACTTCCCTTACCATGGAAGGAAATAGGCAATCAAGCCTATTGTCTAGTTCTCCAGTCAACCTGTGAAGAGGTTTGAGTTGCTTGCTCTGATTCAACTGCATGGCTTTCATTAGCCTCTCTTGAGTTTGTAAATCAATAATTTAGGACTTTCACCACCTTTTTAACGAAGCTAAGTTTTACTGCTTGTGCAACTTTTCTGAATGAATCTGACCTTTGGAGAGTTTGTACCATTTTTAAACTTATCAAAAGTGTAGCCTTTGGCTACAGCGGGGGAAGAGGGAAACTTTGAAAAGAAACTTTTTAATGGGACATTTTGGAATTCACTTGGAGAGGCACACATTTTGAGGTTTTACAGTCTATATTTCCACACTTTACTTTGCTGCCTATTTTGTGACTTTAAATATCTACTGGGGTTCTCTCACCAAAGCGTACTTGCCTCAATCTTGGATCTTGGCATCCAGAAATTCTCTTTTCAATTATTATTATTTTTTGCACCAATACTTTGATATTTAGAAAGTCTGAAACAGCCAGGATCTAAAAACCCCACCATTAAAGGGGGAAAGATCCAGGACAGGGGATGGGGGTCTACATTTTGCTCTGGTGATGACAAGCCCTTACTTTCTGGTCTAATACACACCCTCCCAACTTTTCCCAGGTAGAAATAGTGACACTCCTGCATACATGAAACAGTCCTGTTATCACACCAAGGTGTAGTGCTTAAGCATCTTCAACTTACTATTCCATATTTGCTAAAAGCTTGCCTTTCTGCTGCATGTTATCTCTGCAGTAGCTTCTCCTGCATTGATTTCTCTGATGCAGATTGTGTTGCGAAGCTAAGAGTTTACTTTTTGAAAGCTTACGACTGTGTAATAGAACGTTTAATGTCACAACTCAAGACACGCAAGAGCATTGCGCTCACATTACCGCCATAGAGTGCGATGTTGTCTCCCCACAAGGGGGCATTGATGGGGTGGGAGCATAATTCACCCTATGCAAAGGTGTTCACACCTTGACTACAGCTAGATTAGGAATGGCTAAAGGATGAATTGGGAATGGACTGAAGCTGGTTTGAGAAACAGCTAATCGAACAATAGTATTTTATAACAAAGTACAGGATGCATAAAGGGACGTGGGTGGCACTGTGGATTAAACCACAGAGCCTAGGACTTGCCGATCAGAAGGTCGGCGGTTCGAATCCCTGTGGCGGGGTGAGCTCCTGTTGCTCGGTCCCAGCTCCTGCCAACCTAGCAGTTCAAAAGCACGTCAAAGTGCAAGTAGATAAATAGGTACTGCTCTGGCGGGAAGGTAAACGGCATTTCCGTGCACTGCTCTGGTTTGCCAGAAGCGGCTTAGTCATGCTGGCCACATGACCTGGAAGCTGTACGCCGGCTCCCTCGGCCAATAAAGCGAGATGAGCGCCGCAACCCCAGAGTTGTTCACGACTGGACCTATAGGTCAGGGGTCCCTTTACCTTTACCTTTACAGGATGCATATGTTGGATAATGTCATGTGTACACAGATTAAAAACCCAGCACTGGAAATGCAGGTGTGTTTGGATCGGAAGCTATGCAGGTAAAGGAATAAGAGCCAGTTTACAGGCAGTCACATTCATGTGTTTTTTTAAAAAACAGTCTTCCTAAAATCTCCCCGAAAGACAAAAAAGGACGAGTGGTTTGCCAGAAATGGAGACCAACCCAGGGAAACAGATGGAATATATGCAGATATTCTCCCTTCTCCAGATGTTTTGGAGACCGTTGCTGTGTTGCCTCATGGAGAAGCAACTATAGCTTAGTAGCAATGCTTTGCATGCAGAGGATCCTAGGCAGACTCAGTGCTTGGCATCCTTGGAAGAAGTTCAGTGAGTAGGTGACATGAAGACCCTGTGCCTGAGATGCTGGATGGAAGGAATACCCTACTGGGGTAAAAGGGTCTGTCTGGAATAAGGCAGCTTCCTGTTGCCTTCAAATGGAGTGATGGGTACCAAGACAAAGGCAGCCGATTATGTCTGGGTACCCCATTATGCTACGGTAGCCAGATGGAAAAGAGGTCAGGGCTCCTACACCTGTCCTGCTAACTACACCTGCCGGAATCTCCTATTTCTACCACACAGCTATTAAAGGTGCAGTAGCTCAGTTCCCTTTTGCCTCTGGCCAGCCAGCACAGGCAAGGGAGAGGCAAGGTTTTCAAAGGACGCTTCTGCTTGGGAATGAATTTCTTTAATATTCAGGACACCTATAAGGACAGCCGTCAAGCCTTTCAACAGGAGCAAGTTTACACCAGGAGTGGGGAACCTTTTTGGCTCCAGGGGGGTCGGATCCTTACTGGGATTGGGCCAAACTTTGAAGGGGGTAGGGCTGCTCATCTGTCAATCACGCTGTGTCATTGTGAATGGCTTGGCCAGGGCCATTAACTTAGCAAAGAGATTGGTCTGTCCATTTCAGCAATCCCTTCCACTATGGGCTCCCATCTTACTCATGAAAAACCTCAGGCTTGGAGGGGACCCAAAGACATCATCCAAACCAGTCTCCCAATCATGCCATACTATACCTGATATGGATAGGAATCTGAGCCAAGGCCTTTTCTTTTTTTATAAAGGCCTACATGCATGCTCCAGCTCTATCAGATAATTATGTCTGTAGTTGCAATACAAAAACATTACCAATGGGAATAATTGTGCTGTCACATATTTGAAAGGTCTGATGAGTGGGAGAACAGAGGATTCAAACCAGATCAGGCAGAGACTTCTTGGGAACTGCTTGCTTAGGCTACTCTTTCATCCCCCCCTACCGACCATTTTTGGAACGACTAACTTTGGTAAATTAAAAACTCCGGCTCTTTAGCAAACCAGTTTAGGCAGTTTTCAGGAGGAACACTCGTTTTAATATGTTTTTTTTTTTTTGTCCGTGCATTTCACATGGCTATACATCTGAATGCAAGATCAAAACTGGCTAGAATGCACATCTTTAAAACACCCCTTTCTTCTCTTTGACAAATTAGCAGCATTCAAATGGGATGAGTTTGCTTTCCCTTTCTCGTTTTTTTAATTTGGTCCTGTGGCTTTAACAGCAATCTTTAACCATCACAACAACAACAACTGCACACCCACAGACACATTTGGCAGGGGATGCTTTTCCTGGCAAGGAGGTTAAGTGTAGGAGTAGCTTCACCTGCATAATTTCGGTGTGTCAGGCTGCTGTTAAAGGCAGGTCAGCATGACAGCCTCCTCTCAAGACTAAGATGTGTTTTTAGCATCACTCCTGCAAACTGCCTGTAGCAAAACACACTTGTGGTTTCTGGTCCTCTCTGTGTATTCCAAAGAATGTGTGAGAACATAACGTGGGTGTAAGGGAGTGGGGTGGATATGCCTTCACCACCCACAAAGTTCCCTCCACCTTACTCCACGATCAGACATTCTGCATTGAGCAGGGGGCCACTGACCATGTTGGGCTGAATGTGCTTAGAATTCTCCTCATGATCAGGAACGCTTATAATAATTTGATTCTTGTTCAGTCCAATACACTTAAAAGGTCTCTTCAGGCCTTCCTACTTGATGCAGAAAGTTTGATTGTGGAGCAAAGCGGAGGCACTGAGGATGGTGCATGTATGCCTGTTCTCTCTGTGCACTTCGCAATGCATGGACAAAGGGTGCATAAACTCCAAGGCATGGAGGCCAAGATGGTACAATTACAAGCAATGCCCTTTGTGTGCTATGGAAGTACCCAGCAGGGGTTGGGAGTACCAGTTGATGGGAGTACCAGTTGATATTGCATTAATGTTATGCTTGCAGGTTTCCCATAGGCATGTGGTTGGCCACTCTGCAAACAAGATGCTGGACTTAGGTGGGCCATTGGCTTGATTCAGCAGAGCACCTCTTATGGGTGGTCAGACTTCAGCCTTGTGGGGGTCAGACTTCATTTTTTTTATTACCTAGAACCCTGGGATCCACCAACCTGGTGCAAAAGTCAAACAGTTAAAATGTAAGCTTCTGAGACCAAGGGTACCAGAGCTGAATGCAGCTCATAGTCCTTTCACACAAACATCCACTCCTGATTACCCCCAAGTTTTCTTCATTTAATTCCAGCAGTACAATTTAGTTTGTGTGTAGTCATTTTCTTGTCACTACAGAAACTTTGGCAATCTACTGCAAATCACCCAGGGATCTACTAGTAGCTCTAGTTCTGATTCCTACTCTTGCCTTTGGAGCCCTTTATGATGCTTATACATCAGGTTCCCTTATACTTCAGGTATGCCCTTTCCATTTAGAATCATAGAACTGTAGAATTGGAAGGGACCCCAAGGGTCATCTAGCCCAACCCTCTGCAATACAGGGAATCTGGTTGGCCACTGTGATGAAATAGTGCTGGACTACATGGGCCACCTTGTTTCCTTTGGGGTTTTAGATTCTGGGAATATAGTCTTGGATTAAGTCTTTCTCTTGCTTCTGACCAGCTTATGCTCTATAGAGTTTTTATTTGGGCAAAATACAAAGAATGGAAAGTGAATTTTTTTTTAAAAAAAATCAATAAAACCACTCACTCTGTGTCCAAATAGGTGATTTGCTTTCAACACCAATTAAGGGGATTTTGAACAATTTCAAGCCAGGTTTCAGCACTTTTCCAGTTGCCTGTTGTAATGGGGGCTGTGAACTCTTGGGCTTAGTCACCCCAGAATGATGTTACACTCTAAAATTATTGTTCTCTAGGATGTTGTAAGGGGCCACTTTATTTCTAAGAACTGAGCAACCTACGTAGCAGATTGTTGAAAAGGTCCAGCAAACTGAAAACACAGCTGTTGTGATGTGCGACTCCTTTCATCTTGTGGAGCTAGAAGATCTATGGGCTACAATTGCAAAACAAAACCTGGCAAAACAGACTAAAGTGTGGCGGTGTTGCTAATTTTATAGTCACCTGTGTTATTATAGTAGTGGTGACAAGGAGCAGTCGGTGGCAAAGGAACCCTCGGGGAAACCTAGCAAAGGAGTTCACCTGTTATACAGTTCTTATTACTCCAAGTGAACCAACCTGTTACAGGGAGGTGTTTTGCTACCTGTCATACACTTGCTAGGCAACTCCCTTTACCTGCCGCAGCTCCAGGCAAAACCTGCACTGGATTTTTAGGTGAATGTGAACTGGATTCTGAGTGCTGTTACTATCGCTGAAGTACTTTGTTGTAAGAGATTCTCTCTCTAAATGGGCAAAATCTACTTCTGTGCCAATGTTGGGCTGTTGTAGTATTGTCATTTTCAAAATAGAACGCCATGAGGCATGCAGGCAGTGATTTCAGCTGGCAACTGCTTAAAGCCAGAAAAACAGATCCGTATACAGTTCTGCTGTAGAGATTTCAGACACGGAAGTGTGAAGGAAACCATCGCTTCTTCTGAACAACAAAATATCACCTGTCAGTAACAAGAGAACTGAACTGCTCCTGGGGCTTCCTTGTTTTCCTCTTGTGCTATATCTACAGTCACGTCTTCCTCTCCCTTCTTGCAGTCAGAAGGCTCCCTTGCACCCTTGGCGCCCCCTGCCTCTGGTGCCCTTGCCAGAGGAGCCTGTGTGCCTTGCTCAGTGGCCCAGAGCAGCAGAAAAGAGGCCCAGGAAGTGTGCCAGAACGGAGAGGCATGTTTTTTGCACCCCCTGGTCCTGCGTCCTTGGTGGGGGTCAACCTGGCCAACTCCTAGGTACATCCCTGCTTGCAGCCCACAGTTGCTGCTCTCTGGCAATCATAGAGGAAGAAAGCCTGTTTTATGTTCTTGCTTCTTACCCACATCCACATGCATTTTTTGATACCTGCTGTGCAATGAATGATGGATGCCACTCAACAACCTTGACAAACAGCTCTTCACATGGCAAAACTAGTCCTGGACTGTTCCATTGAAGGTGGGGGAGTGCAGGACTGAATGTTATCCTGCTCACCTGGAATGTGGTGCTCCATTCCCCAATCAATAAAGCAGTGGTTGTACATGGCTACTAGTCGTGGATTCTATAGTTTTCTCCCCCATAGCAGGAACACTATGCCTCTCAATGCCAGTTGTTGGGGAACATGGGCATCTGATTGGCAACTGAGAGCAGAACTGGACTAAATAGGTCTTGGGTTTGATCCAGCAGGGCAACAACAACAACAACAACAACAATTTATTATTTATACCCCACCCATCTGGCTGAGTTTCCCCAGCCACTCTGGGCGGCTCCCAATCGAGTGTTAAAAACAATACAGCATTAAATATTAAAAACTTCCCTAAACAGGGCTGCCTTCATATGTCTTTTAAAGATAAGATAGCTGCTTATTTCCTTCACATCTGAAGGGAGGGCGTTCCACAGGGCGGGCACCACTACCGAGAAGGCCCTCTGTCTGGTTCCCTGTAACTTCACTTCTCTCAGTGAGGGAACCTCCAGAAGGCCCTCGGCACCTCAGTGTCTGGGTAGAACGATGGGGGTGGAGACGCTCCTTCAGGTATACAGGACTGAGGCCTTTTAGAGCCCTAAAAGGCTCTAAAGGTCAGCACCAACACTTTGAATTGTGCTCGGAAACGTATCCTATGGTAAAGGAAGAATAGCTTTTCTTCTCCTTCTTGCTACAGAATGCATGGCTCCAGCTTTGCACTGCAACAGAGAAAAGTTATGGTAATTTCTGTGTACCTATTGCACATGGAGAGAGGGAAAAGGACATCTACCAGGAAGTACATGTTCACTGGAAATTAGCTTCAGCCATTCTACAGGAATGTGGCAATCCTGGCTAGTCTGCGGCAGCCCTTTTATGATGGGAAGACAATTGATTTTGTGCAATTCAGCACAGAGGTTTCAGCAAAGCACAACAAAGAGGTGAAAGGGTTTTTTAAGTGCTTCCGTATATGGAAGAGTTAAAGGACCTGCAATTCTGTATGTGCTTAGGCTTGAGAGGAGAAGACTAAGGCAAATTTGACATGATAACAGTCTTAAAATATGTATAAAGTTTTGAGAGTTTAGGGTTGTTATTATTTTAGAAAGCAGATGAGATTGCTTTTATTGCTAGAGATTTTAGGACAAATTGCCATAAATTGTTAGGGCAACAAGAAGCAGGAAAGTTGATAGGGAAAATGCCTCAAAGGAAGGACTGATAAAAAATGGTTTCCTGGCAATGGTTGTAGAATGAAGAGTTTTAAAATGATTCAGAATTAGCAGCTGGGTGATTGTTGCAGCAGCAAGATGCTATGCTTTAGACAAAAGGCTTTGGATGAGAGGGTCTTTGTGAGTCTGTTTACATTGTATAATGGCTAACTTGGGAGTAGTGAACTCAGTGGGGCTTACTTCTGAGTAGACTGTATGGGATTCCACTGTTAAGCTGCAATCCTAAGCATACTTGCTTACTTGGGAGTAAGACCCACTGAACTCAGTAGGACTCATTTCCAGCTAAACATGCATAGGGCTTGGCTGCAATTCCATTGTCTTATTATTATTATTATTATTGGACACCTATATCTTGAGAGAAGAACCTTTCAGCTGCAAATATGTTCTGTGATGAGGGTATAGAACAGAAAAGAGCACTTGAACCTAGCATTGCTTGCCCCTTCCTCCCTGAGAACATAGGTCTGACAATCCAAGTCTCAGTCCATCTTGAACTGTAATCCCTCCTGTCTACTGTGTTCCTGATCTAGAGTAGTCATTTGTTGAAAAGAAAAAGCACCACATCACCAAAATGGCATTGTCATATTTCAGTCTAATGGAAGAAATTAGCCTCTGAAAAGCTATTGATTGCACAGCTTGAAAGCACAAGGCCTCTAATCTTGGTTAAGCTAGCAAACGTTTGATCTTCATAAAATAAAAAGAGAAATCTTTCTAAAAATACAGCCAAATCTGGGATGATATAGACCCCGAGGATTTGGCAGGGAGAGAACTGGCCTGGAAGCCTTTACAGATGCACTAATTATCCATAAAAGGTTACATACAAGTACAGATTACATTTAATTGCCTGTTTCATTGTGGAAACTTGCCATTGCTGGGGAAACTGTTGGGTGAGATTTTCACACATGCTATGCATAGTGCCTTTGAGCTGCACTCCTACTGCTGAGGCACATGTGTGAAAAGACCTGAGGTGGGCAGCTGGGTAGGAATGGGCGACAGAAGCCTTTTTATGACCTGTATTCATATTTCACCTGGAAAAGAACTTGGAACCAAATGCTCGCCTGTGAATCGAAGCTGAGCATTACGAGCCACCAGTTTTCATTCTGAGCTTTTAATTTATAAATTTATAAACTCTGGCGGTATCTCTATGGCCTCACCCACATGAACCAACCTGCACCCTGAATTCTCTACCAGAGGCCCTGTTCAGTGTGCCCCCTCTGAGGGAGGTGTGGAGGGTAATGACACGAGTGTGGGCCTTCTCAGTGGTGGCTCCCCATTTGTAGAATGCTCTCTCCAGGGAGGCACACCTGGTGCCAGTACAGTTTTTAGGTTAAGAACAGACCTCCAGAACGAATTAAGTTCTTAACTCGAGGTACCACTGTAATGCCAAAGAAAGACCTAAGGGTTGGTATACGCTGTCACTAACATCACTAGTCATGATGCGATTTCATCAGAGTCTTGTTGTAGGACAGAACAGACTAGCTTCTAGGGTAAGCAAATGTGTTGTCTCTCACACTAGCTGGAATGGGAATCATAAATGACATTTATTAGAGGAAAAGCATACAGTATCTGAATGCCTGTTAACTGAAGCAGGAGAATATCTGTGGGTGACCACTTAAAGCAACATGAAATGAAGATGTGATTTCAGTCTCCCAGTCTCTAAGTTTTCATCTCCTGAAAAAAAGCAAAGCAGTTGCCATTTATGATTTGACTTTTTAAGGTTTTGCCCCATTGCGGTTTTTGCTCCTCAACATTTCCTTATTATTTGACTGTGATTTTTACATGTTTATGCCATCTGGTAATTCAGTTCAGAATGATACAAAGATGCTCTCAAAGTTGATTGTATTGATCTCATCCCTTGGAGACTGAATGCTTTTATTTATTTTTATTCTGAAAGTCACACTGTTCTCAAAGGGAAGAGCTCGCCCTCATCATTTCTCATCTTAAGGGTTGCCTCTGTGCTTTTGTTCATGCATGACAGGAACTATTCCTCCTTTGAGCGTCAAAATTTATGTAGCTTGAAGGAAACTGACTTTGTGCTTTTCACCCACTGTCTGCTATGCATTTTCTGCTTCATAATCTCACCATAATTACGAATTTCAGCTGCGGACCACAGGTTTTGATATACTGCCTTGCCAGCAGGTCTTCCATGGTGTAAGGAATGTGCCATTCAATATATCCTTAAAGGATAGTCACTCGTCGTCATGAATCCCCCCAAAGAAACAGAGAATCTTTATTATTCTGAGGAACTAACTAGCCCTCATAGAAATCAGGTCATTTCCCATTTCAGCTTCTTCTCTGCATTAGAACTTACTGCTGGCACTTTCAATAAGAATATCTAATGCACGATTTCTTTCCTACATTAGGGATTGGGAACTCTGTGGCTCTCTGCAGGTCTTGTTGAGCCTAGACAAATATGGCCAATGAGTGAGAATTATGGACATGGCTAACTTCTTCACGTGGCACGTATTTAAACTACGGTACCCTATACCACAGGAGGCAGTGATGGCCGTCAATCTAGATGGCTTTAAAAGAAGATTACACAAATTCATGGAGGTGAGGGCTGTCAGTGTCTACTAGCCATGATGGCTGTCCTCTGCCTCCATGGTTGGAGGCAGCAATACTATTGAATACCAGTTGCTGGAAACCACAGGACGGGAGAGTGCTCTTGTGAGTCGAGGACCCGCAACCTGTGTAGGGGTAAATAAGACACAATGACACATGTATTTTAGGTTAATGGGCTAAAGAAGGCCACAACTTTATTGGTTACAGCATGTGAGTGGTATTGGCTTAGGCATTGGATCAAACAACCTATATATGACCCCACCCTGTGCAGCTGGGGGGGGGGGAATTGAAGGTTAACAACCAGTGGGAGGAGCTTGTTGATGCAAATATAACTGGAAGCTTCCCCTTATGTCACCGGGAAGTCGTGCCATGGCCCTAGCCACCAGCAGGGCATTGGACAGGATCCATGACCACCAGATTCCTTTAATGGAATACCCAACAAGGGGAGGGGTAGGTGATGGTCACACCACACCCACCAACACATGACACATATTCCAATGCCTAACCACCAATACCCGAAAAGTTGTGACGATTTGCTACGAGGTAGGCGAAAAACCAAGAGGCTGGTGCCAATTTGCCAAATGGGTAAAAATTCCTACCAGGGCCCCTGGTCAACCAGGGCAACCAACCAAAGCTTGCGGGTTTCAGGACTAAATGGGCCATTAGCCTGATCCAGCAGGCTTTTCTTATGTTCTTGACTTGGATTGGTTAAATTAGTGGGTCTACTGTAAGTAAAACAGTTGGATACAGCCCCATGTTTCTTACTTCCCAGATATTTCCTAGGAATACCGTATTTTTCGCCCTATAGGACGCACTTTTTCCCCTCCAAAAATGAAGGGGAAACGTGTGTGTATCCTATGGGGCGAATGCAGGCTTTCTCTGAAGCCTGGAGAGTGAGAGGGGTTGGTGTGCACCGACCCCTCTCGCTCTCCAGGCTTCAGGAGAGCCGCAGCGCCAGCCCCACAAGGTCGGGGGACAGCGGGGAGGCGGAACGCCGCCATCCCGCTGTCTCCCGATGTGGTTTGGAGGCTGACGGTGGGGAGACGTGTGCTTCTCCCAGCCGCCAGCCCCGCAAGCTCCAGGGACAGTGGGGAGGCGCAGTGCGTCTTCTCACTGTCCGCAGACCTGGTCTGCAGGCGGGCGGCGGGGAGAAGAGCGCTTCTCCCCGCTGCCTGCCACGCAAGCTCCGGGGACAGCTGGGAGGCGCAGCGCATCTTCCCGCTATCCCCGGACCTGGTCTGCAGGCGGGTGGCGGGGAGAAGAGTGCTTCTCCCCGCTGCCTGCCCCACAAGCTCCGGGGACAGCTGGGAGGCGCAGCGCATCTTCCCGCTGTCCGCGGACTTGGTCTGCAGGCGGGCGGCGGGGAGAAGAGCGCTTCTCCCCGCTGCCTGCCACACAAGCTCCGGGGACAGCTGGGAGGCGCAGCGCGTCTTCCTGCTGTCCCCGGACCTGGTCTGCAGGCGGGCGGCGGGGAGAAGAGCGCTTCTCCCCGCTGCCTGCCCCGCAAGCTCCGGGGACAGCCGGCCCCACAAGCGCCTGGGGGGGAAAAATATATATATTTTCTTTATTCCCCCCCAAAAAACTTGGTGCATCCTATGGGCCGGTGCGTCCTATGGGGCGGAAAATACGGTATGTACCATCCACATACAGATTCATGCAAACAGAAAATTAAGCTGATCACAGGAGGAGAAATCAAGTTAATTTAATTCATCATATGCACATGTATCTACTATGCTCCATTTACTCCAGTGACATAATTTGGAAGCTTTTTAGCTATTTCCATATTTGTTGGGCATTAGTGAAGCGTTCACAAAAGAATGTTTGTTGTTGCCAACTGCATCTCTTGATTTCATTTTCCCAAGCTTCTTGTGCCCTGCAGCCAAAAGAACACAAAATCCTGCCCTTTCCATCCTTGCGGGGGAAAAATCTTGCCAGGAGAATCAACATGAGCGTAGAAATTGGTGTGAAAAATAGGATGGGAACACGGAGATCTGAAGTGGGTGAAACACCCACCTGCCATTGAGTTTTTTGGGAGCAGACTGTGCTTCCGACCAAGTTATGCTCTAGCTAGTTTGGGGCAACTACTCAGAGAGATTTTTTTTTTAAATCATTTGAATTTTTCTAAACTTAACCTTATGGCAATTTTATTTGCATGTTTTGCTATGTTTGGCTTCACTTTTTGTTTCCATATGCATCTGTGGGGCAGAATTAGCCATTAGACGTGGATGAAGCTGCTCATGTATCTTTGTTGTCTGTGCACAGCAATGTCTGCTGAAGTATTCTGACATAGTGTAATATCCTGCACTGGAACAAGAACCAAGGGATATAGTGTTATTGCTTCTGAGTTATTGCTCCCCCCTATGAAGGATTTCTCACATAGTTACCTCTTCTAAGTAGGAAAACATCTGTACATCCCATGTACACCATTGTATGTAGATGAATACACATGCAGAGGGAAACCATGACTGGTCACAGCTTCCAAACATTGGTGTCCACCACATGTACATACAGGGCCCAAGACATTTTGGCACCTGAGGCAAACCACAAAATGGTGTTCCCCTCCCCGCCAGTGAAGAAGGGGTGAGTGAAGGTCTACATTAGAAACAACTGAGGGCAGGGAATAAAGATCTACATTGGGATCTGTTGCCCCTGTGGGTTCTGCCACCTGAAGTGGTTGCTCAACTTGCCTCATGGGTGGACTGGCCCTGTGTATGCAAGATGAAGTAAGATTTGCTTCTGATCACAAGGCGTGATGATGTACATTTGTCACACACCAGGTTTTATTTAAAAATAAGTGACAATGATAAAGGACATTGTCATGTGTAAGCTCTGAGTAATTTTAGTGAAATGTGCATACAATTTATCTGCATAAATGTGTCTTCATCCTATGAAAGTAGTACAGGAACAGTAATCTTATATTTTGGAATGCTGTGCTTAGTTGCCTGGTACATTTGAGTTATCTTGTTTGAGAAAGGCTATTACAGTCACATCCAATTACATGTTTAAAACACATGGCTTTCCCCAAATGATCATGGAAGCTGTAGTTTGCTAAAGGTGTGGAGAATTGTAGCTCTGTGGAGGTAACCTACAATTCCCACAATTCTTGGATGGAAGCATTGTGCTTAACATGTATGGTGTGAAGTAGAGAAGATCGTGAAGCAAAGAAGATCCTGAGGCAGAGATAGCATGAATGGAAATTGGTTAAATGTAATGCTGGTGAATGTTGCTGCGAATAATGGCTCCACTTATACACAGGTGTGAATTACTGATAGCCATTTATACTATTGGGCACAGGTGACAGCTGCTACATATGTTGTCCAGTTCTTATTCCAGGAAAAATGAATTAGCCTCTCATGTTTCTAGTGCAAGGGACTCCATTTCATGCATTTCAGAAAATGTGGAAGCTTTGCCCTTGTTGTATAGGTTAAATGCTGTAAATAAATGGGAAAGGCTCGAGGTTGAACATGTCAATAGAAATGATTGTTCTGAACTAGAACAGAAATTTTAAATTTGGAATGAATTTGAAACTGATTTTTGTGTCCACAAAAATACAAGCACCTCCTCCAAAGCCACTCACCCCACTCCACATCTGCATGAAACCTCAAACTTTTCCACCTTACCAACCATGAATTATCAATGCTTCATGACCGTTCACAGTGAAGTCTGGCATTTGGGAATTGTCAGTCAGTCAACATTTCAGTGCCCATGATGATGTTATTCCAGCAGTATTTTGAACTTTTCAGCAGTTATCTGTGCTTGCCAAGATACATTTCCCCACGGTAGCTAGTTTGGCTCACTAAGGGGTGTGTGTATGCGTGAATCAATTTTCACACATACATAGCACATGATTTCAGTGTCCCCAGTTCCTCAGCATCGGCAGAAACTGAAGCCTTGGTTAATGTTTAACAGGCTGTGCAGCCAAATTAGTGAGCTACAAATCAAACTATGGACCTTTTCAGTGACCTTTAAGTGCACCTTAGGCCAAGGCACTGCTTGTGCTGTTTCCCTTCTATATAACACTTATGGATATTTATAAACTGCCTTGGTGATACAATAAATTCTACATATCCTTCACTAGCTGGTAAAACCAGTGTCAGGTGAAAGACCATAGATGCCTTTCTACAGTTACATTTTTTGGCAGGTGGTTGAGGGTACAGGGGAAGTATTCTAACTCCCCATAAAACGTGGAGGTTTGTGATTTTTCCTCTTCACTAACTATGCTTGCATTGTTTCGTGTCCAGAAAGTTAAATGGGCTTACTCTAATGAGGTGAAGTACAATCCGCAAATCTAAAATGCTTCTTGAGGATATCCCAGTGCTAGTACAGACTCCCCAGACTGACTGCTTATTTATGTAGCTCAGGCCAAAGTTATACACACAATGTATATCACAAAGGCCAGCTCCAGCTTTTAAGAGGGTCCTTGGGCAATGTGCCTTGAGGTAAGATACCTCCAGCATTTTTGCCCCATGGCAGGTTGGACAGCTAAGTCTATACACTGTTTTAGTTTCCCAGAATGCTCCAGAGTGATGCTGCATTGGAGGAAGGTCGCTGTGAGAAATTCGTATTGTGGCCAGACCTGGTTGCCCAAGACTGCCCAGACTTCTGGACCAGGAATTCCTACCACCCCCAAAGGGGCTCAAGATAATTGTCAGTGGTGGGCCCTGCCAGGGTGCTGCTGCCCTGGCAGTAGCCCAAGGATGCCAGGTGTTGATGCTGGCCCCATGAACCAAAGTTTGTGTCAGTTGTCCATTGACCACATGCTGATGTGCAAGTGATCTTCAGGGCTCAAATGGTAAGATGAAAGAATTGCTTGTCTTTATGAGATCTGGGCGTTGAGCTATTGTCACTTGATTAGATTGATGCATACATACTGTTACACAGCCTTACAATTTAACTGCTTCTCTGCTTCCCTCCAGCTGTGGCACAGTGAGGGACAGGAATGAAAGTGTACACAGAACCTAAAATTCTGTTTTAGCGCTCTAAGGAATTTGGATCAAGTTGAGTATGAGTGGCATGTTTGGACCCATGTCCTTGATGAACCAGAGAGATGGATATAACATGAAGAAAAGGAAGAGAAAATCCACTGCAGACATATCCAAATTCAGGGAGCAAAACATGGTCAAACCTGAGTGGCTATATTAGGCTGAAAACACAGAGAGGTGAAGAACTGGAGCCCTGATCTCTGGTGATTTACAGTTTGCACAAATGATTGAAGAAGTAGAGCGTCTATATTTACTCTATTGCCTCTTCCCCTCACCCCCTTTTCTTTCCTTTATATTCTTTTATTGCATTTAAAATAAACAAAAATGCAGCTGTTCCCATGGGAAGCAGTCAGCTCTGTTAAAACAGGGGAGAAATGTCATACATTGTGGAGTGCCAGGTGGTACAATTCTGTTGTGAGCCTAGCAACACATGAAAGCTCTAGTTTCTAGAGCCTTGGGAGTAGAGCAAGAGTCTACTTAGAAATTTTTGTATAAATGAAAAGGCCCACCCCCCACACTTGACCTTTTCTGTATCTTTTGTGAAGCGTGTCTAAAGTTTTTGACAGTGACAACATTTTGTTGCCTGAAGCAAAGCCCAAACGGCACTATCCCTTCCCTCTGGTTAGCGCTATAAAAAGTATTGCTGCATCAGTCCAACACAAATTCCTGAGCATCCTTCATGGTGCCACAAGAAACAGATTGCTGCATGGCAAGCCTGTCCTGCTTTTTGAGAGTCCAAATTTCTAGGTAAAGGTAAAGGGACCCCTGACCATTAGGGAACCGGCATACAGCTTCCGGGTCATGTGGCTAGCATGACTAAGCTGCTTCTGGCAAACCAGAGCAGTGCACAGAAATGCTGTTTACTCTCCCGCCGGAGCGGTACCTATTTATCTACTTGCACTTCGTGCTTTCAAACTGCTAGGTTGGCAGGAGCAGGGACAGAGCCCACCATATTGCTTCTCTCTCTATATCTGTTGGCCAGTGCAAAGAGTAATACAGCACTGGTGAGGCCAGCCTTTCCTCTGCAGGAGCAATGCTGATTTGTCCTCAGGAAGCCTTGCTCTTCTATATGATTCATGTTCTATGTTGGCAGCGACAGACTACCATCAGCACATGACTCTGGTGCTTGAAAGCTTGCACTGGCTGCCTATATGTTACTGGGACAAGTTCAAGTTTTGTGTATTAATTTACAAGTCCATTAACAAATTGTGTCCTGAATACTTTAAGGCTGAATCTTTTCATCCCTGCCGAGTCACTGAGATCTACAGAGGAAGTCTCGGTTAGTGATCCCCCATGGCTCAGGTGCATGAGGAGCCAAGAGTACAATATTGTGGCACCCCAGGTAAGGAGCATCTTCAGCCTTTTCATTTGCTCAGTAATTAAATATCTGATTTTTTTTAAAAAAAGCTTGGATTTGCAGCTCATGTCATGACTTTAATGAAACATTTGTGCAGATAATTTATCCTTAATAATTTATGATTTATCTTGTATAAGAAGATACATGTGCATGCATGGATCTGACCATAGTCACTCAGAAGCAAACCATTTGCTCAATGGGCATTGACTCTTGGAAATTTCCCCTGTGAACAACAGCATTTAATATTTGTACAACGTTTTCAAGTGTCCAGTGCACTTTGTGTGTATGATCAAGTCGTAATCATGACAGCAACCTTGTACAGTAAGTCACTATTATTATTCCTCCATTTTGCAGGTGGGGGAACTGAGGCTGAGAGAGATCAGCTTGCCTAGGGCCAGCTAGGGAGCTCATGGCAGAGGAGAGATTCAAAATCAGAAAGTTCCTGATTTGTGTCTCAAGCTGCTGTTCTGTACTTCTGGGGTGGGGAACATGTAGTCCTCCAGATGCTGTTGGACATCTCTCTCCCATCAATCTCAGACCGCATGATCCATGGTGAGGGAAGATGGGAGTTGTAGTCCAAGAACATATAAGGGCCACAGATTCCCCACCCTTGCTATACTTGCATACCAAGAAACAAACCTCATTGAACTTAGTAAACATGGATGCTGTGGTGAGGAGTAAACATGTCTAAGGCTGCATTGTCAGTCCCTTAGTCACTGTGCTCCGCCGGCTCTGAAAAATAAACATGTTAATGCAATGCTGGTGTCTGTACAACCAGCTTTACTAGTGAAGATGAGCTGCCTGTCCTATTTTTTTTTCATCCGTCAAGTGAGTAGGTGGTCCATAGCTGGCACCCTCTCAGCTCACTGACCTCACAAGCACTGTGTGATTCCTAAATCTAGACCTGACCACAGCCTCCATCATGTCTCAGGGCTGTTTCTGTCCTCATATTGCCTCTGTCCCCACTTTGCAAACAGGCACAGAGTTTGCAAGCCTGAACTTTCTATGTGATGAAAGCAGAGTGGATGTGTGAGGGCAGTTTTCAGTCTGTAGCCCAAATAGTGTCTGCCTCCTGTTAGGGCCAAGGAATGTAACTTTTTTTCCCAGCTGGAGGGCCACATAACCTACTGGGTTGCCAGAGGCAAAAGTGAGCAGAGTAATGAATGTAAATATTATCTTGGCATAGTGGGCTACAGGGCCGGATTTAGGTTTGATGAGGCCCTAAGCTACTGAAGGTAATGGGACCCTTTATATGTCCAGCTGTCCTTTGTCAACAACAAATTGTCACTGTTTTTTGTGTTGAATATATGCTATATGGTAATTTATGGACCTAATAGGTATCTAAAGACGTTTGCACATAACACAATATGTATTTATCAAAGTCATTGTTGAACTGAAATACAGTTAAGAAGTATATTAATAGTGAAATAATTATTAAGCTCTAACTTAAAAATGATTTTTTATTCATAACAAACTTAATAATGCAAAACCTTTTTTCCTTTAAATTTTTGGGGCCCTCCAAGAGAGTGGGGCCCTAAGCTATAGCTTGTTTAGCTTATACAGTGGTACCTCGGGTTATATACGCTTCAGGTTAAATATGCTTCAGGTTACAGACTCTGCTATCCCACAAATATTACCTTGGGTTAAGAACTTTGCTTCAGGATAAGAACAGAAATTGGGCTCTGGTGGCGCGGCGGCAGCAGGAGGCCCTATTAGCTAAAGTGGTGCTTCAGGTTAAGAACAGTTTCAGGTTAAGTACAGACCTCCAGAACGAATTAAGTCCTTAACCTGAGGTACCACTGTACGTAAATCTGGCACTGGTGGGCTAGTTTCTACATACACTCTTTTCTATCCCCCATCCAGGCAAACAAGAGACATTTGAGTTCCAGGACACATCCTAATTGGCAGAAGTACTCAAGGAGGGTGAGAAATGGGTCCACCGAGGGGTGTGACTTGGGGAGAGAGGGTGTGGCTTGGGGAGAGAAGGTGTGGCTTGGAGAGAGGGGGTGTGGCTTGGGGAGAGTGCCAATGGCCAGATTTGCCACCCCTACTTTAGAAAGCCTTGCTGCACCATTCAAGCACCCATTCTTGCCTATCCACTCTGCTCCTCTTGCCACCAGCTGCTTTGTCCTGTTGCAAGGCAAGGTCAAGCCCTGGTGGAAAGCCCAAGCAGCTGTTGCTGGGAATTTGCCTCTGGTAGTTCTCTCTCCCCTGCTGGTGGGCTCTTTTGCCCTTTGACTACCTGTCTGTGGTAGGTAAGCACAGAGGCGTTGCACCCATTGTATCAAACCATCTTTGCATTATCCATGTCGGAGAAACCCTACCTGCTGAATTTCTTCTGGCTGTGCAAGTGCTAAAGGGGTCATGAGCTGGCAAGTCAGGCAGGAGGGGCAGAACAGCTTGTAAATCCCAACAATTCCCAGGTAAGCATCAGAGGCTCTTTCAGTGTAAGGAAGTTGCTGTTCTGTGTCACCGGAGTTTTCACTGCAAATAGGAGGGGTTGAGATCTCTTGGTGCTAAGCCCTCACTGCAGAAGCTATAGTTTTCATTGACTTTGCAACCAAATAAATCTCCCCCCCTTCTCTTTTGTCTTTTGAGGGCTCTGCCACCCACATACCAGATCTTAGAAACAGACACACACACATACACGGAGCAACCCTAACCTGCTTAACAGGAAAGACCATCTCCCCCCTCCCTTGGAGTAATTTGCCCTCCTGCCTTATGCCTTCAGGGCTGGGTGGGGCTAAAAGAGGATTTAATATGCACACTGGCTGCTGACATTAATGAGGTGATGAGGAGAGATGTGGAATCAACATGCTGATGTGTGGTGACAGATCTGGTTTCTGGTGAAAGGGAGGGGGCAGGAAGACAATGTATTTCCAAATAGGACCCGTGTCTGATCAAAATGCAGATGCAGGACTCTGTGTTTCGTCCCACCCTATGGCATATATTTCTGAAGCTCTTCTTATTTGTTGCATACTTATCTTGGAGGAGCTCAGGCTGGCATACGCAGTTTTCTGTCTCCCATTATTTTTTTTTTTAATTCCTACACCAACCCTGTAAGGTAGTGATGTCTCTCCAAGGGCACACAGTGAGCTTTATGGTATAGATTGGAACCTGAGCCTGATTCTAGTCCTTTACTCTAACCCACTGCACCACGCTGTACAGGTAAAGGGACGCCTGACCATTAGGTCCAGTCGCGGATGACTCTGAGGTTGCGGCGCTTATCTCGCTTAACTGGCCAAGGGAGCCGGCATACAGCTTCCAGGTCATGTGGCCAGCATGACTAAGCCGCTTCTGGCGAACCAGAGCAGCGCACAGAAACGCTGTTTACCTTCCCGCCGGAGCAGTACCTATTTATCTACTTGTGCTTTGACATGCTTTCGAACTGCTAGATTGGCAGGAGCAGGGACCAAGCAACGGGAGCTCACCCCGTCGCGGGGATTCGAACCGCCGACCTTCTGATTGGCAAGTCCTAGGCTCTGTGGTTTAACCCACATTGCCACCCGCGTCCCTTTAATCTCTGCTAATTCTGAATTTCCAGAATGGCGACTGTTGTGTCAGTCATGGGGGCCCTCCCTTAGCTTACAGGTTTTAGGAAGTTTGGTGCTTCTCTCCTTAATTAGGGCTGGGGCTCTATGGGGTTTTCTGACTAGGCTGCTCTTGCGGGCCAGCTGCCTGACTCTAATGGCAATGAGAAGTAAGGCCAGTAAGAAGATACTGAAGTGTGGGACTGTGGAAAACCCAGGTTTCAAATCAGGTTAAAGAGGGTGAGATATTGGGGAACGAATGCTGGGGTACCCTTGTTTTGCACCACATGTGGTTATTCTAAAAAATCCCTGTATTTCTGGACAATTCTCTGCTTCTGCATGCTGACAGAGTGACTGCTATATGTTGAAGGCATGAATGTTATCGCTTTGCAGAAAGAAGAAGAAAGGTCCACTTAAAAATAAAATAAAAAGTTATGATTATTATGGGATGTGTGGAGTGGATCTACCTACCCACCAAATTTTGTTTATTTTAAGGGGGTGTAATGGGACTTTAATCTGATGGTTTTAGACATGAGTGAGGCAATGGACCCGACCAGCAGGCAGATCCAGAACTCACCTACCTTCCATGAATCATTTTTGACATATTGGTAGCACCACCCACCTGTCAATCATCCTATAATACCATGTGATTCATTGCTCATGCTGTCCTTTGTATATTTTATGTTTTTGTGGGTTGTTGTTGTTTTTTTTTACACTGCCTTGGGAGAGTAAAGTGCCCTGAAAGGCAGTTTAAAAATTTCTTAATAAAACAAACCTAAATCACAAATAGGGCATTGGTGATTAAGCATTCAGTCATACGGTCCCACCCCTGCATTCTGAAGTGACAATATTCCATGAAGGTTGTGCTACAAGCTATTTCTGAATGTGTCTATGATCTTAATTCCTTAATCTACTGTAAAGAACGAAGCACGTGTTATGACTGTGAAACATAAATATAACTTCTACAAGGATAGATATTAATCCATGGGAATTTATGGCATACCTGGTCCCTTTCTCTGTGGGCCTGATGTGGGGTAGCAATTCTGGCCCCTTGCTTGCCTCCACTTCTGCTCCACTTCTATAAGTGTACACAAGCATAAACAAGGCAAATATTACAGCAACAACAAATTTATTTGTTTTCTTTCATTCCCATCCCTCCTTCCTTCCAGCCAGTAGGTCATTACTGATCGCTGGTAGGGAGAGGGCAAGGCAGCAGGGAGGTCAGCACAGTGCAAACGTGCCAGCAGAAGTGCCAGATTGGCTCTGCTGGTGTTTTCGCACCACACCAACCTCCCAGCTGCCTCACCCCTCTCTCTCTCAGTAAGCAACGGGGGCCAACCTGCTGGGAAGCTAGAGTAGCGACTCTACCCCACGCAGGGAGCTGCTTCTGCTTGGTTAGCTCCCAAGGAAACAAAACTGGAACCATGTAGGCCCTGGAATTTCTCACTGCTCAGGAAAGTGGGGAGAAGGCAACGATGAGAAACAACAAAAATCCTCATATTCTGTCTTAAAGGGTTAGGAGTACAGTCATTGATCATCAGTCCTTCTTACCCCCCCCCCCCAAATGTTGGAACAATCTAATAGGGTAGTGGTTGTACATAAACTAAAACTGGCCATGTGTCAGTTTTGCTACGTTATGCATGTGTTACGTATTTTTTATTATAAGCAATCCTGAGTGCCTTTGGCTATTCTACTTCATCACTTCAGGGAGGCTGTCAGCTAATGGGCATTTGACATGGAAAGCATTTTCTGGAATTTCTCTCAGTCAGACACAAAAGCCAACTCTGCAAGTGGTCAAGGCCTAGCTAGTTAGACTTGGGACTGCCAGGCTGTACACCATAGGGATGTTTGGGCATCATTCCTTGCAGGTTTGTTTGCTGTTACCTTGACAGTCAGCGGTGCAGTTACTGTATTTTTCGCTCTATAAGACGCACCAGACCACAAGACGCACCTAGTTTTTGGAGGAGGAAAACAAGAAATAAAATATTCTGAATCTTAGAAGCCAGAACAGCAAGAGGGATCGCTACACAGTGAAAGCAGCAATCCCTCTTGCTGTTCTGGCTTCTGGGATAGCTGTGCAGCCTGCACTCGCTCCATAAGACGCACATAGATTTCCCCTTACTTTTTAGGAGGGAAAAAGTGAGTCTTATAGAGCAAAAAATACGGTAATTGAATCCTCTTCTCACAGGCGGACTGTGTGATGTGTGGAGTGGCAGCGTGGCTCCCACTGAACGTCTGGAGGGACATAAATACCTTGAGCCCTTTACCTCTCAATTAAATGGTGGAATTTGCCATTGGATAGCTCTTGCCTCCTCTTGGTGCCCTTTTTGTGTGCACAGGCCTGGAAGGAGTGAGTATCGCCTGACAGGATGTGTACACACTCTCAGGGAAAACACAGAGAAGTCTTGTTTTACACGAAGGCCTCAAAGTCTGAAGCTTGCCTTCCTGCAGACCCTCGGCCTCCCTGCCTCCCCCCCTCCGCCTCTTGCATGGGGCCTGCAAATTGATGGCCGAGGTGAATAACTTCTTTGACACCAAGAACTAGACCGAAACTATGTCAACGGAGACAGAGATGGGAGGGGGTGGTGGCTTTTCCTGTTTATCCTGTTGGACTTTTTTGAGCTGTGTCCTGAAAGGTCAATTTGTAGAGGAGACAATTTTATCTAGGGGAGAAAAGAAAGGAAAACAGAAACCAACGAGCCAAGAGAGGAAGATTATATATGTATATATTCTTGGTAAATGTCTCAGTCATGACGTACCGCAGAAACCATTCTTTTTAAGCAAGTTAACCTAAAGGAAAGAAAGCTCTCAGATAGTTTATTTGCGTGGAGCCTTGGGGAATGCATGGATGCCCAGTAGAGAGGCATTAGGACTAATCTGAAGACCAAATCTCCTAAGAGAGCCATAGACTGCTGCACAGTATTGTTTTCTACTTAGAGAGCATGAATGCCTCTCTCCTTGCAATCCTAAAGAGCAGGGATTGGGAATCTGTGGCACTCAGCAGAGCTTACTTTTGAACATACATAAGGATTCATTGTTAGTATACAACAACAGCTGTTGCATTTTTACACAACTTGCTTTGGGAAATGAATGGCAGCCTTGCTCACGGCTGTCTGTGGTTATACAGCAGGCTACATGTGTAGTGAGCAACAGTACTAGGACTAGCGCTAACAAGGTAGGTAGGGGAGGATAGCCTTTGTGCATTGTGGTCACTCGTAATCATCCACCAACTGATTGTCATCTTGCCTCAAATGCATTAAAAAGTAAGATTAAAAAAGAGAGCTGTGGCTCTCATGTGCTGTTGTGGGCATCTGTGAAAACAGGATTCTGGACTTGATGGGCTTCTGTTTTGATCCAGCAGGGCTCATTTTATGCCCTTAATATTGTCTTAAATTCCAGAGGGATGCTTTATTTGTTATTCTTCCTTCATTAAACCTGCAGAATCATGCCTGGGGGATATCAAGTACTGTTTGGATCAACAGTGGTAAGTTTATGGAAGAAAATATAGGGAGGGCTTTAATTAAATCCATAAAGTGTCCCTCAGCCCCCAGTTTTCGCCAAGCCATGCTGCCCATTGCCTTCTAAAAACAGTAGCTAAGAGAGGGCTGGCACAAATGGTTGGGACCTGGACTGCCTCTGCTACAATTTGAGTACTGCTGTTCGAGCTTTTGGTTTAACTACATTGAGCATATTTTAAAATGTTTCTTTTGAGTTCTGTCCTTGCAGCTCTCTTCTTCCAGGGATCTGAATAATAACTTGCAACCATCTAAGAATATTTAAAGATCTCAATTTTCTTTCCTTGACCTTCCAGTGACACCTAGTGGTTCTTTTGCAAAGAACACAGAGCACGCTATGTAAGTTGCAAATTTGCCAAACTGTGAGGCCAATGCCTAGGATGATTGGGTTTATGGCAGGGGCAGACAGAAGGTAGATTGTGATCCAGTGACAAATCTCTGGGTGACTTGTAGTACATTGCCAAAGATTTCTGATTCCCAATTGTTTTAAAATAGTAACAACTTCCACCCCCCGCCCACCACCCCACAAAAAAATGGTTCCTATCCCCTAGAGCCACTGCTGCTCAGTGAAATATAAAATCAGTGTCTGGCAGCAGTAAAAGAGGCACATTTGATGCCAGGAATTATGAGGAGAGGAAATGGAAATAATACTGCCAGCAATGTCTTTATAAAAATGATAGTTGACTTCATTTTGGAAATTGCATGTGGTTCTAGCCATATCCTGAAAAAAGGATATAAGTGGAGTTGGAAAAGGTACAGAAAGGGGGGGAAATGACAATGGGGTTGGAACATATTTCTTATGGGGAAAGACTATCCAATATTTGGAACTTTAAAAATAAAAAGAAAGAAAACCAAAGGGGGGATATGGTGTGGTAGTGGTTTAAAAATTATGCATGGAGCACAGAAACTGGTTAGAGGTATTTTTTCCTCTTCCTCTCATAACACTAGACCGGGATGGGGAATCTGTGGAGTCAATTGGCAGGAGTGATGGGAGCTGTAGTCCAACAACACAAAGAGGACCACAGGTTTTCCCATCACTGTCCTACCTGGATATCATTTCTGTATCCTCTCTGTTCTCCTCCCTGTAATTCTTACATGAATTACATGGAGGAAGAGAGAATAGCTCCACCCACCCACCCACCCACCCTTCTCTCTGTAAACCCCAGCCTCTGGCTGCTCACGCATTGGGGGGAGGTGTGAAGAGGAGATTCTGCTCTCTCTATGTAAGCTACAGATTTATTAAGCATAAATCAAGGACAAAGAAAACATGTCGCCTCTCTTTCGTCTCCTCAGAGAGAGAGTCAAAAGGAAAGGCTATACGCAACGGAAGTTCCCAGCAAACTGTGCTGGAATGTAAACAGACATGTGACACGCAACAGTTCCATGTCTGCAACTAAAGGTGGAATGGAAATTCCCAACAGGGTCCCCCTGTGAGGTGGAACATGATTGCACAGGGTTCTAAGCAGAGGTGTACTTCGGCTCCTTTGCGCCCTTGGCAAGGAGCTGAATCGGTGCTTCTGTAGCTGGGAGAGACCATGGACAAGAAACTCTAAAAGTTTGCTTCTCGTCAACTTTCGCATTCCACCAGTGCCTTCCTTCGCGGTCATTGGGGTCTGCTCTGCTCCTCCTCTCCTATTCCTCCTCTGTTGGTCCATCTGCCTGCCTGCCTGCCTTTGTGCGTCCTTCCCTCCCTCCCCCCACTCACCACCTTCCTTTATCCTCTTCCCCCTTCCTTTTCCTCTGGCATGCCTTCCTATGCTTCAGACTTCCCAGACTCTTCTTCCTCCCTGGCTCCTGTTTTGCAGGTGGCATCAAATCCCATAAATCACTGGCCCCCTCTCCTGGGTCCCTCCCCTGGTCTCCTGCCTCTTTCACAGATTATTTGGAGTTATACCAGTCCCTGACATCATTGCATCAAGGTGCCCCCTTTAGATGGTTTTGAAAGTAGATCAAACAATTCATGGAGGGCAGATCCATTCAAGGGTATTAGTATTGGTTCACTTTAAATACCAGTAGGAGATAACACTTGTTTTGATGCAAAACCATCTAACCTGTCATGGGCCAGGAATTGGCTTCACCTGCTGAGCAGCAGCCTGAAGGGGCAGAAGGCAGAGTGACTCCACCTCTTGCTGATCAGCCTTCTTGCTCCTGATGTGAACCAGTTGGCTCCACCTTTCTTAAGCAGGGTTTCCAACCTCAGTCAATTGCTGGAAACAACATTTGTAATTCCTGGTCTGACCTTGCTGCTTCTTGCTTTTCGTGACCTTGGACTCTCAGCTTTCTTGACCCCCCAGACCATCTGACTTATGTGAACTGAGATACTCCTGACATTAAAGGTAAAGGCACCCCTGACCATTAGGTCCAGTCGTGGATGACTCTGGGGTTGCGACGCTCATCTCGCTTTATTGGCCAAGGGAGCCAGCGTACAGCTTCCGGGTCATGTGGCCAGCATGACTAAGCTGCTTCTGGAGAACCAGAGCAGCACACGGAAATGCCATTTACCTTCCTGCCAGAGTGGTACCTATTTATCTACTTGCACGTTGACGTGCTTTCGAACTGCTAGGTTGGCAGGAGCAGGGACTGAGCAACCGGAGCTCACCCCGTCGCGGGGATTTGAACCGCCAACCTTTTGATCGGCAAGCCCTAGGCTCTGTGGTTTAACCCACAGTGCCACCCGCCTGAACCTTGCATTTGGATTCTGCCCCCTGAGACTTGGCTGGTTGGCTGGCCTAGCCCACCACTGAGCTCTGCCGTGGCTGAGCAGCACGACACTATTACATAACCTTCCTACAAACAAATCAAGATGGATGTTCAATAAACAGCTCATCCAGAAGCACCCTAGGAGGGCAATTTATGTTTTTATGGTGGCTGGTAAGCAATATGTCAGGGAGATTGCTGACTACTGACCCCCAGTGGCCATTGGATAAGTTAGCATGAGGTTTAATAAAAAGGATAACTTTGTGGAGAACTAGATCTCATTTTTTCAGACAGTATCAGGGTGGTGGAGGGTGGCAGTCTTCCAGAATCACAAGCAGTATCTGCTGGAGACGTAAGGCAATAAATGCAGGCCTGGATCATATATTTTGGTCTTACTCAATGGCAAGAAGCTTTTGGTCAGTCATAGTTAGAAAAATTAAAGTGAATTGCCAGCAGACACAATCTGTTGCCAAATAGTACTTACGTTATTTGGTTGGTTATGTGAAAGATTTAGCTTTATTAGAGGACAGAGGGATGGTGATGTTGTACATCTTTTAACAGCTGCTCATATAATGCAAGTGGAGGAAAAATAAGAACCCCAGCATTTTACCCAATGGAACCATCATTAAAATCCTTTCTGCATCAGATAAAAACCCCAGACATTTGATGGACTATGATAAATATTCTGCTCTTTATTAACTATTTTCTGCCACTGAAGTTTTGCTGTTTTGCTGTGTCTGATTATTGGTCACTGTGATGGTTTTACTTTAATGTATTCCTTTTTTATGCTATGCCTTTGGCTCTTAATTTTTTGCAAGTCGCTTAGAGACTCTTTTGTAGTGAGCGACTAATAAGTCAAAATAACGCTGAAGAGAATAATAGATTGCTGCAGCCTTAGTGGTGGGGCAGAGCCATGGAGATGACCTCCTAATGCTGGCATTACTACCTGGGTGGGGATAGGATGTGGAAGGGCAATGGTGTCATCAGGGCTGTGTGGACCCATCAGAGGAAACACCAGATTGGCTCCATTGGTGTGTCCCTGCAGGTGTGGCCTTGCTACTACCAGCGGTGGAGCTAGCCACTCAGGCACCCAGAGCAGTCCACATGCTGTGCACCCGGGGGTGGGGCGAGCCGCCCAGGGGGTGATTGGCGTGGCAGTGATCCGCCCAGAGGGGGTTTTGTCACCCCCCCGGATGACACTTGGGGCGGCAATCTGCCTGCCCTGCTTCCTACGACCCTGGCTACTGCCTTGCCCTGCCCCAGTCATAAGCTGTAGTAACCTTGGTGTCAGGAGGATGGCTCAGCAGCTCTTCCTACTACATTGACTACTACTTAGTGTATTTTCAGGATCTTAGTGGTGGCCCCACATGGTAAAGCTGACTAACACCCTTTTCATATTTTTATTGAAAAACGGGACATCTTTTTATGTATTGATGTAAGAAAGCTCAGGAAGACACTGAGCCATATATCTACTGTTTGGTACAATGTAATTATAAAATTATTGCATGATTATTGTAAATCTGAATAAATATTGTGCAACACATACACAAACACACACACAATTAAAATAAAAAATTGAGTGTAAAAAATAACAGTAACCACTTCAGATGGCAAGTTTCTTGTTCATTTGATGTGGACTCTGAAAAAATGAAATGAAAGTTGTTGTTATAATGGGATGAAAGGAGAAATATGGAATTTATTTTGAAGTAAGAAAGTATAATTTTTAAAAACCCAGTTCATAGTGGTTTTGGAAAACATACTGAAACAAATCTGTACTTCATTTCATTTTCATTTGAAAGGCATGATCAATAAAAGTATTCCCAGTGGTACACAGAGAAGGATTTTTGTGATTTCTCAATATAAAGTTCTATGATGATATGGGTTTTTGTATTCTGCCACAATCCTGTGCAGAGCCAAGTTACCTCAGCCTATTGATTTTAATTGGCTAAGCATCTAGCTCTGTACTGGGTTCCAGCCCTTGCCTTAACTCCTTAGCAGCTAGAAGCCCATTGCTAAGCAGCAGCCGGAGATCATTTGTGTTTGTTTTGTCGCACCCAACTCTATTGCTGAATTTGCATGGTTCTGTTCCATTTGGAACAATTTTATGTATTTTATATATTTCATAATTGTATGATTTTATCTGTTTATATCTTTGCATTTTCTATTTCTATAAGCTGTGCTGGGGCCTTACAGAGAAGGGCAGGTAAGAAATCTGATCAATCAGTCAATCACCTACACTGCAGGAGGGAAGCAAGAATCCACCAGAAATTAAAAAAGAATATGGGTTTCCAGTTCTCCCTTGCTAATCCCACAACAGAAGATTAGTATGCTTCTTATACAGGGAAGGGGCATGTGTAGGTGTTGACTACATTGACACAAACCATGCCCAGGAACCTAATGTTATGACATTAGGCGTAAAGATACGTTATCTCTGATCTAAGCAGTAAGTGCTAAGATCAGAGATGAGGTATCTCTGATCTTAGAACTCAACGCCACAGCACTAAAATTCGGGATAGGCTTATCTCCAGTCTTAGTGCTGTGGTGTTAAGGGCTAAGGTCAGAGAGATAAGCATCTGCCTGCTGTTTGACAATGAAAAGCAGCAGGCTGTGGAGTATCTCCAATCTTGGCATTATGAGACCATCTTGAAAGACAGCAATTAAAGAGTTTTCTGCAATTTAAACCTCTGTGACCGTATCTTTAAATAAAGCCTTTATTGGAGATAAAGCTTCTTACTCTTTAAAAGTCCCTCAGTATACTGGGAATGCAAAGCCTGGGGTACAAAGGAAGAGTCTGGGCTGCAGAGGGTGGCACTGTCACCAGATCTAGTTTCCTGTTGCTATTGGAGACAGTAAGGTAAAGGTAAAGGGACCCCTGACCATTGGGTCCAGTTGTGGCCGACTCTGGGGTTGTGGCGCTCATCTCGCTTTATTGGCCAAGGTGTACAGCTTCCGGGTCATGTGGCCAGCATGACTAAGCCACTTCTGGCGAACCAGAGCAGTGCATGGAAATGCCGTTTACCTTCCCACCGGAGAGGTACCTATTTATCTACTTGCACTTTGACGTGCTTTCAAACTGCTAGGTTGGCAGGAGCTGGGACCGAGCAACGGGAGCTCACCCTGTTGTGGGGATTCGAACCACCGACCTTCTGATCGGCAAGCCCTAGGCTCTGTGGTTTAACCCACAGTGCCATCCGCATCCCTTGTTGGAGGCAGTACTGAGCTAGATCAACCAATAGTGTGACTTGATGTAAGACGGCTTCCTATGCTTCTATGTATTACATGCATATTATACAGCATTTCCACACTTGTTGTGATGACAGATTTTAAATCTAAACAAGACCTCTGTGGTGCTAGGACATGGCTGCACAAGTGTCCCTTGTCAAATCTTTTTATTTCAGTTTGTACCACATGGTCTTGATCCCCAGAGAAAGTCCAGTCAAAAAGAAAGTGGTACAGACCTTCTGAATAACAGGTGACAGAAATTCAATGCATCCCTTTTTTAAAAAACACAGCAAGAATATATTAATTTCAACTGGATGGTGTCCAGTTATACTTTAAAGACATCTAATAGTGGAGGGTCTGTTACATCAAGAAAAAGTGCTGTTAATTCCCATCTTTGCCAAAAGCAGACTTAATGTCTCAATTGAATGACTCTTGCTTCATCTTACCCCCAAGAGCCTAAGAGCCCCGTTAATCCTGCCAAAGACCCATCTAGTCCAGAATCCTGTTCTCACCATGGCCAACCAGATGGCTGTCAGGAAGCCTGTAAGTACAACACAAGCCCAACAGCTCCCTCCCCATGTGTGACCTGCAGCAACCAGTATTGAGGCATACTGCCTTTGACAGCCATCATTATCTCATTAGGTTTTATCCTGTTGGATATAATATACTCTTACATCAAGACCAGAACTTCTAGCAGAAACAATGTCACCTTGCATTACAGTTTAATGGGTACAAAATAAGAAAGCTAGAGATTAATGTTTTCCCTCTGCTTATAAACAGGATTCAAATTTTTGCAAGCTTTGATGGATTTGGGGTTTTATGTGAACTGCTGGAAAGTATTGCCTTGGTGTGTTTTGCCTCATGTGACAGGACTTCTTTTACTAGCAATAAGGAAGATGTAGGTTTCCCCATTTTGCAATGGAGCAGGAAGAGGCATTTAAATCTGGGAGTCATTCCAGTTGACAATAAAATCCAGATTTTGCTTTCAGTGTTAAAGCAGCACAAGTAGAATCTGCAATACTCCATCCTCAGTTTATACCAGTTTTCGTCGTGGTGGTGGTGGAAACGTCCAGTCCAACTGGGTGCTTCTGCCTCCACCTCTTTTTTTATTATTATCAGGAAATGTGCATGCTCAAGGGCTAGAAAGGAAGGACACCCTTGTTTTTAAAAGACTGCATATGTGCTTCAGTTTGAGTGGTGCAGTGATGGAGTGTTCAGGCAGACATTTCAAAGGCACAAACCACTGTCAATATGGAGCATGGGGAGAGCTTTCATCACTCATGGTGACAGCATCACAGGTGATAAGCCATCAAGACCAGGCTTCCTCAACCTCGGCCCTCCAGATGTTTTTGACTTACAACTCCCATGATCCCTAGCTAGCAGGACCAGTGGTCAGGGATGATGGGAGTTGTAGTCTCAAAACAACTGGAGGGTTGAGGTTGAGGAAGCCTGATCAAGACCTTTTGATATGCTTATAACGATCATTTGCACAGTAGTCAGTCTCATAGAACAGGTACTTACTGTATGTTTGCATGTGAAAAATAGCTTGTCAGCAGTTACATATTGTGCTCTGAGCATTGTGACATGGTTAGTTCTGCCCCATTTTGGCAGCGTTTATATGATCTTCCTGAAATTTCTGCCCAGGGTTCAGTGGTCACATTAGCTAACAAAATTACTCTGGGAAATTCCCCCTCTGTTGTATGTGACTTGTTCTCTATCCAGAAAACCACAGCTTCTCAAGATGGTTGAAATGTCTCTGAGTTGCAAACTGGCAACCCCATGGGCATGGTTTTCAGACTTTCTTTCCATGTCAACTAATATGTCAAGGAACTCCTGCATCCTATAGCGAATGTGGGGACATTATCTTTAGAGCACATGCACAGTCCATGTGGGATAGCAGCCAGGCCAGTTAACCCTCAGCAATGCCCCACGTGAATTGAGAATGCAAAAGGCTTTGCAAGCACCAAGCACCAGCTGATAGGCGGTGCTTGTCAACCCTACTTTCTGTGGGCAGTCACCTATTTATCTGCTCTATACCTGGCATCATACATTTGACTCAGCATAGCAAATAACATAATCAAGCTTTAGGAATGCATTCACCTTGAAAGATGAGGTCTTTTGTAATCTTAAGAAACTGTATAGGCAAAAGCCTGGTTCAAAAAACAGGTTTCGTTAAGAATACATGGCAAACTGGGGCAACAATGTTTGGATTTTTCCTAAGCAACAATGCACCCTAAATCAATATTTGTCATGTCTTCATGTGAGAATCCTTTAAATGTCTTGAGGCAGCAGGAAGATTATCCAGCTGGTTGGCTCCCTGCCGCATAGCCCTCCCTCAGATCCCTTTGCCCACGCTCTCTTTCCCATCTGTTGTGGGGAACACAAACTGAACTCCTGTTCAAAGAGAGGGTGAAGGGGACCAGTAGGAGAAACAGGGCTTTGAGGCATGGAGGCTGCAGGGTCTCTTGCTTCCTTAAGGCAAACCCAAATGGTGCAACAAGAAAACTCAGTTTCTGCTTATTGAAAGCTCTTCCAGCCCTCTTTTCTCTGCTGAGCAACCCTTCCTCAGGTGGTGTGATGGCCTGGAATTCAGACTCGGATCCTGAACCTGAGGGATCCCAGCCTGCACAGGATTCCCCGCCTCCAGAACCAGCTGAGCTGGGGCAGGGGCATGAGCCTGAAGGGTCCTCACCTGTGCTGGATCCTCAGGTGCAGGCACCAACTGAGTCTGCTCTGGCTCCTGAGGTGATGGAGGACCCATTGCCTGCAGGTGCTCCACTCTCAGCCCCATCAGAGGAAGCTGAAGTTGCCTCTGTGTCCGGTAACCCTCCAGCTTCTCCTGAGCTGCAGAGGCTCAGGGCAGAGAGGCGGAGGGAACTAAGTTCCTGCAGGAGGAGTGCTCGCCTCCAGGCCAGGAGAGGCGAGTCACCAGAGGATCAGGGCCACCCTATGCCTTGGGGCAGATAAAAGTCGGCCAGCCCCAGTCCCAAGTTGTGGGAGCAACATTGTTGGTAGCCAGTTCCTGCCTGAGCTCCTGACCCCCTGCTTGCATGTCTGTTCCTGACTTCACCCGACTCCCTGCCCTGCACCCAGCTTCTGCTACTACGGACTGCCTCCACGTTGCATCTTTGACCACGGACCGGACTTGGACCTCACCTCTTGGGTAACCCACGGGACCAGCACAGGAGGTTAACTCTTCCCTCCACTGCAATTCTAATGATGATTGACCTCCATGCTGCTTTCGAGTTTTCCCCTAAGCTCAATAGCAGCATGGCAGGAGGGGCAATTTACATCAGGATGGTGGGAGGCAGGATTTAAAACTTTCCTCTCCCTACAATTTTGCTTGTGTTGTGCAGCTGAGTGGAAAACAGCTGAGAGGGATGAGAAAGAGGATGAAATGCAAAAAAAGGCTTTTCTGGAGCCCTACACCCCATCAGCTGATCTGGGAAGGGTATGTTGTGGGTCATGTAAGATTAAGCTGTGATTGACAAGCAGCCCAGTGCCTTCACATTGCTAGCTTCTGAACTAGAGATAGAAAAAAGGCATGTTTCTTGGATAATGATGAGAGAATGTGCACATTGCCCAGAGAACGTACAATATTCAACCTGAATATTCAGAACCTTGATGAAGTTCCCTCTCAGGTCCTTGTATCTTCCTGATTCCTTACCCCAAGCCCTCCTCTTCATCGGCTTCTCAGACCATGTGCAATCAATCTCCAAACCTGTTGGGTAGCATTGAATGATCAACTAGCAGTCTATCCCTGAGCATGTTAGCCTAAAGAAAGTCTCACACAGTTCATGAAGTTCACTGGGACTTGCTTCCAAGACATTGTGCTACCTAAACTCATAGAACTGTCCATAAGAGTTGTCCTCCACATTTTCTTGTTTGGATGCTTTTATTTGCTTTGACAGTCTGCCCCCCCCAACCCCCCACATATTGCCATATTAATTTGAATCATTCTTGTGCTGTGCCTTTTTCTTTTGGTTTCCAATTTCACGCAACGGGACTTCTGAGCAGAAATGTATAGGATTGTGCAGCGTGTTCTTGCACCAGGGTTGGGGACCAGGTATGGCTGGACTCTACCTCCCTTCATCCCTGACCATTGCCCCATTGCTGGGGCTGATGGGAGCTGGAGTTCAGCAAAATCCGGAAAGCCACAGAGTTTCCCATCGCTGTCTTGCACAATTCTTTCTTGTGCCTCCCAAGCCACATTCCGGCTTCAGAAAAGCCTCTCAGTCTGTATACATTACTCAGAGTTAAGCTGAGAGAAGGAATGAGTAATAATGCCAGGTATTTCCTGAACTACGCACCATCCCCTTCTGGATGGGGCCTCCCCCTTCCTTTTGAAAATAAGAAAGATAACTAGCCACTTGTGGATTGGTGCTTATTCACAGCAATCTTAACAGAGAAGAGGCTTAGCACACCAGCAGCTTATTTTATTGGATGCCAAACTGCGTAATTTAACTCAAGATTATGGAAGGTGACAGGAAAGAGTTAATATCCTGAGGCGCTGAGGAGTGTTCAGGTGTGACTGTTCTTTCATATCTGGACTGCGTGCAGCTACAGTGCAAACACCTTAGAAGGCAGCAGCTGTCGGAGTTGGAGAAGCAGCTCTGTTCAGGAGATATTATAAAATGGCTGACTCTGAATCCAGCTGTCCCAAAGAACTGCCACGGAAACTGATACTTGAAGACTCCATCCATGCGGCAAATGGATCACAGATCTGCGAGGAAGAGTGTGAGAGCGTAGGATTGAAAAATGAAGCAGACCCTCTGTCATCGGATCCAGAAAGAGGGCATGCTCCCAGCAATGGAGTAGGCCTGGGAGAGAATGTGACTGAAAGTGGACCCAAAGAGGAGCCACCAGGCAAGATTGGGGAAGGGGATGTGGTAGAGGGAGAAGAGGTCCTCTGTGACTTCTGCTTGGCTGAGAAGGTGCTGGCGGTGAAGTCCTGCTTGACCTGCATGGTAAACTATTGCCAGGATCACTTGAAGCCTCACTTGGAGAACGCCAAACTCCAGACCCATAAGCTTATGGATCCAATGAAGGACATTGACATGCAGAGCTGCGAAGTCCACAAGAGGCACCTTGGTTGGTTCTGCCATACTGACCTTGCGTGTGTCTGTGAGGAGTGCCTTGCAGATGGACACCAGGGACATAAGGCTGTTACCTGTGGGGTGGCCAGGAAAGAAAAGGAGGTAAATTGTAGCTTTCTGAGCACTGTCAATGTTCAGGGGGAATGTCATGGGATACTGGCTTGCTAGGAAATATGGGGCCTAGAGTTCTCATTCATACGCACACAGCCTTTTTACATGTGCATGGCTGGCCCAGAGTGCTGCTGGAGGGATTCTTGCTTGATATCATGTTAAGATTGTTTATAATTGCAAATTTAATAGAGAACAGGCTTCGCTGAATGCAGCTGAGCTTGCTGCTGAGTAAACATGCTAGGGTTTTGCTGCAAATGTCGGATGCCTGGGGTTTCATGGTTATGTAGCTTGACATATTATGAAACCCAGGAGGCCATCCCACAGAAGGGATCACAGTTCAGGGGAAATCTGACAAAAGTTGGATGGACAAAAATGGGGTGTGCCTGCTTTCTGTTAGAAAAGGGTGGTATTGCCAAGTGTTATCTACACTCGGGGCCTGCTTGCAATTATTTCAAGCTCAGGGCAACTGGGGAGTTTGCTATATTACTAAGGACTGAACTGGTTGTGTCACCACTGGCAGCACATGCAGAATTTGGCACAGATTAGCTTTTGGCACTTGGATACAGATGCTGGGAAGCTGTGACTGAGTGTCAAATGCTGATCCATTCCTGTATTTCTGGCAGTTTAGATGACTGGCTCTGTGGCTCAGCCCTTGGCCTTGACTCTCAGTGAGGACTGAGACAAAAATGCAGCTGCCACAGGACAAGAGAAGCAGTAGTTCAGAAGGCATAATTCCTATGGCTAGAAGCTCAAGGTAGAAATTGAACTGGAAAGATCCTCAGCTGCAGTGAGAGTTTCCAATATACGACACCATCATGGGACCAATAGCTATATTAAAGTTAAGATTCATTCACTCAAAGAGATAGTTAGCATTGTTGTAGCAATTGTGCGCATTGAACTCTACTTGCACCCAGTGGTATACGGTTCAAGGAACCACTGCATGAAGTAGGGCTTTCTCAGTGGTGGCACCCTAGTTACAGAACTCCTGTCCAGTTGAGATCAAATGGTCTCCCACACTATCTTGAATTAGGCAGCAGCTTAGAAATTTACTCTCATGGGGCACTGGAGCAGTGGAGCATAATTACAGTACCTCCGTTGATATGATTTGTGTTATAATATCCATTGTAGCGTATTGGATATTGCAAGGTATTCTGAACGGAAGTTTTAAAATGCTGGTTTTAACGTTGTCATTTTATGATTGTTGGCTATGTGGGAGGAAGGACAGAATGTAAGAAATAATGTAATAATTACTTCCTCCTTTCCACTTTCCCTTTCTATCACACTCGTATCACCCCCCCCCCAGTAGTTATGCAAGGTGGGTGTTATTTAAACCACTGAATATGAACACACATTTCACCCAGTGTTAAAAAAAAGCCGCTGCATCTTTCATTCAGATGTTTAGGCAAAAGCAAGCATGGACTTTACATGCTCCTTGTAAAATATTTAGCTTAAAAGTAAACAGACCTACAGCAATAATCTCAAAGGAGTGCCCGGTGCTCTTAATGATGAATTAGAGTGCAGTTTTGGGCAAACAATTACGAAGGAGTTCTGATCTCCTCCCATTTGGATGATTGTTTCTATGTCCCAGATTCTACATTGAAACTTTCCCAGCCGGAGGCTTTTATAATGTAGCAGTAATTCCAGAAATTGCTGTGAATCATAGTTTGTGTGAAAGAGGCAGGTATTCATAGCCGTTATGACTACCTGTGTAGAAGGTGTGAGCTCTTGGCTTTTTCTGTCTATTCCTGTTCTCCGGGATAGAACTATTATTTGATGTTTCATATTTAATACCAAAGGGATTTGTTAAACTCATAATCTGTCCCCCTGAAGAATGCAAATTTAGATCAACTGAAGGTGTGGTATAGGAACGACATGGGGACGCCGCCATGGGTTTAGCACCCCCAAAATGCACCTGCATGCAGTATTAAATGCATGTGGACATGCAGTGTGGACATGCTCTTAGTCACAAGTAGATCGTCCCCCACCCTAAAGGCTCAGAGGAACCAAATAATGTAGTATATTTCAGGAACACGTTGCTTTGGAAAGCAAAACTGGCTAACATTGTTCCTGCCACATCTTGCCTCAGCTGAAGTTTCTGAATACCTTTCAAGGGCAGCCTCGTGTGGAGCACATTGCAGGCATCTCATCTAGAATAGATGTGATCAAAACATGTGTGACAATATCAATCTGATTTCTCCAGGAAAGGGCACAGCTGGCACACTGGTCAAAGCTGTGCAAAAACACAGCTGCTACCTGACAATCCCATGGCAAAGTTGGGTTCCAAGAGTACCCCAAACTGCAAACCTTGTCCTTGAAGGGCAGTGCATCCTCATCAGGTACATCTGATGGGCTAAGATTTCCTACTGACCAACAGCACCTCTATCTGTCTCAGTTTGTTAGCCCATGGTTGCGCATTTAATGTAATGTGCACTTTGGCCCTTGGGGATACGAATCCCAGATTGATTGCTTTTAAGGGAAAATGGATATTTCCATTTGATTCATGGCTTTTAAAAACTGCTGTTGAGTTGCCTCTTTCAATAACCTCTGATTTTATCTACCCACAGTACGAACTTATTCAGCTCCAAGCAGGCTATGACTGGAAACTGAAGTCAGCAGAAAATGCAATTGAAAAGCTGCAGAGAAATTCAGAGTCTATAGTGGTAAGATTTTCACTAGGCCACCTCTTTCTTTGCAGCTAAGTTCCTGTTCAGGTTGGTCTCAAATTGGCTGTATTGTACTGTATTAAGAAAGGCATACCCATAGCCCTCTCTTTGTTATAAGCAGTCTGTATCTTCGTAGACTTTGCTAACTGACTGTAACCCCACAAAACAATCTGGACCAGGGCTGGCTCCAGGTTTGGAAAGGTCCTGGGCAAAATGTCCTCTGGTGGACCCTTCAGGCATAGCTGGTGGTGTTAGCAACAGCAGCAATTTCTCATAATGTCCTGGAGCAACCTGGTGCCCTACGGATGTTGTTGGACACCAACTCCCATCCCAGCATGGCCAATGGTCAGGGATGATTGGAATTGGAGCCCAAAACATTTGGAAGGCACTGGCTTCGGGAAGGATGCCTTGGAGCATCTGATGTTGTAACTCTCTGGGAAATCCAAATGATGGCTTGGAGATGTAGCTTCATTATGTGAAGGACCATGGTAGTGGCCCTAGGATGCTGAGTGCTGATGATGACCATTGTCATCATGGAAAAACAGGGACTGAAGTTTGTGGTTTAGCATTTTAATCATTTTGATCTCTCTCATTCCCCCTTTTATGCTCATCTTGTTCTTTGATTCTTCTCAAAGTATAGCCACAAAATCTGTGACCGTAGGATCAGTGTTCCTATGGACCCAAAACACCTCTTACCTTGTCTGGATTGTTACTCATATGTGCCAACTTTGATGGCCAATGTGGAAGAGGAGTGGCAGGCTCAATCTGCTGTGGAAACAAAAGCTTGATGATATCATCCAGCAGATGAGTAACATTTCTACGTGGCTGGGAGGTTCCCACAGGGTTGGTCCTCCTTAAAATAATAGAGGGGTGACTAATGCAATTCATTTTCACTTATTGGAAAGCTTCTTAAACTGCGTAACCCTTCTGCCAGCCTGGTAGTTGCCTGAGGAATGTAAAATATTCTGTGGGTTGCTCCTCCGGCTTGAAGGTTTATCTCGGTGGTTGGGAACTTACGACCCTTCAGATGTTTTTGGACTCCAGTTACCTTCATCCATAATCATTGATCATGTTGGCAGGGGATGATGGGAGTTAGAGTCCAACACAATCTGAAAATCTGTATGTTTGCCACCTCTGATGTAGATTATTCTGTCTCCATGTTGACCAGGTATGGCACACACCCAGTGCCAAGTAGTTGAATGACAGCTATTGACAGACTGGTCTTGTCAGGAGTTGGCTGTCTACTAGAGAAAGGGGATATTCTCTGTCTCTGTTGCTCATTTATTTTCACAGTTCCTTCTGTTTTCTCTCCTTTAACAGCTTTCTTTCTTTTGCCCTCACATCTCATATTAATATGGGCACATTTATCAATCAGTTTATTATATTTATATCCCACCTTTGCTTCAAAGAGCTCAAGGTGGCATACATGGTTCTCCCTTTCTTATTTTATGTTTGCAATAACTCTGTAAGGTAGGTTAGGATGAGAGACAGTGACTGGCCCAAGACCCAGGGCCACTCAGTGACATTCTTAGCTGAATGGAGATTTGATTGCTGAACTTCCAGGACTTGGTCTGACACTTTAACCACCACACCATACTGGACATCTAACCACTGCACTATGTTACTTTTCCAATAACAAAGATGGTGATTTCCTCCCCCTGCAGAGTTCTGTATCTGAAGTGAAAACCTTGGTGGAAGAGAAGTTTGAGGAGCTGCTCCAAGCAGTGAAGAAGACTCAGTCTGTTGTGCTAGCTTTCCTAGAGGAGAAGGAGCGTGGTGCCGTTAATCATGCTAATGGGATAAAGATCCACCTTGAGAACAAGCGGGTGGTGATGGAGGAATGCAAGAGCAGGCTGGAGAAGATGGCCACACACACAAATGACATCATCTTTCTAAAGGTACCTTAATTGGCCAAGAGGCAAACGACCAGTTGGTGTTGCTGACTTAAAATGGTCAAATGTTTGGGTTAAGGAAATGCTAATGAAATGCAACCCTTGCTGTCCCATTGCATTTCTTTCTGTAAGCTGTGCATGCTCCTGTGTGTTTGCCTGATCTGAGATGCTCAACCAGGCCTGTGGCCCCTCTAGTCCAGCATCCTGTTCTCGCAGTGGCCAACCAGATGCCTCTAGGAAGTCCACAAGCAGGACCCAAGTGCAAAGGACCCCTCCCCCACTTGTGATTCCCAGCATGTGATATACAGAGACATACTAGGTTTGACAGTGGAGGTAGAATATTGACATTCGGTGGCAAGTGGCTATGGATAGCTGTATCCTCCATGAAATTGCCCTGTCCTCTTTTAAAGCAATCCACGTTGGTGGCCATCACTGTCTCCTGTGTGAGCAAGTTCCATCGTTAAACTATGTGTTGTGTACGTGTTTGTGAGACCAGCTGCTGTTGTATGGGCAGCTAATGTGTGCATTTGAGTGAGCAGAAGCTGCTGGTGAGAGAAGCTGCTCCTATGCATGTACTTCATTTCTGCAACCTTCAGCCCCTTGGCTCAAACTCCTCTCATACCATGAGATTGGGGAGCTGTCTGACTTTCCAGAAGCAGCAGGAGCAAGCCTGAGACCAGGAGACCTGAATCAGCTGGGGAGCTGTCCAGCCAAAGAGGCAAGGATGAAACTGCTGCCCTAGCAGCCATCAGACAATGACTGAGCAGTTTTCTGGATGGTTCTGATGCCCAGCTCCTTCCTGGAGTACCTGCAGGGCCCTGGTCTGGAGCAGTTGTTGCTTCCTGCTCCCCCTCCCAAGTAGGGTTAGGAGATGAGATGGGTCTTGGCCTGCCAAACAGGGGCTATGTCTCTGGACCTGGGATTTGGCCACTTTGAGTTGATTTGGAAAAGAAAAGTGGAGGTAAATATTAATAACAATGATGGTCAAGAAACAGGAAGGTTATTAGGCTGCAATAACTTGAACCAATCATGTGCATGATGTGTGCATCCTTTTCTGTAGCTACCACAGAAGAGCAGTTAGTTGCAGGGAGTGAGGCTAGGCTAAGCAGTGCATATCCCTCTTTAGAAGCATCTTCCTGTTTAGCAGATTGGAAGGGAAGGATAAGCCCAGCCCAGCCCAGCTGTGACTCCCCTGAAAAGCAATTCAGTTAGGCTTAAATAACAACTCCTATAGCTGTTTTAAAAATATTAGTTGTTGCGTGAGGTTTGTGTGTGAGAGTGCCTTGGGGGTGGGGCTGGAATCAAACACCCAGAGTGGAAATGGTTAACCCTTGGCTTCTCACCTGTGTCTGACCCCCCACAAAACAGCCCTTGCACTGAAGCTAGGCTTTTAAAACAATTTCCATTGCCACCAATGGATGCAGGGTTTGCTTGGTTTTGCCTAATTGCTGTGTGGGGAGGTAGCATTGAGGTTGGGCGATTATATGTTGGTTGGAGAGGCCCTACCGGTATTTATGTATGTATGTGGGTATTTATTAACAGGAATACTGTGAATTCAAGAAGAGCGAAGGAGACGACACGTTGCCCAGTGTCTACATTGGCCTAAAAGACAAATTGTCAGGGATCCGAAGGGTGGTCACAGAGTCCACGGAACATATTTTACAACTTTTACAAACTTCCTATAAGGACAAGTTGCAGGAGTTTGCTAAAGATGGTGAGTTCCTATCTACCAACCCGCTCATCCAGTCCAGTGACCTTTTCCTCTGTTGTTCCTGCAACTAAGCTGTTGTGTTACTTTTCTTTTTGCAGAGGACGCTGGCATCAAAACAATGGTGTCCGCCATGATCCCATTCAAGCACCGCATAACGGCCCCAGAACCTAAAAGCAGGAGTGACTTCTTGAAATGTAAGGCATAATTATATACATGACTGTATCTTTCAGATGAATAGACTCTTAAGAGCAAGCCTGTCGGTTTGTTGAGTTTTGAGGGGAACAGCGAGAGGAAAACAGTGGTTTTAAACTAATACGATATATTTCTTGTTCCTCCAAAGATATTTGCCCATTGACGTTTGACCCGGTTACTGCTCATCGCTATTTGAGGCTCTTGGAAGACAACCACAAAGTCACCAACACCACGCCGTGGGAGCACCCGTACCCGGATCACCCAGAGAGATTTCAGCACTGGCGCCAGGTGCTGTCGGGCAAAAGCTTATACATCAGCCGCTACTACTTTGAGGTCGAGATATTTGGGGCTGGCGTTTACATTGGCATGACGAACAAGAGCATTGATCGGAAGGGTTCCGAAAGCAACAGCTGCATCTCGGGGAATGACTTCTCCTGGTGTGTTAAGTGGAATGGGAAGGAGTTCTCTGCTTGGCATAGTGATGTGGAGACACCATTGAAAGTCCAGGGATTCAGCAGGATAGGAGTTTACCTGGATTACCCCAGGGGCACCCTTTCCTTTTACGGCATTGCTTCGGATGTCATGACTCTTTTGCATAAGTTTGAGTGCAAGTTTACTGAACCTCTCTACCCAGCCTTCTGGCTATCCAAGAAGGAGAACAGTGTGCAGATTGTCAAGTTGTGGGATGAGGCTGAGGCCACCCTGGCACCTCTTCCTGCTCACTTGGGAGAAGCAGCTTCTTCCAGTACGGTCTTGGCACCTGAGAGTGAAGCAGAGGCAAGTACAAAGACATCAGAGTCGGGACACAGCCATTGATTAAGTGATGTGATCATGGGCACTCCTTCTTACTGCAAGTGTGCCACTGAATTAATTAAAAGGTAAAGGCAGACATGATGGCCTCTAAGGGGGGGGGGGAATCAAATATCCGTACTTTTATCTGGCCAACAAACACGTCACAAAATCGGGTGAGCTGAATTGTTTTGTTGCATGTTTACCTTTTTGGTTGCCTACCACCCCACTAAATATCTTCTCCAAATTGAGAAACAGCTGGGGGAAAGGGAATCTCCAAGGTTACGCTGTTTACTTTGTAGGGAACTGATGCACCTTTCAAGACTGGCATTGGCTGCCTCACTGTTCGCCTGCTCCCTGATGCTCAACTGATACATTTGTAAAGAAGCATTTTTTAACAACATCAACATCAGCGCTGCAAGTCTCCAGTTCTCTTGTCATGTGGCCTGGATGAGCAGTACCACAGCATTAGAGCTGTTCAGTTTCTGAAAACAACTGTTCTTTCTTAGCAAAGGAAATTGTGGGCATTTCTCATTTACTGCATTATCTTGGCAGGTTGAATAAACTTTGGTTTATTATTTATCACATTTTATTATGTTTTGATTCTTTGACTGTTTTGATATGGTATCAGAATTTGTTTTCTGCTTTCTGAAAAATCTGTGGTTTGGATTTTCTAAACGAGTAACATTACACTGAGTGAAATGTGGCTGGATAACCAAGGACCAGGTGAAATTGTCCCAGGGCCTAGACCTCGTTTGTGGGCCACCTGTTGCCCATTCCTGGCCTATAGCAAATCAGATCATCATTGATTGATTTATTGATTTTTTAATACTAGGTACTCGCAAAAATCAAATGAGCAGGGCCCCGGCCCACAGGTTCACAATATTTGGCAAGTACAAAGATTGTTGATTCAGGACCGGGGTCATGCAAACTTGGGTGTGGACCATTTTGGACAAGGCTATCACTGAGTAAACTGTCGATTGCATCTTGACAGTTTTGTTTGCTTACTAGCCGGTTAAACACCACCTCTAAGAAACAAAGCAACTAATGGTCAAGGTTTCCCTTTCTTTAAGTGATTTTGTTTTTCTCTAGAATTCCCTTTTTCCTGTGGGAAGTGTGTTACAAAAAGGAAACCTTATTTTATTTTAACTTCGTTAACTTGCGAATTCAGGAATGGAGGAGAAATGGCTGTGATGATAAAACTGCCTTTTCTCCAGTACAGGTGAAGTTCAAACTGCACAGACACAAAAGAAATGTCTCATAGCTCCTCTCTGTACAATCTCTCCTCCTGTAGCAGCCATCCTAGCCAGAGAAGGAGTTGTTCAACTAGCTTCCACTGCTTAAGCAAAGGCTGATGACGTCGAGATTTTAGGACAACCTGTGCCCCATAAACCACTTTGAACTCCTAAAGTCATGTAGCTTCCCCCATTAGGCAAGGGAAAGGCCTACCAATGTAGACTTCTGAGTGTGTGGACTTTCATGAGAGCTGCGTGCACAGTATACATTTGAAACAGTTTTGAAGCATATGTTTTCCCTCAAAAGAATTCTGGGCACTGTAGTTTGACCCTCACAGATTTACAGTTCCCAGCAACTCCTAAGCAACTACAGTGCAAAGAAATATTGGAGGGGAAAAGGTGCTTTGAGTGTGCTTTAAACGTACAATGTGTACACAGGCAAAGAAGACTATGCACTCAGGTTTCTAGCTCCCAATGAAGCCTTTGTGGGTAGTCTATTCCCATAGGCTTTATCCAGTGCTATTTTTCTAGAAAAAAAGAGGTAGCAGAACTCACCATCATTCTACCATGAACACCTCCCTCACTCTCTTAGAATGGCAATGGCGCCCACCTGAGAAAAGCCAGAACTGCGTTCTGGTGAGTTCTGGCTGAAAAAATAAAGCCCTGGCTTTACCCCAGTAAACATCCATGGCTAACACAGGGACATCAGGAGCAGGAAAAGCTGCTCACACACCATCACTTTGTGCCAGCTCCCCAGTAATTGTTTGCTTGAAGAGCAATGTGTATAATGTAAGAACTGGGCTCTAGTGCAGTGGTTGTAACAGAGATTCTGTTTGAAATGCCTGCGTTATCTGGATAGAGAAATGTGTTTCTACTGTTCTGGAGAGCTGCATAATTATTCCAACATTTTGAATATTGTGGGGCATGTTGTTGGCTCCCTTTGATTGTTGTCCTTAAAAAACAAACAAAGCCCAATTAAGTCAAAATTCTTGGTTTTTGCAGTGACTTGATTCCATTGGTATCAGTGTAACCGAAGTCAGATCGTATCAATGCATTCGGGCAAGCTAATTGGCCTGTCTCTGTGTGTGGCTCTCCTCGTGTAACATGCACCCATTTTCCTCTGACAAACATTGTAAGATGTGGGTTTGTTTTGGCAGAACACGAGAGCGAGGATTAGCAGCAGCGAGTGACGGAAGAAAGACATAAAAGAAGCATTGAACGGTTGCTGCTCAGGGTCAGATAAAGGGTAGCCAAAACGTGGGGTTAAAATTAACTTACTCGTTTTATACACCCCCCAATTTGATTTGAAGGCTGGGTAAATAAACACGTTCATAAGACAAGAATTGTTTTCAGGAAAAGTGGAGAGAAGACCAACTTTGGGGAGTCTCTCAAGACAACTGTTTTGGGAAGGCCCAGGAATGCATTTTCCCCACAAGGGGGCAGTCTTGTTGCATAACTGATCTGATGTGCTGGCTGTGAGTCACGTGCTGCATGAGTCTGATTTCATGTAAGGTTTCCAAAGCAATTTGCACTCAAGTGCTTGGGAAGGCTGTTTTAGATGAATGCAAATCTCTTCACATGCTGTAGGAACCTTAGAATCCTTTGCTGACTGGGATGGGGCCGTTTCTGAAGCACTGCCTGGATCTTTGCAGGCAGTAATGGGGGCTAATGAAGTGAATCACAATGTAAATGAGGCAGAGGTGCTCCTGATCAGAAAAGGGCCTAATCATGGGATAGGGCAGGCATAGGTACACTCAGCCCTCCAGATGTTTTGAGACTACAGTTCCCATCGTTCCTGACCACCGGTCCTGTTAGCTAGGGAATGATGGGTCCCAAAAGTCTGGAGGGCCAAGTTTGCCTATGCCTGGGATAAGGGCTCAGCCTGCTTCCCTTCAAAAGTAGGTTTGCGACTGGGAACTTCTGCCAAGGTGCCATGCCCCCAGATGTTCAGCTGAGGCCAGGAGTCTCTTTGCCGAGGATAGGCTGGTTCATAGAGATAGGGGTGACATTTATAGAATCATAGGATTGTAGAGTTGAAAGGTGAATCTGCCAGTTTTGCACTTTCTGAAAGAATGCATGAACTGAGACACACTCAGGTGCACTTTTCTGCATTTTGCAATGCAGTTCTTCGGTCAAATGATGTGTAAAAAGGTAAAGGGGCCCCTGACCATTAGGTCCAGTCGTGGCCGACTCTGGGGTTGCGGCGCTCATCTCGCTTTACTGGCCGAGGGAGTCAGCGTACAGCTTCCGGGTCATGTGGCCAGCATGACTAAGCCGCTTCTGGCAAACCAGAGCAGTGCACGGAAACACCGTTTACCTTCCCGCTGGAGCGGTACCTATTTATCTACTTGCACTTTGACGTGCTTTCGAACTGCTAGGTTGGCAGGACAAATGATGTGTACGTAAATGCATATACCATGTGCATATGCATGTGTTGGTTGGGGTGAATGTTATTACTGTGAGTCAGGGTATGCCTTGGAAAGAGGGATGCTGAAGGGGAAAGGGATCCCTGACTCTTAAGATGCTTTTAAAATGTGTTACTACGTTTTTGCTGGTGAGGGGGTTGGGGCAGGATTTTATTGCATTGTCTTGCAGTTTTCCAGTTTTGCTGTTTGTTGTATATTGTAGCCTAACTGCATCTTCTTAACAGCTTAGAGACCATATTGAGTAGTATGAAAATATATGGAATAAAAAACTGGTGAAAATACAAAACACAAAAATGAACGAGTCAAAAATAGGGACTGTTAGGCAAAATTGCATACAAAATTATGCATATTAGAATAAATCTGCACCAAAAGCTGATGAATTTTCATGAGGGCTTTAACAGCAACAACAAAACGAATTTGCAAACCGGTGTGGAAATGTGGGGAGTTGAATGTGAGGAAGAACTGCAGGGGGATAGAGACTCTGTTTGCCATCAGGGGGTGGTTGGTTTCACCTGTGCTCCTCCACCTCCAGCCTGAGGAACCTCCAGGAGGGAGTTACTGCCATAGGCATTATGTATATATGTATTTTAAGGAGCTGAAATATTATGAGTTTTGGGGTTGTGAAGAATGTGGGTATGAACTTAAATTTTTGGCTGCTATTTTGTCAATGTTGCTAATATTGTTTTATAAATTTTAAATGCTGTATTTGTGTATCATCTAATATGGATTTTCATTTAAATGTGTTGTTTAGCTTGTTTTTTTAGCTGTCTTCAGTGGCCTTAGCTACCCCTTCCAGTTTGGTGTCATCTGCAAATTTGATGACCATCCTCTCAATACCTTCATCCAAGTTGTTTATAGAGATGTTGAACAACAATGGACCCAGGATAGAACCCTGTGGCACCCCACTTGTCACTTTTTCCCAAGATGATAAGAAACCATTTGTAAGCACTCTTTGGGTCTGGTCAGTCAACTAGCTATAAATCCACCTAACAGTTATCTAATTCAGCCCACATTTTATCGACTTCTCCACAAGACTATCTGAAATCAAGATACATTACGTCCACAGCATTCCCCTGATCCACCAAGCTTGTAACACTATCAAAAGAAGAAATGAGATTTGTCTGGCATGACTTGTTTTTGAGAAAAACGTGATGGTTCTTAGTAATCACAGCATCCTTTTCTAAGTGCTCATAGACCAACTCTTTTAATTATCTGCTCCAGGATCTTTTCTGGTATCAACATCAAGTTGACTGGTCAATAATTACCTGGGTCTTCTTTCCCTCCCCTTTTTGAAGATGGGGGCAGCCTCTAAGATTCCCTTAGAGACTAGCAGATTTTCTGTGGCATAAGCATTTGTGGACTAGATGAACTCACTTCATCTCTTAACTCTTGAAGGTGCCGCAAGACTTGTATACGCTGGTGAACAGGGATCAAACTAGACATGATGTTCATTCCCTGAATGTAGTGAATGTTCACACCTTAGCAGTCTCAGGGGGGTTGGTTGTTGGTGGGGAGGGGAAATTTAACTCTTTATGTCCCTGGCAGAAATCAAAATCACGTCTCTGAACCTGCTTTTTGCTTTTCAAATGATGCCTCCATCGGCACCAGCTGGAGTTTGCATTTCAAGGCAATGTTTTGGATAGGAGATTTTTGTCAAGACCCTGGCATTGCCAGGAAAACTTTAGCAATTTTTATTCTTTCCTTCCTCCTCCCAGCATCCTGAGGCACCCTTTTGGATGCTAGCCTGGCTCTCCAGGAATCCTCCTTCCTGAGTTTCTGTCCCTTTGCCATTTGATTATTGAGGGCTGGTCTTTTTTTAATGTGAGTTTTGAAGACACCCCTCAATGCAGAGAAGAGATAAACGGTCAATTTTCTCTGCTTGGCACCTGGACATCTGAAATTTGGGCTTGTGTTGCAGAACTGTGCATCACAGATGGAATGTGGGATTGAACGATGGTGTGTCCTTCTCTTGGTGGTGGCATTAGAACAAAAATACTTGAGGGTGACAAAGGGCAAAGTAGATTAAGAGGGAGGCAAGCTTTGTCACATATGGACAAGCTGTTAGGGGAAATGTTCAGAAAGCTTGTTTGGCCACCCAGCAGCTGTAATTCCTGGAATGGCAGTCTGCCAGTTCCATCAATACTGCTTTGCCAATTGCAGTTTAAAGGGGACACACGCCCACCTTTGCTCTCCAATAATGCCGAATATATATGCAGAGTGCTGAACGCATTTTATTCTGTGGATGTGATTTATTCCCTCTATATATTTAGGGAAGCCATCCTGCAAGAATTGGCATGCAAACAAGCCTGCTTCTAGATCAGATTAATAATTTTGAATTAAGCTGTAAAGCAAATGTCCCCATTACACTTTAAAACCCACTAAAAATTGACACTTTTGGATGGAGTGGGAGAACATTTTGAGCTGAACGCCAGCATCTAAATAGCCTGGAGAGAATACAAGGGAGATCCGGCTTGTGCGGCAATTTTGGATGTCAAAACAAGTTTCCCCACTACCATAAAAAGCTATTTGGACTTCACATTTTTAATTAAAGTTTTAATTATCCCCAGAGTATTTTATTAGCTTTTATGAAGACAGCTGCTTTTTATGCTATAAACCAAAGCTTTGCTCCGCTCCAAAGAGCAACTTGTCCCAGATAGGAGTTTTGTCCTGAATAATTTTCATCATTGGTAAACTGGGTTATTTAATTTAAACTGACATTTACCATCCCAATTTGATTGAAATGGGTTTTTTTTTTTATTGCAGAGGCAGCAAATAACCTTGTATGGGGTTTTTGTGCTCTGCATAGATAAGATGTGGGGGATCTTCCCTGGGGGCTAATTTTCCCTGTAGAAGCAAAGGCCTGCTGGACCTGGTGCCCTTTTATGTAGCCTGACCCCACCCACTCAATTTCCATACCGCTGAAAACCATCAGGCTGGGAAAGGTCCCTGGAGAAATCAATGGCTGCTGTGAAGCTGGTTGTTTCGATATGTGATGGTCTAGAGATGTGATCTCTAGATGGTCTCTGACTAGCAAACCTCCTTAAACTGTAGTTGGTTCTTAGCTGCATAATGCCTTTTATGCTACGTCCTTTGGTTCTTGGGAAAGGAACTCAATGGTAGAGCACCTGTCCCAGGTTCAACCCGCATCATCTCCAGGTAGGGTAGGGAATGACCTCTGCCTGAAACCCTCAAGAAGCACTTGCCAGCCAGTGTTGTCGATATTGAGCTAGACATGCCAAAGGTCTCCTCCATATAAGGCAGTTTCTCATGTTCCTATGGAGTTGAAAACATGATGGAGGAGCCATGAAGGGTGAAGCACAGGATCTTGTAGAAAAGGAGTTTCATCTACAGAGTAGCTAAGACACCTGAGAGAAGCCTAGTCTTTTAGTTTCCTTGTAGCTCCCTTGGCTATCAGTCCCTTCCATCATGTTTTAGTGCTCTGATTGGCTGGTGCAAAAAGGGGGGAAGAAGAGGGAGCTGAGGAAGAATGACAGAACCTTCTCTTCCCATTGCTCCACATAAGTGTCTGGGAAAGAAGGTGGCAAAGGAACTGATGGTTTCTACATTCCCCTGAGATCTCTGCTCCTGATTCTTTCTGTCCCATGATCTACAGTGAGTGTCTCGGGGCTCTGGTTTTCAGGATTCCTCCCCAACCCCCATGCAGGTAAGAGAATTTTTTTAAAAATTAAAGCTGCAGGTGTTAAAGCAGAACTACATTTTGCGTCAGCAGGCTCAGCTAAGTCAGGTCCTCAAGTTTATGGAGGAATCAGAATGTGCAGGGGCGTGTGAACTTTTTCAGGGGAGGAGGGTGGTACTTATCTCTTCCCAGATCCACTGCTTAATCCCCCAACCCCCCTCCTCCCAGGTCATCTCCCACCCCCCAGCAGATTTCTATCCCTGGGAAAGCATTTCTGAAAACTGGTAACAGAAACTTGGCTAAATCCAAAAACAGTCAAAAGAATACATCGCCACCCATGCGCTCTGAAACCCATCCACACATGGCCATTTCCTGGATCATAGTCCCCTTCCAAGACCACCTCAGGACCTCCTGATCCCAAGCACCACGCCTTCCGCCCCTCCCATTGTCCTGGGACATCCTTCCCTCTCCAAGACCCTCCTCTTTCAAAACCTGTTGCTTCCCCCCATGCTCCTGAGCAATGCAGGTCTCACAATCCCATGAGCCACTCAGGGACCCTGGACAGCTCCACTGGCTAGAGTGTGGTGCTGATACTGCCAAGGTTGCAGGTTTGATCCCTATATGGAACAGCTGCATATTCCTGCATTGCAGGGGGTTGGTCTGGATGATCCTCAGGGTCCCTTCCAGCTCTATGATACTATGACCCCTGCCACGCTCCCATCCCATGCAAGAGAAAAGTAGGATGTGGGTGTGCGAAAGGGTTAATCCGCTTTGTCCCTGGAAAAAGCTTCCCGCCTCTGCATTCATCTTCTTCAGCAAGCAGTGAGTTAAGAGCTTGGCTTTGCTTCCACGACCGTGTAGTTCCTCCTTGAGTCTTAAGAGGAACCTTTCTCCTTTGAATTAAAGTCTGTAGCATCCAATTAATCTCTCAAGGAGGTAGACTTTTCATGCTCGAAATGGCTTCCACTTTGCATGCTGACATGTGCCAGTAGCATGCCAGGAAGGGTACTAGGCTATAGATGCTATAATTAGGCTTGTGCGCTGCTTATGAAATTGCATCCTGCCCTGTCTTTTCCACAAGCACGCCCATCAGTACCAAGGAAGTCTGTGTACGCTCAATGTGCAGTAACTCCACACAGACAACAAACGCCGATCTGTTTGGGAGAAGGCCATGCTTTGGATCCTGCATTACAGCTGATAAATAATAAAAGTAGACTGGACCTGCCACTGGGGTTTCTGGTGATGGATGGAATGCAGGCAGGCTGAGCGCTTACAATATGCTGTGCTGAAAACCAGAGATAAGAGGGAATCGGTATTAGATATACAGCTTTGTACAAGCTGTGGAGGAGGCTGGCGACTAGTCTCCTGCACTGCGTCTGCGGCACACTATCAACATCTCAGGACTGACAGTTCTGCCCACCCATCGATGTCAGCCCCGAAATCCATTGGCTTGGAAATGTCATCACTGGCTCCTGGTGCTACTGTCTGGAGCGGGCGGGACAGGAGCTAATGGAAAAAAACAAGGGCTGAGGAAAGACAGGCAAGTTGACCCACCATGTAGCAAGTTGGGAACCACAAGAGATAGGGAAGGAGGAGAGACTTTCCCTTTCCCCTAACAGCTTGACTTCTTACCACCTTCCTCATATCTTCTGTATTTGGTTGTGTAGACATGGCCATTTAATAATACTCTGGCTTCAGTGGGCTTCTACTGCTCGTGCTTGAATGCCATGGATTGGCTGGATGTAGAGGAGTGAAGGGGGGAAGGCACCAGCTGGGGAACCTCCCAAGGGAACCCCCCTGGAGAAGAAGGCTCAGAGCCAGGGGATTGGAGGTGGGATGACAATGAGTGGTCAGAGGGAGAAGAAGGAGCAGACTGGGAGAAGGAGGTGACAAAAGCTGAAGGGGCAACAGGGTTTAGTGAGCAGGAAGAGGCTGTGGCAGAGGGCAGCCCAAACCCAGAGGCAGGGGAGGAGGGGGGCCAGGAGACAGAGATGAGGCAGGCTGCTGAAGAATCCAGGGAGTCTTCACCTCTTGCAGCAACCAGCTTCCCACCCCTTGGGGAGAGGAACATACAGATAAATTAAGATTTTTAATTTTTTTTTTGTAATTGCATTCTGCTCTAAAATTGTACAAAAAGGAACAGGTCAGGGTATTTTCATACTTTAGAATATGTTTGTTTATAAAACCAATAGAGCATTTTGTATAAACAGATTTTATTGTACTATATTGAGCTGCGACATAAAACCAAGTTATATGTTCAGAAGTTCCATGTGTCAAGAATTCATAATAACTGGTTCACATTGCAATAAACTAACAAGGAAAAATTTCAAAAAAGAAAAGAAAAGAAGGGCAGAGCAATGAGAGAGAAACGGCAACACCACACCCACCTACTGTACACTTGACATATGGAGCAGGTCAACATCTGGCTTGGCTAGAAGGGGATTTGCAGGCACCTCTGATTTGCTGCAAAGCTCTATGCAAACCCCAGCGCTTTGAAAGGGACTTCTGAAGACCCCTGTATGCAAAAAAAGGGTCACCTGATGTCAGGTGATTGACAGGCAGCTCCACCCATTTATCCTGGCTTATAGGGTGGGGAGAGATTACAAGGTGGCCACCAGTCAGCTCCCATCCCCTACGGACACACAGACCCGGTTTACACTGACTGGCAATCGCTCTTCAGGGTTTCAGGCAGGTGTTTCTCACAAGTCAGGGATTGAACCCGGGACCTTCTGCATGCAAAGCAGATGCTCTTCTACTGAGCTATGGCCCTTCCCAGCAATGAACCACTTGTGAAGATTTTCCGTGAATGAATTCGGCTGTACCTAAGTCTGATTTAGGACTTGCAGAAGATGAGTGAGCATTCTGGGTCAGGGAGAAAACATGGATGGAAGACTTTTCATGGAATGCTAACTTGTGAGCCCTGCTTTTATCACTTAGGAACATTCCCTGCTTCCATCCCCATAATGCCGACCGCTTTGCGGAAAACGTGTAACGGTGGAGACACCCCCATCTTTGGACTAGCTGCAGTCATTACCTAATCACCACTATTTTCAAGGCACATCATCTCAGCATTTATGTCTGACATTTTCTGTTTAAAGCTGCAGGCCGCGACATCTGGCATCTCGCCACTTACAGAGAATTTGAATAATCCTTTCACCTCCTTTGATGGCATTTCCTTGAAGGTATTTCAACTGCACATTTAATCTCCTTTTAAATAAAAGGAACGAATTACATTTCCCTCAGACTTTTCTCTTCTCTTGAAGGCTGAGCAATATGTCTGCTGCCACCTCTGAATTCTGTGATCCTCCTTGGCTGGGGAGTGGGATACACTTCGCTCCCTATGCAGAGTTTCCATGCTTTTAAAAAGCAGAGTTATTATGCTGGACCTGCCAGACGAATTTCCCTTCCGTAACTCAGAAAGGGGAAGGATGTTATCTGGGGCAGGGCAGGGATGGAGGATCCTGTAGCTTTTTGGATGCTACAGTGATATCTGGGAAGAATTCAATGTAGTGCCAAGTTAAAGTCCCTTAGAAATGCACTGTACTAGTTGCACTAGCTTGTGCTAGTGGAATGGCTTGAGAAAGAGCCAGCGTGGTTCTTGTGGCTGGTTGTGCAACAGATCACAGTAGCCTCAATATTTCCTGTTGTACAACCAATTGCACAACAAGTTTATGCTACCACAGCTGTTGCAGTGGATCTCATATTGCTCAACCATTATTCTCATCCTTATACCAGCACAACCACCCTTACACTGAGAGCCAGTGTGGTGTAGTGGTTAGAGTATTGCACTATGACCTGGGAGAGCAGAGTTCAAATCCCACTTGGTCATGAAGCTTACCTTGGGCCAGTCACTCACTCTCGGCATAACCAAAAGTAGGAGGAAGAAGAGAACTATGCATGGTCCTTGGAGGAAAGATGGAATATAAATCTCTCTCTCTCACACCCACACCCACACCCACACCCACACCTACCCCCACACCCACCCACCCTCCCACCCACCCACCCCACTGGCAGTCAGATAATGTTTAATCCAGGCCTCAGACTCCCACCCCTTAAAACTTAAAAAACACAGGACACTAAAAAATACACTGGCTTTTCAATTAACAAAGGTGGTGTTGTTTTTTAAAATGGTGATAAGCCATAGAGTCTGATTACAGAGAATGTGGCTCAAAGAGCAACAACTGTCCTTAGTGACAACCCCTTTTATAATTTTAATGCACCTTTAAAAAATGTGACAGTGTTGTAACCTGCTCTGGGACCCATCTAGTGAAGGAAGGGCTGTAAGTACAAAAAAGAAATTAAATTAAATCCATTCTCTCCTTTGCTACACGTGTTCTTCAGACAGGAGCCAGAACACAGCATTTGGCGTCAGAAGAACTCTGCTGGATGAGAGCAAAGGCCCATCTAATCTAGTATCCTGCTTCCTGCCCTCTCTAACCAGGTACCCTAGGAACCTCACAAGCAATATCATATGAAGGCAACAGAGTCCCTCCCTGCTGCTGCTCCCCGGCACCTGATACACTTTACTGCTTCTGAACGTTGGCATCATGGGCTGCAAACCACAGATAAAAAGGGAGTAGGGGAATCCACAGATTTTGAGATTTTAAGCTATTCCTGAAGCCAGCTTTAAGTTCCAAGGACAACTTGGACACTTTGCCTTCTCTCGGGCGAATGTCACTAGTGCCCTTACCATCTGGCAGCCCAGTGCCTGGCACTGCCCTCCTCTGACACCGCAGTCCTTTTAGGCTTTGATTAATAAGGCCACATGTCCAATGTGACATCACAGTTGTGGTGGGGAGTGGGCATGAAGAGGGCTTTCCAGAGCAATGGTCCCTTAGAAAGCGAACAAAGCACACAGGCTTTGTTCCTCGTGACCCTATGTGGGCATTCAAATCTGTGACAATGTTCACTTATGGCAACACTACTAAGCTGGCAATAGTCACGCAGTTGTTCCCAGCCAGTTTAGGGTAATGTAGTGAACAGGATGACATCGTGACACTATACAGCCAGTCCCATTTGTCATGTGATGGCATCGCTTAGTACAAACACTGTGTGTATTATTCAGGGTTACTGGCCAAGCTCCCTGAATTTCTAAACACTTTCAAGCAATCGCCAAAAATTGCCAGGAAAGGGGAGGGGAAAGTCTTTCAGTGCTTCTGAAATTGCTGGCAAAAGGTGCCCTTTCTTCTGCTTTGGCCCCACTCATAACCAACTCTCCCCAATAGAAAAAAAGATGACCTCTCAGCTGGAGTCAGTTACCAGACACTCCTGGAGGCACCACCCCATCCATTAGGATAGTGGCAGAGGACAGTTCTGGTCGATGGAGGAGGTGTGTGCAGACAAGAACAGGTATGCTGCCACAGCAATGTCTTCTATTTCTTCCTGGCTCATAACACCCCACACCTCCTGTCACCCAGCTGACTTGTTATGGATGGATAGGGGAGATCACAGCAGCATCCTTGTTTTTGTACGAGTGGGATATTCAAAAATCTTCCCTCCACACCAGCAGTCAAAGAAACAAAAGGAGCTTGTAGGACATGCCATTAAAAATGTGCGGTATTTGACTTCACACATACTGCTTATGATGCATGGTCTGTGTGTGGCTGGGGCAGCCGGGTACCCCTAATTCCCCTTCATTTGATAACCCTCCCCATCCCTTTCCTTTCATCTAAAGTCTTTGCACAGCTACTCTTCACTTCTGTCTGGGAAACAAATAAGCAGCCACTGATGGGTGTGTGTGTGTGTTACAAATATTTACATTCCCTTGGCTTGGCTGATAGGAGGACTTGATGCCAGCATGTCTCACCTAATTAGCAGAGAGCTCCAGGAGCCAGTGAAAGGCTCTTGGACAGCTTTTACACTTCATTAGTAATGTTCGCCCCTCCTTCCTCCTTCCTTCCCTCTCTCCCCAGTCCAATCCCTGCAGACATGCGGTCTGTGCAATGGAATATGTCAAAGTAACACATGGCAAGGTGTGTGGGTTACAGAAAGGGACACCAGTCTGGCTCTGACAGAGCAAGAAGCTCATAGACCAGTTCCTGTAGCCACCCAAAGAGATGATCGTTTTCATCCTACTCCGGCAGTAGATACAACCAGGACTAGAAACAAATGTGGCTTTATGCTCAAAAGTTATAAACACACCAGAGCTGGGATTTATAAATATTTGCTTCACATGACGCAAAGGCACCTCTGTCATGTTTCAACAGTGCATGCCACCTCTGTGTTTACTGGTGTTTGGGATCCTTATATTCCAAAGGTTCAAAATTTAGGACATCTTGCAAACCAGAAATGCATGATAGCAAAGAAATTGCTGCTTATGCCTGATGTTGCAAAAGACCAAACAGATCATGATGCTTCCCCAGGGGAATGGCTTTATGAGTGACATAATTATCAATGTACATTAGACTGTGTGACATAGTGGCATACTGAATATTCTACAGTTACAACTTAAATCTGGTAATTTGGATGGGGCAGAAATTCTGCACATGCCCCCCCAGCACATAGGCTGGGTAAATATTTATCTTTTACAAATCCTGCTCAGCTGCAGCAACGCTGTTTCTCTTGACAGCTGATGCCTTGGCACTGTTTCACCCCAGCTGCTGCTTCTTCTTCTTCCTTACCAGATTCGTCACATGGGTGATTCCACCCAATCAGGCATCGTGTGATCACATCACCATGCTATGCAGCTAGTCAGGTCTGGCAACATGATGGCATCACAAAAGGCAAATGAAGGAATGGAAAGTGGGAAAGTTGGGACAATGTAAATCAGTAAATGGACATTTTTGCAAAAAGGTCAGAAGCATCGCCAAAAAACAGAGGTGTTGTTTGCCACTGCCAAAAATGTTTAGAAAAGTAGTTTCGGCCACTGTCGTGTGTTGGTTCTGGTACTTCTCACTTCTAGCCCAGAGGACTAGCAGAATCGGTATGGAACTGCAGCCTCCACTTGCAGTTTGGCACCCTATTCTTGCCTGCAGCGACATAATGGAAAGAACATTTGAAGTCATGTGTGATAGGTGACAATGATTAAGGACTCTGCTTTTACCACCTACCTCTTGGTCAGCACCAGCATATTATGCCAAGAGCTGCATACTGTGTCAACACCAAGTACAGTCACCTGTTTTAAATTATTTGCTTGTTTAATCTAAAGTCCTACTGAAGTTAGGAAACTCATTTCTCCAGTGTTCACATTGCAGGGTCATTCTGAGTCAGTGTTTCATAAAAAAACAAATATTGTTATGCAAGAGGGGCTAGGAAACAGGGAGAGCCACAACAGCAGTCCCATAAACATGACACTGAGAGTTTAAATGAAGATAATAGAATCATAGAATTGTAGAGTTGGAAGGGACCATGAGGGTCATCTAGTCCAACTCCCTGCAATGAAGGATTTTTTTTTGCCCAACATAGGGTTCGATTACATGACCTTGAGATTAAGAGTCTAGTGTTCTACTGACTGAGCTATTGCAGATCACTGGATAACATTGCCTTATTAGATAACTCATTCAATGTAAAGGCAAATACAGGGGCTGCAGAAAAGTTCACTAGGCATCATCAAAGATGTAGAAATAGCTGTGTAGGTGTGAGATACAAAGGGGACTAGATCAACCTTTCAACTACTCTGGACTTATCTGTAATATGAGGCATCCATCCATTTGTGGAACTGTTATGTTGTAAAATAATGGACAATGACTGAATACAAAGGAGGCACTTGAAATGTATATAAAAATGTAACCTCAGTGCACAGAGTGAACACACAGGACACTTCAAAAATAGATACACACAATGGACGTCTCGTCTATTTATTGGATTGTTCTATCCAGTCCTCTTTTATAGTTTCCTTTCCTAAAGCTTCTCGCACAACACAATCTCTTTCAGAGATAATTGGATTGTCTGATCTCATGGAATCCGCAAAGTGTGTGTGTATGGGGAATGTGGAGGTGCACAAAGGGGCAAATTTCACCTGTCTGCAGCCAAATGCCTTGAGTGTTGTCTTCTGACCTCTGTGTGACTTTTCTTCCACCTTTCCATGGTAACCCTTGATAGATTACGAAATACCAAGTATCCAGCGCCCAGCACGAGTCTCAAAGATGTAATGAGCTCTTTGTTGCAAACCTGACCTTTGGTTGCACTAATAGTGATAATGATCTCCTTAGAGCCCCTGTAGTCCTGTGCTTCTTTGGGGAGGCACAGAGCAAATCTCTCTCCCTACCCCCCTCTCTCTCTGTTTTGAAGCTGGTAAAAAAGCAGAATAAAACGATAAGAGAGGGCACCACTGATACAGCCCGGCCCTGGGCTGAATCGGCTCCAACAAAAACCCTTAATTCAGTATGTAACAGGTTGACCACTGAAGCAAAAGCAGGGGGAATGCTTTAATGTAGCTATAAAGGAGCAGTGCCTTGTGGGAGGCTATCCCACAGTAAAACATCCTCATTCCTCAGCTGCAACTCAGGTGACATTGTAACAACCATAAGTAAAACTCTTCAAGTGAAAGTTATTTATGCATGGTTTGTTGTTGTTTTTAAAGGAGGGTATTTAACATGTTCATTCAGGGATAATGGGTAATGAATTTTCATTTTGCTTTTTTGTTATATTTTTAAAAAATAACAAGATGCATTGGATGCTTCTTCAGAGTTCATTTACAGTGGTACCTTGGGTTAAGTACCGTATTTTTCGCTCTATAAGACTCACCAGACCATAAGACACACCTAGTTTTTGGAGGAGGAAGACAAGAGAAAAAATATTCTGAATCTCAGAAGCCAGAACAGCAAGAGGGATTGCTGCGCAGCGAAAGCAGCAATCTCTCTGCCTGTTCTGGCTTCTGGGACAGCTGTGCAGCCTGCATTCACTCCATAAGATAGGAGGGAAAAAGTGAGTCAGTATTTAATTCGTTCCGGAGGTCCGTTCTTAACTTGAAACTGTTCTTAACCTGAAGCACCACTTTAGCTAATGGGGCCTCCCGCTGCTGCCGCGCCACCGGAGCACGATTTCTGTTCTCATCCTGAAGCAAAGTTCTTAACCCGAGGTACTATTTCTGGGTTAGCGGAGTCTGTAACCTGAAGCGTATGTAACCTGAAATGTATGTAACCCGAGGTACTACTGTATATGACTGATATTGCCAGCATCAATGCAGGAGACTGCATCTTTGTTTAGTAATACTCTATACTGGTTTTGTGCATTATGTGGTTGGGAGAGATGCACTGCTCCATCACGTTCACTGCTAAGTAACACCCTGTTATTCTCTCAAAATGTGCACATGGCTAGAACTGAGAACTGGTCAAGTGGTGTTGAAGATTTCCAGACTAGGACATGTAGTTACAAACCAATGGCTATTTGATCAGAAGAGTCAGGGTCAGGCAAGCTCTAAAGAAAAGACACATGAGATGTAGAAGGGCAAAATAAGGACAACATCACAAGTGTGCTTAGATGTATATTTAGAATGTTTGCAATGTACCCCTAACACGTAAAGTGTGACAGTAACAAACACTTGTATTTGCAAACACTTGCGTCATATGGAAGAAGACAGGTGAAAACCTGAACTAGAGACACTTTAGGGATGAATAGACATGACTCATCTTATCTGACATAGGTAGCCAATGTGATGTGCTTCAGATTTGGGGCAGGTGTCAATTAATGAATCCCATTCAGGGGGTTGGGAGAACTCCCAGAACAGCATGTGGGCAGGGGGAGTAGTAGTGGGGAGACAGTTCTATCTGGCAAGCCAAAATGCTTGGGCTGATGGAGCAATCAAAAAACCACAACATTGAACTCTTCCCTGAGCTCAACTACAGCTCCCTTGATTCCTAACCATGACTATGAAAGCTGTGGCTAATGTGAGTTAAGAGTACGTCAACATCAGAAGGACCACAGGCTGGCTTCCCATGTGATATGCTATAGATTTTGGGGTGCTGAACTTGAATTTCAATGCATGTATGTTGGCCACACAAGACTGTGTTTTTTTTAAATAAAAAGCAAGAGTTGCCATTGTTGTGGAGAGTTGCTGGCTATTTCTGATGAAAGACAGTCTTGTGTCAAACTAGACTGACATGTAACATATCTTGGAATTCTTCTCTTTTTTAAAACATCTGAAATACAGGATAGCATTGCTTGGAAGCCAAGAAATTTTGTACACCTTCCCAAGTTGGTTACTGGTGGTGAATAGATGTATAGAGAGATATGTAGATCCTGGATGAGTAAAATTATCCCTGTACCAGAGCCTTGCAGCTGTTCTGAGCTCCCCAGCTCAGATTAATGCCATTGCTGGGTCAGGTGATGAGCAATACATCTCCTGGTATGTATTTCATGCTCCCCATGAAAAAGACATCCTTTGAAATCAGGTCTGTGATAGCAAGCTCTTTTTAGAGCCATTCCCCTGTTCTGCTCAAAACCTTGATAAATACTCCAAACGTTGGATTCCTTCCAGCTTATTGTCAGGCTATCTGCCTCCCCAATAAATAACCACGAACCATTTCTCAGGATCTGCATAAAGCAAGGAGCCCTAATGAGCAGCAGATTCAATTAGCAATAAAAGCACCTGTTAGCGGTCCCTGCTAACCACTCTTTCAGACCTGGCAAGCCTTGCTAAAGAGGTCTTACTCCCTGAACTTGGAGCTTTTGCCAATTCAGCAGTTACGAATTAAATCATGCAGAGACAGGGAAAGAAAAATGTTAAGGAGACCATCCCAACTCAGCTGAATCTCTCACTCTTGGTTTTTCCACTTTCATAGATGCCCACTGCTGAGGTCTTGTGCTCCCCTGCTCACTACTGGACAATTGGAAGCATCCTCAAAAGAAACAGCTTTCTGCCCAAGAGGAGATGCCTTGCAGTTCAGAGTGGGACAGTTCTACAGCATCTACTGTGGCAGATCTGATGGGCTATTTGAGTGAGGAAGCACTTCGTTTAAACACTTTGGTAGACTTTACTCCCAGAGTGTCAGAAACAGCCACACCTGGTTGAAGCTCTCAAGTGCTGAGAACATTTTTCAGGGACTGGGGAAATTGCTTCATCAAGATGAATGGTGCTTGGATCTCACTGATAGCATTGTTAAGCATTGTATCAAGAGGGGTGTTTTGCTCAGCACAGCCTCTCGGCTATTCCGAGAGTTGTTCCTCTCCCCATGTTACTTTGTGTTATGAATAACTTCCTTAAGGGTTTGGTTTTTTGTACTTCTTGCTCTACAAACTCTTGAAGAGGCCCTCCGTGGGCTGGATGTCACAAAAGGCTTTACAATGGATGAAATCAGCCCCTCATGGTGAGATCCTACAGTGGTAAAAAGTTAGAAATTCTGTCTTCCCCATCATGTGTTATCTGTTCAGGGTTGCTCTTGTTGTTTCGGCCCACTCTCCTCATTGCTTGCACCTTGGCCAATGCTTGCATCATTTCCCCTTTAAACATTACCCTAGCCATGTGGAAAATGCTTTATTCCACATTTCAGTATTTACATACTACTTGATTGTAATAAAACCCCAAAGCAGTTAACAAAAAGAAGGTAACGATAACATTATCAGCAAAGAACAGTTAAAAGCAAGCATTTAAAGCACAGGCCATCCAAGTGTCCCTAATTTCCAGGGATGTCCCCGATTTAGAGAAGCTGTCCTGGTTTCTGATTTGATGCCAGAATGTCCCTATTTTCATTGCAGAAATGTTGGAGATAGGGAGTTATCTGACCCCCAAGCTGTCCACAAGCAATCCTGTATAGGGAAGTATTTTTTTTAAAAAATGTTTTATTATGTTTTTATGTGTGTTGGAAGCTGCCCAGAATGGCTGGGGTAACCCAGTAAGATGTGTGGGGTATAAATAGTAAAATTATCATTATGGAATGGGGCGTCCCTATTTTCATCAGAGAAATGTTGGAGGGTACGAAAGCATTCAGAAAATAATTTAAAACTAAAGCTAAAACTAGATTAAAACACACAGCACCTTCTATGTGTCTAGATAGGTTTGCCTAAGCAAAAAATGTTTTGAGCAGGTGTCGGAAAGTCACTTTATCACAGCTGGAGTAATAGTGCGATAACCTGACCTCATGTGAGGGGTTGTTAAAAGGACCCCAAAGTAGTACAGGATCTGAAAAGCAGCTTCCACATAGCTATGTTAACATTTAAAGGCCTGATGCACAACTAACTAACTAAGTAGATCCCAAAGACTGCTAAACCCTGACTACCACACTAAGAGTACATGAGCTGAAGCAAGCATATTTAAATTAAGTTATTTAAAATATTTATTATTACCCGCTTTTCATTTCCAATGCAATTTGAGAGTAGCGCATCTTAAAATTAAACCAAGAACATATGATAAAACACAGCAGCACCCAAAAAACCTTCCTGGTACAACTTCATACCCAGGTGGGTGGGGAAGTACAAGACTAAAACCATCAAGCTCTGGCACTAATGTTCAGCCAAAGTTTGAGCAAAGAGCTGGATCTTCAGCTTGTGCTAGAAACTCAGTTGGCACCAAACATTTTTTGGGGGGAGGCAGTTCTATAGTTAGGGCACCACCACCAAGCCCTAACATTGGCTTATAGCGAATTTAAGCTTGTTGTGGCACAATCAGAAGCCCCTCTCCTAAAGATCTCAACACATGCACACACAGGTATTTATGGGGAAAGTTGCTCTTTCAAGTAACCATGGCTTTATTAGTTTGGCAGTAAATTGGCACATATGCTTGTATTTTCCTTAATTTATCTAAAAAGGTTATCTTTTTGATGAGGGATTGTGTGTATGTATGTGTGTGCATGAGAGAGGGAGAAGAGTAGAGGTGATTCTTGTAGCCATGGCACCATCCAGAAACTTCTGCTAAAGCCACATCACCGATGTCATCATCTGGTACCACCTTCTGAGATAACCAATGAGCAGTGCTCATGAAGAAAAATAATAACTGACCTTCACCTCATGGGCTAATCAGCTGGCACAGGATTCAAACACAGCTCTTTTGAATGTGGCAAATAAAAGTAAGACAAAAGATAAGTCCTTGAATTTGATAAGCACTTGCTCCTTTCTCTCTGTGAAATAAGCACACATTTGCATCTGCAGGGAGGTTTTTAATGAGTCACTTTGAAAATGGTAAATGAATTGCATTTCTTCCCACTTGAGAACACCTTGTTTTAATTATCTCCATCTGATGTTCAGAAGCTTCTGTGAAATGAATGTATTTGTAAATGTCGAGGTAAAATGTGTGTTTCTCCATCAGTGTGCCAGGTTGATAAGGGGCTACAGTGTGTGTGTGTGTGTGTGTGTGTGTGTGTGTGTGTGTGTGTGGCTTTGCACATAAGCTGAATCCAGTTTTCCCCTTAGCCACTTTATCACTGAAACAAGTTTCACTGAAGCTAAAGTTGTAACACTGGTGCGGGAAAAACTCCCACTGCTGTTAAAGCTTAAGTGGAATGTGTCCGTAATCAAATAGTTTATTGTGTGACCAGATTTCCACCAAACGCTTCCAGTCAAAACAGCGTATTTTTAAGATGGCATGTTTGTATGAGAGAGGGAGACAGAGGCAGAGAGAGAGAAAGAGAGAGAGAGAGAGAGAGAGAGAGAGAGAGAGAGAGAGAGAGAGAGAACACATTGTTCCTGCATAGGCACTGAGAATTAGAATTACAATTCTACCATTTAAGTCTTCCTTAGAAAAATGAGTTAGAGTCCTGTTAATGTGTTTGTCCTTGTATGAAAATGGTGGTAAAATTGTATTGTGCGGCTGCTCCTGCGAAAAGAGTGTGGTGTTGAAATTTAATTGTCCCTTTCAAAAGAGAATGCTGGAGGTGCCTGCGCTTTTAGTGTTTTTACTTTTTTTAAAGAAATCATTTTACAAACTCTTTTCACATGTTTGTTACCTGGCGCAGTACAGGAGATCAGAAATACTTCTTATTTCCCTCTCATGACGCGAAATTGACCAGAGGGAGCTAGAGGCAACCCCTCCAGCCTTGCAGTTCAGCTGGCAGGGCCATCTGGAACTCAGCCAAGGGGCCTGGGTCCAATCCTCTGATAACTCATCAATTTCTTTCTCACCAAAAACATCTGTTTCGGGATGCTGAGTTATGAGCTAATATTAAACACAAACGTTTATAGCATCACATATATAATATTGTTGATTAGACGCATCAAGTAAAGTAATTGACCAGTGGGGACCTGGGGCGAGCAGCTGGTAGAACATCTGGAAAGGAGCCAAGAGACCTGGCTTTAATTCCCAGGTCTTCCATATTCTTTCACACCAAAAACATCTGGATTTTGACGCCATGGACTGTTGTACCACAGGAAAACCACTTCTGGGAGTCCAGATTTTGTTGTTGAGGAGATCTTAGTCAGAAAAACCTAGACCTGTTTCAATCTGTCAGAAAGCCATTAAGAACGACAGCGAATGGGAGACTTATGGCGCGATACTACACATATCTACTCAGAAGTAAACCCCTGGGACTCACTCGCAGGTAAGTGTGACTGTAGAGATTGCAGCACCTTGCTAGTGGTGGGTGGCAGAGGCACACATACATGCACAGAGGATGCTAACACACAGGCACATATCTGATCTGTTGAGAAGTGGGAATCCTTGTACCCTCCTTGCTTAACAAAGGATTAATCTGATGACTAGGGAGGGGGCAATTTGCATCCCCATCAAGGTACTGGGTTCACTTTAAAATTTGTTTTTGCTGCTACCACCAAAATGGGTGAGTTCTTGGGGGTGGGGGATGGAGTAAAAAATATCTGCTTGTGGAGATGGATCAGGTTTGCCATCACGGCCTTACAACATCCACCAGAACCCTGCAAGATACATGTTTATTGTTAGCTGGAAGTGGATGGGGCCAAGGCGGCAAGATAGTGCCTTGACTGAGACAACCCCACAAGTTTATGGGCAGGTGATATTTGAATCTGAGGCTTCCTGTATTACATCTCGTGTTCCTAATAACTATGTTCATGATATGTCATGACTTGTCATGACATGACATGAGAGTCATGGCTGATGGAAAGGAAAGTTTTTGGGTTTTTTTGTATTTTTATTAAAGATTTTCTTGATTTACAGAAGTATGTGTAATGTCTCTCTCTTGTATTTTTTCCATGTAACATTTTTACAAATCAGTTTCATTTGTTGAGACATTAGGAAGAAAAGGGGGAGAGGGGTGGAGGGGTGGAAGATGGGTGGGGGTGGGGTCGGGTGGCGATGTTTCTATTTTGCTTAATGTATGTAGGGTTTGGTGTCAGCATTGCTTGTGCAGGTTCTCTGCTGTTCATTTGTGATGGAAAGGAAAGCTGGACCAAATCCACAGTTCTCAAAGTGAAAGAGAACTCGTTGGGTGAGATTGTCAGCATACGAGTTTGTAAGGATGTTCCCACAGTACAGAGGAAAGCTTTGACAGCTTGCTATAATTGTTCGTATTGCACTCACTATGTATTTCTGTGGATAGCATTCACTCCAGCAGATGGTATTATAAGTTTTATTAATGGAGGAATATCTTCATTGCCCTTCATCCACCCCTAGTTTCACAGTGTTGGGTTATTGTTGTTTTTTTGTCAGCCATCAAGTCACCTTGCTTGCTAGCAGTTCAGTAACAATAACCATATTTATCTAGCTATAACATGACAATAAAATGAAATATTTGCCTTAGCATTAACATGACAATGGCATAAAATAATCAATGCTATTAAAATACAGCTGTCACAACACCCGAAATTGTGAGACTCACGTTCTCCAGCACTTACTGGAACCAGATGTGGGCAACCAGTGAGTAGATGAGCTACCACTATTTTTTAAAAAAGAAGAAGCTTTAAAACATTGGTCTTCAACAGGTTGGTTGAGAAACACTAGTGGAGCCGTGGCCTGATCCAGGGTGGGTTGCAAACAGGAGCACAACCACCATGTAAATATATGGCAAAAAATTATGAAATGGATCCCTAAATACATGTTTGGGTTAAAACTGGGTCCTGCATCTGAAAGGTTGATGATACCTGCCTTACAATAGCCTTGATTTTCAAAGTCACGACAATTAAGATATTTGTATTTTTTCCACTGGGTGTCAGTAGAGATTCACATTTACGCGTCCTGTACTGGAAGCAGAGTAACGATCTTGCCTCTAGAAGAAGGTGGGCAGCTGCTGTCCAAATGGACTGAGGAAAGTGACATGGTCTCTTTTTAACAGTGATGATGCCCTGGGAGAGACAGACTTAGAAACTCAGGACTTAGTGGTTTTTGCTGTAGCTTTGTTTCTTTGCTTGCCAGGAAACAAATTCTCCAATGTGTCAACAAATGAAAAACAAGAGCTAAGTACATGCATTTTGTTTCCCTAAGTGGCTCTTTCCTGCACTGCCGAAGCTGCAATTATCACCCACATTTCAGGGACATTTGTGGGGTTCACTCATTAAACAGAACGAACCCATTTGATATATAAGTTTTTAAAAATCCTGCTGTATGGAAGGAACCCTCTTGTTGTTCTCCAGGTTCTCAGACAACTGAAATCAACTTTGAACTCTTTGGTTTTCAAAGGAACCATGCTAATTTGCACTAGCTTATCAGGACACAGTGATAAAGTGTTTTTGGGCATTTCCTTCCTGTGAAAGGAGAAGGAGGGGGCCTAGCTGATTGGCAGAGTAGATGGTTTGCTGTGTATGAGGCTTGATCTCTGCCATTTTCAGTTGAAGGAGCACCTGAAGGAAGAGTGAAAGCAACCATCTGCCTAAAAGTCCTGTGATCTGGGCACAAGACTTGCCATGGCTGGTGACGAGAGCTGTCGGTGCTGGAAAATGTAACATTAAATATCTGCCATTGCACTAAGGGAGCAGGATTTGCTTACACTAATTTTACATGGAGGTTAGATTATATCCAGTCCCTGTTGAACATTTTGATTTGTTTGCAGTGAGGCTTATACAACAATGGCCACCCATTCTGGTTTGTTTGTGGGGTGTTAAATCATTTGTTCACTCCACACTTTTCAATGCAGTTCCCCATCGTTTTTTCTAACTGCAAAAAGCCCAGCTCTTTTATAAAGTGGATATGTTGCACTAGGGTGACAGATAACTATTTATCTTCACAAACCTGAAATTCTAGTATGTACTTTAATCCCTTCCACAAAATGTTGACCGTCTAGAGGCTCCTAAAGACAATGATTTTAAATGGCTGGAGTTTTTTTTTTGTTTTTGTTTTTAGTAACAACAACATGCATTAACTTAGTTCATTTAAATTTTTCAGAAGTGAGGATCAGGGGCTGAAATTCAGATATCTGAAGACCATTATTGATTAAAATTCTCCAGGTTTGCCATGATGCTCCTGGCATGTTGATTTCAGTGATAAATGCTTATATCTCTCCCCTTGAAATCAGCAGGTCTTAAAAGCACTTGACTTTGGCTGGATTTTCTCCAGGGATCATTTTAGGTTGTAATCCTGGCTAAGCACACCTACTTGGAAGTAAGTGACATTGGTCTTAATTCTGAGAAACAGCTCTCTCAAACAGCAACCGCAGTGACTTCAGCAGTAAAACAGGTTTGGAGTCAGGCATTAATTCCCCATGAAGCCTGTCAATTGCTTCTTCTGACAACGAAGACAAAAAAATGCACACACTTCAAGAGTGTGGTCCTGGGGATTCATTTTTCTCTTATGCCTAGTGATGGGATGGAGCCTGAAAATGCAATGGGGTGAAGTCACTGGATCTATACTGAATCAGGGCAGATCTGTTAAATTCCCCACTTGATGTCCCTCCACTTCCCTGCTTGCTTGGGCTAGACAAGGAGCTACCAGGCACCATGACAGGACCTCTTTTAGGTCCTGGACACTGCTATGAGCATAAACAGCAGTGTCCAGAACCACTGGGAGCCATGAGGAATCTTGTCCCCATGGTTCCCAGGGTCCCCAGATACAGCAACTACATTTGAATCTAGGTAAGCTGAGGAAAAGCAGTACTGGGAAGTGTCACAATATCATGAGTCGTGATAGTACTGTGCAGTTGCGCCATCCATACTGGACCTAATCTGGGTCCTGAGTCACATTGCCAAATGTCTGGAAGGAATTCAGCAATAGAATCTGGTTCCTTTGAATTATTTCTACTGTGGAGTAGAGGTGTGTGCTGGGTATGTGTGTCTTCCTATCCCTGTTCGGACCAGATTACCAGCTTTGAAAACAGATATAGTCACATGCCAACATGAAGCAATTGGTTTCAAAAGAAACCAGATGAGCCCCAATATAGCCTCATTACAAAAATAAGTATTTTCTTCAAAAGGCTCCCAGTGCGTTCTATAAAAATGTGCAGAGCCTAGTTAAAATGTCATTATGGGACAGTATTTTGTTCCTGAGCAAAAAGAAAGGAGAGATGGTGGGAGTGAATGGACTGGGCCAACGGCTGCTGCTGGAATCTGGAGCTAACAGAAAGCCCTGCTCTGTCAGTGAAGGGGCAATGCTGAAGGCCTCGCTCCTAGCGTTCATACCAAGTCTGGTCATCCAGAGGCTGCCTGCCAGCTGCAGGGGTCATTGTTGCACATCTTTATTTCCTGGACTCTTTATATTTTGCCCTGTCCAAATTTTGTATGCATCGTAGCCTTTCCACAGTTCGTGGAAAGCTGGGCTAAGTCTGAAGCTGTGAAGTTCTTGGTTGGAGCCCTGAGAAGTCACTGAAGACCCAGTGTCAGACAGGATGCATCATGGATCCAAAGGAAAGAATGCCTCCAGCCAAGATGGAGGCAAATGTTGTTGCTGTGCGGCCTGTTTTTCACAGGGGAATTCAAAATGGAGGTGTCACCTGACAACCAGGCTGTTCTGTTCACACAAACTCACCTCTCTGTTTGTTCTGAGGGGAACTTTTAATTAAAGGCAACACCTCTGAGAACAACACAGACCTAAGACTTGCACTTCACGTTTTGGCCTCTCAAACGCATTGACCAGCAGGCACTTTGCAAAGTGCTCCCGGTGCATTTATTAATAAGGGCTGTTTTTTCTGAACTTTCACGAGTGGTTGACAGATTTATGTAGGAAATTAAGCCAGCGTAATATGTCAGAGAGGCTTCGAAGGCGGCTGAGAAAGGAATGTCACAGAAACCTCAGCACCGACATACAATGGAGTAATCGTGAGAGGGAGCAAGGAGGATTGGAAGAGGGAAAGTGCACCCTGTGAGGTGTAAGGGGCACCCTAAAGGAGGGGCACCCTTTAGGGCTGCTGAGGCTTCCTGTGGCTTCTGCAGAAACAAGGAGGGGGGGCTTAGCACAGAACTAAGAGTGAAGAGCCACAAGCCTCTAGAGAGACAGGTATTCATTTATCCTGCTTTTCTGTCAGATTAAGTGTGGGGAACCTCAGGCTTGGTGGATGAATGCAGCCCTCTAGGCCCACCCCCTGGGACTCTCCTCAGGTCACCTGCTCCTCCCTAGGCCGCACCATAGCTATCAACGTTTCCCTTTTTTAAGGGAAATTCCCTTATTCTGAATAGGATTCCTCGCAAGAAAAGGGAAAAGTTGGGCCACACTGCTCACTGGCCTTGCTCCATGCTCTCTTTGAGTGTTTGGTCAGTGTCCTTGAACTCTAAGGATGCCTTCTGGTTGCTTGGAGGAGATATGTATGTATGATTGTGACCTTAGACTTCTTTGTGGTTGCCATCGTGCCTACTGAACACAGGTAAGAGCTGCACCTCTTGCTCTATTCAGTTTTGTCTCTGGCCCCATGCACCGTTGGCCTGTGTCCCCCTGGAAGTTTGCCCATGGAGAAATGTGACCCTGTGGGTGAAAAAGTTTCTCCACCTTTGCAGTATAAAATAAATATACACGCCACCCCCAACCCCAATAACATATTATCTTAGACCCACAACAGAGCAAAATTAAAGCTTGGAGAAAGAGCAGGAATTATCTGATTAAATTTCGCACAAGATTGTTTATGTGTTGTTGTTTTTTAAAAATAACAACCAAAATTGCTATCCCATTCCAATAAATTCAGCTCACCCCCAAATTATGAATGATAACTGATCAATGGTTCATATGCTGAGTGGCAGAAGAGACAGAAAGAAATGCGACGTGGTCTGGGTCTTTAGCACATAAAGAGCTGACAAACTCAAATAATATAATTTTCTACCTTGATTTTTTGTGCAGCAAGCAATCCAGCCCTTAGAAGTACAGTGGTACCTTGGGTTAAGAACTTAATTCGTTCCAGAGGTCCTTTCTTAACTTGAAACTGTTCTTAACCTGAAGCACCACTTTAACTAATGGGGCCTCCTGTTGCTGCCGCACCACCGTGCCATGATTTTTGTTCTCATCCTGAAGCAAAGTTCTTAACCTGAGGTACTATTTCTGGGTTAGTGGAGTCTGTAACCTGAAGCATCTGTAACCTGAAGAGTATGTAACCTGAGGTACCACTGTACTATCATTCTAGCAATAGAACGATGGACTTGAAATACTTGGGTCCGATCCAGCAGAGCTCTTTTGCTGTTCTAACATTCTTTCAAATGGTGATTTTTCAGGATAGGTTTTGCATGACCAAAGATAATTTAGCAATAGATATTTAGGAATAGGTAACCCTAACCATCTTACATGTATCACAATCAGGTTGAATTCACTTTTGTGGAGGTTTATCAGATTATGTGGAGGTTTGTGGCACATGCAAATATTAGGGACTGAGAACTGATGCATTTTCAGCTTTTATTTTGGTTCAAAAACAAAAAGCACAGAGATGGATCATTTTCTAGAAACTGCTGTGTTTTCTTGTTTGCATCGGGATTGTATCAAACCATCCCCTTCTTTCTTTCCTTGCTGGGATTACCTGCTTGCCTGTCTGGTTTATGTTTGCTATACTTCTGCTGATGAGAAGAGGTGCATTTTGACAGCTAACAAACCATTAGTTGGCAGTGCCTTGCAGAAGCCCAGTTTCCCTTGAAAGCTGAGCCCAGTCAGTAACAAGCCAAGGGACCTGGAAGCACTTCCTGTTTAACCCTGCGTGGCCTTTATCAGCAGAGGTAATACAGCACCAGCCGAAAGGAAGGTTGCAGGAGCAACAGAGCTGCCACAACCGAACATCTGTTGATAGTATGGTCTGTGTCATAACAACTCCAGCTTTAATAAGATAATGAAAGTCATATTCACATAATTGTATAATATATGGGCCCAGCATTATAACATCAGTTGCCTCAATGTGATACAAATTGGATGCAGAGACGTAGTCCTTTTGGCTGCAGCTTATTCAAGGATTATTATTTTCATAAAAAGTTATTTATAAATGTAGCTCCAGCTTCATCTGCCAGTCTGGTTGCTAAGGGGTATTTTACCTTGTTACTTATTAAAAATAAATCCTTTAAAGTTTTAATTTGTCCACTCCATAATTGGTACCTTGGGTTTTTTTTTAACCAATAAAGCTATACCGAGGTTACAAAGAGTTGAGATTGTCGATGGTTTGTTAAAACCTAGAAGTGTGAGTCTTGAAGTACAATGGAAAGGCCTCCAGTTTCATTTTATAGCGCGAGCTTGCAGAGAAAACCTATAAAATGTGACTGTAGCCAAGCTTAGAACAGAATTCAAAAATGCCGATCCATTGACTTCAGATAATTATTGTGCCTTTGAAAAAATCAAATCATTTCCATGTGCTGATTTGTAATGTGCTAATTTGTGATATTTTTAAAATATATATTTTGCAGAACCTCAACTAAAGAGAAGCGGCTTAGGGTAGCCAAGAGAGAATCCACCTAATGTGTAAGCTATGGGTTTAATCCAGAAATTCTGATCTCAACAGTCAATAACTGTTCAGTGAGGAAGGAGGACCAGGTTAGAGAGGGCAGAGATGGAATCCTGTCCATCACTCTTCATTTTAAACTGATCGGTGGGGTGCCCAGATTTCTTTGTAGAGCTATGCACGTAGAGCTCCGGCTGCTAAATTGGGCTGGGCTCCCACATCTAGCCAAGAATAGACATGCAGAAGATTGCTTTGTACATGTATGGTCCCTAGGTGGTTTGGAGCATATAAATCTGCAAATTTGAAGTATAAAATTCCCATTTATATATATTTTCCAGAAGGGTAGCTACATTTATTTGTCTTCAAGGTGCCACAAGTCTTTCTTCTCTTCATTGAAACACGTAAAAGCAAGTTTTCAAGTTGGGGGATTTTGTAAAAATCCCACTGATTTGTATCAACTCAGAGTTTTATATTACACACATAGGCACAAGCTGCCATTAACCCATTAGAACCCAGGTTGCCAGGCTAAATGCAGAAGAATCTGCTCAAAAAGTCTTCAGCTCAGCTCCAGAAAGGAGGTTGGCAGGTGAGGCCACAAACTCTATGGCACATGTGACCTTAGACGTTACTAGGCTATGTTATCAAAGCCAGAGATAGGCGGCTTGATATTGTATTAACAGAGTAAATGTAATTTATTTGCTGTCCTGGACAGGGGAGGGGTTAATTCAAGCTGTACTCATGCAACACATGGAATTGCTAAGTTCCTGAGATGGTAGAGAAGACCTCTTCACTTTAGGCCTCCTAAAGAAGATCAGTTTACTGATCATTCATCCTGATCTGCTTGCACAAGGCCTACTTGGAGGTTCTCCAGTCTTTATTGAGCATTTGTTCTGATTTGCTTGTGGGTCATTTATCCATCCCATACTTTTCAATGCATTTCCCCATCACTTTCCTAATTGTGAAAAGTCCATTTTTTTAAAAAGTAGATTTGCAGGGGTGGGAGCCTCCAGCCTGTGGGTCAGTCTTGACCTGTCAGTTTCCCTCATTTGGTCCATGGGACTATTTTGAGCAAGTCACATAAATCCAGCTTACATTTGGGGTTAGGATGGCGCTTGGTCAGAAAGGCAGAGCTTCACCAAAATCTGTTTGACCAGCTTCCAGAGCTGATTGTCAGGAGCCTTTGAAGTGCTGTACGAAGCAGGAAGCCAGTACTAAGCAGGATTGTCCCCTCTGCATCTGCTGATGAGAAGGGAAGGCAATCATTCTTGGTCTGGGTGTGTGCATGAGTTCCCTTCAGGAAGCTCTCATCCTCTTGAACCCAGTGCTGTGCAGAATTGGACCCTACTAATGAGAATGGAGGGCAATCCTGCTTCGACTGGGTGCTCCCTCCCCCTTTGTTTCATCAGGTGTTTTACTGTAAAGCCCTGCATTAGATGTACAAGGGACTCAGGTTTGGGATACATTGGTTGTTTTTGTTAAGCACTTGAATTCCAAAATAAATCACTTTATGTTTTCATTGTGATTGGCACTAGGCTGCTCCTTTGGACTGCAAACACACCTTTGTGTACTTATGTAGATTGACATAATAAGTGTATATATTGCTATGTAGGTCCATAACATAAGATACAGGGGGTACTTTCTTGCTAATTTTACGGAATTCACAGAGCTCTTTATCAGGCCGTGTGCGGCTGCAGTCTTATTCCAATTTGCCTGAGTGTGAGCCGGAGGAATCTGCTTCTGAGTTGGCATGCACAGAATTGTAGGACCCAAGAGCAATTTGTTTTTTTTATTCTGCACCATACAGAAAAGTATATCCCAAGCGAGTGAATGCTTTCCTCAATATTACCATGCAAATTAGATCTGTGTCCTGGAAGGGAACTTGTAGAAAAGCATGTATGGGAACTAACATTTAAAAACCTGGTATGTTGAATTCCAAAAATAGCAAGTTAAATGAAATTTCCAGTTTCTTGGATAATATTATTGCAGTTTGACATCACCTGCTAGTTAAATTAAAATCAGCAGCTGTTTTATGGATTATGGGGCTGTAATTATGACACCACCAGCCTGATAGGACTGAAAGCATTTGTATTATTCACTGGTCTTGTTGAGTACACACTTCAGCATCAATCTTGACATATGAATAATAGCTTTATAAAATTGATTTAAAAATACATTATTTTTCTGTCTTGGCATTCTTATCAAATATAAGATCTTGAAAAATATCACATGTGTATTTTATTTTGTCACAGAGATTTATGTACATGCATCCGCAGATATTTCCAGATGCCTGCCTGCCTAGTTCGTACATAGGTGTTCAAAGGGTATCCATGCATGAGAATGTATCTGTGGATTATTTACAGGTGCCTATGTGATGGTCCTAAAGAACCTGTGCATATGCCTTTGTGTACACTTTGTGTACATATTTTGTACTTTCATATTTTGTCAGAACTTGCCATCTTTCTATGAAGACCAGCTTGGAGCCAGAACTTAATGAGATCTCCTTATTGGAGGGCAATCTCACTGCTGCATTTGGTATGCATGGGGAACCAAGGGGAATCAGCAGATCCTGATACACACCTTGAGATGGACACAATGGTAGACACCCCAGTTAAGGAGGCTGCAAAGTCAAGGGATCAAATCTCTAATGGCAAGGAGCCCATGTGAAAGCCCAGATCGGGAAGTGCAATGAACATTAGGCAGTAGATAAGTATGTACATTCCACATTGACAAACAAACAAACAAACAAACAAACAAACAATGCCCCCCCAAAGTTTAAAAGGCCACCATTTGTTTAATTAGCAAAAGGCCAAGGAGAAGCAGAATGTTATTGCCTGACACCTAAAGTAATGAAATGAAGGTGCCAGGTGAGCCTTTCTGGGGAGAGCGTTCCACGAACAGGGAGACATTGCAGAAAATGCCTGTTCTACAGACCTCTCATGGCAGAGGCATATGAAGAAGGGCCTCACATGATGATTAGAAGGTCCAGGTCCTGTTGTGGCACAGGAAATACTAAGAGTGGAACAACATGGGACAGCTGAAAAAAATGGTACCACTATCTTGTTTTTCCTTCCAATAATGCACAGGATCACTTATTGCAGGTCGTGACACCAACTGTTAAGTGTATTATGTAAAAAAGGTAAAGGTAAAGGGACCCCTGACCATTAGGTCCAGTCGTGGCCGACTCTGGGGTTGCGGCACTCATCTCGCTTTATTGGCCGAGGGAGCCGGCGTACAGCTTCCGGGTCATGTGGCCAGCATGACTAAGCCGCTTCTGGTGAACCAGAGCAGCGCACGGAAACGCCATTTACCTTCCCACCGGAGCGGTACCTATTTATCTACTTGCATTTATCTACTTTGACGTGCTTTCGAACTGCTAGGTTGGCAGGAGCAGGGACCGAGCAACAGGAGCTCACCCCGGTGTGGGGATTTTAACCGCCAACCTTCTGATCGACAAGCCCTAGGCTCTGTGGTTTAACCCACAGCGCCACCCACGCCAAGTGTATTATGTAGTTCTACACTAAACATGTCATGTAAGTAAGACTGCAGATCAGCTGAAAGTAGTGAGTATAACTCCTCCATTTGGCCTTTTTTTTGGGGGGGGGGAGGGTAAGCCTGTGTAACACTTGTAAACCTTCAATCTATTTCTTTTCTTTTCACAAGTTTGATAGGAACCCTTAAAAACCTCAAAGGGCAGGCCTCCATTCTCTAACTCTTCCCCTGCCTTCCCCAAGCTTTGTGGACTGGGCTGGGACTTGGGGTTGGGCAGAGAGGCAAGAGTGGGGTGTAAACTCAGTTTTGAGGCACGCCTGGATCTGACTCAAATGGAGGCCATACATTTTGAGTTGGGGGAATTTGCATGTTGAGGTCACCACTCTCAAAGCCTGGCAGCATCTCTAATAGATAGGAGGACCGTCACTAACACTTCCTGGTTTTGCACTCCATCTCTCCTTTGGGCTGCTAATCAGTGCTATCGATCTCTTCTCTCTTCTCCTGAACTTTTCAAGCAAGCCAGACATCTTTACACTGAAGCCAATTTGTACTGCTTGGCTTTGCTTCGGCATCAGTTTAGACCAGGGTTGGCACTGGCAATTTCTCAGCCTGGAAACTCACAATAAAGGTGTGTGTGAGAGAGAGACTGTGTGTGTGTGTATACAGTGTGACATTCTAAAGTGTGCATGCATTGGAAACATGGTTTACATATGCCAGCTGGGTACCGGATGCTTTCCCAATTAAGCCAAGACCCCATCCAGTGACTCGTCCTTCTCTCACACCATTGCAGCTGAGGCCTGAATGGCCAGGGCTTGCTGGGTGCTGCAGGAGGAATTGTGGGAACTGCTCTCAGCAGGACAACATATTTGGCATGTCTTGTAGATGACAGGCCCGTCAGAACCATGCTAGTCTCCATGACTATGGCCTAATAGATCCCGTGATGAATTGAAATGTATTCTTCTCCTTTGTGATGGTGTCAATTAATTGGACAACCCAGCTATTGTTGCGCAAACCTCTCCAGCAAGAGGCCTGATCTGATCTCCCCGAGGCCCAAGGGTGGGGCCCACACACATTCAAAGGCAGGGGAAGAGGCCTGCTGGGGCCTGGCAAAGAGCTGCACCTGCTCCCCAGTGGTGAACCGGGATGATATCCTTTTATCCTCAATAATTGCCAGGGAGCTTAGGCTGGAGAGGGACTCTCTGATAGGACCCTTTGGGTGTGATACCTGTCAGCAGCTGCATTGCAGCCTTTGAGCTGCAGACACCAAGAACCCAGTGATGAGGAGAAGATGACAGTGGGAGAGTTTGATTGCTTCTTACCTCTGCACCAACTGAGCTAGGCTAAGGCTGGCAAGTCTCCTCTCATTATGGCTGCAGGTCACTAAAAGCTTACGTTAGAATTGTTCCATCGACATCAATGAGGCTGTTCCAGGGTAACGTGGTTTTGTGTGTTTCACATTCTTGGATCTCCCCATCACTTATACACACCCAGACCCCTCCTGTTCCACTATAGGGCTGGGGGGTGGGGGGATATATGAATAAGCTGACCAGCCAATTTACTATTATTAGTACTATGAGCCAAACTGTGCCAAGCATTCATAGTTGGTCCTACCATCAGGCAGAGTGAGGGAGACACCTCAGGCAGCCGATGTTTGGGGAGGGGGAGTGAAGTTATGGAGGAATGGTGGAGAGATGCTGGAGGTCAGAGCTGCATATGCCACACAGGCAAAAATTCATAACTTTTGTCTTTCACATAATTGATAGTGTTAACTTTGTAAATTGCATAAATTAGGTTGTCATTATGTAATTCCATCTTTTTCATTTCAATGCAAACACAATGCAAATGAGGAGGGGGAAAACATAACCAATTACATATTGTTTGTGGACTGGAAGCAACAACAGCAGCAAATACTGATTGTATTCACAGGATTGATTTCTCTTTTGGGCATGGGATGAGTAAGTGAAAATTGACCATTTCCACTCCCATTTCCGTTGGAATTCGCTGACATCCCTAACTGCCAGCAGACATTTGTATCCTCAATTAAGTTCTTCTGAAAAATAGCAGTCCACAATGCATGCCAAGATTTTCTTCTGCTGCCCTTCCATGCTGGCAAAAAAAGGGGAGTGATTATGGATGTTGCATGTGCAATTTCCAAATATGTGTAAAGAAAGAGACAAATTGAATTTAAGTTTTGAGGCAGGGATCTGACTGCAAAGTACAATCCAATGAGCTTCATTAAGGTTGCACCTCATTCTTTTAATTAACTTCATGTTCTTGTCCTTGGCAAAGTAGTAATTATTTTTTAATCAGCCCATCACTGCACATTGAAGAGGAAGCCAACCTTAGCCTCATCTTGCAAAGAGGTGTCTTAAGAATTAACTTAATTAGCTTGTCGTCATTCCCATAAAATATGGCTTGAATTTGGAGAAAATACCCTTCTTTGCTGTTCCAAGGTTAATTAAAAATGTAGTGCAGGAGCAGGTCAACACTGGAGGAAGTCAAGACAGATGTGGGCTCTGGCCAGTTGTGTGATTAATATTTTTCATGGATCCAGAGGAAGAAATATGTACAATGTGGACGTCACTGTAAAAAGTAATGTGAAAATGCAGTGTTCGTAGCAATAAATTCCCCCGTGCAATGCTGAATACTATCCTGCCCCCTGAGTTTCTTTGCAAAAGCTCAGTAAGCACAGCAGAAATAGAGAAAGAGTAGCTGGCGTTAGGACTTGCTAGCTAAACTCAAACTAGGAATTCAACAGTTGATCATTTAGTGCACCTCTATTTCCAGAGGTTGAATTACGGTATTTGAATTATGGTGCTGGAGGAGATTCTTATAAGTCCCATGGACTGCAAGAAGTGCAACCCAATCCATTCTGGAAGGACAGATCCTGAAGCTGAGGCTCCAATATTTTGGCCACCTCATGAGAAGAGAAGACTCCCTGGAAAAGACCCTGATGCTGGGAAAGATTGAGGGCACAAGGAGAAGGGGATGACAGAGGACGAGATGGTTGGACAGTGTTCTCGAAGCTACTAACATGAGTTTGACCAAACTGCAGGAGGCTGTGGAAGACAGGAGTGCCTGGCGTGCTCTGGTCCATGGGGTCACGAAGAGTTGGACACGACTAAACAACTAAACAACAACAATTTCCAGATTAGATTTTCTGATAAACCACCACATGACAGCATCAGATTCTGAACCTGGGCAGTGTGTGTGAGCAAGCAGGGCTTGTGGTGGTGGGGCAGGTTGAGTGAGAGGTGTGGCATGGGGGGCATGCAGTGGTGAGCAAGCTGTGCTTGCAGCAGTGGAGTGGGCAGTGTGAAGGGGCAGCCAGGTGGGATAGCTGCTGATGGAGAAATTATATCTTCCCATTTATATTTAGATAGAATCCAGCCATCTTCTTGCAAGATTAACTGACAGGAATGGAGGTTAGAGAGAGGAACACCAGTTTGTAGATTGTACTTTATATATATGTAAAGATTCAATTTAAAAAGCTTAACCTCATAAGATATTTTCAATGCAATGTCTAACCCTCAAGACACACACACAAAAAGAGGGTCTCCAGGCATGTTCAGAGTGCTTTTATCTCAACACTGAATAGCCACAACCCAGTGCTGCACATCTGGCATTAGGGAGAAGATCTTTCAGGTCAGATACTACAGTAAACTTCAACCTGACCCTGGCACATCATTTTACAGTTTAAGCACTGGTACTTGTTTGGTTTCCCATTCGAAGGTCCTGAAATCTACCCTAGAGTGCACTCCTAAACATGCCTACTTAGAAGTTCATCAGAGTTTTCTCCCAGGTAAGTATGTGCAGGAGTGCAGCCTTAGAGGCATTCAGAACTGCCTATTATCAGGCACAGGATACACAGCTGTTGATACGGAAGACTCATGTAAATAATGGCATTGCAATATTTGCATGATGACTGGCCCATCAAAGGGTTAAACCATAGGAGGCCCTATAAACCTTTCAGCTATGGCTGGGTGTTTTTCCAGTTACAGATAAGGTCTCTGAGAAGAAAGAAAAAGAGCACTAAATCCCCAGAAGCCCTCTTCAGGGAATTAGGATATAAACTTAGGCTTTAATAAAAACATAATGTTAACTAATCTACTGTGAAGGGTCTTAGTCACAAAATATGGTAATTTACTAGTGAAAAATTGAACTGGGACTGAGAGTTGGGAAGCACTGCTTTCAGCAACAAAAAAATTAAAATGTGCAGTGTAATTGCAGTTCTATCAATCCATTCTTTCAGGAAGAAGGAAGGACATTTTAATATACATAGCAGTAGGATCTATATTAGGAGTGCCGGGCGTGCTCTGGCCCATGGGGTCACGAAGAGTCGGGGTCACGAAGAGTCGGACACAACTAAATGACTAAACAACAACAACAACAACAACAACAGGATCTATATTATTCATCACTGCAGAGCAAGTCATATAGCATGTTTGAAATCAGTGGTGGAAAACCTGGTGCCCTCCAGATATTGTTTTACTCCAGTTCCCATCAGCCCCAAACAGGATGACCAATGATCAAGGAGGATGGGAGGTGTAGTGCAGTGATATCTGCAGGGCCACAGGTTTCCCATCGCTGATTTAGCAGTAGGAACACTGCTTCCCAAATCAGTGTTGCAGCCTGTACCTAGAAAACCTCTTTGGTGTCTCAGTGCGTAAATGAACACATAAAGTTTTGCAAGCAGGCTGGAATCTCCCAGACCTTTAGTCTTCCTAGGATGTGCTCTACTGGTGTAGCAGCTGAGTGAATCCACTGATTTTGATTTCTCTCATTCCCCCCCCCCCGTCTTAAGATCAGTTTTCCACATTTCCACATCAGTTTGTGATTAAAAAAAAAAAGTTCTAATGAAAACTCACCAGCATTTTAATGCAAATTTCTCCCGAGAGACAAATTTTTGTTTGCAGTTTTGCTTAATATGCCCATTTTTGCAAAGCAGCTTCCTCAATAGAATGCATGTCATTTTCACCAATATATGCATTTATATGGACACATTATCCTAGTATATGCATTTTTGTACACTTTACTTGGCTCAAGAACTCCATTGCAAAATTTGGAAAAGTACGAATTTTGAAGGGTGGCTGTTTTTTCAGTTTGTATATTATTTCAGAAAATGCAAATTAGATATGTTCAGCTTTAAATGCAAACTGAATTGGATTCCTCCCCCATCCCTACCAGTGTCTGACACATACTGATTTAAATTCCATATTTGCATAACATGAAATACTGTGAATTTAGGAGTTTCAGAATCCCATTTTTGAAAGTTAATCAGTTTTGTCGTGGTTTGAAGGGAATCTCCTGTTTTCTGTGCTGCTCTTATATTGCACTGTTTTCAGCCAGTGGATCTATGTGAGGTAAACTACAGTTCCCATGATTCTTTGGGAATGTGTTTTAAAGGTGAGATGTGTATGCAACCTGTGCTTCATCATGACAGATAGCCTGTTTCTTTCTTTCTTTGCTTTGTAAAAAGACCAGTCCACCTTTGCTGAATGGCTGGCAAATTCTGACCTGCTAACATCTCTGCAAAGAGAGGTGGAGTGCCCTTCACAACAAAGGCCACTTGAGCATGGGCACACTTCTCTCCCTCCCTCCCTCCCTCCCTCCCTCCCTCCAATTATCCTAGTGTTTCATGTATGTGTGTTCCCAACCATCATTGAGCTCCTTGTGCAGAAAGGCAGAAGATGATGGGAACAAGCAAACATCAAAGAGACATCTCACATTATGACAATAAGAAATTGACACAAAATGCTAATTGGGTGGCAAATGGCTCATCCCCAGAGCCTCTACTTTCTGAGAAGTTGGCAGGAATGTCGAACAGGGGGAGGTGACAGAGGGTTTGCATAATAATTGTTCGGGGGGGGGGGGAATGGTTGAGGCAGAGCCTGTGACTGCTATCAATCCTCATTACTAGGAAAGCAATACATAATCCCTTTTAATCTCATTCCTAACATTCCAGTTTGCTGTAGGCAGGGGCTTTGGTAAAACCAATTTTCTACTCTACGGGTAGGCTTGTAAGATATTGAAAGAGCCAATGCAGGATATCCCATGTACATTGAGGGTCTGCAGCTGAAGAAACTGAGCTATAGGGAGAGCACTGAATATCTTTGGAAGCAGCATTTTCCCTCCCCTCAAAAGGATACTTAGGATACATAGCTCAGTTCTGCATAACCCAATATTTAAATCTCATTGAAATGGGCGATGAGCCACATGTGTTGGAAACGTGTGTCAAACTCACAAAACCGGAAGGTACCGGTATCTGTGAAATGGTTAACAGGATGTGAAATTCACTCTAGGTTTGGTTGCGGCATAACTAATGTCACTGGTTTGCTATTTCGACACTGGTTTGAGAATACTTTTTAAAAACAGAACATGCTTTATTCTATCCACTATGCCTTTAATTACGGCAATGAAACTAAAACACACACACAATACAGTAATGAAAAAGATCAGGGTCAAATTCAGAAATGGCCACTTTTCTACAAGCTTGTAATACAAATGTATGGAGTATTGCATGCTTTCAACTGTTTCTATGAGATTAAAAGAACATTCAAGAGCTTCCAAAAGCAAATATACAATGATATGAGGGGTTGTTTTTTTACAGGGGAGGGGGTGATCAGTCTGGATGATATCCACAAATTCCTCCTAAGCTTGTGATTCTGTATCCAGTGAGGGTTAGAATCTAGTAGAAGAGGTTGTCGAAACTGCCAAACCAGTTCCTTTTTCAAGGTATTGGCTTTGGCTGGGTAGTTAAGTACCATGATCTAGCATATCCAAAGAAGTTGCTCTGTGCTATAGATCAAATTGGTGGGCCTTTCCCCCACTCGGCTCACCTAGTTATGTAGGAGAACAATGGCCAGGGTTGTGTGTAAGCGAGCTGGAAGTAGGCTGGAAGCTGGGCTCTTGTTATTTTGAGACACCAAAGTTCTGCTGAAAAACAGGAAGGTCATTCTCAAAGTTACATTCCTAGTCTTAAAACTCAGCTCTCATCTTATTCTTTAGAGCCTTCTTGTGTATTATGTAGTCAATCCCAGCACCCTGCTCAGTAAGCTGATATTTGTTTGCTCATAAAAGTTCTTATGCCACTGTGGTCTAAACTACTGAGCCTAGGGCTTGCCAAGCCGAAGGTTGGCGGTTCGAATTCCCACAACAGGGTGAGCTCCTGTTGCTCGGTCCCTGCTCCTGCCAACCTAGCAGTTTGAAAGCACATCAAAGTGCAAGTAGAGAAATAGGTACCGCTCCGGCGGGAAGGTAAACGGCGTTTCCGTGCGCTGCTCTGGTTCGCCAGAAGCGGCTTAGTCATGCTGGCCACATGACCCAGAAGCTGTACGCCGGCTCCCTCGGCCAATAAAGCGAGATGAGCGCCGCAACCCCAGAGTCAGCCATGACTAGACCTAATGGTCAGGGGTCCCTTTACCTTTAAGAGTTCTTATAAAGTCAATGGATTTTTATAAAGAAAAATGCAATGACAGTGTGCACCAAAAAGTGTGATAAAAAACATTAAAACACCATAAAATAACAAAATAATGTTTCCCACAGGCAACAAAACATGAGAATTGTAGGGACCAGTCTAATTTCTAAATTAATGTTCCAATATACTGGTCCCATGTGTTAGCACATGATGCATGGAGTTGCAAACACGTTTATTGCATGTGCATGCAACATTTTTAGACGTACAGTGAAAACATTTGCTGTGTTCACCCATAAAACCAGTTTCTAGCTCTACTCAGGAAAAAAAATAGCATCCTGTTAAATGGGATTGCAGCCTTGATGCGTGAGCTAGCCCTTAGTGCCTTATCACTGATCTTTCAATAGACCTCTCTGGGAGCCATTATGGTGGAGAGGGGCGGTCAAATAGGCATTAAATAAATAAATAACTGTTGTTTCCAAATGTAGTGAAAAGATTTCCCTGACACCTGGTTAAGGAGAAAAGGGAATAACCACTGGGACAGCTTTCCTGCTTGTTCTTGAACCTCAGCTGATGCAATTTTAACACAGTTTATTTAATGGCTTCTTTGTAGGCCTATCAAGTTTTCCCTTCTTTAAAAGGAGATAGTGAATTGGAAGACACAGAGGAGCCTAGAAAGGATGCCACATTGCAGAAAGCCTCACTTTGAGGGTGGGCGATTTCCCACCCTCCCTCTTCAGCGACCTATAAACCATCCCACCAAACCTCACTGACAAGCTTGGATCTGGAGAACAAAACAAGGATAATGACACTTCTTCTTCTCCCCTCCCCTGCACCCCCTCCGCCCGCCGCAAGTGCTTTCTTCTTTTCTTCTTTGTCTCGTATTTCTGAGTTAAGAGGATTTTTTAAAAACACAGTAACGAGCTCTTGCTTTGAACTTGGAATATGCCTGCTGCATAAAGCTTCTGGACCGTCCTTATTTAATATGCCCAAATATGATTAGTGTCAAACAGTGAAATATCACTTCCTTATCTCGAAGAACCAGCAGACAGGAACATTTCTAGGGATCAGGGTCTCTCTCTTCCCCCTCCTCTTCCCACTTTTCTTTAACAACCCCCCCCCACCCCCTGCTTTTTGGCACAACTCAGACTGAGAATAAGAGGCTTTCTCATTTTTTATTTTATTTTTGTGTACAAGTCCTTCATGGATATGCTGCATTCTTGAACCTCTTGGAAGAGACTCCTTTGCTTGTTGTGCCTGATCTGATGCGAATTCACGATGAACGGAAACAGTTTGTAGGAATGGCAGACAACCACTTTAATTCCTGCCTGGGGTTTCTCTCACCATCATCTCAGTCCCTTGCCTCTCCCTCATCTCAACTTAAAAAAGTGTGCATCAAAAGGATGCCCCAGTTGAGCAAACCAATTACTAGGAGCCTTGCAAAGACTATGTCACCGCTGTTTATCTGCCAAAAATAAAAAATAAAAAATGCTGTTTTGGCATTTTTAATTTTTCTTTCTTTCTGGAAGCCAGCATTCTGATTTATTTACATACGAAGGGTCCTGTGTGTCAACAACTGCAAGTTGTTGATAAAGGATTTACATCTCTCATAATTTCATGGATCTCTTCAATGGCTCCGTCAAAAAGGGAGGGTGGAGGCAATGGGGGAAGGGCAGCTTGAAATGTTGTATTATTATAATGCATATTCAAATTGCTTTAGCACTGCTGCCTGTGCCCTTCCTGCAGTAGTTATGCACAAGAGAGGCAGATACCAGAGAAACTCACTCCATTGATGATGATGATGATGATGATTGTGAATATTCTCTTAGGTGCACTTTTCAAGGTGCCTCAAGCCTTCACAAATCTGTTTTCGTTCACTGACATTGTTTGTGGTTTCCTGTTCTTTTCCATGTTACAAGTCTAGTATGGCTTGGATATGAAAGGCCTGTTGGTGAACAGGTCACCTTCAGTTGCACATCATATCTGCAGTGAACATGGTCTGTGTTGGGGGGGGGCAGGCAGGATGTAAAACAACAGAAAGTGTATTCATGCGAGCTTTGCAAATGAAGAGCCTGAAATTCTGAATTTTTCACTTTGGGTTCTAGAAGACTTCAGAACTAAAGTCTGTGTTTGAAGTTTAAAAATAAAGGAATGCAACATTTCATAACGCAAGAACAGTGATCCCCCCCCATATTTGCTATTTCTAATTTTTTTTATCTCTTTAAACCGTGTGTACAGCTGGAAGGTCCATCGAGTGTCTCTGATGGAGAGGGAAATAGGCTGGCCTAATGGTGGGGGTGGCCACTTTTTCACCACCAAAAAGAGGAAATGCATAATCGAAAAAGAGGACACAGATTTACATCAAATTTGCACATGGCTGATTCATATGTATAGCTACAAATTTAGACATAATTACTATAATTTAAATATAAATACAATGCATCTCACAATAAAGGGGGAGGTGATGACTAGGGGGCCTGTGATCTTGCTCAGCCTGCTGACCAGGTGCTGTTGATGGACAACTGCAAAGCCCCCGCTGTTTCTTTTTATGGTTCTTTATCTTGGAACTAGCAGCCGTTCAAACAGAGGACTTCTTCCACTCAACGACTGCCCTCTGTAGAGTAGGAAACACACCCCTGCGCTTAAAGATGAGCTAAGGTGTCCTGCTCTTCAACCTTTTAACAAGTTGGCTATGACATTTTGTTTTTGTTGTTTTGTCTTTTATTGATTGCCTAAATCAGAAGTGGAGAAGCTGTGGACACCCAAAGCTACAAATTCCATCGTCCCTGACCGTTGGCCAAGTTGGCAGGAGGTGATGGGAGCTGAAGTCCAGCAACATCTGGAGGGCATCACCCCCCCACCTGTGGCACTAAATATCTCTTGTCCCTTGTTTCAGTCTACCATGGAGTTTTGCCCCAAGTTATTCAGGAAGCTGTGGCCTGAGCACACGTAAACCTCTACCAATGTTTTGGTCCTGTGTTGTTTAGAAAAGGATATGTGCACTTCACATCAGCTGTATAGTAATATAAAATAATATAGAGTATGCCTAGGATTGAAAGATGGCTTCTGCAAGGAAGGCTTGGTTAAATAGCTCAGTTTCCCTGCCCTGTTTATGCCCTCTGTGCTGCATTGCATGCCATGCCATGAAGCACACTGGGTGACTTCAGGCCCGTCACTCAGCCTAACCTACCTTACAGCTGGGACAGAGCAATGGGAGCTCACCCCGTCGTGGAGATTAGAAGTGCTGACCTTCCTCCAAGTGTCCCTATTTTCTAGAGACAGTTGCAGATTTACAGAAGCCATCCCAGTTTCTGATTTAATCCCAGAATATCCCACTTTTACTTAGGATGCCCCTATTTTAATCAGAGAAATGTTGGAGGGCATGGAATAAGACATCCTCAGGGGTTTTTTTTCCCAGCTGGCACACACCGGAACTCAGTTTTGGCACCTCAGGTGGATGCCATTGCCATTCCAAGAGAACGAGTGAGCTGTTCATGGTGAGTTCTGGCACCTCTTTTTCTAGAAAAAATAGCACTGGACAGCCCTATTTTCACCAGAGAAATATTGGAGGGTATGGTCTCTCAATCCAACTCTTTAACAGCAACGTGCACTGTGATTCCCTGCATTGCTCCCCCAGCTGAAGCAGCCAGAGGCCATCTTGATGGTAGACTTTTGCAGTGTCAGAACCACAGACTAGTTCCAGGAGCAAGAGTTCGCTGGAAGTCAACACCTTTGCATTGTGGTGTAACCATAATGGATTAACCCGCTTTCTCCATGCTTGTAATTACATCCACCTAACTGGGCAAGCAGAAATGGCCTTAACTATTAAGGATTCTGCTGGAAAGGTTGGGGGCTGACGGAGGGGGCACAGGAAGGGAATTAGTGGCTGTTTCTATCGTTTCATCTCCTTCAGCTGTTAATTCAAAAATACCTAGGCCTAAGACCCCTTTATAGCTCTGTGGCAGGTGGCTGGAGTGATTAATCTGTACAATTACTTTTAATTATTAGGGCTTTGTTGTTGCGGCTGGTCTTTCTGGACAGGTGGCCAGCAGAGCAGGCAGAGACTTCAGGGTGAGGGCAAGAATGTGCCCTGGCTGTGTGTCAAACCAATCACCCCTTTTGGCCAAAGGAGAAGGAATTCCCCGCAGTTTGGTTAGTTAGCCCTTTTACACCTGGAGCGGAGAGTCTTGAAAAATCTGTGGTTTTATCCTAGGAGGCAGCTGTTCCTTAAACACGGGCATTTTGCTGGACCAGATATTTACATGCCCAGCTCAAATGATTGCATTTAATTAGCGTTTATGGGATCCCCCCCCCAAAAAAATACATTCCTTGTGGGTTTTCAACATTCCTTAGCTTATTAAAACCAGCAATGCTGTGTTTTGAAATAGGGTTTGATAACAGTCTGTTTCTTCAGAGCAATTTGAAAAGATGCTGCCGGCAGCCAAACCAGCAAGTCTGGTAGATCAATTAGCATGTTGGACCAGGACCTGAGAGACTAGGTTTTAAATTCCTGCTCAGCCATGAAGTTTGCTTGGTGATCTTAGGCCAGTCACTATCTCTCAGACTTACCTACCCCACAGGGTTGTTGTGGGGGTAAAAATGTGGAGAACCCTATACACTGCATTGAGCTCTTTAGGGGAAAAGATAGGATATAAATGTAATATGTCAGAATTTAAAATAAAATGCTGTTGGGACATTTAAGTTACCAGCCGGTGCTAATATGCTTTAGAGTGTGGTGAGTCACATGTTGTGGATTTTTTCCTCAGGTTATAGTATTCACAAATCACATTTTGTAGATGATTGGCACTCACTCTAAACCCCAACTGAGGCACTCACCTGTGCTAAAAGTGGGAAGAAGGCGGGGATTTGCTTGAAAACCCACCCCAAAGCCTCTGTGTACAACCAGCTCTCTTGCTAAGTAGGGAAATCCTAAGGGTTTTTCCTGGTTTGCATCGTATCTCCAGCCTATGATCACTGCCGGGCTGGAAGTGCCATGCTGGTGTGTCTGCCGTCATATAATAATAATAATAATAATAATAATAATATTTTTTATTTATACCCCACCCTCCCCAGCCAAGGCCAGGCGCAGGTCGGCTAACAAGCAATAATAAAAACAAGTTGAATGAATACAACTTAAAAACAAGATTAAAATACAACATTAAAATATTGAAACATTAAAATATTAAAATGCAGCCTCATCACAGGAGGAGAAAGGAAAAAGAAAAAAGAAAGAGGGGGAGGGAATCAAATTGGCTCCAAGCCAAAGGCTAGGCGGAACAACTCTGTCTTACAGGCCCTGCGGAAAGAAATCAGATCCTGCAGGGCCCTGGTCTCATGAGGCAGAGCGTTCCACCAGGCTGGAGCCAGTGTTGAAAAGGCCCTGGCTTTGGTTGAAGCTAATCTAACTTCCTTAGGGCCCAGGACCACTAGGATGTTGCTGTTTATGGACCTTGAGGCTCTCCGTGGGGCATACCGGGAGAGGCGGTCCCGTAGGTACCATAGTAGGCTTATGGTTAGTATTCACTTTTCTAATCCAGAGTTCTCCACCAAAGGGGACAACCATATGGTGGAAATGGATTCAGCTCAATAATATGAAAGAAAGTGTGTGTGTGTGTTTTAATGCACACCTGAAATCCTATAAAACCTGTCAGTAATATATACGTGCCAATGCTTGCTTAATTAGGGAGTCTGGAGCTCAGTTCTTTTTGGAAGGCGTGATCAAGAATTTATATAAGCTCCACCAAAGTAAAATAAAAAGCAGATTCCATTCTGATGAAAGTTAGCTGTCAGTTATTTATTTGAATTAAGGAATTTGCATATATTTGCTCGATGTTCTCATATTTCCTTTAGCCATGGGGAGGGAAGGAGAGCTCAGTGATGGCGCATATGCTTTCATGTAGAAGGTCCCATTTTCAACCCTTCAATCAGGTCAGGAGCTGGGGATGGCTAAGAGCTCTGCTGGAGACCCCTGAAGAGCTGCCACCAGTCACAACAGATAAGACTGGGCTTGTAAGACACACGCAAGAACTAAATATTTATTCCTTGGCTCCTGAAAGCTCTGCTCACACTGGCTGTTTCTGAACATCTCTCAAATGTTTTCATACTTACCTCTGTCATGACAACAAGGAAGAAACTTTCTTTTTTATATGTGATAGTTGGGATTGTCAGGATGCTAAACACTGGAAGCTCCTTGATCTAACCCCCAGTACATGAAAGATGATTGCATTTGATAATAACGTATATCATTCTAGTGTACAGCCTTTGTAGCCCATGTACAGTGGTACCTCAGGTGAAATACGCTTCAGGTTACATACGCTTCAGGTTACAGACTCCGCTAACCCAGAAATAGTGCTTCAGGTTAAGAACTTTGCTTCAGGATGAGAACAGAAATCGTGCTCCGGCGGCACGGCAGCAGCAGGAGGCCCCATTAGCTAAAATGGTGCTTCAGGTTAAGAACAGTTTCAGGTTAAGTACGGACCTCCGGAATGAATTAAGTACTTAACCTGAGGTACCACTGTACTAGGGCAAAAAAACTCACTTCATATCCCTCATTTTTTCCTACTCTGGATAACCAAAGGGTGTTTTTCATAAGTGATGGTAGATCTGCAAGTATGAAAATATAGTGCAGCAGCTGGCTCTTACTCATCATGAATGGCTCCACACTGCACTTCATGAAATACTCTTTCTCTTACAAATGTACTGTTTGCTCATCTTCCTCCATCCACTGCTCCTTTTCCTACCCACCCTTGTTTTATTGCCTCTATAGAGAAGTTACATGCCGACACAGATTTCTCTCCTGGGATGATGTTACACTCTCTAAATCAAGTTGGGGGTCAGCAGTATCATATGGATAAGAGGCTGTATTTCTCTCATGTGATTCTTTTAGTGGAGGATTAAACTTTCTGCCCTAAAATAAAAGCAGCCCTCCTCTTCCCCCTAACCCCTTTGCCCTAGATACAGTATCCGTTCTTCCTGCTGGTCTAGTGAGCAATCCATCCAGAGATTTGATCTTGTGACTTAATCGTTCTCTATTCAGTGTGAAAATGAAGTGAGAATCTGAACAGGAGAGATGAGAATAAGCTCTGTGACGAGGAGAAATTTGAAAGGAGCTGAGTTTCATTAAGAGGAGATTTTCCACTTCCCTCATCATTTTTTGTGAAGATACAGCACAAGTACGAGATGGTGAAAATGCATGAAACTATTGAAATGAATCTGTAAAACAGATTGAGGGCCCCTCAAGACTGGTGGTGGGTTGGGTGTTGCTGTTGACCCCCCCTTTTGGCAGATGTATTGTGCATCGTGTCATTGACAATGATAGTTCATTAGTGCATCTATGCTGGATTTATACTGGACCATCCACACATCATTCAACATTATTTGTTGTTCTGCAATTCTTCCCCAATGTTTTGCTGTATGGAGAGCCACTCTTGCCGCATAATGCCACAAAAGTTGGACGAAACTTAAACTAGAACATTTGTGGTATAAGAAGTTACAAGATTTCAGTTGGCAGCTATGGGATGTGCACCAGTTGGAAATGAAGTAGTATGTCCTCTCCGAAACTTTTGCAGGTGCCAACAAGTATTGAAAGTGGGATCACTTATAACTACTCTGATACCATCCTGAGCACATATCATCTTGGATGCGTTATAAAAAGGATGTATGGAGAGAGACTTCAAACCCCATGTATATATTTCCTAAAGGTTCCCCATATAGTTTCTCATCCAAGGGACCTTTCTTGGACTGAGTGCAGTTGGACATGCACTCTGGACTTTAAGAGACTCCCTTCTCTTTAAGTATTTCAGGCCAGGGGATCTCATCCAGTAGTTCCTGAAATACCTAAAGAAGGGAGTCCAAGATGGATGGAGTTTCTTAAAGGTGAAACAATGAAGGCACAAATGCAGACAGTTCCAACAAGAAAGAAAAGTGGGAAGAATCTAAATAAACTAGTGAGGCTGCACAAGGAGCTTACAGATGAGCTGAGATTTAAGAAGGGCGTGTATAAGAAATGGAAGAAAGGGAGGAACCCAAAGGAAGAGTATACACAAGTACGAACTTCATTCATTCCGGAGATCTGTTCTTAACCTGAAACCGTTCTTAACCTGAGGTACCACTTTAGCTAATGGGGTCTCCCGCTGCTGCTGCATCGCTGGTGCACGATTTCTCTTCCCATCCTGAGGTAAAGTTCTTAACCCGAGGTACTACTTCCGGGTTAGCGGAGTCTATAAGCCGAAGTGTTTGTAACCCGAGGTACCACTGTAGCTAACAATTGCATGAAGAAGGTCAGTCAGCCCAAAGGTCAGAATGAGATCAGGCTTGCAAGAGAGGTTAAAATAATAATAAAAGGTCCCCCCCCCAGCTATGTTCTAAGCAAGAGGAAGAACAGGCAAGTAATAAGTCCTCTGTGTGAAGAAGATGGAGAAATGCTACTGGGTGACAGAGAGAAGACGGAACTGCTCAACATCGACTTTGCCTCTGTCTTTACCCAAAACCAAAGCAGTGCCCAACCTGGTAATAATAGAATAAACAATGCAAGGAGGGTGCTGAAGTCTAAGATAGGAAAAGAGTTGGTAAGGGAACCCCTAGCTACTTTGAATGAATTCAAATCTCCAGAGCCTAGTACCAAGGGTACTAAAGGAGCTTGAAGATGTAACCTCAGAGTCTCTGTCTATACAAGAAAGGAGGTTCCAACTAAATATCAGGAAGAACTTTCTGAAGGCAAGTGTTGTTCCAACAGTGGAATGGACTATATCAGAAGGTGGTAGACTCTTCTTCCATGGAGGCCTCTAAGCAGAGGTTGGATGGCCATCTGTCATGGATGCTTTAGCTGAGATTCTGTCATGGACCAGGAGTCAGCTTTGTCAACTGAACAGCAGCCTGAAGGGGGGAATGGCAAAGTGACTCCACCTGCAACTGATCAGCCTTCTAGGACACAGAGAAGGCACTGATGGGAACCAGCTGGATTCAGAGCTTCCAGCAGTAGTTAAACGCTGGTAGCAATGCTTGTAGTTCCTTGTCCCACCATGCTGTTCCCTGCTCATCTTGACCTTTGACCCCATGATCACTGGATTCCCTGATCCCTGGACCGTGTGACCACATAGATGGCTGTTCACCTGACCCTGGACTGGACCTGACTTCGGATGCCGACTCTGCCTTTGGGCAAGTACACAGAAAGCACAGCCTCTTGTCAATATCCCATTCCTTCTCCTGTGGGATCCTTTGGCTTTCCCCCATGTCACAGTTATGCAAAACGTGGTACATACACATGAGAGTGCTGTATTTCATATTGCTGTGGCACAAAGAAAATTGCAGGAATAGTGTGAAAGATAAGAGACAGAAGGCACTGGAGATCAGGACAAGAGGTAATCAGTTGGCAGTTGCTGGTCTGTGTGAGGAGGGCATGAAATCCATCCTAACACCACATTTTGAGAGCCAAAGTGATCCAAAGGGCAGAATGCTTTAAGGCTGGGTTAAATTTATTACCCTGTACTCATGGGACAGTGCTAGGCAATATATGTTTTCTCCTTCTCATGTGTAAAATGTTATTCTCAGAGTTTCTATGAACATAGAAAAAAAAAACTATCCATGTAGTACAGTAATTTTCACATCAGAAGTGCTATATGAACATCTAACAACAGCAGTGAACTGTGTTTTTGGATCTGTGCATGCCAGAGATGTTGAGTAGCTTCATTGGAATTTTTTTTAAATCACAGATTAAAGTCAAAGCATGTACTAAGATTTGTTTTAAATGTAAATGTAATTTTTAAAGTATATACATTCCTTTCCCTTCCATTAAACAGTGTGTTGCAAAATATTTGCCCCATCATTCATTGTCTTTGTCACTAGTTTGCTCCTCTTTATGGACTGATTTACCGTATTTTTCGCACCATAGGACGCACTTTTCCCCTCCTAAAAAGCAAGGGAAAATGTGTGTGCGTCCTATGGAGCGAATGCAGGGGGGAGGCAGGCGGGAAAAGCCCCCAAGAGCTGCACACAAGCTCCGTGCGCTCTTGCGGGCTTTTCCACAGGAGGGAGAAGGGACTGACAGGCTGCATCAGTCCCTTCTCCCACCTCCCAGAAAAGCCAGGAGAAGCCGCGCAGCCCCTTTAAAGAGCTGGCGGCTTCTGCCGGTTTTGCGGGAGGTGGGTGAATCCGCCCACCTCCCAGGAAAGCCAGGAGAGCCCTGCACAGCGTCTCCGGCAAGGAGAGGCTGCACGGGGCTATGGAGTCTTTAGCCCCACGCAGCCTCTCCCGGGAGGGAGAGGCTGCGTGGGGCTAAAGGGGAAGCTAAAACAGCGAGCGGGATCCATCCCGCTTGCTGCTTTGGCTTGCTCCATAGCTGCGCGCAACCCCTCCGGCAAGGAGAGGCTGCACGGGGCTATGGAGTCTTTAGCCCCACGCAGCCTCTCCTGGGAGGGAGAGGCTGCGTGGGGCTAAAGGGGAAGCTAAAACAGCCAGCGGGATCCATCCCGCTAGCTGCTTTGGCTTGCTCCATAGCTGCGCGCAACCCCTCCGGCAAGGAGAGGCTGCACGGGGCTATGGAGTCTTTAGCCCCACGCAGCCTCTCCCGGGAGGGAGAGGCTGCACGGGGCTAAAGGGGAAGCTAAAACAGCGAGCGGGATCCATCCCGCTTGCTGCTTTGGCTTGCTCCATAGCTGCGCGCAACCCCTCCGGCAAGGAGAGGCTGCACGGGGCTATGGAGTCTTTAGCCCCACGCAGCCTCTCCCGGGAGGGAGAGGCTGCACGGGGATAAAGGGGAAGCCAAAACAGCGAGCGGGATCCATCCCGCTAGCTGCTTTGGCTTGCTCCATAGCTGCGCGCAACCCCTCCGGCAGGGAGAGGTTGTGCGCAGCCTGTACGCTGCTCTTTGGGGTTGGGGGGAAAATTTTTTCCCCTTGATTTCCCCCCCTAAACACTGGGTGCGCCCTATGGTCCGGTGCGCCCTATGGTGCGAAAAATACGGTAAATATGGAATGGGTATATAAAAACAAAATTCAACAAAAGCTCCTTACATTTGTGAGATGCTATGTCCTCAGCATCCTGCTTGCACAAGCTTTTTGGTGTGTACATATGCAGCATTAGTACACCAAAACAAATGAATACTGGGGGTCATTGCATAACTGCCTTGGGAATGTGGTATAATGGCTGCCACATCTAAAAAAGAGAGAGGTTCACAAAATAGGCTGACAAGCCTCTCCATCAATGAGAAGCCTTACCTGCAACAGCCACAACCATGCTTGCTCAGAGAGAGACTCTCTTTGCATCTCTCCTCTGTTCCATTTGTGGTGGTGCTCATTGGGACTGGTTGGGCAGAAGGCAAGGAGACCTAGAGTAGGCAGAACCTACTGAGTTCTACAATGGCAACTCTGAGGCTGAGGAAGAGGCAGCTGGTATGCCGTGCTATCCTATGGACCGGATGTAAGTAGCAAGGCAAGTGGAAGGCTGACTGAGGGCAGTCTGAGGTTGGTGAGGCAGTGCCCCATTCACCCAGTGGATGAGGCTTCACTGCTCTGCTCAGAATATATGGGAGGGTGGGTGTCCATAACTGGCATCCAATGAAATATGGGCGTGTTTAAGGAGGCATCTTCTATGCAGGAGCGGCTGACTTGACGCAAACAGGAACGCAACAGGAACAGCAAACAGTAGCCAATATATAATGGATTTTTAATCGTATATTTGCTGATAACTTTTGTGACTGTCAAAAAAAGGTACTGGCAGGCACACTGACACCTATGGGTGCCACATTGGTGGCCTCTTTAAACCAAGCCCAAATAAAATCCCCTAGCACTATGACTATGTTTGCTTAAATAACACTGCAAGCCCAATATGTCTGTTACACTTTTGCAGTTATGGGCTGAGTGCTTGGCACTAACACCACCCATTCCAGCATCTATCCTTTTGTAGCAGTCTCTCTCCCTATTTTATACAGTGGTACCTCTAGTTATGAACTTGATTCATTCTGGAGGTCCATTCTTAACCTGAAACTGTTCTTAACTAGAGGTGTGCTTTCGCTAATGGGGCCTCTTGCTGCCACTGCGCCGCCAGCACACAATTTCCATTCTCATCCTGGGGCAAAGTTCTCAACTAGAGGTAACACTTCCAGGTTAGCGGAGTTTGTAACCTGAGGCATTTGTAACTTGAGGTACCCCTGTATTGTTATTATTATCATCCCCCACCCTCAGCTGAATCATTAACTGTCTGGGAGCTTATTTCCAGCAGGGAGAAGGCCTTGCAGGAAGCAGTATCTGTTACAGAGATCAGGCACCTGGGCCTGTCCATGTCTGGAGCAGACAGACTATTGCTAGAGGACACTAAACACTTCATAAAAAGGAACACTCAGTCTAAGACAGCATCTGCCTCGAGATGCTTCTGATAGTTAGTCTTTAATATGGAAAACGTGTTTTTGCCACGGTTGAGAGCAAGCAGGACACAGGTTCACAAATGGTCTGGATTTTCAATAAAGAATGCAGCCTAAATAAAGTATTGACTTCTTTCCAAGGCTTCGCAATCTTTTACCTTTAGTTGGCATTATTCTCTCTGGCAGAGGATGGCCCCCTCAGGCTGCGTCTGCGCTATGCATTTACTTCAGGTAGGTGCCAATCTGGGCACACATCCAACTTGTGCATCCGGCACGGAGATGAACCTTTGCCCAGCACAGTCTCAGCAAAGTCTGCATAGCTTTGGTCAGGAACTATATTGCATTCTGGCAAATTCCTCAGAAACAGATGGAATTGCTATACGGGCACACACACAACTCTCTTTTGGTGGTATGTGGAGTGGAGAAAGCCACAAAATCCCATCCCATCATAGGACCGTTGTGAATTACTACACAGTTATCTGCCCCATGTCAATGCAAGGTGCATTTCTCTGCACTGTGGAGAGTTTATAGGTACATCATATAGAAATCAGCTCCTGTTCTGTGTCTCTCCTGGCATTGTCCATTTATTGATATACAAATACAACACAATATATAGACCCTGAATCTCTCCTGCCAATGGTTTTGGTAGGAGACCATCCAATCATACTAATGGTAGGAAGCATGAATCATAGGCTCCATCTGCACTATACATTTAAAGTAGTATCATACCACTTTAAACAGCCATGGTTTTCCCCAAAGAATTTTGAAATGTGTAGTTTGTTAAGGATGCTGGTAGTTGTTAGGAGACCCCTATTCCTCTCACAGACCTATATTTCTCAGAGTTCCCTGGGAAAAGGCATTGATTGGTAAACCACTCTAGAAAATCTGTTTCCTCCAAGAGGAGCTGCATCTGGCTGGCAACCACTCTCTGAAGAACTTTGACCAGAAAGGGGACATATTCCGTTTGGGAAGGGTCTTAATACTACCTCTGTCATGGGGGCCATTGCTTCTTGAAGTGGGACATTGATTGTCTCCCTGGCCCATCCAGCTGTCACCTTCCTGCCACATTTTAGAAGACATGAAGGGCAAGGGTCCAAGACACAAGAGGTTGCATGAACCTGGCCAAGTGCCTTGTCCGTGTCATAGATTGCAGAAACTGAAATTCACCCATTCACATGGAGCAAGAAAGTGCTCCAGATACTTCACCAGAATCACCAGCAGTAATGATGGAATACAACTTCCAGTGGATGGAAACAATTCTACCCTCAACAATGCTTAGCAAACATGTCACAGGGAGCTTTAGATAGCTGCACCATCAACCTAGGGCCAAGTATGTATAAGCCCTTAGCCACTCTCCACAGTTCTGCTTGATGGCAAACTGAGGATGCAACAGAGCTGGAAAAGTTATATGTACTTTGCTCCTGAGTTTGATTTACATTATATGTACCAATAAAACGCTTTGGATATACATTCATAAACATACCATGTGCAGTAGCCCTGAGAGAGATTGTCACCTAGAAAAAGATGTGCAGATATTAAACCAGAGGGATATACCTATATTGACAGACAATATTCTTTCTTTCATCCTCTTTGGGCAAATTGCTAGAATTTCCTACTACTTTTACACAATAAGCACAACATCTCCTGGAATCCTTTCCACTGCTTTTTAGTAATTGTTTATTTTGTCCCACAATAAAGGCTCATCATCTCCTCAGCCAGAATAAAAACCTTCCCTGAGGCTCTTCTTCCACCCCGGCTTCTTCCACTAAACACCTTATTTCCAGCAGGTTGAGTTCCCCTCCTGACATATGCTTTGACAATTCCCCTTCCATTCACAAAAGCTGATGATGGCTGCTCATTTGGTCAGTAATGGGGTATGCACAGGAAGGTGTCAAGTGTCTTTGCTCAGCAGGGGTGCCCCTTGAAAGGGCTTAGCTGAGAGCTGCAACTTAACCATGTCAGGTTCCCTCCTCCTCCTTATTAGACCTTTAGGCATATACACAGAGGATACACAGGGGAGGGCATTAATGCTTGTAGCTCAGTAGCAGAGAGATTGTCATCCTGCTTAATCCCCCAGCTAAGCGGAGCAGGGACTGCCCTCCTTCAATCTCCAAACACACAGTACCTATTTCATAGATGCAGTATTTATATTTCCCCTTTATAAGTTGCTGCCATGTACTGAATTTGTACCTAGTACTGAATACAGGAGTTTTCTGGGCAGTTCTGCATTATGTTTTTATTGGTACCCAGCATCTTTCAAACAGCATCTCCTACTTTACTTTTAAGACTGTATTTTGAAGCTTGAAACACTTTTGAAGTAAGGTTTGTGACATTTGCATGTGCTATTGTGCCATCTAGGCTTGAGTGAATTATTTCCCAGCATTCTCTGGTGGAAAGTAAGGGCTCGCCGTTATTCTCTAAACATTTTGGTGCTCCGAGTGGAAAACAAGTGTGCCTGTTTTCTTGTGTGACATAGCAAAGACTTTGCAAAAGGAATTGTGGAATGGGCTGACAGCCAAGTCCTTTGAAGGAATTTGAAGGGAAGTTCACATAAAAAAATCACCTGATTCTTCCCACCTTGTTTCCTTATTGTCAGACAGAGGGCACAATGGTACCCTCAGGTGGTTCCACTACCCATCTCTGTTGCACTGTGTATAGGAACATAAACAGCTGCTTTATAGTGACTCAAGCTATTGCTCCATCTAGCTCAGTATCGTCCAGAATGTGCAGCTCTCCAGGGTTACCTGAAGACACCAGGGATTGACTCTGCATACAAGGCAGATACTCTCCCACTGAACTACATTCCTTCCTCAAATGCAAGCATTTCATGTATGTTAAGTGCTTTGCCATTTTCCCTGTCCAGTCAAGGATTTCGTCCATTGGAGCCTGCATATTCCCCTGTTGCTGGTGATTGCTCCTTCATCCCATTGCTGCATGCATATCATTCTGTCTTTTGCTTGCTTTGTTTTGTTTTGGAAGACAACAGTTTTAGCAAGTGTGCATATGGATGTACGGATTTTAAAGTTTCAGAATGGTTCTTTGTTGGGAATCCTAGTGGCAGGAGCAGGAACGCAGCACTGGCGATGTGGGAAGAGAATGGATGGTCAAACTGAAATAGCCCCAATTTGTTCTGGAGTTTGATGATGGGCTCTGTCCTTAATTCTAGCCAGGATTCCAGAATTTCTGTTTAAAGGCAAGTCCACCCCGTATCTTCTACTTCATTGCCAAGTCAGAGGACACTCTTGGAATACTTTTAGTGTATGCATATTTAGAACTCCCATGTATTACTTAGTGTCTATTATTTTTGTGGGCTCCTTGTCCACACATGCGCAATACAGTAGCCCTATGTAAACAGCCATGTGGATAATTGCCTTTTTAAGAGATCACTCTTGAAACCATGTTTGTATTGGTCTCCAGGCTTTCACCGAAGGAGAAGCAGAGAGTAAATGTACAGTCTGAAAAAGGGTTCTCCCCATCTTCCAAGCAACGGGCTTCAAAAGGAAGAAGGGATGGGGAAAATAAACAAAAGCTTTGCCCACCCAAGGGGTGCTTCTTAGGGATTATTCTGCTCCCTCTCTCCCCCCAGGCCTGGAGTTTCATTTTGGACTCAAGCCAAGGTTAATATTTGAGTGAGATGCTGAGTCAAGCGTGGAAGGCTAAGTGATAATAGCAATGAATCGCCAGGTCCCCCATGGTCTTAGTGAAATATAAACAACATTCATCTGTTTCCATAGGGTTAGAAGAAGCAGTAGCACAATGACAGATACCTGAGAGAGAGAAAAACAACAACATAAAAGCAAGGTAAGAATTTAAAGAATACCATCCTTTAAGCCACAGAGAATAAGCACATTATTATTATTATGTATCTGTGTTTAGTAGACACAAGCTTTTTCACTGTAAGATGTGACCAACTGTTTTTAGTCTCAGTTCCCACATCTGCAAAATACGAACAAGCAACACAACTAATTTCAAGGGATTTTTGTGAGAATGTAGAAAATACCCTCCCCACCTGCTGCCAAGTTATTGAGATGGTAAATAACTAATTGCATGGGTTGTAATACAAATATAGAACTGTTTCAAGGTAGATCCTATGCCAAATTGAAAAGTGGAGTCTGTTTTCCCCCTTTTAACAAAATTAAGTTGTTTAGGAATTACTTTAGGAGACTTTGTCCATTTCCACTCCAGTTTCCAAATGATTTGCAACTTGACATGGCTTTGTGTATCCCAATAGTTTGAGAGAGAGACAGCAGAATCTAGTTTTAATACACATCACAGCAGGGCATACTTTCACATAATAGGATGCTACATTGATACTTCTGTGTCAGGGAACTGCCATCGGAGCCCGAGGGAGAGGGAGGGCTCCAGAGGGATTCCGGAGAGCGTCCCGGGAGGGAGAGAAGCAGCCCATCTTCTGGGGAAGGAAATCAGCGTAGCACCAGTGGAGAAGGGGGGCAGATGCGGGAATCGGCGAGGTGGCTCCATGACTCCTCGCCGGAGACCAGCGGGGAGAGCATGGGTCCTCCGCTGCCCACACCCTCCCTGCGCAGAAGGCTTCCGCGCAGGGAGAGTAGGCGGCGACTAGGCGTCAAAGAGCTTCTTTGCTGGAAGAAGTTCAAGAAACGCCCACTGACGGATTCTGCCAGCGATTGAGACAGCCACAGGTGAGTGGCTGTCCGGACAGAAAGAGTTCACCCAGGTAACCCAGCCAGGTGTGGTGCCGATTTACGCACGAGCAACCCCTAGAACCATTACATTCTGCAACACATTTCACAACTGGATCTGAAAGTTAGACGTCATCAACTGTCATCTTAATAATATGTCCTATTTTAGAGATGGTGGATGACTGTTCCTGCCCATCTGCAGGAGAATGAAAAGCCATAGATGCCATTTGTCCAGGCTTAGTCTCACTCAGGTTCTGATTAGCATACCGATTAGCATACCTGAAGAAGTGTCTCCACCCCCACAGTTCTGCACAGACACTGAGGTCCAGCGCTGAGGGCCTTCTGGTGGTTCTCTCACTGCGAGAAGTGAAGTTACAGGGAACCAGGCAGAGGACCTTCTCTGTAGTGGCGCCTGCCCTGTGAAACACCCTCCCATCAGGTGTCAAAGAAATAAACAACTATCTGACATCTGAAGGCAGCCCTGTTTAGGGAAGCTTTTAATATTTGATGATTGTATTTTAATATTTTGCTGGAAGCCGCCCAGAGTGGCTGGGAAAACCCAGCTAGATGGGCAGGGTATAAATAATAAATTATATTATTATTATTATTATTATTATTATTATTATTATTATTATTACTGTAGCTACAGTAAGGAACGGCCACATAATTGTATGTTTAAAGGCTTGGAGGACAAGGGTGGGGGTGAGGAAGGAACCTTGATGGAAGACAAAGACTCAAAAGCAGAGGTAGGAATGCAACACGAAGCAGCAATGAATAGAGGCAAATGAAGATCACTGCAAAGCCAAAAGGAAAGAAGGTTGTAAAAGAGGTCAGAAAGGGCGACTTGCAGCCCAATATATTACCAACTGCTGCAGCAAGGCAGCGCCTGATAGCAGCCAGCACTATGATTTCTGTGTTGGTTTTCTGCCCTGGCCTCTGCTAGTGGTAACACAAGTGCACTGGATAGGAAATAATTGCCATGGAGGAGGTTAGATGCTCTCTGTCCTCCGTTTGCCACAGCTCATGGGGTTTTTTGGACCTTCAGGACCTTCAAATAGCATGAAAAGATGACAGCCACTCAACGTCTCCACTTCCTTCTTACTCTGGATCACAGAGAGTGGGGCTATAGCTAGTGGCAGAGCATAGCTTTTCTTTTCTAAGGTTCACTAATCAGCCCTTGCGGTTAAAGGAGCTTGGCTAACAGACTGTAAAATATCAACTGACAGTCAGAATAGACAATTTTGGGCTAGATCCGCCAATGACATCTATTAAGGCATTATGTTCAGCAACACAAATGGCTGCTTGCACCCTTGCACCTTGAGCCAAGGCATCAGATCAAGCCCCTTCTCCGTTAACATCCAGTGTGTTTCCCTAACACAGCAATCCTGGGTCTGGAGGATGGCTGGGCAGCTAGGGAAGAGTGGAAGATTCTCAGCTGATCTGCAATCTGCCAGCTCCTTCCTGGTGGCCAGGGCAGAAGGATGAAACAGTTCCACAAACTATTTTGCTGCACCAGCTCCAAGCTGGCAGATCCTTGGGTTCTCTCCAGTAAACAAACTGGACAACCACCAATTTGGATGGCTTAAAAAGAGGGTTAGACAAATTCATGAAGGATAAGATTATCTATGGCGACTAGCCAGAATGGCTATGTTCTGTCTCCACTGTTGGAGGCAGGATGCTGGTGGGGAAAGCTCTGTTGTGCTCAGATCCTGCTTGTAGTCTTCCATCTTGTCGGCAGGAACAGGATGCTGGACTAAGTGGAGTTTTGGCCTGATTAAACAGAGGTGCCCTAAGGGCTCATCACAATGCCACTTGTCCCATGTCTAGAAAGCAAGATCCGGCCATGTCCTGTGCATGTCCTGTGCTTGGTAGGCATAGGTACGAGTGGTTTTGCCTTCGTTCCACTACTTTTGCCAGAAAACCTGCTCTTTAGCATTAAATTGGAGCAAATGTCAATCTGGAGAAAACCAGACAGACATTTGCTCCAATTCAGCAGTAAAGATCAGGATTTTCTGGGGGAAAGCAGTGGGGCAAACACAAATCTGGATGAGCCCCAACTTTCTTATGCTTTGGATCCATAAGATTCAGCACTGGCTTTGCTTCCCCCCATGAGAAAACCCCATTTTGGGACCTTACAGTAGCTACACGGGCCAGCAGTAGTGTATTTTCTGCCACATTTCCAGTGAGTGCATTGAGAGCCCCTGCACTGGCAGAGCCCCCATCAGCGGAAAGACAACTCTTCAAGATCTTAACCCTCCCAGCAGCGCAGATTTAAGGATTATGATTGCTCGGTAGCATGTTTATTTACATAAACCAACTACTATAACAATGCACTTTTTAATGAAGGATGGTTAACATGCACTGAAAAAGAACCAGGGTGTGTTTTTTTTGGGGGGGGGGGCAGGGAAGCTAACATTATTAAGGTGTAAGATTCACAAAACCAGCCAAGTTTTTTTATACACTTAACTATTCAAGTAGCCAAGTTAAACAAGACACAATTAGGGTTTAATGTGCCCCCCACAGCTCCCAAATGTGGGTTTATGGATCCCAGCAGAGCCTGCCCTGGACTATGTTGTATGGTGTTTAACTTGGCTGCCTATACCACTAACTCTTTTCTTTCTTCTTCTTTGGCTCCCCTTATACATATCACACCTGCAGGAGTCTTTCAAATAACCCCCCTCTCCTTCTTCCATTATTTAAGTTTTGATAAAGAGTCTCATATCCCTGAGTTTAGGATCCTGATATTTCACTAGAAGCATGCATAAAAGTAGTCAACGTAGTGCTGGAAACCTGCCAAAAGTTAAATAACCAGAACATAATCTCAAAGTATCCTTTTTTTCATGCCTGGGGGATTTTCCTCCTTTTATTGGGCTTCAGCTTTTATGTATATGCTTCAAAACCACCTCAAAATCTTTATTGTTGAATATTGGTGTGAGGTGCTCTGAGAAATCTGTTCTAGGGCAGCCCATATCAATACTGTCGATAATAAATAATGTGGCTCCACACACTTGATGTAAACTTTGGTGAGCTGGCCTTTCATATCGGTGACATCACCCTCTGCTCAAAAATACATTTTCATAACTGGATTTTACACATGTGGTCCCCACCCCCTCTTAAAAAGATGAACTTTGGCCTTAAAACCCAATATTTTCCATTATAAAATGCAATTTTTGCTTAGTTTTGGTGAAAAAGTTATTCATTTGGTGCCTGTGATCCAAAGCCTTGTTGCCATGTGGGGTTGAATCACTCTGATACCACTTTAACTGTCCTGGAAAAACCTGGGAACTATAGTTTACTAAGGGTGCTAAGAATTGTAGGCCTGGGAGTTCTGCACTGGGAGTTCAGTTAACAAACTGCAGTTCCCAGGATCCTCTATGACGGTTAAAGTAGTTTAAATGTACGTAGTGAATGTTGCTTGCATATATGCAACTGCTCAAAGTCAGCCAATGTTCGGGTTTATTTTAGCCTTTTCTTTTCACACTGTAACAGGAGGCAGGAAGTGCACAATCTTTTTCAGACTGTGTTTTGTGCATTCCATTTCCTTGTATTAACTTATTTTATGAGAGGAGCTTGTAGAGGTGTGAGAGACTGGCAGGAGGGTAGTCCAGGACAACATAAAACTTTGATTAAATTGTGGAAGGCAGGAGCACAACTATTATAAGAATATCCTCTTTTAGGAAACGGAAATATGGAGGGAGACCTCAATGTGTGCTTTATGCCCAGATCCTAAAACTGTAATATGTGCCATTGATTTCAAAGGCACTTCAGGTGGGCCTCACAGTTAGTCATTCTTTTTTGTTCAGGAAAATTATGAGTGAAGAAAAAGTTCATGTGTGCCAAAGAGGGACGGGGGAGAAATCTGATTTCATTCACGTTTACAGGCAAATCTGCCAAATGTGCACCTTTTGAAACAATAAGCAAACCAAAACACAGCCATTCTTTGAAATTCACACTTCTTTGAATTTTGCAGTGCAGTTCTCCAGGCAAATAACATGTACAAAAATACATCTATTAAGGCAAAGTGTCCATAGAAACAGTACACAAAATGCATTATTATTAGGCGAAATCACTTTGCAACAATGCATGTATTGTGTTCACAAATGTATTTATTAGGAGAGAAATTTGCACTAAAATGCCGAGTAATTTTTTCCCCGGGCATTGAAAAAAGAATTGCAAAGTGCTGCAGAAGTGTGGAGAACTGAATTTGAGGTGGTAAAAATGTGAAACTGAGAAAACCAATAAGGACACCTCTATCCCTTCAGAGTAGCATAAGTGGCCTCACTTGCATGTTGCAAGTTTTGGCTAAGGGTGAACAGGTAGGAGCACTATGCAAACTTTCAGTAGAGTGTTGTGTTTCAAACTGTTCTGAAACTTCAGCTCTCTAATGAAGCTGAACTGTTAATCCTTTCTCAGTACTGTCCCTTCACCCTTAACATTTAGGAAGCCATGGGAAGAGAGGTAAAGCTCCAGCATTTATTTTACAGCTTGCAGAAGAAAAACACACTTGGTTCTCCTTATAATTTACATGCACTCTAGTATTTCCCCCGAGGATATGCTGGGTGCCTTGTTCATTTCAAAAAACACCAGATAAACATGAGCGGGAGACATGGGTTGCGTATTTAAAACCTCTTTGGGGACATCTTTTTGCAGACTTTCACGCTGTGCAATTTTCCCGGTGACTCCACCAGAAGGACAATATCTGAAAGGCAGAAAACAGTCCCTTGTACACATTTGCTTACATGACTGATGTTTTAAAAAGTAACTTGGTACCCGCTGCTTTCGAGGGGTGGAAGCAGTGGGGGTGAACAGAAAAGTTGTTATTGCACCTTAGAGATTAGAGGGCAGGAGAGGACTGGCCTGGAATGAATGGACACATTATGCTTTTGCTGTTTTTATTTTTATTTTATTTTAAAAACACCACACACACCCTGTGAATCTTAATTTAAAAAAACTTGATTGCATGCATTTATGGAGACATTGATTAGGTTGTTTCTTGGAGTACAACTAGTCACAAAACATTTAGCAGAGTCACCCTGTTCTTCTATTCCTCTTGGATTTATTTTTATCTCACCAAAAGAAAGGCAACTTAAAAATTCAGGAAAGAGATACAAGTGAAGGTCTAATTGCAGTGGCCAGCAGCGGCAAGTCTTCAGTTAAAAATATTCTTGGGCACTTTCAGTAAGAAACATATAATCATCTTAGTGCTCTTCTTGGCTTGTAAATTTTGTTGAAAATGATTTTTTAGACAGCACTCTTGCTATATAAATCTGGTGCCCCACTCAATTCAGTTGTAGAAGCAACATCTGAACACAATTTTTAAACTTTGCATCTAATTGTGCCTTGCTTGAGTGTTGAGCAAGTCACAGAGTCCATCCAAGAAGGTTTTCATATTGGAAATTTGTTCCCCATTCTGTCTCAATCCAGGGACACCAAACTGAAAGAGGCCTGCAGACTCGCTCTATGGTGCAGAAGCAACCCAGGTGAACCATGTGAATGCTTGAAGGTAACACTGGAAGGTTAGGCTTGTGTCCATGCAAATTGTCGATGTTCAGGAGGTTTTTCTTGGGGGAAAATATTGAAAATAACAACTACAGCAAGAGTCACACCATGTGATTCTGCTGGGTGTACAACTCAGTTCTTTGCCCTTATAGTTTTGAGGCTGTGGATAAGAGTCAGTGAGTGACTATTGTTGGGGAAATGGCTGTAAGTCATCCCACCTTCTGGACCAAATGCAGTAATTATTACCTGTGGTTTTAGAAACCAAAAGTCATGCCACACTGTCCACAATTGTCTATCAAGTGCAAGCTTTCCTTTAACTTAAAACCCCAAAGCATTCACAGTGGTTCCATCAAAGCAGAATGATTTATGGTCTTCTAACAATGAGTGTTCACCAGGGGGTGAAATTTTGTGACAGGTGATATTCTCCCTGCCCTCCTTCCTCCCCTCCCTACCTCCAATAATGCCATCTGCAATCATTCTTCAACATCCAGTGTCAGGGAAAGGTCTGACCCAATGAAAGGCTCGCTGACGTGGTCTGCCTTTCACTTTTTGACCCTCAGGCTTTCACATTGAGGTGGAAGGTCACCGGGAACGCTTCTTGGTTGAAATGTCATAACAGCTTCACAGAGTGTTTCATAACATTTCTGAACCAGACATCAGGTTGATCTAAGCAGGAGGAGGCAGGGCACTCTCCTTTATCTTAGAACAAATAAACCTCCTAATTCCAAAAGGAGAGATCATGTTCAGGGAAGCAACCTTTGACCCCTTGCTGTAATGATCCATTGACACAAGCCTTTGTAGGAAGTCATAACATCTTGATCCTGTACCATTGGGAATACTATTATCTGCCCATGCATGAAAGAGAGCATAATAAGCACCATCCCCCCCAATAATATGCACAAGTGTTTTGCTTCCTCTCCTTGCTTGTAAGGGTGACATTGGCAATAAGCAAGCAACAGCCATTTTGTGTCCCATCCAGTTCAAGGGGGATATCTCAAATGGTCTGTTAACATAAACCAAAACGACTTCTAACATAGCTGTCATTAATCTTAAATGGTTATATGGTGAGTTGTGTACATGTCTAGGTTCTCTCCATGCAGTCAGCAACCCTGCTTCTTTTCAGGGTTTCAAATTGCATGTCTTCACATGAACAAGAACTATTGAACAGGCAGGAGTTGGGTGCACAATGCCACTTCCCTTCCATCTGTTTAGTCAAGCACATGTTAGACAAGGCGCATGGACAATATGCACATTTGTGTCTAGGGGGCAGGACTAGCTCATTTATGCATTCAGGGCACAGGTACAGAATGCCTAGATAGGGATACTATTATAATTTTTGCATAAGCAAACCATTTACCTATTATAACAATTCCTCAAAAGAGTTTAATGTTCTCTTTAAGGCTATTGTTCCTCAAAACTCTCATGTACGGTAAATGCAAAGACAGTTCCCAATACTGGATGTACTTTTGTCTACTCAGAAGTATGGCACATAATCTTAAGGCTGTGTATGAAACTGTTCTTGTAGGACTGGATCTATATGTGCATTCCCTAATGATAAAAGGGTAAGGGCTGTCTACTTAGAGTGGTGGTGGTAGTGCTCTGAATCCAGGTCACCTTTTCTTCATCTTGTCCTTGGTACTTTTAGATCACAGAGCCCTATCTGTCCAGCAGGTGCATTGTGGAAACCCTTGAACATAAGAGCACAGGTGTGTCCACTGTTGTGAAATCTGTGGCTTGGGACAGAAATGAATTTCCTAAAATTCCTGGCATGAGGGTGTGCTTTCTCCTATTCCCACTTTGTCTTGGATTTCTCCCTTATCTTACTTTGACACTTTCTCCTTTTCTACCTAGTAGCTGGTCATGGTGGATCTTTCTGGTCTTCCTCTATTACCTAATGGGCTTCTCCCTTTGCACACTAGGAATTACAAGCATGATGCTACTTCATGTCCCCATGATTAAGCAAATAACACTGCTAGTTAGAAAAAGCCAACTTCTCAAAAGAGAAGGCTTGAGCCTGAAGCAGAACAGTGCAAGGTAAGCTAGGAAGTCTCACCCCACATCTGTAGGAAGACGACAGGAGCCTGTGCTTCTGAATGTCAGTTTGAAGCAATTTATCCTAATCCGATTATGGGCTAATTCAGTGGCAGTCTGCATTACAGTGGGGCTGGCTTAATGGGGCTAAGGAGGGAGAGTTAACCCTCTGAATGTTGGGTAATTATCCTCCTGGGGAGGCAGGGCTGAATACCAGGGCAGGCTCCCTTTGCAAGTTGAACTAATACCAGTTCAAAGAGCTCGATCAATGAGGCAGGGGGCTTGAGGCTGATCTGCCACTCGGCCCATCCCACCAAGCCTTGTATTCACCAAGGGCTTTGTATGAGCTGTCAGTTCTTCTTCTTCTTCTGATAAGGAGAAGCTTAGTAGGGCTTCCTGCTTCCATGACTGACTCCATCAAGAGAGGGAAGGGAGCTGAGGATAAATACAGGAAAAGATGAGTGATTCTCCCCCCTTTTGTTTTTTTGGCATGGGGAGGGAAGCTTTTATACATGGAAATAACTTTGTGGCACTCATTACTCATGACCCCTCCTGGCTCTGTGTGTGTGCGCGCGACTGCGTACGTACGTGCAGGTGCATTCTGCAATATGTAATTGACACAAGAACAGTGTGTTAGTGGTGGATTTATACTGGTCTGCCTACACATATTTCTACTTTGTTAGTTATTCTGTCAATGTTGCTGCATTAATGCCACCTGGAGTTCTTTTTGTTGTTGTTGAAGGTCTTCTTTGTATTTTTATACCTTGTATGAAGACAGCTGGCCCTGAACTTGGTCAAAATTTTATTTTAGAAGACCCCAGTTGCGTTTCTTTCTCTCTGTTGCCAGCGAGTGACAATTGTGTGGATTGCAAAAGTGTTCCAGCTCTCCAAAGAGGCTCTCTTACCATGTGATAAGGCCGGTACTGCTGTTGTTCAGACAGAAATTACATCACAGTGCCATGGGCTTTCTGGTTATGTCAGGGTTTAGGGCCAAGCTAAGAGAGGCTGTTCTGGAACATCCAGCCTACTCTGAAACATCCTTGGGAAGTGAAGGTGAAAGCATGAAGGAACTTTGTCACATAGAGTTAGTTTCCAGGTGCATGATGCCACACACATGTATCACACACATGCAACAAACCCTGGGCATGTGACATCACATGCGATGGGCTCCCTCAATATTGGATGCAACTTGGTGCCTCTGCAGTAAAGCCCATCTGGCAGTCCTGCTGGTGCAGCTGCACTGCACAGACCTCCCTACTGCCGTGGCATCTCCCTGCTGTTAAGATACAGCAACGCTTGTGCCGAGAGATCAGGAAAGCGCTGCAACCCCTCTTTGCTGACCACTCCTGCCGGAAGCTCATGCTTCCCCTGTTCTTTCTCTGAGCAGATCTCAGGTTCCACATCTGGGCTAAATGATGACAATGGATTGTAGGGAAATTTCAATACCAGTGCTTTCTATGTTGGAATTTTGCAACTTTTGTAGCAGCCATAACTAATCCATTTTATCACACAGTGATTTAATAGCTTTGATTTGTATTTGTCCATAATGATTGTATCAAGCTGAAGTGTGAACAATAGAAGACTAGGGGGTTCCACACTTTTCAGAGTGAGCTTCAGATGCTCAGCTTTTTTTATTTTGAGTGGTATCCCACACCCACACTGAATACAATAAGGGAAGTGGGGTTTAGATAGCGGGAACAAATAATTTTTCCCAGATGAGTTGGGCCTCTTTGAGATTATATTGTAATCTGCCCATTATTAGCCAAATGAGAGTTACCTCCTAGTGCCTGATAGTACTGTGAAATGTTTGAAGCATGAGCTGTCCATGTAAAACAGAGATTTTCCAGGCTGCTGTTTACCTCAAAGGCATTGCACAACTACTAGTCTTATTCAAATCTTGGCAGGGATCAGGAGAAGGTGCATTAGATACAGTTATCGGTACACACTGGACAGGCTCCTTTGAAAAATACAAAATTGAAGAAGATTCCAGCTCAAATCAAATCTTTTTCTCCTGCCTCTCTTCCTCCCTTCTGTAGCTATCATACAGGTACCTTGTTCAAGCCAAATTTCCCATGGATTTAAACACTCCCACAAGATATCTTTTTCTTGGAAAGGCAGCTGTGGCTAAAATGAAAGAAAACAAACCAAGCGAAAGCAGTATCTGAAATTATTTGAGGTCCCCTCAAACCTTTATGGTAATTTTTTTGAATTACGCTAATAGCTCCCAGCTGAAAGGATGTTGTAACTTGTGGTTTAGCAAATGTGGCCACTGAGACACAAGTTTTCTGATGTTGATTTGTCTAGCTTGTTTTGAGGCCACACCAGTGACCTTTAGCTACCCCACCTCCCTTGAACATTACTCTTCTAACTACCAAAGAACAGTTACCAGACTGAAGAGCCCATCTAAAGTTGGGGGGCTGCACAAGACTGGCTGGAACTCTAGTTTCCCCCTTTCTGTCACATGACAATGGCTGAACTAAATACTTTGGGCTTTGTTTGTCTGTACAGTAGAAATCAGGCCAAAAACTCTTCCAGCAAAGGATAATGCACCTGAATACACAGTAGGGAGGCCAGACACCTTGCAAATTGCACAATTGACTCCCAAGGCTTCTTGCAACTGAGTTGCTGCTGAATATGCTCATGATGGTGTTCAATGCACAATGTGTGACTCTGCAGTAGCTCTGCAAACTACATTTCCCAGAATTCCTCGCTTCTAGTGGGAACCTTAGAAAAGGTTTAGCCAGTATCAGTGGGGCAAGGTAGCCACATTAATTGACTTCCTGTCACCAGCAGGGAGGGAGAGGTGGAGCAGCATGTGCAAAGGCACCTGAGAACTATTCTGACTGCCAGCCTTGCTGCTTCTTCCTGCCCAGTGAGCCATAGTGAAATGGATGATAAGTTAGGTGAATGCTGCTGATTTTGGTACCATCCAGATGTTGTGGACTACAATTCCTATCATCCCCAACTATTGACGACTCTGGCTGGGACTGTAGTCCACAACATCTGGAAGGAACCTCATTTGCTACCCCTGCCTTAGAAGCTCAACTTATGTTCCAAGCTGGTTGAACATCTTGCAGAAGTGGCATTTGTTTTCTAATGCAGCCAAGCATTAGGAGCTGGAGAAGCTCGCCTTCCAAGTCAGAGAAATATAAACATCACTTGTTTTAAGCAGAAAGGAGGTACAGCTCGTTATGCTCCGGGCAACTAGCCCACGATGCAATAACTCCAAACAGAAGGATCACCGGGGAATAACTTTGACAATGAAGCAGCTCAAGCACATTAACATCCCAACTCAAAAAAAGAAAGAACGGGGGGGGGGGAGGGCAAGAGCCTAAAAGGAAGGCTTGCTAATCTTATGAAGAACTGTTGCAAATTTTATTTTATGGTCAGGCAACTGGAATCTAGTTTTGCCAATCCATTATTTATCTGGTTCCAGGGCTTTATTTGAAGTGCATAACACAAAGAGGAGGGGGCAGAAAGCTTACAGAAAAAATGCTTTCCAACCCCAAAAGCTTTGCTGTGTTCGTACATTTTGAGCTTTTGATTTAGGATAAGGTGTTTTCTCTTTTTCTTCTTCTTCTTCAAAAAATCCCTCTAAAGTGGGACCAGCTGCACAAATCCCATAAGCTACACTGCGCTTCCAATTGTTATCAGCAAATGAACCACTCTAGGGTGGGTTCCAGTCATCCCAGATCCCTCACCTCTAGTGCAGAGTACAGCTGAATCAACAAAGTGGGGGGTGGGGTGGGGGCTAAGGATTGGCTTCCATGCCAAAATGATGCAGTTGGCAAGCAGGAGATTCTGTCTGGTGTTTGTGTGTTATGTTCCTCCACCCCCAAGTTTCTGAACCAAAGCAAGTCTTAGAACAAAGGGAGAGATGATGAAGAGCAGGCGGTTATTATTACAAACCACTGCCTCACCTCATCCAGGAATGATCAGTTTTAATACGCTGGCATCATGTTTAAAGGGATCGGATGGCAGAATGGTGCATCTTGTTACACTGAGAGATCAATGGGCCCAAGATACTCAGAGTACATTCCAGACCACTCATCTCACAATAAAAGCGTCACTGCAATGCTGCCGCCCCCCCCATTAACCACACTATGGTTCACTCCCCTGTTGACTCCCATGGCTCTCAGTCTTAACATCAACTAAATGGCTCACATAGAAACAAATGGAATGAATTAAGACCAAGAGGCAGATGAACAGGCGAGCTGCAACACCTCACAAAGGATGCAAGCAAAGCTTTTGCTGCCTTTTGCCAACCTAGTCCAAGTCAATGCCAATTGCGGGTGAGAGTTGAAATCAAAGGATCCTGAGTCACAACGTTCCACATCCATTTGCTGTATCGGTTGCACTTATGGCACCATAATGTGTGCAGCTGTGCATATGAAGATTTCCTTCCATCAGATATTTCTGCTGCATATGCAGACACTGGGGCCAGGGCAAAATGGTGTGCATTATGTCAGGGGAGGGACTACCGGTAATTTGTGTGGGCCCACTTCCCAGTGTGAATTCTTCTCTGACTCAGATTTTCATAGGAGCCAGAGAAGTATTTCTCTCCTGGTCCCTTTGCACCCCCGCCAAACCCCTTTCTCTCTACCCATACCCAACGACCATCAATTCTCTAATCCCTTTTTACTTTCCCAGCCCACTGTTGTTGCCTTTTGCCTAGCAAGCCTATGTGGCTGTGGTGGCAAGCAAAAGGATGACAATGAAGGTGGTCTCTCTCCGCTCACACCTCTGGTGCACTGCTTTGCTGTACATCAGGCACATGAGACCCCTGGGAAATGTAGTTATCTCGTTTCCCAGGGACTACCTGTGCTTAGTGCGCTGCATAGCATGCATGCCCAAGAACTAGACACAGGTGAGAGGGCAGACAGGTCACCATTTCTGTTATTTTATGCTCCTAGGATACAGCCAGATGACTCGCGTAAGGAAACCTGTAGCACACGAAAGTCACTTGGAGCATCAAGAGTGTGGGGAACAGTCTATTTATGATTACTCAGAAATACACCATGCTCCCATTTTTCTGGCTGTTTTTTTTTGGGGGGGGGAACTTGGCTTATTCCTAACCCAGGTTTGCCCCTAAAACAAGAGTAACAAAATGTAATTGCTATTGGAGTATGAACTTATTGTATCTTGCTCAGATACAGCCAAATCATGCTTCTTTACTTAGATGTCCTTTGTGCTTTCATAATCCCTTTTGTTTTCCAGAATAAACCTCTTCCCTTCCTTTTAGATTACCAACTTGATGCTAAGTCCCACTGATTTTGCTAGAAGCTACTTTTTAAGTGTACTGTAGCCAAAGCTATTCCGCAGAGCTAATAGGAAACACATCTGTTCACATGAACACTTTGGTGCACCATGTTTTCTTCCCCCCACTCTGCCCATTCACATATAAATTTTCTAGCTCCATCTCTCCTGATGGAGAAGATCTTTGGTTGACCTTTCCATTTCCACAGGACCAGGTTTTTGTGTTTGTTTTGACTATCTTCCATTTGCTAGAATAATGCCCACGCACAATGATGTGCATTAGATGATTTCCAGGAGAGCGACATATTTTTACTCCTCCACTTATCATACCCCAAAAGCAGAGTCTGAACCACCAGACGTGTGGCCAGGGTTTTTACCCTTATGCTGCATGAGTGACATTGTGCTTGGAATTCCATCTGGGTAGGCACTAAAACTGTTCCTAGTGGCTTCAATGTCAGACTTTTGCTCTTTCTCAACTGACTTCCGGAGTGCTGCTTACATGGTCTGTGTTACTCCATCAACTGAGAAGCTCTGAGCAATTGACAGGAGTATCTCACCTGAAACTGACATGGCTGAGACCAACATAGCTTTTGGATTGTAAGGTCACCATCACATGCTCTCAGGCCATTCTCTGGGGCAGTAGTGATGTGTGTGGTAGAGCTTTCCTGGATGTGACTGGGGGTGAGTTTGGGGCTTGCACTAACAGGATGGCCAGATTAGTGGCAGCAAAGTCTAAAGTTAGGGTTAGGGTAAAGGTAAAGGGACCCCTGACCACTAGGTCCAGTCGTGACCGACTCTGGGGTTGTGGCACTCATCTCGCTTTACTGGCCGAGGGAGCCGGCGTACAGCTTCCGGGTCATGTGGCCAGCATGACTAAGCCGCTTCTGGCGAACCAGAGCAGCGCACGGAAATGCCGTTTACCTTCCCGCCAGAGCAGTACCTATTTACCTGCTTGCACTTTGAAGTGCTTTCGAACTGCTAGGTTGGCAGGAGCAGGGACCGAGTAACGGGAGCTCACCGCATTGCAGGGTTCGAACCGCCGACCTTCTGATCGGCAAGTCCTAGGCTCTGTGGTTTAACCCACAGCGCCACCCACGTCCTAGGGTTAGGGTACCTAGCTCTATTTGTTGTGCTGCCTCGAAAGCCTTATTTTCAGGTTATGTAACCTTTCATTTTTTGAGGGCTTTTGCTTTCCAGAAGTCCCTGGTTTAAAGAAAACCAGTAATGGTCTTGACTGACCAAAGCATTTTTTTATGTCAGTTAAATTTTGGGAGATGCAAACTGTTTGCCAAGTTGGAAAAACTACATTCAGAAATGCATTCTTCTTTCTTGTGGATGGACTTTAGAACATTTGATTTGTCTCTAAAAAAGCTTTCCAGAGACACTTTCCATAGGCAAGCAAAGGATTATGTGTGAAAATTTTTTTTGGCAGGAAGGAAACTTTTATTGCCACTAGAAAACTCTTAAAAATACGCAGTCTATTATGCAAGTGGCAATGCGACCTTAAATTTAGCCTCCTGAGCATGAGGCTATAGTAATGATCCTACCTGTTTTCAAATGCATATCTAAATGAGAATCTCCCAAACGAGGAAAAGAAAAACAACAGAAAATTTACAGTGTCAAGTAGCTTGGTAATTGTATTAACAGCCCTTTATAAACAAAATCAGGCTCCCAGCTGGTGCTGAATCCCATAAAAAGCACACCATTAATTTTATGAGGAGAAGTAACCATTTTAGTATTCCAGAAGCTTTGGAGTCTGTAAAGATAAGGTGATGGGCCTTTTCTTGCAGCTGTGATGGCCACATCTGGAAAACAGGTCTATGATTCATGCATTGAACCATCAACACCTCCGGGCACCTAAAAAAAAGGGAAAAGAAATCCTCCTATGTTCCAGCTTATGTTAATGCAACTGTGGCTTAATTGGCTTAATCCAAATTTTCTAGCAGAACCAGCATGTGGACTAAGCTCTAAACAGCTATTAACCCTGCATTCCTTCCACATGTGCTTACCTCTATTAACTGGCCCACTTGCCAAACAAAATAAAATGCAATATATATTTCTTTGCTGGTTGGCACCACTTACCATGTCTGTGCACAATCTCATTGTATTGCTTTGATCGATGAAGGCAAATCCCTCTGTTTTCCTTTGCAAAGAACTCTTAAAACCGCTTTCCACCAATGGAATGTCATCATTATCCAGTGCTGGCCTTTGGCATTCTGAGCTGGGTAAGTGGTCTTCTGTTCCATAAGCACTGCTAATATACTGTTAAGTTTGCTGTTTATATGATCCCAGATGATTTGTTAGGTTTTACTGAACAGAAGAGAGCTGAGGTTTTCCCCCCCTTTTTTTTAATTTAACTAGAAGCAAATTCTTTAGAAGCTATGCTTTTTCACACCATCAGGGCTTATTGACAGCTTTATGAGTGCCGCCGGAGAAGGACCTGGCCTGGTCTATGCTACACCACTCAACCCTGCGTGGAGCAAATGAACAGGGTCTTAATTAGAGCTTTCATTTTTCTCCAGCATTCCCCAGGTACAAAGAAGCATATTGGCCTTCCTAGAGTTAATCCCTTTCCCAGACTCCAACCCTACTAAAATGAGGTGGTCTTTTAGAGAGCACACTTATGTGGTGCAGCAGGGTCTAAGGTGCTGAAAGACCTACATTGGCTCCCAGTATGTTTCCGAGCACAGTTCAAAGTGGTGGTGATGACCTTTAAAGTCCTAAATGGCCTCGGCCCAGTATACCTAAAGGAGCCTCTCCACCCATCGTTCAGCCTGGACACTGAGGTCCAGCTCTGAGGGCCTTCTGGCAGTTCCCCCACTGCGAGAACCAGGGAACTGGGTGGAGGGCCTTCTCAGTAGTGGCACCCTCTCTGTGGAACACCCTTCCATCAGATGTCAAGGAAATAAACAACTATCTGACTAACTGAAGGCAGCCCTGTTTAGAGAAGTTTTTAATGTTTAATGTTCTATTGTGTTTTTAATATTCTGTTGGGAGCCGCCCAGAGTGGCTAGGGAAACCCAGCCAGATGGGCAGGGTATAAATATATTATTAATTAATTAATTATGCTATATTTATGTCTACCTGACATGCTTTTATAATGAAATGTAGTTTGATTTCTATCTCCACTGTCAGAGGTGGCGTTCCTCTGAATGTCAGTTGCTGTGAATCACAAGTAGTTTTGAGTTCAGGTCCTGCCTTCAGACTTTCCATAAGCATCTGGTTGGCCACTGTGAGAACAGGATGCTGGAATAGATGGGTCTTTGGCTTGCACCAGCAGGAATTTTCTTATTCCCCTGCTGAATGCCTGAGGGCCCCCTTCCTGCCTCTCTCCACCTGGCCTAGGGCGGGGCCTGATAGGTCTCATAAGGACTGCTACCGCTGCTGCCCTGGAGGACTAGGGTATTAAGGGGAAAGTTTTGTTGGGAGTTTTTTTGCTGCTGTTACTGATATTAATTTTTTGTATCTTTCTTTTTATGTGGAAATTGTTCAGTTTGGTTATGTAGTTTTTGATGTGTTTTATTTATTCTTATGACTTCTTTGCTATATTTGTAATGCTGTAAATCTTTTCATATTGTAAGCCGCCTTTGAGCACTGTTTTAACTGTGGAAAGGCGGCATACAAATAAAATTATGATGCTAATGATGTTCTTATAGCCAAACTTCCATATTCTTCTGAAGTGTCAAAGATTCTGGTCTAAATACTTCTCTCCTCTTCCCCTTTCTTATAGATATGCTTCTGCGACGTATTCTCATACTGAAATAGTTCGTGCATTCCAGGCTACCAACCCCCCTACCTTTGGCTGACTTTCAGATCTGTTTATGGGAGTTTTAAAGTTTTACATTAACAGTTACATTTAAACTTATCATCATGGTTATGGTCAGGGGCAGCCAATTCCTTCCTATTTAAAAAAAGAGCAGCTTCAGTTTTATTTCTTTACAATAAATATTAAAAATCCCAGGAATGCCCTCAAATTGGCACTTATTTTGCTTTGCTGGATTTGCTTTGTATTATTCTTGTGGGTTTTAAAACCGGCCTTAATCGGTAAGGAAAGGCATGGGATTTTCCTCCCAAGATGGTCTGTTGGATTTGGGCAAGAAACAGCAGGAGATGCAAAGATTGATGCGGTCCTTTAGAAAGGAACCTGCGTGTTTGTTTTGAGTAGGAATGGGGCTCGCTGCTGTGTCTCTGCTTGTTTAGTGTTCATGGGTCTTGTCACACCGGCTTGGTTCCTGCTTAGTCTGCTTAGCAGTATGGGCTCTGCCTGTGACAGGAATACTGACTGTGAACTCACCTCTGTTGCTGAGTTTTAGCCTTTCGAGGCAAAAATGTTGAGCCCTAGCTCAAAAACGTCATGACAGATTTTGACTCTAATGCAAATGTGATGGGATGGTGAGCTGCTTGTGCGTAAAATCCTGATCCCTCAGAGTTTGGCTAAGTCCCCAAACCTCTGTCTGTGATGGAGCTCCTTAAGCATGGCTCCATCAATCGCTCGTTGAATCGGACAGTGGGCGTTTACGGAACTTCTTCCAGCATAAAAGCTCCTTAACGGAAACGCGTCTTCTGGACTCTCGGTGTGACAGTTTCCGCCGAGGAGTGGGTGTCCCTACGGGAGGTCCTGAAACCTCCCCACTGTTCTCGCTTGAAGTGTCTCTGAGCCCTCCCTCCGACTCACTTTCCCTTGGAACTCCACTTCTCCCCCTGCTGGTCCCCTCCTCCGCTGAGTGGTCTCTCTCACCCTCCATGAGCCCTTTCACCTCCTTCGTCTCAGATGACAGTTCCCTGACATCCACCTCCCCTCCAGGGCCCCCTTCACCCCCTTCCCTCCCCTCCTCTGCGGGAGGCGAGGGAGCAAAACCCCTGAAGGAACCTCCCTCATCTTCCGAAGTTTCGAACACTTCCCTCCACCTTTTGCTGTTTCCGGTTTCCAAGTACTCCTCCTCCTCGGAGTCTGTACCTCCTTCCAACTCCGATTCCCTGAATCCCTCCAGTTCCTCCTCATCGTCAGTGGTGCCAAAGTACTCCCTCCGGAACCTCGCTACTGGCTGAGGTTTCCTGGGGAACCTTTGGTGGAACGTTTCGATCAAGACCTCGTCATGGACCTCCTCTGCCTTCACCCAGGTGTTTTCCGACTCCGGTTCCCCTTCCCACGCGACCAAATACTCCACCTGATTACCCTTCCACCTGGAGTCGATGATTTCCGCCACATAGTTGCGGCTTTCCCTTTCTTCTATGGCTGGCCCCCGTGTGGATACCCCTTCACCTTCCCCCCTGTATGGTGACAGTAATGACCTGTGGAATACTGGGTGCAGTTTCATGTGGTTCGGTAACCGGAGTCTGAAAGCCACTGGGTTGACCTGTTGGATGACCTCAAATGGTCCCAATCTTTTGGGTCTCAATTTCTTGCAACCCCCCTTGAACGGCAATCCTTGGGTAGATAGCCAGACCCGACTCCCCACCCTAATTGTTTCACCTTCCCTTCTGCTCTTGTCTGCCTGCCTCTTATATTCTTCTTTGGCCCTTTCTAAGTTGTGTTGGAGTTGACGATGGATCGCTTCCATTTCTTCTACAAAAAGTTCAGCGGCCGGAACACTCCATCTCTCTCCTCCTTCCCCTGGAAACGCCCTGGGGTGGCACCCATAATTAGCCAAAAAGGGGCTCATCCCGGTGGACACATTCTCTGCATTATTGTAAGCAAATTCCGCTAGTGCCAACTTTTCGACCCAATCGTTTTCTCTGTCATTGACATAACACCTCAGGTATTGTTGAAGGATACCGTTTGCCCTCTCCGCCTGCCCATTGGTCTCAGGGTGCCTGGCAGTCGAAAAGTTGACCTCTACGTGCAACAAGCTCATAAGCTTCCTCCAGAATCTGGACGTGAACTGTTTCCCTCTGTCGGAAACCACCCTCAAGGGGGCGCCATGCAGCCTAAAAATATGTTCTACAAACAATTTCTCTGTCTCTTCCGCTGTGACTGCATGTGAGCAAGCTACAAAGTGACCCATCTTAGTTAACTGGTCTACTACGACTAGTATGGCGGTTTTCCCCTGGGATTTGGGCAGATCAGTCATAAAATCTATCGACACCGCCTCCCACGGTCGTTCTGGTGTGGGTAACGGTTCTAATAACCCCGCTGGTGCCCGCCTTTCTCCTTTGGCTCTCTGGCATTGGTCACACCTTCTCACATACTCCCGTACATCCTCCCTCACCTTGGGCCACCAAAACTCCCTGGTCACCAACCACATGGTCTTGTGTTGCCCAAAATGCCCCGCTGTGGGATTGTCGTGCAGCTGTTTGAGTACTCTCCCCCTCAATTCCCCTTCGGGTATATATAGCGCCCCTTTGTAATACAATGCCCCGTTTCTTTCTTCAAAACCTCCGGGGTCTTCTCCCTCTCTCCTTAAACCTCTGAGCTTATCCTGGGCGTACTCATCATTTACCGTTCCCTCTACCAGTTCTCTTTGCCCCACCCAGGCCGCACCACACACCCAGTGGTCCTCTGGGATAATATGTCTCTCTTCTGGCGCTCCCTCCCCCTCCAAATATTCAGGTTTGCGAGAGAGAGCGTCCGCTCTGATGTTTTCTGGACCTGGCACATAGCAGATTTCAAAATGGAATTTGGAGAACTCCTGGGCCCATCTCACTTGTCGTTGGTTGAGCACTCGTGCCGTTCTCCAATACTCCAAATTCTTGTGGTCCGTACACACTTGCACCTTATGCTGTGCGCCAATTAGTAAGTGTCTCCATCTCCGGAACGCTTCGTGAATGGCGAGTAGTTCTCGGTCATATACCGTGTAGTTCCTCTCGGATTTGTTCAGCTTATGCGAAAAGAAGGCACACGGTCTCCATTCCGACTCCTTGCTCCCTGGCTGAAGCAGCACCGCCCCCACCGCCCGGTCTGAGGCATCAGTTTCCACTCTCATGGGTTTTTGTAAATCCACATGCAGGAGCTGTTCTTCCGAAGCGAATGCCTTTTTCAATTCCTCAAAAGCGTGCTCCGCCTCCGCCGTCCAAACGAATTTCTTCTTGCTGCTTAGACAGTCCGTGATGGGAGCCGTTAAGTGGGCAAAGTTCTTGATGAATTTACGGTAAAAGTTCCCAAACCCTAAGAACCTTTGCACATCTTTTTTCGTTTTCGGTGTCTTCCATTCCAGCACCGCCTGGACCTTGCCTGGATCCATGGCTAATCCCTTGTCTGATAGGCGGTACCCCAGGAATTCCACCTGGTGTGGAACTGACACTTCTCCAATTTCACCCACAACTGGTTTGCTTGCAGCTGGCTCAGCACTTCCCTGACATCCTTTACATGCTGCTCCTCATTCTCTGAATATATCAGCACGTCATCGAGGAAGGCCACGCAATTCTTGTAGAGCAAAGGTCCCAGTACATGGTTCATGAGCGATTGAAAACAGGCGGAGCCTGCTTGTAATCCAAAGGGCATAACCAGATATTCGAAAGCCCCTAGGGGGGTGAACATCGTTGTCTTCCATTCATCCCCCTTCTTTATTCGTATCAGGTTGTACGCTCCTCTCAGGTCCAGTTTCGTGAATATCTTTCCCTTCCTCACCCTGGTCAAAATGTCATCAATCCTGGGCATGGGGAAAGTCACTGGTTCTGACACGGCATTCAGCCGCCGGTAGTCCACGACCAATCTCGGTTTATCCGTGTTTTTTTTGTCCACAAAAAACACTGGGCTGCCCCCCACCGCTCTGGACTCTCTGATGAAACCTCTCTTCAGGTTTTTGTCAATAAACTCCCTCAACTCCTGCATTTCCCTGTCTGACATGGCGTACAGCTTGCCCACGGGGAGCTGGGCCCCAGGGACCAGGTTAATTTGGCAGTCAAAGTCTCTATGCGGTGGTAGTTTATCTGCTTCCCTTTCGCTGAAGACCTTGCTCAGGTCAGCGTATTGTTTGGGCACCTTCCCTTTGTCCGCCACTTCCGTCCCTGCTAGGGAGGCTTTTGCCCCTTTTCTGCATCCTGCGCCCTCCTTTCTTCTAGCCTCGCCGTTTGCATTGCTAGCTGGAGTTCCAACACTCTGTACCTTTCTTCCAGACTTGGACTTTCTCCAGCTCCTGCTGCTCCTCCGGCTCCGGCTGGGTTGCTCATGATGCCTCTCTGCACAAGCTGCTTTCAGGGACTGTCCGATTGCTGTGATGGGATGGTGAGCTGCTTGTGCGTAAAATCCTGATCCCTCAGAGTTTGGCTAAGTCCCCAAACCTCTGTCTGTGATGGAGCTCCTTAAGCATGGCTCCATCAATCGCTCGTTGAATCGGACAGTGGGCGTTTACGGAACTTCTTCCAGCATAAAAGCTCCTTAACGGAAACGCGTCTTCTGGACTCTCGGTGTGACAGTTTCCGCCGAGGAGTGGGTGTCCCTACGGGAGGTCCTGAAACCTCCCCACTGTTCTCGCTTGAAGTGTCTCTGAGCCCTCCCTCCGACTCACTTTCCCTTGGAACTCCACTTCTCCCCCTGCTGGTCCCCTCCTCCGCTGAGTGGTCTCTCTCACCCTCCATGAGCCCTTTCACCTCCTTCGTCTCAGATGACAGTTCCCTGACAGCAAATTATCTCCCTACAGGGCACACAAGAGTGATATAGAGAAGAATGATGTATTCTTTCAAATTTATTTCTATACTGTTTATTCTATAATATGATTGGTTGGTTTAAGACTGTCTCCTCCACAAAATAAATAGCATTGCTTTGCTGTTTTCTGCATTTGGCATTCTACCTTATTTATATTTTCCCCACCATCACCTACAGTCCCCTTTGCCTCAACCTGCCACCTCAGCATTGGATCCTTTCTTTGCAGTCAGGCCATAGACATCTAGACAAAGAGCCCCCATTGTTCTTCAACTTAGCTTCTTTTCCTTTGCCAGGATTACCTAAAGCGGCAGCCCTACTCATTGCCCCTACCACATCCTCCCACTGCTCAGAGAAAAAAACCAAAAAATAATTTCTTATTTTTTTCCTGCTTTTGGAGAAAGTAGCTGTTGAGAGGAGGGGCCTAAGCCCTACAAAAGGGTGCAGTGATGCAGAAGGAAAGAGGAGGAGCCAAAGGCTTCCCGTTTGTGGAATGCTCTCCCTAGGGAGGTTCGCCGGGCGCCTTCATTACACATATCTAGGTGCCAGGCAAAAACATTCCTCTTCAACCAGGCCTTTGGCTGATTGATAGTGTACAGCACAAGGAGAAGGGGACGCCAGAGGACAAGAGGGTTGGACAGTGTTCTCGAAGCTACCAACATGAGTTTGACCAAACTGCGGGAGGCAGTGGAAGACAGGAGTGCCTGGCGTGCTCTGGTCCATGGGGTCACAAAGAGTCGGACATGACTAAACAACTAAACAACAACAACAAGGAGTTTTCTTTAGCCAGTGCTTAGCATTTCCTCTGCTGTTTGATTTGTGCATATACAGCAGTAAGCAAAATTGATTAGATATGTCTGTACATCTGAATTTTCTTTGACCATTGCCTTCATTAAAAAGCCAGGAAGAATGTGGGTTGTACCTCAACATGTGCCATGTTGTTCATTTTTGGCTGTACTACCTTTACGTGTTCAGCACTTTTTGACCAGTCGTGTTTGTGTATTATATATTTTGGCATGGACCTCAAAAATGGCTTCATCAGGTTGACTGAAAGCCAGTCATAACACACTCTTCCTAGCTAGCCCTGAATCTTTTTCCCATGCTCATCCACCTAAGCTATGGAAAAAGCTTTTGGCCTACTTCTCTTGCAAAGCAGCTTGACGAGGAGGATTTCTTACATTTCCCATCTACTTAAAGGCACATTATGCTAAAAGCCTGCTTGTTAGCTATGTTGGTAGAATAGCAAGAGCAGATAAATCTTAGGGTTATAGAACTGCCTTTGTGGCACATCGTCTTGTTCAGTAAACAATGTGTTATTATGGAAGCAAGAATCAAATTCTGAGCTTTGTTTGTTGTTGCTCTTAACTTCCTGTGATGGGTCCTTCAACTCAGGCCTGGTATCTGGCCTAGTTTCACAGTCTCAGACAGATGAGGCGGATGAAGGAGGTGAAGCAGAGGATGAAGACTGGTACCCAGGGATGGAGGACAGAAGCTCTCCCCTTTTGACTTTGGATGTTATCAAGGGGAAAGCCAATCCACTGGCTCTCCCCAGTGCCCCACCCTGAGAGCACAGAGCCTCATTGGGGAGGGAGGGAAAACTGTGACTAGTTGGTGAGGGTGGCCGACCGAGAACCAGAGGCAGCTGAGCTGGAGTCAGAAGGACAGGATGCAGTCTTGTTGCTGGTACCATCTAAATAGATGGGATCAGACACATCTGCCCGCAGTGCATATCTGCACATGTGGAATTCCCATGAAGCAAGAGAGCCTCACAAGTAAACTTGCTACAGTTCATCTCTAAAAGCTGGGAAGGAGGTGCGGGCCAACTGTTGAGACACCTTCCTTGCTTACGTTCAGCTATGGATATCTTGCCTTGTTCATGTACTTTGGAATTATGTCTTATGCAGTGCTATATTTCTAGAAAAACAGGTGCCGGAATTCACCATGCATTCCTTCCTTGTTCTCTTATAATGGCAATGGCATCCACCTGAGAGGTGCCGGAACTGAGTTCTGGCAAGTTACGGCTGAAAAAACCCTGGTCTTACGGACTGTGTGCATGCTGCTGAAGCTGTACTAGCCTGAATAAAAAGCCCTGTCTTGCTGACAGGTAAGATCCTCTATCATGATGTTTTGGATAGGAGCTGGGACAGGAGTTCAGAGTAGTATACAAGGATTTTACTCTCCCTTTTATCCTCATAGCAATCCTCTGAGGTAGGTTAGGCTGAGACAGAGTGCTTGGCCCATGTTCCCCCCAGGAGCTTTGTGGCTAAGTGGAGATTTGAACCTGGGTCCTCTTAATCTGATATTTTAACCATTACACCACACTGGCCCTTGGTTACATGGGCTCCATTTCCTAATACATTACTAGAGACACATGTTGTGTCTTTCTCTTTCAAAGGCTCATTCTCCTGGGCTCTTTAATGGCCTCCCTGGCACATGAAGAGTATGCTCAGCTTTCCGAGAAAGCTTTTGTGGGAAATAACGCTCTTTAGGCTAGGGTTTTTCTTTTGCAGAAAAGTAATTCCTCGGCAGAGATTCCATTGAATAAAATAGCCAACGGAGCCCTAGGCAAGAAGTATGTGAGGAGGTAAGAAAGCCAAGCTTCTTATTTCCCAGGAGCCCTAAACCACTGTGCCTTGAGTGCCCTTGAATTGAAGAAGCCCACATTGAATAATTTCAGATTTGCTACTAGATTAGATCTAAAGGCAGATCTAATTTTGCCGGTTGAGTTCCAGGCCACATTGGCTGGGCATACGCAGCCCAACAACCCCCACTGATGCCAAACTAATTATTTAACCAAGGGCTCATTAGTCACTTTCTTTAGCAACACCCAGCAGACTTCAGGCACAACCACAGAACTGGCAGTTTCTTCATGGCAGGGAGAACTTAACAATGTGGGATAGCAGAAAGCAGTTAAGATGCCACGCGTAAGCCGGAAGGCAGTTCCTTATGCATTGATGCTGCGATGGGGAGGGGAAATAAAGCCTTTTTATATTGTGTTCCCTTGGCAGCAGGGAGGAAAGTGGAGGCCAGGATAGTCAGGAAACCAAAGCTTGGACTCGTGGATTTTCAGGGGTCCAGAGAAGTCCAGACAACTTCCATCTTTTGAACCCCTTCACCATGATAATCACCACCATCATAATAAAAATAACAACACACAAAAGCAAACCAAGGCACCCCAAAAAGAGTGAGCGACTTGTTCATATAACCACCTGATCTGAGAGGACACGTTCATCACAGTCTAACCTTCTGCTGTCACAGCAAATATGTTTTTGTTAATATGTATGAACATTTTAGGTGGGACGCGGGTGGCGCTGTGGGTAAAACCTCAGTGCCTAGGACTTGCCGATCGTATGGTCGGCGGTTCGAATCCCCGCGGCGGGGTGCGCTCCTGTCGTTCGGTCCCAGCGCCTGCCAACCTAGCAGTTCGAAAGCACCTTCGGGTGCAAGTAGATAAATAGGGACCACTTACCAGCGGGAAGGTAAACGGCGTTCCGTGTGCTGCACTGGCTCACCAGATGCAGCTTGTCACGCTGGCCACGTGACCCGGAAGTGTCTGTGGACAGCGCTGGCTCCCGGCCTCTAGAGTGAGATGAGCGCACAACCCTAGAGTCTGTCAAGACTGGCCCGTACGGGCAGGGGTACCTTTACCTTTTTAATGAACATTTTAAATGCTTTAACTTGACAAAAACTCTTTCAGTTAACATTTTTTTAAAATTTTTTTAATTATTATTTTTTGTCAAGCCACATCTCTTTTTTCCCTTAAATTTGCAGCACTGAGCTGAGACAGTGTGTCACATTTTTGGTCCAATGCATGCAAAAACAAGTTGTGAAACTTCTCAAATGCCAAAAAAAGTTATGTGTCTAAATTTGAGGCCCCCTTTGAACTTGAGGCCCAGGCCACCCTGACCCTGCTTGGCCTAACGCTTTGTACTTAGCAGTATGGCTAAAGCATTTTTTTTACTGACAGTCATGAAAACAGGCCCTTACTTTTCCTTAGGCGACTTGTGGCTCAGGACACAGCTTACATGAGTATTATTTTTCCTCCCTTTTGGCCTGCAATGCCATTTTAGCCAAGCCACACTTAGCCTGCCCTACCTCTAATATCAAACAACACTTTGCAAGTGCTAGCAATCGGGTAATTGTCAGGGCTTCCAAAACACACCATTTCAAACCTGTGGTGGATCTACACACGGGGGGGGGAAACACTATAAAAAGCCAGAAATTAAATAGTGCTAATAAAAGGAAAAAATGCTATGGAAAATCGCATAGAATTTATTTATTTTTGCTCTCCAGCACCATCTGGTGCTGTATGTTTACAACGCATTCAAAACACTGTTTTTGTATGTAGCTGAGCTCTTGGGCTCTGTTTGCTGTTAGGCATGTGGCTATTCTTGCCAGGACAACATTTTGTGGGGCCAGACCTTTGTGCCTTAAATCACAATGTGGGAAGACACCCTCAAAATATATGCAAGATGTTTATCCATATCCCATGCAGACCAATTTCTTTTTGACTCAGAAAGCTCACAGGCCAAATCAGCAACAACTGAATACAATCTGTCACGCGTTGGGATTTCATTGTCACAAAGTCTCAAAACCTCTGCAAGCCAATGGCAGGAAATGACTGGTGGAACAGCTCAGACTCCTAAATGATCCTACTGCTCATAACCTCCTCTGCAGCATATGGTGCTTTTCCAGAGCACTGGTCTAAATGGATTGTTGGGTTGCCCATATAAAGAAGTTATGATGTCCCAAGGAGGAGATAAAAATGTAATGCAAGATACAATCTAAATTATCCTCTAAGCCAAATAATAGGCCCAAATAAACTTGGGGCCAATTCACTTCTAAAATGTGAAGTTTCCAGATTTCTTCCCTCCTGCACCCCCCTCCTTCATTAAACAATAGCGCTTTGCTTTTTAAAAGAAGAAAAAAACATTTGTTTCAGTCATAAATAGCAGAGAGAGCCTGCAATAACATCCCACTCCAAACGGAAGCTAATTGGTGCAGTTTCCAAACACTGATCCTAATTCTGTACTTATGATGCAGCCTCCTCAATAATTGCTGCGTGTGAAATCAGAGGGTCTTCTCATTTCACACACAGAATAATATTAGCAGAAAGAGGGATTTTCTGTTCTATTTTTGTTTAGCCAACACAGCAGATGATTGTGTAAGCACTTCCTGGCATAGATTTCCCAGTTTACTGGGGTCAGAGTTCCTTGCGGTAACACCTCCCCACATGAAGCGCTGGGCTACTTTGGTTAACCCCACGCATCTACTAATTGGTGGGTCACTTGCTGGTCAGAGGTGTGCTTATGCTGTGCTTCCTGGTGCTCTGTTGTGTTATTATGGCAACTGTAAATGCCACATGTAGCAGCCTTTGAGAATGTGTTTGGAAGGCTAGTGATATAATTAGGCTACATTATCCTCAAATGGAGTATGCCAGCTGACATTCAAAAGACGATAATAAGGCAATTTCACCCCCTTACGCTGCAACAAATTGGACGTCAAGTACAAAATTTAGAATTCTCTTTCATTTGGCAAGTTTGGATTGTCCTTGAAGAGAACGAAATAAAGACATTTTACACCAAGCCTAGCTGTGATAGAGGAGCACACTATGGGGGTGCCAAATGAAGTGCTGCAGAGAGTGGCAGTGGTCGCGTGGAACAATCTAAGAGGTGCCCATGCGGTTGTTGCATTTGCATCTGGTCCTTAATCTCTCTTCTGAAAGTGCAAAGGTGATCATTAGCAGAAGACCGAACAGTGTGCAATGCCACATCTTGACACCAGGAGTTTAAGTGAGGTGCACCAACAATGGATAAGGCCATAGAATACCAATGCCATCTAATCTGTAATACGTCCATGGCGTTTAGGGAGGACATGGGATTTCCCACATTCTTGGGTTTTCTGCTTTTCTGGAGAGTTGGGTTAGGAAATGTTGTATTTATAGTTGTGGTTGTGTATGTGTAGCTTTTTCAGTTCTGCTTCGAAGGAGGAAAGAAAGAAAGAAAGAAAGAAAGAAAGAAAGAAAGAAAGAAAGAAAGAAAGAAAGGAAGGAAGAAAGGAAGGAAGGAAGGAAAGCTGTCCTTTTCATAAATGCCGCTGTGATGCTGCAGTGCAGGGGGAAAGATAACTTTAACCCTTTGCTCCCACCATGGTCCTGGTCAGGATTGCTACAATTTTCACTGAAGGAGAAGCTCTCGTCACTAATGGAAGTTTCCATCCTGATGCAAATAACAGATTCTCCAATGGAGTGGGAAGGCCCTGCAGCTGCTATTGTCTTTTTTTAATGCACTTTCTAATTGGGTGAATAAGCATCACATTTGCTTTGGCTCTTTGCATATGGATTTAGATCTCTGGAACTGGCTGTATTTGATATATATACGTTTACATCACAGGAAATACTTGCTTGGGATCTGCTTTCTATTATATTAGTGAGTTTTAATCTTTGTGGTATTGCAGCTTGCAAAGGTTATTTTTCTTTGCAGACTCCTACATATCTGTGGAAAGCACTTTGAAAAGCTCCTGAATTTAAACTCCTATTCTTTCTTTATCCCACTGCAACTGTACTGAATGCAGAAGCAGGAGGGAGGGTTGCTAAGCCTACATTTGCACCTGCTGCACAGTCACGGAGACATTTGTCAGAGAAGACACCTGCTTTCAGGGCTGATACAACACAGAGCATGTGCAAACATTTCCCACTTCCTTTTGTCCTGTATTTTTAGCGCAGTGTCACTGAAATGAAGAAAGAACTGACTTTTAATGTGGAAACTTGGCATTTGTGTTTGTTGTGACCTATAAAGCCCTAAATGGCTTGAGACCAGGTTACCTGAAGGGTGCCAGGGAAGCAGGGGAGGAATAATTTTTTGGGGACCGGCTGGTCTGGCTTCGAATAAGAGGGGAAGATTTTGCCAGGGCTTTCCAATCACAGCACTTTGAGAGATGTTGATGTTATCTCACCATTATTGCCTGTCCTGTGCTCTTTGCTATTTCTGCTCATGGTGGTTGCTTGGGAAATGTTGGCCATCCAAGTCCTTTCGCTTCTGTGTCACAGGCCCACCCACCCTCATGAATTAGCATTGTGCTTGGCTTCTGTAATCTTTTCGGCAAATGGAGAGGGACAGAAGCCTGAAGCTGGTATTCCCCATTCATCATAACTACCTCACCCCTGTGCCCATCCTTCTGAATGCTTGCAGGTTACTTTTCTAGGGGCATCACTATGATCTATGCCATTTCCATAATAAAGTCAGTGCCAACACAGTGGCCAACCAGATGCCTGTGGGAAGCCTGCAAGCTGGACATAAGCTCAGCAGCACTCTGCTCACCTGTGATTCCCAGCAGTTGGTATTCAGAGGTATAATGCTTCTGACAATGGAAGCCATTAAGGGTTAGTATCCATTGATAGGTGCTACAAATTTGTTTAATCCCCATATTAAGCTATCCAAGTTCCTGTGGGACTGAATTCCATAGTTTAACTATGCGCTGCACAAAAAGTACTTCCTTTTGTCTGTCCTGAATTCAGCTTCACAATTTCCTCCTAAGAGTGAATGGGAAGACTTTAAACTTTGCTCTTCAAATCAGAATTTGAGTTTGGACCCTGAGCTGAATTGGACATCTGAATGATACTCTTTTCAGAAGTGCTAAATCACAGTCTGAAACAAATCTTGAGACTGGTGCGACCTCTAATAAGTGTCACACACACAATGTTTAACTCCATTCTCTTACCTTCAATGTTTCCCGTTATTTTTGTTGTAGTCTCAAACACCATCTGAAAGTGTGCTCTGGACTCCTGCTTGATAACTCCTGTATTAAACAAACAAAAGAACAATGCAGAAACAGTCCTTTGGTGTTTGTTCTCCTTTTGTTTGGTCTGTTAAAAAAATGAGAGGAGGTTAAGTTAGACTTCGGGATGCATGTCTTCGGGAGGAAGAATGCATAAAATGCAGATGAGAAGAAGCTGAAATGTGAATACTTGACTAATTTCAAGAACACCCCTCAGGTAATAAATTCAGGCCATGAATCCTGTTCGGTTTGTGGACCAAATTGCAAAAGGAAACACATTTTCATCCTGATCTCTCCCCCGCCCCAATATCCTGCTATTAACGAAATCCATTCCAAAGCAAAACAAAACAAAAAGCAAAAACCACTCAACCCTGCTTAAATAAACCTGCAGCCCAGAGCTTTCCAATCCACAACGGGCCTGTCAGCCTGCATGCATGCCCCATGCAGAAGATAAAGAGGTTAGTGTATGAGAGAATGTCCTGGGCAACTCAGACAATGGGTTCATTAAGACTCTGGTTTGAATTCAGAGGAGCTCTTCTGCAAGCACAAGGGTTTCTCCATTCACTGAAAGTCTGGCATCTGAGTGGAAGCTCCCAGGTCACAGAAGGGAGTGGGGAGTGTGGAATTTTGTTGTTGTTTCCATTTTCCACTTCTCCTTATAGCTTCCTGTACCATCTCCCATGTTCTAGATAGTCTTCCAACCACCTGGAGCAAATTTTCAGGGGGACACCAGGGCCTGCAGAGGGAAAGGGGAATACAAATATTCATTTTTTTGCAAGAAAAATGTGATGGGTTGGATCCAGAGATTTTGTTCATGGAACCTTCCCTCCCATGAGTGGAAGGTTCTATGTATGGGATTTCAGTCACAGGGTCTCTGGATCCAACTATTGTGTTTTTTCTCTCTCACAAGAACTGCAAGAGCTCGTGCTCTCACGTAGTATTAGGGATGGCTGGATCTGTCCATTTCAGTTTCTCTGCATTTCTCATTATACAAATCTAAGTTCAGGTCACAGTATTTCCACATCAGTTTATATTTGTAAAAAGGTCCTCGTGGAAACTTATCATTGTTTTAGTGCACTTTTCTGCTAATACCAACATCTTTGCAAGTGATTTTCCTTAATACAGTATAGTGCATTTCCCCATGTTATCTTAACTAGCACATGCATGTCCATGCACACTTTCTACTAATGTAAACTTTCTTCCACATACTTTTTAGTTGAAAGTTGCCTTTTAAAATTTGGAGAAGCGCAAATTTTGAAGGGTGCCTGTGTTTTATTCTGGGAACTGCGAATGATGTAGGTTCACATTACAATGCAAACTGAATCAAATTTCTCTCTCATCCCTCAATATGATGGAGAAGAGAAACTAGTTATTTGAGGCTAGTGGGCACCTGGCCTGTATTACAAAACTTTCCACCCTTTCTCCCTTCAGCTCAGTTCTTTGGTTTGTTTTAACCAAATACGGCAGTGATGTGTTTGCGTTGCACCTGTTGCCTTCACTTCTGTCCCTTGTGATGGTACAAGGCCAGCAAGAGTGTTTTGCTGCGAAACAAAGAGACTCTCATCCTTCACTTTAATTACAGTCAAAACAACCCTTTCCCGCATCAACCAGGTGGAAAATGAGCTCTTCGTCTGAGGGGAAAATAGGGCAATTTGTTTGTTTAGCACACACAATGGTTAAAAACTATCTAAAAGCATGTCTTAAAAATACAGCAGCCACGGCAGTTTATATACATCCAGCTGCAAAAGGCTTAGTACGTATCACAAAATCTAAAACGTGTCAATTATCTCCCCAACAGTTACATGTGAATTTCATTAGCTGGTTAAATGGTACCTATTACTGCATCTAGCCAGCTGGAGGGATTTCCAGTAGGAAATTTGATACAAGAAAAGCTTACAAATCTCAAATTCCTAAAGGCCATGCGGAATTCATGCTGATTAAATGCGATAAGGGTAGCCCTGAACTCATCTCCCGGGCTCCATATGATCCTATCTTTCACAAATAAAGGGAAAGGCACCTGTGTTAATGTGCTGATATGGCACTGGGATTGGTGTGTGTTACCCCTGATATCTTCCCACTGGCTTTATTCAGAGAGGCGAGGAAAAAGAAAACACTGTGGGGACATGCAAAGGAATTGACACTTGCCTTGCTTTGAGAACTTTGATCCTCTCTCTATGACTCTGCTTAAATGCTCTGAAGTGTGGTTTGGTCCTGAAGGCGATGAAATTATGGTAAGAAAAGAAAACCGTGCACTAGAAATTGGGCATAACATTGACAGAGTGCATGAGTGATGCAACAAAATGCACCTTAACCCTCTTGTTTCTGCTGTATTGATTTAATCCAAAATCTACTTCATAAGAAGATGCTATTTGTTAGACTTTCTTGTACATCCTTATCAAGACACACAATATGTTTTTATGCCTATGAGCTTCTCAAGAGGAGGCGAAAGTGCTCAGTGCATGATTACTAATTCACAGGATGGGATGCAAAATTTGTTACAATGGCATTTCCCTTTCCCAGATAAAAAGCAAGAGAGATTTTCACTGGGATAATTTCATAGGGAAAAGGGTTAAATCTTTCATCACTATAATTCAAATCCTGGTTGCTTCTTCCTTGTGCTGTTATTTTGAAAGCTGGGGCGGGGGGGGGGGGGGAGGGACACAGAGACACAAATCCACACTTTTAAATATCACATAGAGCCTAGTGCTAATTGTCACCCTTTGAACACAACCAGAAGTGGATTTGTTTGTTTGTTTGTTTCCTTCTCCATAAAAGTGCCAGGTGAATGCAGCAACATTAAGTTTAAAATTAAAATTAAGTTAAGGGTACCTAACAATATGTTGGATTGTAGCCTTTGGTTGTGGGCTACATATAAAGATGTCCTTCTAATGCCTGATAATCAAGCAGGGGTGGGTAACCTGTGGTGGTCCAGATACTGTTGGACCACAACTCCTATAATCACTGACTATAGTCCATGCTGGCTGGAGCTGATGGGAGATGCATTAAAAAAACATCTGGAGGGCTTCAGATGCCCTGCATTAGATGTTATCATGAAGGGACAGGTCAAAAACCTTGCTGTTGTCATCTCAGTAACATTCTCTTATATCTGTGGAAAACTAGGTCAGATCTAGTAATATTCCTTCTTAAAAATGCCCTGAAAAAGGCAGGTACTGAACCTTCCCTGTGGGATGGCACTGTATCCAAAGCACCGTATTTTGACCATAAGACGCACCTAGTTTTTGGAGGAGGAAAACAAGAAAAAAATATTCTGAATCCCAGAAGCCAGAATAGCGAGAGGGATCGCTGCGCAGCGAAAGCAGCGATCCCTCTTGCTGTTCTGGCTTCTGGGATAGCTGCGCAGTCTGCATTCACTCCATAAGACGCACACACACTTCCCCTTACTTTTTAGGAGGGAAAAAGTGAGTCTTATAGAGCAAAAAATACGGTAAGCATCTAGCCCTGTGGACATGTTCTGCAGCGCTATCTAGCTGAGAACTTCCTTGCCAAGAACAGCAGCAGCAGAAAGAAAGAGCCAATGAGCAATGGTGAAATTCAAGGCAGGTGGAGCTTTATTCAGACTGAACCCCTTGACTGTGCACCAAAGGTAACCTCCGTCTTCTCTGGCAACAAATGAAAGGAAGAAAGATCATTACTTTTCCCTCTTACTGTACCTCTCCCTTCCCCTGCCTATACAGTGGTACCTCTGGTTAAGAACTTAATTCATTCCGGAGGTCTGTTCTTAACCTGAAGCACCACTTTAGCTAACGGGGCCTCCCGTTGATGCGCCGCCGCCGGAGCATGATTTCTGTTCTCATCCTGAAGCAACGTTCTTAACCCGAGGTACTATTTCTGGGTTAGCAGAGTCTGTAACCTGAAGTGTCTGTAACCCGAGGTACCACTGTATAACCAACCTGCTGTTGTTGAAAAGCAGACCGTAATGTGTAGTTTGCAACTTGTGAAAATGTAAGACATTTTAAAACAAAGCAAAATACCAGAACATGATCAAAATAGTGACTGGGCATGATGGAAATGGTAGTTTTGCAGGAACTGAGCAAGGTCTCTTGTTGGCCTTCCTTCCTTTCCATTCCCCCCTTTGCAACTGCTACCATAATCTGCTTACAAGGCTCTGTCTCATATTCCCTTCCTGGTAGAATTAAGAGTCAGAAATATCTTCAGCTTCCATCGTCAGTGTCCCTCCTCTGAGGCCATAATATTAAGAGTTTGCTATGGAACAGTTTAACTCTTTTTTTAAAAAAAGTTTCCATTATTTTCCCGCCCCCACTTTTCCTCTTGTTAAAAAGTAACCCAAACTCTTAGTCCTGCCTACCTGCTCACTTCCTGCTCTACATAATGTTTTCTCAGCTTCCCACCATGTGAGTTATTTGCCCGTTTAAGAGCAGTTTAACTCATCCGTTTAGCAAATGTATCTGGGCTCCATTTCAGTGCATACAAATTCCAAGAGGGAGTAATATCAAGCCTAACAGAATTGGCTTTGTCTACCTCCCCCTCTTTTAAATGGTGGCATCTTTAACAGAACCATTCCAAAACGCCTCCTAGGACCCCAAAGGAAGCTCATCTTGGATGCAGCATCTGTTACTGTTTTCATTATGGTCCCAAACAGCCAATCTTACTGAGACTAAAGGAAATCCCATTACATCCACAGTCTACCCAGCGGTGATTTCAGTAAATGGTGAGATAGAATTCCATGCTGAAAATATGCCACACGAATACAGCAGTTCAGTGCAGATGCTTGTCATGTGGCTTTGCTGCTAGCCATGGCGGAAGGAGTGATATCATGCTGTTGCCAACAATTTCCTTCTGTAGTTTGTCTCCAGAAGTTACTGCAGTTGTCTTTCCACCCCTCCTTCCAGTTGGGGTTTTTGGGTATCAAGACAGGGAATCTTGCTTGCTTGCTTGCCCCAGGAATTCAAAACAGCCCCTTTCACTGGGCAAATGGGCTCCCCTCACTGCTTATATCATTATAGTTATATAAGTTTTCCTTGTGTCAAATGTTGGACTGCAGTCTCATTGGGGCAGAGACCTGACCTTTGTAAAGTGCACCATAACACAATAATGTAACAATGTTGGGCTTGTTGTCAGTGCTTACAAATTCAAAAATTCAAGCCTAACAGGATTGGCTTTGTCTACCTCCCCACTCTGTTAAACGGTAGCATATTTAAGAGAACCATTCCAAAATGCCTTCTAGGACCTTAAAAGGAAGATATTGGGGCAGGTTGATAGAAGAGAAATGGAAGATACTTCTTATTCTTAATTTTACTAGGATGGGAAGATGAGGCTGAGCCCCTTAAGTAGATTATGGTAGCTATTGCAAAGGAGGGAATGAAGAAAGTAACCTTGGGCAGTTATTGCAATGAAACTTTGCATAGTAGAAGAGGACAGCTCCCTGCCCCAATTAGATTGCAATCTAAAAGTTCACGCAGCAGAAACAACAAGGGGAAGGGATGCAATGGGAGGAGTAAGCAGGGAAAGATTGTGTGATTGGTTCATTTACACAGTCATAGGCTTGGCTACAGGGTCAGTTGCAGTGGGGCATGGGGACAAGGAGGTTGAGCCAGGGGTTTGCAGGACAGCAGACTCTCTTTCTGCAATATCATTTCCTCACTTTTAAGAATCTTGGAGTTGAGAGCTCAGTTGGGTAGAGCATGGTGCTGATAACAACAAAGTCACAGGTTTGATCCCAATATGGGACAGCTGCATATTCTTCCTGCATTGCAGGAAGTTGGACTAGAGTTTCCTCAGGGTCCCTTCCAACTCTACAGTTCTATGATTCTAATAATTCTCCATCTTGTCATGACTTCACAGAGTCCAGCTGCAGTCAAGGCTTGGAGTCAGAGGCTGCAGAATCTCTAGTTAAGGAGCTAGAACAGCATGCTGAGCCTGCTGCTGGAGATCAGGAGACAACCCAGTGCTCCAGAAGAACCCCTGTACCTGTAGGAGCAGAGTCTTGTTAGCGCTGTTCAGCAGAATCTCTGATCTGGACCTTGTATAGAAACAAACTCTCTCCACCACAAGAATGAGTTTCAAAGCTTTACTGAAGAACAGTCTTAAATGCTAGTTACAATAAAATAAACTTTACAAAACAACAAAGTAAGGCATTGCAAACAAGCAGTGTGGTTCAGTTGTTTATGCAGTACATTAACCTTCCTCTTTCTGGTCCCTAAGTTTGTGCATCACTGCAGAGCTTCTATGCAAAACTGCTGCTACCTTTAGCCATCTCCAACAAACACACACTGGCTACCCAAGTTTCAGCTGATCATCAGGTAGTTTAGCTCATTGAAGCAGAAAAATACCATCCTTCTCTGACACTTTTGCCAAAGTGGAACTTCTTGCCTAAGGTAAACTTCGCTTTACAGCATTTACAAGGCACTGCATTCAAATGCAGCATTTTATATACATTGAATGTATAGTAACCTGAACGCCTCAGGTTACAAATGCTTCAGGTTACAAACTCTGCTAACCTGGAAGAGTTACCTTGAGTTGAGAACTTTGCCTCAGGATGAGAATGGAAATAGTGTGCCAGCAGCGCAGCGGCAGCAAGAGGCCCCCATTAGCGAAAGCACACCTCTAGTTAAGAACAGTTTCAGGTTAAGAACGGATCTCTGGAACCAATTAAGTTCATAACTAGAGGTACCACTGTATAACTTTAAGAAGCCTGGACACTCACAGGCACTGTTCCCTGAGGAGCCAAATTCTCTCCCACAGGATCTCACCAGCACAGGGAACACACCAGACAAGAGGCTATGGAATGGAGGAGGGATACCTGTCTTCAGACCAGAGGATTGCTCCTTAGAGAATTAGCCACAAGAGGGCAGAGTCTGAGAGAGGTGGGCTGGAGGCAGATGCTTAAAAAGGCTCAGTCCACTCACAGCTTTCAGTGGAACAGTTGCTCACTTGAAGCTCTCTGTGGTCCTACAACTCCTAACCTGCCTTGCTGCTTCCTTTGTGGGGGTCCAGCATCGGACAATAATGCCACCCTGTCCCTTGAGTGTGGCAAGAATGGACTGCAAATGGTGGTGGGAAAACAATGCTGAAGTTTTATTCCTACTCCCCCTTGTCAGATCCACAGGGGCAGCAAATCTGGTCTCCAAGGAATTCACTGCCTGCTGATACCATGGTAGCAATGACAATTGTGGTACACTTATTGGAGGCTGGATCTCCTGCTGTCTCTGCAGCCTCACCCAATGCCACCTCTATAGCATCATATTGGCAAATAGGAGGCACTACTGGTCTTCTCCCCCTTTGTTCTCAATGTAGTTCTTTATTCCCCATTTGTTTCTAGTGTAGATCTTCACTCACCCCTTCTTCCCTGGCTGTGTGCGTGTGCATGCACACCATTTTGTGGTTTACCTCAGGTGCCAAATTGTCTTGGGCCAGCCCTGAGTGGGATAGAACTCAGTTCAGTGAGCGCTGCTGCTGAAGCCACAGACCAGCACAGGGCTTGGGCTCACCAGGTGGCAGAGCCAGTTCTCTCTGTTTGCTATTGCTGGAAGAGAGCCAAAGCATACTGAGCTTCCATAGTACTCACCGGAGATTCAGGGCTTCCCCCTCTGTTACTCTAAAGTGCCTGGGATTAACTCTTAATCTGTGCTGTAGAACCAGGTTTCAAAAAGGCACAATAATAGTTTAAGGGACAAAGTACCTGTGGTCGTTCTCTCCAGCTCTACCAGGTGGAACAAAATGCAGCGACAAGAGGAAAGAATTAAGAGCTAATTTTATTTTAATGAACGGCGCGCGCGCGCACACACACACACACACACCGTTTTGCTTTGGCAAATTCAAACCAACCAGACGTGGTGGTCCTTAGTTCCTCTCTGTAATGATGAATCCACATGTCTCCAGGTGGTCGAGCGATCTCATCAGCATCTCAGCAGGAGGACTTTGGAAGAGGGGAAGCGGGTGGGTGGGTCAGAGGCCCAAATTCTAATTGACTGTAAAATGAAAATGAAAATTGCCGTTGACACTGGGGAAGGCACACAAATTTGAATGACCCTGCCTTGATATAGCGGGTGGCTTCCTCCCCTCCCCTATAAGCACATCCATTTCACATGCACACAATGAAGAAATCAAACAAATCCAAGCAATTCTTAGAAGGTTTAATGCTGTTGTGGTTTCTTTATTTTAAGCTCCTTCAATATTGTGAAATGCCTTGGTGGCTTCTTCATAGTTACAGTTCATTTTCAAGCATTTCCAGACTGGTTTTGCTGGCGATTTCCTTCACTGTTCACAACCTCTGCTGCTTAACAACTGTTCTCTTATGATGTAACAAGTGGCTATGCCTGAAGCTAGAAACTGATGGTAGGGATGTGGAGAGTTCATTTGGAATTGTATTTCTTTGCTACATTTTAGGGTTCAGTAACAAATCTGGGCAATGAAAGAAAGTACTTCTTCCTATAATACGGGGGTGGTTGGAGGCTCTGCCCCTGTAGTTGCATCAACCTTAAAGCAGGGAAGATGGGTCTGTGGCCCTACAGTTATTGCACTCCAATTCTCATCAGCCCCATCCAGCGTGGCCAGTCGTCAGGGATGATGGGAACTTCTGAAAAGCCACAGGTTCACCATCCCTGATACAGTGCAAATTTGACTTATGAAATTGTGGTAGATTGGTACTAAGCTGCTTTTGAAAGGAATTGGACAAAGGCAAATAGAACAGGACTCTTAACAGCTGATAGCTAAATGGAACTCCCATTAAAGGTAAAGGTAAAGGGACCCCTGACCATTAGGTCCAGTCGTGGCCGACTCTGGGGTTGTGGTGCTCATCTCACTTTATTGGCCGAGGGAGCCGGCATGCAGCTTCTGGGTCATGTGGCCAGCATGACTAAGCCGCTTCTGGTGAACAAGAGCAGCGCACGGAAACGCCGTTTACCTTTCCACCGGAGCGGTACCTATTTATCTACTTGCACTTTGACGTGCTTTCGAATTGCTAGGTTGGCAGGAGCAGGGACCGAGCAACGGGAGCTCACCCTGTCACGGGGATTCAAACCGCCGACCTTCTGATCGGCAAGTCCTAGGCTCTGTGGTTTAACCCACAGCGCCACCGGCATCCCACGGTGAACTCCCATTAACAGATGGCAAATATATAACTCAGGATAACACTTCATGCATCTCAACGCATACATAAACAGAGCATCAAAAAGCCTTCAGGACTGTCTCCTTACACCAAAAGCTGTGAATCTATGGTCCTACAGATGCAGTTGGACTGCAATTCTCAACACCCCTGATCAATGGCCATGCTAGCTGGGGCTGAAGGGAGTGATAGTCCCAACTAGGGAGTCCAACTTTTAAAAGGCTCTGGGAGCAGCTGGAGGGCACCATGTTGGCTTCTCCTACTTTGGAACAAAATAAGTGAGGGACAAAAAAGGGGGGGTGGAGTTGCCTTGCCTAGCTTGGGAGTTTTCCAGAAGTATCTAGCTGAGCATTGCTGACAAGAGAATGCTGGTCTGGATAGACCTTTGCTCTGATCCAGCATACAGTGTTCTTATGTCGCTGTTACATTTCTTTCAGAGCAACTTTGACTCATCCCGGTCCAAATGTGAGTTCTTGCCCTGCAACCTTCTTAGACAAGAAACAAAAGTCCTGAAAATATTTAGCCTGGTTGGGATGAAAGTGCATGCTATGGGATGGAAGTGGGGAAACTTTAGATCTGGATCTGTCACAAAGAATTTCAACTTTTAAGTCAAATAGTAGCACTCTTGGCAATCCTGCATTAGCAGCAGATTCTTTCTCCCCCCAGTGCCTGTGGATACATATGCCTAAAAGAAACCTTAAAGAAAATGCATGGCGGGTTTTTATGCTGTAGACAATTAAATTGCAAAGCCCACTGGATCCTATTGCCCCCAAAAGCTGAAATCTTGATGCCTCAAGTCTGACAGAAGTAATTTGCAACATAAATGGAAGCTGCCTGAAGAGTCAATATGAAATGTGTTTAATGTCCCTTTGCCAGATGATTACAGGATCCAGGATAACTAACCACACTGCAGTGATTCCAGATTGCAAGCATAATTGCGCAAGAGCACCTCTTGAAACTGTCTTGTTTGCAGCTTTCCTGGCCTCATTTACAAGAGTCAGGACATTAAAACTGCAGTTTGCAGAACCGCAGCTTCTCTGGGTACAAGCTGCTATTTCTGTGCGGAGATCTCTTCCTCAGTCGTGACAGGAGCACCTGGCTGACCTTGGGCTGTGCACAATCTGACCCTGTCGCTGCTGGTCAAACTGAGATAAGATGGCAACCTGCCTGATGATATCTAGCACAGGGCCATCATATATATTGCCTTAGGAATGGTATGTGGTCTGATACAACCTTGCACTGTAAGTGCCTGAACCTGAATTTGGATGACAAGTTTAGCACACAATTGTCCCTCATAGGCTTTTTTCTAAAAGCAAATTGAAAAAAAATATGCAGATGTGAATGGGCTTTTTTTTTTTTTTTTTGCTCCTGGATCTGTTCAGGAGCAAATAGGCATCCTTGCACTGGCTTCCACTAGTGCACTGGATTAGTTGAATCTGGCACCTAGTTTTGCCTTCCCAAAAGTGGGAGGCAGGTTTCTCAAGAGACGCAGGAAACAGTAAAGTAATCCTTAGGTGGGTCTTCATAAAAAATTAATGAATGGGTCATAAATTTACAAATGCCATATAGCAAATGTTGGGGGCCAATCTCAGAAATCTCTACCACCAGAAGCAGATGGCCATATGGGACAAAGTCTCTGCACTAGCTTCTTGGCAGATAGGTTACTGTTGCTTACTTGGAGGGAGAGGGGAAAGAGTTAGGTGGCAAGGAAGTTGGTGTGGTGCAAACACACTGGCAGAGGCAATCTAGTACTTCTGCTAGGGCATTTGCACCACACCAACCTTCCTGCCACCACACCCCTTTCCCTTCTCCCTCCTAGTAAGCAACAGTAACCCATGCACTGGTAAGCTAGCAGAGCAGCTCCTCACAACCCAACAAGCTGCCTCTGACTACCTTATTGTAGGAGGTGAGTGAAGGCTGAAAAAAAAATGAAACCCAATTCAGCTCATTTGCTGAACCACTTGAGGGAAGGGTCATAACTCAGGAACATAGCATGTGGCTTGTAAGAAAAGGTCCCAGTTAAAAGTTTTTCAGGTAGCAGGGTTAGAAAAGAGGAGTGCCTTCATATATTCTCATTCCAGTACACTAACCTATTATATGGTTTGCCAAGCAATGGTGTTGGGCAGGGATGGAGAACCTGTGGCCCTCCAGATGTTTTTGGATGCCAGCCAGCATGGCCAATGGTTAGAGATGATGGGAGTTGTTGCTCAAGAACATCTGGAGGGCCTCTGAATTTAGGGGGTGGTCCTGAAGGCTTTTTGGTGCTCTGTTTATGTGATGTGCCACACTACTTTAAAACTCTTCAAAACACACACAAGGAACCCCAGTGCCAGTCTTTTCTTTAAAAGGCAGCGTCAGAATGTGAATTCAGTTTTTCATTGTTGTTCCTATTTAATTTATTACCCACCCTTAACCCTAAGGTCCGAGGGTAGGTCACAACGTTAAAGCACAATGTTACAACACAACATTAAATGGATAGGATACTTCCTCACCACTACAGTGGTACCTCGGGTTAAGAACTTATTTCGTTCCGGAGGTCCATTCTTAACCTGAAACTGTTCTTAACCTGAAGTATCACTTTAGCTAATGGGGCCTCTGTTGCTACCATGCTGCCACCGTGTGATTTCTGTTCTCATCCTGAAGCAAAGTTCTTAACCTGAGGTACTATTTCTGGGTTAGCGGTGTCTGTAACCTGAAGCGTCTGTAACCCAAGATACCACTGTATTCCAAAGCTGGGATGACATGGCAATGCACAAACAAACACCCCACCACCAAGAGAACTGGTGCTCAGCTGTGGAGCAGGAACCAATGCCTCAGGGAAGCATGCATGATTCTTTTTAAGTCACCCCAAACAGACACCCTTGATTTTTATTTACTGTTGTTTTGATCTACATTGTAGGCCCTGGCAACAGCCCTAGATTCCACAAAGAAACAACCCATTTCTTCTTACTCACAATTGCACACTCACTATAAATAGCATGTTTTCCTACTATAACACAGTTGCTTTGTTTGGTTTGGGGTTCTTTTTTTGGGTACAATCTGACCTGTATTGCTGGAATCAATAAACAGTTGATGAAAACCCCCTGTTATTTAATGCATTCAGTAACTCTAATCGGTTCATTAGAAATTTAATCACTTTCATGTCACCAGCTGTTGTGATGGAGAAAAGAGCTGCGGCTAATTATTAGCTATTTTAGAAAGCTAATATTGAATTCCTAATATGCCCCTTGTGGCCTTGACTCTGTGCAGTTTGTTCAGCCCACAGACATGTGTTCTGGCTCCAGGAAAGGCCAGAAATTCCAAGTGCGGAGGGCTTGAGGATAAATTGGGAGATTGGAGCCAAAGCTCTACTTGTATTTTGCAAGAGATACACATGTACACATTACTGGCATCTGGCTACTAGCTACCAGCAAACCTCCAGGTACTCAACACAACAAAATCTCTTTCCACCAATGATAACCTCTCATTGCATCTGGCGTGCAACACTGAGATATCCCTGTTGTTCCTGCCAATCAATTTCTTGTCTGGCAATACAAGGTGGATGCCATTTGTACAGAGGATACATGTGGAAGAACATTAGGAAATATTTGCTACCCTAATGGATGAGATCCTTCTGTCTGAGAGTCATCTGTCTGATAGTAGTCAGCACTACATGGTTCACAGATGAGCAAATTCAGTGATGGCCCAATATGTTATGCTACCTGGAGCAGAGTCCAAATGATACTTCCTCTAGGGTTTACACTTCAAAGAGACTTGCTGCTTTTGTCTATTCCCCACCTGCCTGGTGTCACCAGAAGCAGCTTACTTCAATCTGTTGCATGCTTTGGCTAGCCTTGCAAGGGATGGAGTGATGCTTCCCAGATATTAGTTAGTGACATCTTGCAATGCTTTTAGAGCTGAGCAGCTCAGAGTTGATGTCCAGTGCTGAGCATCAGATTGTAGCCAAGGCAAGGTGAACTGCAATCCACAGATGTTCTAGGAGCTGTTGAGTTGCCACATGGTACCAGCAAACACCACCAAGCAGGCCCGTGCAGAGTTTGTCCAAGGCCTGGAGTGGGAGTCTTGTTCTTGGCATAATAGCATAAGTCCAGCAGGCCCCTGGCAGGTGTACCCGGTTGCCTTGCCCCATCTGCAAGAGCCTGCCACCAAGTCCCAGCCTGAAGGCTGAAGACAGGTTCTGGCAAAACTCCAAACTTGCAGGGAATTCTTGTTTTCTTAAGGAGACAGAACACAGGCAATTGGGGGATGATGACTATTTTTAACTTTTTTGTGGTTTTATGTTTTTATGGCTGTAAATGGCTTTCTTATTTTTAATGATATAGCAGCATACAAATATTTTATAAGCAAATAAATAATATGGCACTGCCTAAATAATCCCAAGCTGCGAAATTTGGTACAGCTAAATTTGATACCATTCCTCCAGCATTAGCATCACTATAGAAATATGTTGTACTATAGATTTCCCAGGTACTATGTTAATGATTACACTGGCTTAAATACTACCCAGAGCTCAGCATGCTTAAACCTACTGGTTTCTAAATCCAAGGATTTAGGTCACTCTTTGCCTTGCTGCAGATGTCAGCATGGTCTTCGTGCCATTCAACCAAAACTGCCTTAAAGATGAAGTGTATCAGTCCAGGGCAACAACATACACTGCCACATGACAATGCTAGAAGACGCCTGTGTCATTATTGATGTCTTAACCTTCTCTTGGAACTGCTTTGTTTGAAAACAGAAATGAAGAGAATCAAAGCTCTAAGGCCATCTTTTTGGCCTTAGGATCATTAATTTTATCAGCATAGATGGGAAGAGGGTGACCTATTAGTTCAAGTAAATTAAACATCAACAGTTATGCTCTGATGGGAAAAATTTCACTACAGCTGTGCATTATAATATAGGTGGTGTTGCTGGAGGCGGTGGCGGCTGCGATGTGTCTCCTTTGCATTCACCTTTGCATTCTTGGAACACAGTGGACTGGCAGATTGCTGGCTGGTTGGAAAAAGAAAAAGAGAGAGAGAGAGAGAGAGAGAGGTGCTCATTCAGGGTGCACTTAGCAGCATGGGGTCTGTTCATTTGACAAGATGAGCCATTTTCTTTCAGGGACCCACAATTAACATGACAATCCCAACACACCCACTTGGAAGCAAATCAATAGGCCATGGCTTTTGGAAAACAATTCCGCTTGGCCTCCCAAGGTCACGGATAGCAAGGTCAAGCATCAAAGATCAAAGGCCCCGCTGAATGTAGCATCAGTCCTTTGCCCCGGGTACATGAGTGACAGGTTCTGCTTGCTTACCTTGAATTATTTGTTTTTGGGGTTTTTTTTTAATTCAAGAGCCTGGCATTGTTTATACATTCTTTAGGTATGGATAAATCAAGGTTAAGCCCAATTCAAGATCAGTTGTCATGGACTACTGCTGTTCTATTCTTCAAATATTTTCTTTCTCCATAGAAGAATTTGAGAGGTTCATGGGGCTATTAGTAAAGGGATGGAGTTGAAGTTGCCTATAGAGAACAGAGCAGGATCAAATCTGGAGCCTGCTTGGGGTCCATCAGTACTGAGTGGACATGAACCAGGTAAAATGAAGCAATGCAAAGCTCCATTGTTTCCATGGGAGAGGCAGTTAAGCACATGTTGTGGGATCTGTGGGATCATTGGGTCTTAAACATATTGGCCCGGATAGCAAGCACTGCTTTTTCTTTAAGCTGCATATACCGTAAATTTCGCTCCAAAACACGCACTTTTTTGCTCCTAGAAAGTAAGGGAAAATGCCTGTGCGTGTTATGGAGCGAATGCACGGATCGGAGCCATGGCTGCCATCAGTCAAGCAAAGCGGGAGCCGCTTACACACTCTACGAGGCTCTCGCTTTGCTTGCTTTAAAGCGACCTGGAGCCGGGGAGGAGGGAGGGAAGGAGAGTCATGGCAGCAAAGCCGGCAGCAGCCGCTTACACGGGAGGAGGGACGGAGCTAGCAAAAGTCCGTGCGCTCTCTAAACAGAGCAGTGAGGCTGCAGAGGGATGGCAGGAAAGATAAAATTTAAGCAACCAGCAGCAAAATAAAACCAACCTCGAGCTCTGAGCCAGCGCAGTGAAAACCAGGAAGTAAAAAAAAAGGCTGGGGAGGGCATGAGGGAGAGGGGGAAACTTCGCAAATCCCCCCCCCCCCCGCGTCTCAGCTGATCCGCGGGACGGAGCAGCTTATTTTCAGGCAGGATAGATTTGAGCATTGTCTGGGTCCTAGTGCCCCTACCGCTTTTTTGTGCTCCATTCTATTGCTGCTGGTGGCTGCTTATCATTCAGGCTGCAAGGAGGAGCGCTTTTACACAGCTAATGGCGAATCCCCTGCAATCCAAGTCCTCCTCACTTGCTCAAATCTATTCTGCCTCAAAACAAGGAGCGGAAGGAAAAGGCTGCAAACTGTTAAATGGAAAAAAAACCCAGGCACAGGGCAAATACCTTAAGTATACCTTTAAAGCAACAGTGCTCTTCCCCCCCCCCCTCAGCTCGCAGAAAAGCTCCTTCTCCACACACCCCACGCGTGCTCCTTGTCCCTTGAGTTCTTTTCCTTCCCTCCCCACTTAAAACGTGGTTACAAAGCATGGATCCACATGGATCCTCAGGATTTTTGCACTGGGTCACCCCAAATTCACCATCAGATCACATAGCATTTCCATGGCTATAGCCTGCACCAAAAAACACACACGCACCCACTGTTTCATGGGGCCGCAATGGCGCAAAAACGTTACAAAGCATGGATCCACATGGATCCTCAGGATTTTTGCATTGGGCTACCCCAAACTCACTGTCAGATCACATGTCTGTGGCCACAGCATGAACCATAAAAATCATACATCCACTGTTTCGTTTAGAATATTTTTTCCTTGTTTTCCTCCTCTAAAAACTACATGCGTGTTATGGTCAGATGCGTGTTATAGAGCGAAAAATACGGTAGATGCAAGGAATGCAATGACATGGAAGTAATAATAGATGCATTGGTGTGTTCCTATTGACAGGCACCAGGCCATGACAATGATCCATGTAGTTTAAATGTGAAGAGAAATGTAGGGAAGCCTTTTAATGTGTAACTTTTCATTATGTTTATATATATATATATTGGAAGCCACAGTGGCTAGGGCAACCCAGTCAGATGAGTGAGGTACAGATAATAAAATTATTATTATTATTATTATTAACAAAATAATATTTCCATCTGTTTCATTTTTGCCTGTGTGAGATGTTGCGAAGTATTGTCCGCTTAATAGCCAAGGCCAGCATGAATCAGTTTAAAATTTGTCCATCATTCCTCCTTTAAATACTATAAAACGGAGGTGCCTTGCAAGCAAACAGAAATACAAAAAAGGCATAAAGTTGCTAACAATAAAAAGTAAAATGCCAAGAAATACAAATAATAATATTCATTCAATCATTCCTGGCCATCTGACTGGGTTGCCCCAGCCACTCTGGGTGGCTTCTAGCATATATAAAAACACATCTATGCAATGAAGCAATCATAGCGACAAATTGCTGAATTGCGTGTCGAGGTCCCCAGGTCCACCCCAATAACTCACACATCACACAGAATTTTTTGTTTAAGATTTTTGGCATAATTTTGGCCACAACTTTATTAAAATACAAATTTGTGAGTGGTTGCTTAGGCATTGGTTTCGACTATCTGCCCCCACCATGGGGGACAGACTGACATTCCGCACGATGCGGAAGTCAGAATAGGGGAATACACTTGGGGGTAGCAACGGAGCAGGGAACCTGCCCTCACCCCAAATGCAACCAGGAGCTCATTGCTATGGCCCGAGCCCCCTTGACAGAGTGGACAAGCAATAGTTAGCCCCCAATTCCTTTAACGGAATCCCTTGCAGCAGCAGCATTAGAGGGGTAGGCACAGCCAATCCATGCCCCTCAACCAGCCAAACCATAAACCAATGCCTAGCCGCGAACCTTACAAGTTGTGACGATTTGCTACGCAGTAGGCAAAAACCAAATGGCCCCAGCCAATCAGCCAGATGGACAAAATTCCTACCAGGCCCCCGCTCCAAAGCAGACGACCCCATGACAGGCATAGCAAGGTCAAAGCGAACAACCCTATTCTAGGGAGGGAGGGACGGGCAATCCGATGCACGGGCGAAAAGAGGAAGCCTTAGCCTTGTGCAAGGAGTTTTAGTATTTCTGGCTGTCAATCAATAAATGGCAACATTAACTTCTTCCCAACAACAAGGGAAGCCCCAATCGCATCAGTGGCCAACGATCAATTAGCCCGCCCCCCAACTTTGGAGTGTCCTGGTGGCCCCCACCGCAACACGTGCTCTCCATGAAGGAGAACACGCTTTGTCAAAAGTGGCCCTCAATGGGCTCTCTGAAGGCCTTGGCACATGTTCAGACTGACTAGACGTACACATGGCCCCCTGTGCTTGCTCCTCTCAACCTACTCATGTGGGAGGGCACCTAATGGGAGTGGAGTGATAACATTCACTGGCACATGCCCATCATACAAGTTGCCAGGAGAAATGCTGACAGCAGGGGCCAGAGAAGAACCCCCACTTGTAATGGTGTTCCAGCCTTGGGAAGGCCTACCTAGGGGCTATGTAACATACAGCCAGCCCTAATGAGCAGGGTAAATCACAGCTGAGCTGATGATTAGGTGACTCTCCCCTTGATGCAGTGGGGAGGAGTCTCTGGGCACACAGGGGCTCCTGCCAGACTAAAGTAATTAAAAGAAGATCAAACACTAATAAAACACTCAAATCAAGTGTAAGCAATAAATCACAGGCAATGAAACACAAATGCTGAAGCTACAACAAGCAGCAGAAATCGATCGGAAGCCTCCGACAGCGTAATCAGTTAGCTGGAAGGCTCTCTGAAACAATATCACCATCTCCTCGCTTCCCAAAGCCTTATAATGAGGAAGCCAAAAGAACCTCCCTAGATTTTAACCGATTGCACGTTTCTAAAAGCAGACCTAAAGGCTTTTGGAACTATGCTGGTAGGATATCCATCATAAAAAACACACACAAAGCAAATAAGGTAGCATTGGGAACCAAGCAAATACATAGTAGGGAAACATGTTCCCATGGGCTCCTCTAGCTCTGCTAGTAAATTAGTGGTCCTGGAGCTTAGTGGCAAAGGCAATGTCATTGTATGTATGTAGAAGATCTTAGGTTAAACTCCTGACATCTTCAGTGAAAAGCATCTCATGTGCCAGTGCCTAGATAGTGCCTCTCCCTAAGGTATCAGAGGCCTATGGCCCTATAGATGTTGCTGGACTACAATTCCCATCAGTTGGGAGTTGCAGTCTAACACCATTGAGAGGATGCTAGGATTCCCATCCCTGGTATATGGAATATTTGTTGGCTGTTCTAGCTTGGAACAAGCCAGCTCCTAACATCCTTAATACCACTATATGCTGTTTGATCTTCATATAACTCTAGATATATCATTCTAACTAAAATAGTTGCTGTAATGATAGTCCATAGGATTGATCTTTGACGGTTGGTACCAAAAGGTGATACCTCCATCCTTTATGAGGCATGTGCTGTACACTTGGCACTTGCTCCTCTGCCAGTGTCTAAATTGCAGACTAAAGCTGTGTTTCTGTACAGATTCACCTGCTGTCATGACTCCAATCTTGAGCAGCAGTGAGGACTCAGGGGAGGAGGGACCAGTTGGATCAGAAAGACCAAGGCTCCAAGCCACAGAGGTGCTAGACATTGAGCTTAAAGTAGATCCTAACACCCAGGAGCACCAGGAGCCAGAGCCTCATCTGAGACAGCATCCTGTGAGTCAGATTCCCTTGAGGAGCCTTCTTCTCCCCACTACCTGGTCACCAGCATAGGTAATGTCCAAGGTGAAAGCTCCCTGAGAAGGTGATGGATCACTAGGCCAGGGGGTTCCCTCTCAGAGTCTCCACTATTCAGGAAGAGGGTGGGAGGGGGAGTTGAGCTCAAACAACCAAGTTGCTAAATGCAAAGCCATCTGTTGCAACGAGGACAAATTTCCCAATAAGGCAGCCCTGTTTAGGAAAGTTTTTAATGTTTGATGTTTTATTGTACTTTTAATGTTTTGTTGGAAGCTGCCCAGAGTGGCTGGGGAAGCCCAGCCAGATGGGCGGGGTATAAATAATAAATTATTATAATTATAATAAAAAACCTGTTTATTTCAATAATATTAACATTATGGCATTTCTAATTCGTTACAAGCTGCACAATATCAATCACAAAAACCAACACAATGTTAATTGATATTGATAGCAAGGTGGAGTCAGATCTCCTGATGTCTGCTCAGAGTCAGACTGGCTGCTGATACCACTCACAGGAATGTTGAAGGCATTCTTATTTCAAAGCCCATTTATAATAATGTGCCTTCTGCACAGAAGCTTTATAATTGGGATATATATGTAATTAAACTCAAGGAACGATTTTTTTGGTAAGGAATATAGTATGATGAGTGGTATTCACTGGCATCAGAATGCTAGGTTTTTATGAATTTGTATACATAAATGCTTTTAGCACACACATCGTTTTCTATTTCTTTGTTGTTTATAAAAGAGAATTCAATGATTTAAAACTGAAAATAAGGCATGTATATGAGCTGACATATTGTTCATCTTCTTTTAAACGGAATCCTTTTTAAAATATAGGCTAAGAATGCCATTGTTCAGGAATAACAATATTGGTCCAATAAGCTATGGTTTATCAGGCTTGACTTGTTATGTCTGAATCAAGCCTATGTGTAGCAGCATTTGCTAATATTCATCCTCTGCTTTTCCCACACGCCTCTTTATTTTCTGTTGTTTGTGTGCGTGTGTGTGTGTTACCTCTCCATTCCTCTCTTTCACCCCTGCCCCCACCCTCTAGTCCTCACTATTGAAATGTAAATGATAAGCTGCTTGGGGGACAATGCAGATAAATTAACTGGGAAGCCCCAAAACATTTAAAAAGTCAGATTTAAAAGCATCTGATTTTTCAGAGGTCGAATGCTTGGCGGTGGCCTGCCATTTTGGAAACCTTTGTTCAAAGACGGCAAGTTCTGCTGTATATTTTCCAAGTTCACTTCAACCCTGAGCTCTGCCTAGTGGCAGTTTGTTCGGATGAATTACTCTCTAATTTCTGCCTTTCCTGCTTTTTGGACATGCCTTTAAATTACTGTTTAAGAGCCTATGCTGGAGGTGCCATCTTGAGTAATTTATGAAGACCCACTGCATTTTCTGAAGGCAAGACTTAACAGTCAAGCCAGAGTTCAGGATACATGACCTCTAGCTAAATCCTTTGGGCACAGATAGAGCTTGCTCGTCTTCCCAGAACGACAGACAATGGGGTGAAGAAAAGCAATTCAAAGAGCTGGAAAAGTAAAATATGGAAGGTTTCAACCACAGCTCAGCAATATAGCATTCCAGCGGGAGGAACGAAAAACATGGCAGATTTCTGATCAGTTGCTATGCCTACATTTAACGTTCAGAATCACTGGCTGCCAGGTTTATGTAGGTATGAGAGAAGTCTAGGTTTTGTTCTAATTGTTGGAGTATATTAGAACCTTAATGGCTGCAGTCTCTGGCATTAAAACAGATCTTATTTACATTTCCCTAGTCCTTTATTTGGTGGGCTGGCATGTGTTACCAGTCCCTGAGCCCTTTAGAATCTGTCCATATATTACTATGACACTGGAAATATACATCCAAAACTAGTCCCTTTGATAAATCATTGGTAAAATATGAGTGAAAATTATTGCAGCCCTGAACTCCACCTTTTCTTAGGGCTTTCCATGCTTTCCAAGCTTTCTGCAGGGCATTAAGGCATTTGTCCCCAACACTAATTATATATTTTTTTCTTTCAAAAATTGAGAACAAAAGGATGTATATCTGTCATCCTGCTATCTGCAAACTTAGCCAGAAGAAGTCCTGCTGAACTCTATGGGAGTTACTTCTAAGCAAATATTTATAACATTTTATTGTAATTAACTGAGCTTCCCCTTGGGACTATTAATGTAATATGTCCAGTAGCAGAGAGCACATACATAAATGTTTGCAACAATACTGTGCTTGTTCATCATGTCATTTGGAGAAACTGTTATAGGTAAAACCTTAGCTTTGATTTATTGGGGCCTGGGGGCCTAACCAGTGCTTGGAATGAACTAGTTTGGTTTAATGAACTCTACTGAATTAGTTCAAAAACTACACCTGAAAGTAGTTCCCATAATTGCTGGGTGAACCAAACCCGGTTCATTTAGGGGTAGAACTTTCTAGTTCGTCTTCAGGTTCATTCTTTTAGATTTCTCTCTCTCTCCTTTTGGGGCCTTTGAGTTTGAGGTTCATAATTGTTGGGGAAAATGAACAATTCACATCCCACTGTTTTTTTTAAAAATTTTAATAAAACGTTTTCTTAGTCTTCTTAAGTATATTTTATACTTCAGCACAGCAGCTTGTAACATTCTGAATAGTGGGGGCGAGGAAGCTGATGAACTTAAATTGAACCATGAACAGTATGTGAAATGAACTAGTTTGTTTCGCGAATGAACAAACATTAACCAGGATTATTTCCTTTTTGGATATGTTGAACTAGAACTACCGTAGTTCCATTTTGAAATGAACTTTCCAATCTCCGGGCCTAACTACACCTTACATTAGTGCAATGACTGATGAGCAATCACACTGTGGGCTTCTAAAAAATTTAAATACTAGGTGTACAAAGAGGGTCACTGGTACCACCGTGGCTGTGGGGAAACAATAATAAAGCCTTCTTCCCCCTTGCCCCTTGAGATCTTGATGAAATTTATTCCAGCAATCATGGTAGCAATTAGCATTATGAAGAAACTTTTGATTGGCACCAGTGGGAGGGTTCCTGCCATGCTAATTGCTGTCGGGGTGTGTGTGTGTGACTTGACCATAATCATGGCTGGGGAGGGGAAGGCTTAAAGCCCCTTGTCCCTGCATGGCACACTTCTGTTAACAATCGCTGTACCCCTCCCCAACATAATGCCTGGCATTTAAGTTTTTTAAAACCCACAGTGTTGTTGCTAATCACATCATTAACAAAATGTGTAGTTAAGCCCTGAGATAAATAAGCAATTAAAAGGCTCTTACATTCACAGTATTAAAAGTAAATGCAAGATGTTTTAACTGTGTTCTAAATGCAGCCTTTCATTTTATATTTTGATTCAAGGGCTGGGCTGGGGAGGGGGCAAGCACTTTCAACAAAGGAAATGAAGTTTTATGTCAATTAAACCCATAAATCACACCAGGCAGAAGGATAACACTAATTAGATCATTACAGGGGTATGCAATGGGCATGCTATGCTTCCCCCCTTGTTGTTTTGGATTGCAGGCTCATTAAAAACTCCATACCTCTTGAAATACCTTGACATGAAAGGTGATGATGAATATGGCTATAAAGACCAGGAATAATTCAAAGCCTGCTGTCAGAAGAATTGGACAGTGACACATTATCAACTTGCTGGAATGTACTTATCTCTATTTATTGTATTCAATTAGCACATAATGGACATAAATTGGAAACAAAAGCATTCAGCTGAGTAGGTGTTCATTTGGCAGTATATTTTAATTAGGATGAGGGGTTGTTTTTTTTAAAAAAAAATCTGCACCTAGATAGGTGAAAATTGTTTAGGTGGCACATTATGTTAGACTCTTACATTGGGCAAAATCACAAGCCTATATTTTGAAAACTTCAGGTTGTTAAGTTGCTTCAGAATGTGTTATTTCCAACACCAGAGGAAATTCTTTTTTCTGTTCAGGTGCTCTCTAAGTCCAAAATCCAATCAATGGTTTAAAGCTTTAAAAAGATCCCATCTGTATTTAAATGTGGCGCAATTTCAGGCTTCTGTAGGGGGGAGAGAGACAAAGTTTTCAGTGGTGAAGGATAAGATTTACAGCAATATTCATCAAAGCTAATATTGCACATAAAGGTAAAGGGTAAAGGGACCCCTGACAATTAAGTCCAGTCGCGAATGACTCTGGAGTTGCGGCGCTCATCTTGATTTAAACGCCTAGGGAGCCAATGTTTTTCTGCTTCCACAGACAGTTTTTCCAGGTCATGTGGCCAGCATGACTAAGCCACTTCTGGTGAAACCATAGCAGTGCATGGAAATGCTGTTTACCTTCCCGCCTGAGCAGTACCTATTTATATATTTGCACTGTGTGCTTTCAAACTCCTAGGTTGGCAGGAGCTGGGCCCAAACAACAGGAGCTCACCCTGTCACAGGGATTCGAACTGCCGACCTTTTGATCGGCAAACCCAAGCAGCACAGTGGTTTAACCTACAGCACCACCCTTCAGTGTTAAACTGCAAAACATATGTGTATTTGAAGAGAATTGCTCATTGTTGCAGTTTACACCCCAGAGTAATCAGAATGATATGTAAGTCCTCTAGGGGGATAATCACATGTGGTCCATGACAAAGGGAATATAGGTCTGTGCCCGCCCACACAGCCCTTCCGAAATAAGTTCAGGTGTCTTCCTGCCCTACTTCTGGCTCATGTTATCTGCAAAGGAGACATGAGGTAGCTTACAAGAAACAAAACGGGGTAAGAATTAAAAATGTCCCCCTTCAGAAAGTAGTTTAAAATACAGTAGAAGAAAAGATAATCGAAGCAACATAGAACAAATACAATAAAAAATAAATCCCAAAAGGCCTTAAGTATAAAATGTCCAGTGAAGCAACATCACCTTGCTTAAAATCAGTCAATGAAGGGGTCACACACACTTCTCTGGGGAGATTGTTTCCAGGGTGGCCCAAGACATTTTGCTACATGTGGCAGAGCAGCAAATGGTGTATGCAAGTCAAGAGATAGGGTACCAAAGGTCAGCCAAGTTATTCTGTCACCTGAGGCAGCAAATCCCATAAGTGATTCTTCCCCCTTATGAGCAGCAATTTTGTTGTGGTGTTGTTGCTTTGCTGCCATTTCATGACGACCAAGATCATTTGCCTGAGCTGGCTGCCTCACTCACCCTAAAGATATCGCCAGCCCTAGTTATTCCACAAGCTAGGCCCACACTCAAAAAGGCTCTTTCCTCCTTCAGTTGGAAAAAATAGGATAAGGAGAGGCTACTCCCTTGATCTTTCATGCTAACAGTGTGTGTCTCTGAAATTCAGTGTTATTCTTTCTTTTAGGTGTGCATACCTTGGGAAACAGAGTATTGCTGCTTCCTGAAATACATATCTCATGCCTTGTGAGAATTTCCCTTTCTCCCTTGCACTGCCGGCTCTCAGATTGTAAATCATATTTTAAAACACATTAGTGTAATGTTTCTGGAGCTGATGTTAAGTGAGTTTTTGAGATCGTATCTGCTGCTAAATCTTGCCTGAATTTCCTTGCTTCAGAAGAATTCATAGCATATTTCACTATTACAGACAGGCATTTCCATATCTGAGACTTGCTTCTCTCTCTCTTTTTTTGAAAAGCAAAACAAAACCACCCTTCTATAATCTTGATGTCTGACGGGTGGTTTCAGGAAAGGGAGCTATTGATATTTGTTACAGTTTGTTCTCTTCGACTCCCATCGAAGAGAAAAAGAATGGAAAGAAATGACATTTCATGAAGAAGCAGGAGGTAATAGCTATTATAGCAGACTAAGTGACTCCTCTGTTGTTTGATTCCTAAAATGTTTTACTGCAAGACAGAGACAAGGATAAAGTTATCTGAGACAGAACATTGTTTTGGAAAGCAACTGAATAATTGCTGACATTATGCAAAGGTGTGTGTGTCTGTGTATAGATGTATATACGTATATAAATATAATGCGTAGAGCCTACTTGGCTGATACATTCCCAGTTGCTCAGATGTAACAGAACTGTTGGTAGGTGTGGTGGAGTGGATAGTGTTCTGTGTTCAAATCTTGCATGAATTCACTGAAAGGGAAAGCTGCTGCTTTTCAGATTCAGTTCCCTCTCTAAGAAAATGGGAACCCAGAGGGATCTAATTTAATCGGAGTTGTGACAGTGGGAAAATGTAAGGAGAGTAAAGCAACTTGTATGAGAAGAAAAGTGCTGACAATTAAACATAATGCAATCACACGTTAACCATACATGTCTGGATAGGTTTGCTGAAAACTTTGGGGTTTCTTTTTATCAGGTGCTGAAAACAACATAGCTAAGGTACCTTTCTAATATTGATTGGCAGGGAGTTCCAAAAAGCAGGTGGTTACACTCTAAAGGACTGATTCCTAGCAAGCGTGGAATGAACATCATGTGACACTTGTAAAAGTGGGCACATGTGGGATAATGTGATCATTCAAGGAAGATGGTCCATGGCTTTTTATATTAACTTGTGTTGTTTAGTCGTTTAGTCGTGTCCGACTCTTCGTAACCCCATGGACCAGAGCACGCCAGGCACTCCTGTTTTCCACTGCCTCCCACAGTTTCATGCTGGTAGCTTCGAGAACACTGTCCAACCATCTCGTCCTCTGTCGTCCCCTTCTCCTTGTGCCCTCCATCTTTCCCAACATCAGGGTCTTTTCCAGGGAGTCTTCTCTTCTCATGAGGTGGCCAAAGTATTGGTGCCTCAGCTTCAGGATCTGTCCTTCCAGTAAGCACTCAGGGCTGATTTCTTTCAGAATGGATAGGTTTGAGCTTCTTGCAGTCCATGGGACTCTCAAGAGTCTTCTCCAGCGCCATAATTCAAAAGCATCAATTATTCGGCCATCAGCCTTCTTTATGGTCCAGCTCTCACTTCCATGCATCACTACTGGGAAAACCATAGATTTTACTATATGGACCTTTGTCGGCAAGGTAATGTCGCTGCTTTTTAAGATGCTGTCTAGGTTTGTCATTGCTTTTCTCCCAAGAAGCAGGTGTTTTTTAATTTCGTGACTGCTGTCACCATCTGCAGTGATCATGGAGCCCAAGAAAGTAAAATCTCTCACTGCCTCCATTTCTTCCCCTTCTCTTTGCCAGGAGGTGATGGGACCAGTGGCCATGATCTTAGTGTTTTTTGATGCTGAGCTTCAGACCATATTTTGTGCTCTCCTCTTTCACCCTCATTAAAATGTTCTTTAATTCCTCCTCACTTTCTGCCATCCAACTTGGGTCATCTGCATATCTGAGGTTATTGATATTTCTTCCAGCAATCTTAATTCCAGCTTGAGATCCACCCAGTCCAGCCTTTCACATGATGAAAGACAACAGGCATTTATACTAACTAGAAGCTGGTAATTCCAAGAAACAAAAACAACCAGTCAGTTTTGAAATCAATACAGTCAAACCTCAGTTTCCAAACGCCTCCATTTTGGAACGTTTCAGCTCCCGAATACCAAAAACATGGAAGTAAGTGTTCAGGTTTTCAAATGTTCTTCGGAAGTCGAACGTCCGACACAATTTCTGCTTGAGTGCAGGAAGCTCCTGCAGCCAATCAGAAGGCGTGCTGAGCCATGTTGAACATTTCAGAAGCCGAAGGTTTGACAAACAAGGTTTGACTGTAGTTTAAAATGGTTCATTTTTAAAGATCCAGACACTCATCTTGATTCAAAATAACATCCATTTGTATCAAAACATATGGGAGGGGGGGACTGTTGCAAGATCTTGCTACCATCATGCAAAACTTGGTTACAATGTCTGTCCAAATGCATAGCAAACAGGCAAGCCACTTTCCAAAATATATAGTAAATAGTAGCATCTTGAATTTTGCCTGGTAACAAGTTGGCAGCCAGTGCAGTTGTCTGAGCAGGGGTACAATATGCTGACTCTTTTGCAGTACAGTGGTACCTCGAGTTACATACGCTTCAGGTTACAGACGCTTCAGGTTACAGACTCCTCTAACCCAGAAATAGTGCCTCGGGTTAAGAACTTTGCTTCAGGATGAGAACAGAAATTGTGCTCCGGCGGCAGTGGCAGGCCCCATTAGCTAAAGTGGTGCTTCAAGTTAAGAACAGTTTCAGGTTAAGAACGGACCTCCGGAATGCATCAAGTACCGTATTTTTCGCCCTATAGGACGCACTTTTTCCCCTCCAAAAATGAAGGGGAAATGTTTGTGGGTCCTATGGGGCGAATGCAGGCTTTCGCTGAAGCCTGGAGAGCGAGAGGGGTTGGTGCACCCCCCTCTTGCTCTCCAGGCTTCAGGAAGCTATCCGCAAGCCTTGGGAGCCCGTGGGAGTTCCCGCCGGGCTCCCACGGCTTGCGGAGAGCTGCCTGCACCCTGAAGCCTGGGCGCACCTGGGGGGAAAATAATTTTCCCCCCTTTATTTTCCCCCCAAAAAACTAGGTGCGCCCTATGGGCCGGTGTGCCCTATGGGGCGAAAAATACGGTACTTAACCCGAGGTACCACTGTACAGTGGAACCTCTACTTACAACCATAATCCGTTCCAGAGGTCCGGTCATATCTAGAAACGTAGGTAAGTAGAGGCACACTTTTCCACAGAAAGTAATGGAAACGTGAATTGATCTGTTCTAGACGAAGAAAAACACCCCCTAAAACAGCAATTTAACACGAATTTTAGTGTCTAATGAGACCATAGATCCATAAAATGAAGGCAATAATCAATGTACTATACTATAAAATAAATAAGACAGTATTGTAGATGAAAAAAATTAACATTAATTTTTTTCTTACGTGCACTGAGGGTGGGTGGGCTTACCTGGCTACAAGCTGGGGGTAGGGCAAGGGCCAGTAAAGAGCTGATTCACTTTGGCCAGGGTCACTTTTTTTCTTGCCAGGCCAGGTTCTTCTCTAGACTTCCTCAGGTTAGTTCCTTGGTGGGGTTTGGGGCTGCAGTGTGCCCTGGTGTGCCTCTTGCAGGCGGCACCTCTTCCACAGCTTCGGGGGTGGGATGGAGGCCTCTCCCCAGCAGCAGAGGCCTCAGCACTGCCCCGCAGCCAGCTGGGCGAGCTCCAGGCTGCTGGCAAGGCCTCTGTTCGTATCTAGAGGAAAGTTCATAAGTCAAAGCACCTGCTGAAGGTCGTAACTGGAATCGTACATAAGTAGAGCTGTACATAAGTAGAGGTTCCACTGTAAAGCTTTGAAACTCGTTCTTCAGGTAGAAAGCTCATTTACTTTTACACAAGGTCCATGTCAGGGAATCTGCTGAAGAACTCTAACAAAGATTCTATAAAAATATTTCCAAAAGTTCTTGGACTTTCAAGTGGTGCACTGTTGGTGAAAATTAGTTGAGTTGTGTTTTTCCACAGGAAGATAGGCAGATTAACATCTGTGCTGTGGTGACATTTGCTTCACTGAAGACATTAGTATTATTGTAATGCTAAGCCAAACCATGGCTAAGTATGGATAAACAAGTCTACTGCTGCACAGTTAGAAAATTGCTGCTTTGCTGCTCCCTTGCGCCTCTTCTACTGAGAGTTAAGCCATGGTTTGGTTTCCTGTTACATTAGAACCCTGGTCCATAGTTTATCTCCCTCAACCAAACTATAAGCAGGAAGGTAAGAAGGAATGTTGATTACAGCTTGTGGTTTGCTTGGAGGGAGACAAAACCATGTGTACTGGTTCAGATGTAATGTTAACCAAGCCATGGCTTAGCTCCTGGCAACATGGCAGCAGTGGGAGTGAAGCAGGAATGAATTGTCCATGATTTTCTGACTTCCAGCACATTTGCTTGTTAATGCTAATCTTAGTATTGCATGTGAACCCAGGCCATTGTGCGCAGTTGGATAAGTCACACTCCTTGGTTTCCTGCCTATAAAGTATGGATATGGGTTGATGAAACAAGGGATGCAAAGCATTCCTAATCCTGCTAACATTGTACCTCTACATTTCTGCCATTATATATGGCAGTGATGCTCATTGGAGAAAGAATTCTGCAAGATGTGTTTTATGCCCCCTGCCTAAGTTCTTACTGTGGGTGCAATAGCTTTTAGAGTGGCAAATCTGGAATTCACAAGCTAGCAAAAATGTTTCGGATTGGACTTCAGTGGGGGTTAATTTGTTTTAATACAAGGTTAATTGGGTTGCTGAGAAGTCTACTGTACACAGGGACAATCCACAAGTTGTGCTGATCTCTTACAACCCTGCTCATTAAAATAAGATTTTCATTGTGCAGTGCTTAGTGAATTATATCCTAAAAGATCTTTCTAAATTACAAAAATGCTGATAATTAGTAATAAGAATTACTAATAATTCTTGGTAATTTAGTAATTGGTAATGACGAACTAGATAATTTGTATTTAGAGTCAGTCTTCACTGATATGCACTCTGACTACAAAACCACTAGAATTATTGAGGTGGTAATAAAAGAATGGCAATAAATAACAGCATTTTAATGCATGCAGCAGTTTCTACACAAAGCACTTTGCAAAATTCAGTGAAGCAAGCATACTTTTTTTTTTATTCCTGGAGATAAGGGCTGCTTCATACTTTAACCGGCATCTGGGTTGCAGTGGCCTGCTTTTGTTCTACCTTGAGTAACTTTTGATTTAGCTGCGGGCGTTTCTAATTTATTTATTTTTAAAAATAAGATGATGATGATTTTACAAATATTACATATATAGAACAGCCTGAAAATTGATTTCTAGAATTGTGCTGTGGTTCTCAAATTGTTTTCTTCGCTCCTCCTTATAGGTTACCAATGTATACCATCAGCATTGGTCAAGATAAACTGAGCAGTCTCCACCACTGGTGATGGATACAGATCCAATGCAAAACCAACACCTTCTGGGACAATATGCCCTGAAGCACATACTTTTGAGCACTGCCTCAGGTTTTATCTGTAGTGCTCTATCCTTGCCTCTGTGGGACTTAGCTAGATGGACCAGTTGTTCTTACCAATATGGACATTCCTATAGCCTGACATGTATCATGCAGTTTGACAGCCCTGTCCTTCCAAATTTGTCCCACAGGATTCATAATAAAAACCAAGTAGGCTCAGCATTGGTAAAGGGCTGGGGCAGCAAGTGAGTTCACATCTGGAAGTGGGGAGAAAAAACCCAAGGCTCCTGGTGTTACTTGGCTCCCTGCTGAAAGTGATTGAGCTTGAATGAGCGTTTGCTGCAATCTTTGCAACCTGATCTCTAAGACCGCTTTGGCCCTTCAGATAGAGAATGACCTTGAGATAGGGATAACTCCTAACCTCTCTCTGACCCTGGCAGTGCCTCTTGAGCAAACAGGAGCTCTTTGTTTTAGGTTGGTAGGAGCCTGAGAAGGTTTATGGAGCAACAGGGGGCATATTTAGCTTCCAGAGATGAAATGCTGTTACACATGTGTGACCAGAAGGATAATGCTTTTATTTCATCTGTGAATAAGTATTGATTAAATGGGAGAAAAGGATCTGAGTAAATATTGACTGATTAATGTGCCACCCAGCCGTCAAGCAGATATTTGGAATAGGGGGTGGTGATAATGATCTCATTTGATGCAGGGCATGCAAATATTTAACAGAGAAAGCAGAAATTATTCATTTATTGATGGAAGGGTGGGGGAAGCAGCTAGCATTTCATGAAATAACATGTTCCTCTCTAGAGACCAAATTTTGAGAACAGATATCAACTGAGATTCTGGAGAGACTTTTACATTCTATCAAATCCCCTTCTCAAGCCTCCACAAAGGACTTAGAAGCACTGGTATATGCTAACGTACCCTCCAACATTTCTGTGATGAAAATAGGGATGTCCTGTTCAATAATAATAATAATAATAATAATAATAATAATAATAATAATACCAACTCATCTGACTGCATTGCCCCAGGCACTTTGGGTCATTTCAAACATATACAGTGGTACCTTGGGTTACATACGTTTCAGGTTACATACGCTTCAAGTTACAGACTCTGCTAACCCAGAAATAGTGCTTCAGGTTAAGAACTTTGCTGAGAACAGAAATCGTGCTCCGGTGGCGTGGCAGCAGCAGGAGGCCCCATTAGCTAAAGTGGTGCTTCAGGTTAAGGACAGTTTCAGGTTAAGAACGGACCTCTGGAACGAATTAAGTACTTAACCTGAGGTACCACTGTGTAAGAGCATAATAAAACATTAAACATTTAAAAAACCTTCCTATTGTTGTAAACAAAGATTGCCTTTTTCCCTTATGGGGTATCCAATAGCCCATACAGAGTCCTTACATAGGTTCCCTATTGGTAGGAGAAAATAACAGAGGCCAACCAGAGAACCAGTACTTATTTCTTTGGCCTGGGGAAGGGGGGGGTCACATAACTCCATATCTTCAAACATTTCTCCAATGAAAATAGGGGTGTCCTAAGGACAAATAAGGATCAAATAAGAAACTGGGACAGATTCTGTCAATCCAGCATTATCCCTGGAAATAGGGACACGTGGAGGGTCTGTGCTAAGACTGTCATCCTATTGTGCTAGGTTTAGCGATCTCTGTGAAATCTGGTTAGGTAAGACCACAGTTTCTTTCATCTTAGGAGAATGAATTATTATGTCTCCTGGGTGGACCTGGCTTAAAGAGCCAAGATGGAGCTTTCCAAACACAGGAGAACTGTGTAGCCTCTGAGGCTTGGCGAAATCTCCACACCTCTTCCAGAATCAGGCTTAGAGGGGAATTTCAGAGCTATTGGCACAAGATAAGTGTGAAGTGTCACACCAAATACATCATAAGGTTTCTTCTAATTCTATTTAGAGACCAAAGGATGGGCACTGAAGTCTTCTTAAAGAGGAACACCAAACACTTTAAACAAGCATGCCTATTGTTGTCTCCCAAATATACACATCCAGCTCAAATTCCACACTGTGAATTCACATTCAAATCTCCCAGTCTTCAAGGGAAAGGAAACTGCCCTTAAAGACATAACAAGACTATTGCCTAACACTGTCTTTTGCTCAGTAAGCCTATATGTGCACATAATTCAGTCATGTATACTTGTTTTTAAATTGTGCTGATTTTAACTGCACTTTATTGATAATAACTTTACTGTTTAATGTACACCACTTAGAGATTTTTAAAAATTTATTAAATGGCTTAGAAAAGCTGTTAAATAAATAAAGACAAACTGCGCCACACTCTACAGGAAACTGTGCTGTTTTTGAGCTCTAACTAGTCAAGCTCAGTCCAATGGTCTGAGAGCTGAGCGCCTTCTTTTATAAACCATACACGTAAACCTACTCCAAGTCATGTAACTGGAGGCAAGCAATCGGGGTTTCTAATACACACACAAGGAGGCTAGCTCAGGTCCCAGTCAACATGATTCATATTCCCATTTCCCATTTCCATCCCCTGCATTTTGTATTGGCTTTAAAGCAAAACATAAAGCCAAAACTATATAAAAAAGAAAAAAGTTCCTCTTCTGTTTATTTTATAACAAGGCTTGCTAAACATACCTACAACATATCATTATAATAGAGGAAAAGAAGTCTGCCAAGAATTATACTATGTTGCAATGTGCTTTGAAATATTTCCAATCGCTCTCAAAATTACTGACACTTTGCACATCCGGTCTTACCCATATTGATCCTTAAAGTGCAGATCAACCCCACAACCTTGATCATCTTAAGCTTTTCTCTAAATTATCATTAATAGCTTTTCGTATACATTCCCCATATCTTCTTGCCTTCACACAAGGCCCCTAGTAGTGCTTGATTCCTGTTTTAAACAGGAAGAATTTGCCCAACATAATCCAAAGGTTCCACTGTAGAATATGCTAGGCTCTGTTCTTCTAAATCATCACGGAGTGCATTTTATTTAAAATGAAGTTTCTGCTTGGGCAAAACATCCAGGGATAAATAGCCTGAGATGGATTCTGACAGTATTTAGGGGGAATGGCAAAATGGAATGTGAAACATTTGTGAAAGCAGCAATGTAATGAATTGGGAAAGTTGTTCTGAAATATGAATGCAAGGTGGTATTCAGTTATAATTCTATGAAAAAGGATTTCCCCATCTCCCTCTGCAAACACCCTGCACTATCCCCACATCTGCTCTGGAGGGTGAAAATAATTTTTATATTTATGTATGCGAATTGCCTTGAGATCTATGGATCAAGGGTGGTATACAAATTTAATAAATAATAATGAAAAATAACAGATTTAGGGGGTGCACAGGGGGTGGCGAGGGGAAGATTGTTCTGTCAACACAGGATTTCCCTTTGTGCAAGTGGGACAATCTGCTTAGCAATACTTGAACACAATCTGCAGTGTCTAATTTTTAGCAACCCATAGCACCGTTATTTTATGATGAGCATTCTCCTTGCACTAGCATATTATCATCAATCAATTTTTTAACAGACCTTTTGATGCTAGCATTGGAAGCTGCAAACAAAATATTCATTTCATTTGACAGCTGGAAAAGTTGAAAGCAAAGCATAAACTATTTATCTTGGTTTCACTTTCTGAATGCTTAGGAGGCTGAAAGGATCTTTATCTGGCTCTGGTGGACCGCAAAGGTCCATCACAATATTCTTCAAAGGCTAAGCATCTGCTGGCTCCAAAACATGGAGAACAATCTCACCTGTGTGAGTCGGCATCCTGTATTTCCAATTTCAACTTTATGGCTCATGAGAAAGGCAATGGGGGAAGTAATAGTTTAAGTTGGAGCTACAGGAACCCAAAGTGACCCCTTGATGATAAGCTCACAACAAAATATTTGCCTAAGAGATAAACTGTGATTAAGCTGGTTCTTTTTTGTATTCCCAGTCACAATAGAGGCTGGTTGTTTAAAGCAAATGTCCCTTATATAAAAAAAAGGTGGGGAGTAGAATTGAAGCCACTGAGGTAATTAAGTACTCAAAGATTTAGGAGTAGTTTTTCTGCCTGTCACATGGCAAATTACTTCAATGGTCAAATATAGAACTATTATATAAAGCAGCCTACCAGCATGTGTCAGGAAGCATATTTCATTCTAATAGCTCACTAGTGATTAGCAAATCCTACCGGCCATAAATTAACACTGTTCTTTATTCTGGAAAGCTTGCAGTCAGGTTGGAGGTAAGACTGACATTCTAAATCCTAGATTACCATCTCTAGGCATTTGCTTCCCCAAAACCACTTGCCAAGGACCCCTTTTCTTCCAAGTGCACTTTTCCTATATAATGGTTAGAAAAGTCTCGCCTCTTCACTCCTTGCCCAAGTGAATGTCCCTCCACCTCTTAGGTGACCACAGTCATAGCTGTTCGCTTCTAAGTGCCTCCATTACTCCACCAATACACACATCCCAGGGAAGGGCCAAAAGTCTGGGTAAAGAGAAAAGTATTTGTTCTGCACCCAAAATTAGGGAAAGCTGGTGCCAGATGTGCCTCCCTGGGGAGAGCATTCTACAAGTACTGGGCTACCACTGAAAAGGCCAGATACTGTGTTGCATGCATGTCCCAGCAGCACACGGTCTCACACTATGCCCTGCAGCATTGTTCTCTGCACAATAGCCACCCTTCTTAATATACAGTGGTACCTCGGGTTACAGACGCTTCAGGTTACAGACTCCGCTAACCCAGAAATAGTACCTTGGGTTAAGAACTTTGCTTCAGGATGAGAACAGAAATTGTGAGGCGGCGGCGTGGTGGCAGCAGCAGCGGGAGGCCCCATTAGCTAAAGTGGTACCTCAGGTTAAGAACAGTTTCAGGTTAAGAATGGATCTCCAGAACCAATTAAGTTCTTAACCCGAGATACCACTGTAAACTTATTATAAGGATGCATTGCTTTTCCAAGTTATCTAGTCATGGAAAGAGTTTGCATGAGTCAGGGGTTAGTAAGCAGTCTAGATTGTGCTGGAGGAAAGCCGCCACCTAGTAAGTAAACCTTCCTTTAATGCTAAATGTCACTTTTAAAGATTGTATGTTGAATAAAAAACTTGTTAGGTATGACAGTTAAAACTTAATGGTGTTTAAAAGGTTTTTTCTGCTTAGACATATCCTATTAGCCAAACTATCTGCATCCAATTGCATTAGATTTTAAATAACACTTTGGAAACAACAGGACTCTGTATCCACTGCCAGAATAGCAATTTCACTAGAGAGCCTTCTTCACACATGCAGGAGTGTGTGCTGGCATAAAGTCTGAGTATACACACGTGAGTATACACACATACTCTTCCCTAAGTGTCCCTCTATGCAAGGCGTCTTCTCACATTGAGTGTAAGAGTCTGAAAGGGGTTTCAAGCCACATTCAGTCAAAACACTAGAAGCCTCTTTGCAATTGGGGACTCTAACAACGCTATGTTCCGGATTGTGAAGGAACTTCTAAGTGTGTTCAGCTGAACATGCTAAGAGTTCCCCTTCAGACTTTTCTGAGAAAGTTGCAGGTTCAGGTAGACTTGTGTGGGAGCAGGCAGGCAGGCTCCTTTCACAGAAATTGCTTAGACGGGGGACTTGCACATTTTGCTTCATAACTTTCTTTTCATGAGGACTTGTATTTATTTATATTTTTTAAAAGAAAGCTCAGAGTCTCGGCAGAAATCTGGAATCTGGAGGCCTGGATTTGAAAGGTGAAAATCACAACCACCTTAAGCCAGAATCTATTGGGGCTCTGAGAGTTGATTATGGTAGCCTTGGGATCTGGTCCTTCCAGAACTTCACAGTGAAGGAGCAGATTGTCCCTGAGAAAGTTGCTCAAGAGGTGAAGATATCTCAGAAGAAACTGAATTTGCCTACTTGCTGACAGTGATTAACTGGAGTCCACTTCAGCATGTTTTCTTTCTATAGTTGGTCTACTGCCGGTACACATTTTCTCCTTGCAATTGACCCTCCCTTTCCCTTGCTAATGGAATCTTGGAATCTCTCCGCATTTATATTTCCTCAGGAGGGTTCAGCTTTTCAGTTTGAATGTTAAGAGCCTGAAGTAGATACTTTAGATATATATTCCATTTACCACTTGCCCCCAAGTATAAAAACCTTGTATGTATCCATAGAAGGTATAAATCGACTCTTGGCTCCTATGGCATTCTGCTGACTTTTAGCACCTGAGCTTTAGCCCCATAGAGCTACAGGGAGAATGAATTAAACACAATTCAAGAAAGTTTGGAAAAGTCAGCATTATCTCTTCTACAGAAGGGGATGAAAACAGACTCAGAGGCCCTGTATAAAAGGATAAAGGAAATCTTTTATTTGGTTGTTTGTATTGTTGTATGTTATGCTCACTGTATGTTATGTTCACGTTTAATGAGGGTGGATTTGTGTATTGGGGGTGGGGGTTTGTGTTATGTTGTAAATAAAATTCCAATAAAAATTAAAAATTAAAAAAAAGAAAAGAAAACAGACTCAGAGGCAATCCAGCTCAGGATCTTACACCTTATTGTACATGAAAGACACCCTATAGTATAAGAGTGGGATGCTGCTGCTACTGCTGATAATTATAACAATATTAAATTTATATTTATATTTCACCTTTCCTTCTTGGAGTCAAGGTGCCATACATAGTTTTCCTGCTTTCCAGTTTATCCTCACAAGAACCCTGTGAGGTCAGTTAGGCAGAGTCAGTGACTGGCCTGAAGTCATGCAGTGGGCTTCATTAGATACTAGAACCTGGGGTGATGTTTGTGCCACCCATTTAAAGCAGATTTAAAACACATGGCTTCCTCCAAAGAACACTGCAGCCTGAAGTTTGCCCCTCGAAGAGCTCCAAACCCCATCACCCTTAACAACTTCTAACCACTACGCCACACTGGCATGATCTTTGGTCTTAAACACACAGAGAAAAAGACTTGCACAGGATCATATCCTTTCAGTTCAAGCTGTAAGGAAGCAAGTATATAATACTCTTCCTTTTTGGAAAGTAAGAAGGAAATAGGGCACATAAAAGTCTCATAAAGCCTCAATAACAGAAGAAAATACAGTGGTACCTCGGGTTACATACGCTTCAGGTTACATATGCTTCAGGTTACAGACTCCGCTAACCCAGAAGTAGTACCTCGGGTTAAGAACTTTGCTTCAGGATGAGAACAGAAATCGTGCTCTGGCGGTGCGGCAGCAGCAGGAGGCCCCATTAGCTAAAGTGGTGCTTCAGGTTAAGAACAGTTTCAGATTAAGAATGGACCTCCGGAACGAATTAAGTACTTAATCCGAGGTACCACTGTACTTATATCCCAAATGGATATCCAGAATGGATATGCTTTGCATATAATATAAAGTGAGTAATACTCGGCTGAATGCATGGATGAGAATTGCAGGACAGAAAAGCTTTCACACCCAAAAGTCCTCTTAGGTCCCCTCCCTCATTTCCCCCCATTCTAGCTAGTCCCTCCCACTTAAGCATTTATGCTGCTGTTTTGACAACATAAAGATTCACACCTGGGGATGGAGTTTGTTATGAATATATTATTATAAGGATGGTGTAATCTTACATAGTTACTGCCCTGATGTCTGGTGCAGAAGCCTGGCAAAGAGATATCAAAGTATGTCTGCATTGTGGTAAACAGGAAGTCTGAAATTTGGGGAAAGCTAAGGGAGACTGCAGTACCAAGATCTGGGGAAGTGGCAACATGATGATGAATGGATGCAGTGCGACTCCAGCAGTGAGAACGATAGACTGCTATTCATAGAGAGCTCAGTTGGTGGGCTGGAGAATGAGTTCTTTGGGCCAAATGCAATGTTTATTCACCACTGATATCTGTGTGGGCTGATGGCAGCTTTGCAGCATGACACCAAGAGAGACTTGGACTAATGAGGGCGTTTGGGGATGTGATTGTCCCTCAGTTACTCTGCATAAAAACTCAGCACATGAAGTTCCTGTCAGGCTATGATTCTTAGAAGCTGAAGACTTATAGTTGCTAATTTCTCTCTCTCCCTCTCCATTCATTTTGTTTACCAACTAGCCTGATGACGAGATCTGGAGTATTTAGAAGCTTGCACACTATTTGGTGCAGGATGCGGGTGGCGCTGTGGGTTAAACCACAGAGCCTAGGGCTTGCCGATCAGAAGGTTGGAGGTTTGAATCCCCGCAATGGGGTGAGCTCCCATTGTTTGGTCCCAGCTGCTGCCCACCTAGCAGTTCGAAAGCACATCAAAGTGCAAGTAGATAAATAGGTACCGCTTTGGCAGGAAGGTAAACGGCATTTCTGTGTGCTGCTCTGGTTCACCAGAAGCGGCTTAGTCATGCTGGCCACATGACCTGGAAGCTGTACGCCGGCTCCCTCGGCCAATAAAGTGAGATGAGCGCCGCAACCCCAGAGTCGGTCACGACTGGACATAATGGTCAGGAGTCCCTTTACCTTTACCTACACTATTTGGTGATACATTGCTTGATCTTATAAAAGTTTTGCCCTGATATGGATTGTTTTAATGGGTGAAGGTGGCCACGTTTACATTTTGTGAGCCTCTCCTATGTTTGAGCAAGAGGAAACCCAGCACAACTTATAAGAGGCAATGCTTAAAATGATATTGGCATGAATCAAAACCCCTCATCAAGTTTAGAAAGCCTTGCCAAGCTGACCACTCCTGCTGGAGGAAGTACACATCACTTAAGGCTAATGGCCACTGACAGCCCCATCTTCCAGCATTGCAGGGGGTGGGACTAGATGACCCTTGTGGACTCTTCCAGCTCTACAATTCTATGATTCTGTCCTTGGCTGAGTTGAAGAGCAGGCTTTCCCCCCTCTTGATCTGTGTGAGTTCTGTTAGCTCCGGATGAGAAGCAATGGGCATAGATTTCATGAAAGTGCATATGCTTACTAAAAAAAAATATTGCAGGAGATATAATGTATTTTTCTGCTGCATTGAATAATATCACCTCACCTTTCTTTAAAAAAGAGCTGCAAGGCAGGTCATTTTTGTGTCCCATTAGGCACACATAATTCAATACTCATTTTCCCAAGACCTCTTTTCTCTTGCTCTACAGACAGCTTTGTCTATGTTTCTGTAGTGTTTTTACAGCTGCTGATTTATAAAAAAATAAAAAAATCAGATTAAAACATCAATAACAATAACTTTCTTAATTATATTTTCTTGAGTCTCTTAATCCTTTGAAGCAAGGAGGAGCGGAGGTGAAAATGGGAACTTGTGTTTGAGAAATCTGATCATATTACATTTAATCCATACATGAGTCATCCATGATTGATCTTAGTGGTTACTCAGGTTGAGTTGGGCCTTAGCCGAATTGTCAGTTTTTCAGATTGCATCTGCCCACCATTTGTCTTGCCATGAAAGGGCAGTGTAGTGGTGCCAAGAGCATTGGTTTTGTTGGACTGGAAAGACCCATCTTCAAATCCCTGCTCAGTTATGAAGCTCACCGGATGATTGTGGGCCAGTCACTCTCATTCAGCCTAACTCATCTCACAGAGTTGTTGTGAGGATAAAATGGGTGAGTAGAAGCCATGTACAGAGCTCCAGCCAGAAGAATTAAGATGGAGTTAAGAGTGCTTCACAACCAGGAGGCCCAGTTATTGGTGTTTAGAGCTCACTTGATTGCATTCTTTTATTGCTAAGCTGTTTTATTTGTTCATTCATTTGTCAGAGGGCATTGTTATAGAATGACTCATAAACATAATACATAAATAAATAATATCCTTAAGTTCCCTGCTAATATTCCTGCAGTATGCAGCTGCATATTAACATTTTCTCTATATGCACATAAAGCTTGACTTGTTCATATTACAATGCCAAAGCTTGGCGCAAACATTTCCCTGCCATACCTTAATCCTAAATGGCATGTAATGCCGTTGATGTAGATTTTTGAATGTGTCTTCTTTCAGATTTGTACCTTGGGAATACCATGTCCCAAGCCTACAGATATAACTCTGCTACATCTCTTTTCCCAGTTGCTCTGATATTTACGATTATTTGGCTCAATAACGTTCATATTATATAGATTTTAGATAGGAACATCTTGGTGTTTCCAGTAATTTCTAGATGGTTTCTACAGCGTCCCACAATTTATCAAGGTTCTAGCTGAACTACACATTTCTGTTCCGTATCAGGATCCTAGTTTGTAAATATCGACCCTCCCTCTAAAAGGATGAGAGTGGTTTTGTATCCTTTGTATTATCTCACTGTATGTATGCAATCAATCAATCAATCAATCAATCAATCAATCAACTCTGTATAAAAAGATGAATGAGGTTGCAACCCTATAACCATTTACCTGGGAGCATGTCCTATTTAACTCAATGGGATTTACTTCTGAGTACAGTGGTACCTCAGGTTACAGACGCTTCAGGTTACAGACTCTGCTAACCCAGAAATAGTACCTCGGGTTAAGAACTTTGCTTCAGGATGAGAACAGAAATTGTGCTCCAGCAGTGTGGTGGCAGTGGGAGGCCCCATTAGCTAAAGTGGTACCTCAGGTTAAGAACAGTTTCAGATTAAGAATGGACCTCCAGAACGAATTAAGTTCTTAACCCGAGGTACCACTGTAGATATCTCTAGGCATGCACTGTTAATTATAGTAGCGTACATCAAAGTATGCCTGATCTCAAAGTTACTTGCCTCAATCGGTAGCTCTAATCAACACAAGCAGCTATGTGAAAAACAGCATCAGTTCCATTCTTTACAATCATTTATCAGAGACTTAATAAACAGTGTGTTTTACTCTTGATTTCCATGTGGAATTCAACATGGAATTTGTTACCACAATACATGGTGAAAAAATAATTAGACAATGGAAGATAGATGGATAACAGTGCTCCTTGATTAAAGGCCTGGTATTCTCTCCCACTGGGTATTACTGATTGCTGGATGCTATAGGCACATCAAGAAAACATAATTTTTATATTATGTGTTGCCTGTTCACTTTGCACAACATCTGGCTGACCATAGTTATGAACAAATCCAGCACTACTAGATGAACCCTTGGTCTGTTTCAGAAGGGCAAAACTTACGTTCATATTTTTTTTTTTTTACCCTTAAATCATCCCCATTTTAAACATGGGAACTGAGACTGAGAGATAGTGGCTCTCTAAAATGACAAATAAGCTTAGGTCTCAAAGATCTAAATTTGGTAATCTGTATTCTGATTTCTCCATGGTATTTCTTAATCTGAAGTCTTGGAGTTCCTAGAGGAAAAATAAGATAATAAGTTCAAAGAAGTAAAAGCATTTCATTTGGCCATAGTTGTTGACACTGACTTCTGACTGTGGGGTAGCAATTGCAAGTGATTGTACTGAAATGTGGCCACCAACTTAGAAGGAGGTTCATTTTCTAAACTCAACCTCTTCCTGTATTAAATCAATGTTGGCATTTCCTCCCACTGAGTCCCTCTTTGGCTGTACAATATAGGAAGACAGGCGCCACATGCCTGGGTGGCTCTAGTAGTTTGGTTGTTACAGTAGAAGACAAAAAGCAAGAAGGCTGGATGCCTTTAAACATTTGACAAGGGCAATGATTAAGCCAGAGCGCTCAGCATGCAGTGTCTGGCTGCTGTTATAAAACGGAATCGAGACATGAAAATACGGCAAAGAGACATGGGCATCTGCTGGATGCTACAGACATGACATCATTAGATGGGAAGGTCTGGTTACAGCCGAGCATCTAGCACTTTATCAGAAGTAAAGAATAACAGATGCTTCCCGCCTCCCTTGATACTTGCACATGAGGAATGAGATGAGGAAGGGATGTGCCAGGGTGTCTGCCACTAAGGCTGAAGAAGGGAAAACTTGGGAACTGTATATTCTGGAGTTCTTGTTCTTGCTTTGTTTTTTAAGATACACAGCTACAAAACAGCTACAAGTCAGGGATGGTTCAGGAGAGGGATGGAGAACCACTGGTCCATGGGTTGATATGGCTCACAGCACCATTGGATCCATTGGTCTGTGGTTTTTCCTCCTCAACCTTACTTTAGGACTTTTCTCATTCAGCAAATATGGTTTAATGAAGCTGTTAAAATCACTTCCATTTTTTTGTGATTCTGGGTTTGGCATCCTGCTCTAAATGTTGCTCTCAATTTTGAAGATGTGCAGTTTTCTTGAGAGCAAAGGCCAGAATCTGAAGGGAGCAACAATCTATGGTTTGGACTTCATCTGTCATGCTGGTGGGCCATCAAATGTTTTGAGATAAGTGGGAATGTGACATCAGCTGGCCATATAGTTTTGGATCTCTGTAGCTGTCACAGCAGGTTGTTTTATTCTTTCTCCTTAAGGGTGTCGTATCAGCCATAAAACTAGACATTTAGCAGTAGGTGAAAGGCGCAGGTTGCAAACAGATATCTCATTGCATAAGCAACGACTGTGCTGACACTGATATTTGAAATTATTTTTATGGAATGCAGTGATGCTGAGGCTGAGCATGAATGACACGAGCCAATCTATTTTAGGCACCAAGCGCCAATTTAAACATTACAGCCTCCACCATCCCTGTGTAGCGGCTACCAAGAGGAGATTCCATGCTGTGGGTATAATAATGATTGGTTTAAAGACACTTATTGTATACACTGGCCTAGTTGCAAGCAGGGTCTCCAGGGCAACACCATGCATCATGGGGTCATATCCAGTAGAGCACAGGATGAGGGACACATGAGGTGAGGTACTTTCAAAAGTTACACCCAAAGCACAGAGGGCCACCAAACAGGAATACTTTTCAGTGGCTTCCACATGGGGGTTGCAACATATGAAATGGCCCTGAATTAGTCAACTGTGCTTTATAGCTACTGTCAAGATCCTTTAATCATTTTTAATATAGTTATTCCCTGGGAACTTTCTGTTTGGCAAGAGAAAGGTAGGGCTTTTTTTTATCCTCTAGCCAAGGCCTCGCCACGACAGATAAGAAGTATGCTTAAGACAGTAAAATTAATAATAGAACTAACATTTAAAGCCAGAGAACAAATCCAAAATTAATGCTGAGAGCTCATTCACTAATGCACGCCATTAAGGAAGTATAATCACCTGTAAGTCAGGCACCTTTTGCCCCAAAGTACTGTGCATTTTCAGTTACTCCACTTTGTGATGAGGCCTTTTAAGCAATAATGGATGAATTGCCCAAGATTTAGGCTGTGAAGGAAACGGTCAAGTATTTTTCATCTGGAAGATGGAAAGATTGCTATGCTAGGCCTGCGGCCTTCACCAGACAGCATGGTCATTGGTCAGGATGGATGGGAGTAGCAATCCAAAATATCTGGAGGGCATCAGATTGGGGAATGCTAAGCTCAGAGGCAATGAGAGAGAAAAAGCACAATATTAGTTGCATGATATTCTTTGCACTCAACCCAACTCTCTTGAAAGTTACTTGTGGCTATTATGCATTGGTTGCAGCTCAAGTGATGGGAAACCATGTTGCTGTTACAGTAGGAGATGGCTTTGAGTTGAATTCTTTAAGCCCATGATCATTAAAATCCTAGAAGAGGCTCATGGGAGCTTTTACAGAAGGAATGAAAGTTGGGAGATAAAATTCAGAAAGTGTCCAAATGAATACACGTCACTTTTTAAGGGGTTTGGATAAGCATTTGCTCCAGGAGAATTAATCTGAGCTTTCAAAAGCACATACAGCTGAATGAAGAATAATAATTTAAAAATAATATGAAAGCAGGGGGCACTGTGAGAGGGAAGACTGGCTCAAGGAGGCCATCTTTAGGCCAGAATGGTGAGAGAAAAATGCGCCCCATCAGCACACCTAAAAAAAAACTAAGATAGGAATAAATTGATAGGAAATGAATGGGCTGCTAGGAGAAAAGGAAAAGACAGCACACCAGGATATTCTTTAATCCTTCCTCCACACATTCTGAAATAATTCCTGGGCAGAGTCCCAAGATGCTCAGGGCAAGACTTTTGTTCTCCTCGGAAGAATCTTCCCAAGGCCACAAAAGTGATAACAGAAACTACTCATTGGAGAAGAGCCATAGTTCAGGTAAAATGGCCGTAGCTCAGTGGCAGAGTAATGCTTTGCATGCAAAAGATCCCATGTTCAATCTCCAGTTATATCCAGGGAGGGCTGGGAAGGACTTCTGTCTGAAAACATGAAGAGTTGGTGTCAGTCAGGATCAGCAACATTGGGCTGGATGGACCAATGATCTGACTGGGTATGAGACAGTTTCCTGTGTCCCTATGCACTTGCTTCCTAGACAAGTACAGTGGTACCTTGGGTTACAGACGCTTCAGGTTACAAACTCTTCAGGTTACAGACTCTGCTAACCCAGAAATAGTACCTCAGGTTAAGAACTTTGCTTCAGGATGAGAACAGAACTCATGCTCCGGCGGCCTGGCGGCAGCAGGAGGCCCCATTAGCTAAAGTGGTACCTCAGGTTAAGAACACTTTCAGGTTAAGAACAGACCTCCTGAACGATTTAAGTTCTTAACCCAAGGTACCACTGTAGCTCTGGGCATTTATGGGCAATAGTCAGACCCACACCAACTTGTGATTTATGTGGACTTTGAACTGAAACTCTAGTAGGCTGTGACAGGAAGGGACAATATGTCATCTATGTGCCTGATTTTAGGGCATGAGGCTTGTGGTAGAATGTATTAGGTGCAAGTCCTTTTGAACTATGCCAGAGGCTAGGCAGGCAAGGGTATCTTGATGGGATTTTTTTTTTTTTTTTTACAATAATCTATTTAGAGTAGAACTATTGGATTACCAGAATGCTCTGTGTTTCAGTACAGCTTAGTTTTGTGGAATGGAGCAAAGCAGCTATTAAGTGCTTCATATTTCTAAAATGTTGGCCTGCACCAATCAAGCAAAATGGGAATGTATAAAATGTTACTAAAAGGAAGGAAGGAAGGAAGGAAGGAAGGAAGGAAGGAAGGAAGGAAGGAAGGAAGAATCTACCTCATAAACACTTTACCAAACAGTCTATGAATCGCTCACCCTTTGTTCTCTGGTTTCTCTGGAGATAATTGACACACCGCTTGGGGCATATATCTCTTTTTATCATGTCTTAATTCCTTAAGGCATGATGGTGTTTTTGCTCTATTTTCAGTAGGAGAATTCGCAGTGGCACCTGAGAAAGGAATGTGTTTGTGTATGTGTGACACACAGTGCAAAATCTCCCAAGTAAAAATAATTAATTTTAGCTAAATGCATAGCAAGAACAAAACTGATTTCACTCTTGAAGGAGGCAGGGAAATATCTATGTGTGCCCTCTCCCTGCATGAAGATGTGTTCTCCTCCTGTGGAATATGCAGCTTTAATGATCAGAACAGAAAAATAGCTTCCTTTAAGCCATAATTTCTGCCCTTCGGTCAAGATTTAAGTCGTGCAGCCGTGTTGCTTCTTTCTGAGATGCTTTGCCCAAACCTCCCAATAAATCCATTAGAAATATGAAGAGCCAATTGGAATATATATATATATTCCTTGTTGTTCCTTTCCCAGTCAAGAACGTGCTGGGCCCAGCGAGGCAACTTCTCACCTGCCGCTTTTAATGATTTGTTCATTTGTGACATATCTGGCTGCTTTCAGTCTGATGTCTGGCAGCAGTTGACTGAACAGCAGAGGAGTTCAGAAGTCTTTGTCTTTGTGTGAGAGCTGACAAATTTCAGCAAGCTGCCACACAAAATGCACACATCAAAGGGCTGGCGTGCACGTTTCCCTGAGACAGCTTTCTAGATTTTTACAGAGCTATAAAATTCACCAAGGAGGATATAAAAACAAAGCTGTGATGAACTTAGCAGAAAGCCAAAGCAAGCAAGGAGAAGGACGGTGCAAAAAAAGAGAGGGGGAAATGCGCCAGAAATGATGGATTGGTTCCGTGGCAGGGGGAAAAATGGTTCCTGAATAACTGTGAAAAGCATAAAACCGGTTTACCCATTGCAAGGGTGGAAAGCGGGGGGGGGGGGGGAAGGGGGGGAGAAGCTGATAATGCTGAACAAAAGAGAAACTTCAAAGCATAACTATCCCAACTGTGTGACACTGATGTCTTGAACAGTTGTTCTCTGTGAGATAGTGCCTGCGATTTTAATGAACTTTAAAGTGTGGCATCAATGGCAACAAACAATGAAAAGAGAGATAGCACTAAGGTAGGGTTTATGTGGAGATGAAGGCTAATGGCTAAAATGGGATTCTGGTGGCAGGTTTAGATATTTCTGTATAGACAGAATGATTTCCCTATTCAGTCTGCTTCCATTCCCTTTCGCTTTCTTTTTTTCTTTTTCTTTAAAAAATTATAAATATAACAACACTCTGTCTAGGTCTTTTTAGTGAACTGATCTGATGCTTTATTTATGGGATGCTGCCTGGTAAGTGGATGGGACCTCGAGCAGGTGGTGAAATGGCAGAGGTCGAAAACTATGAATATTCTTTAATATATATATTTGAAGAGTGTGCTCTGATGCTTACAATACTACCTACAATACTAGCTCTGATGCTTACAATACTACTACAATACTACTGTAACCAGTGGACATTGGTGCCAACTCCATGGGGCCCTGGGTGCCTGAGCACCCACAAAATTCCCCATGAAGGGGCCAGGCACCCACAAATTTCAGTGCCAGGGCCATGTACACTGCGTGCCACCCACGGCCCCAGGCACCCTGTGTCGTGGGGCCAAGTTGGCACTCCTGCCAGTGGCCTTTACATGGCAGAAGCTTACAGGACTATTAATAAGGAGAAAAGAACTATAGGTGAGGTGAGGCTGATCCGATTGGATACCCTATCTCTCTGTGCAGCAGCAATATTTGCTAAGAGGCCGCCTTGAGTGCAGGTGATAGTGTGTGGGCCAGGGTGACTTCAACTATAAAATGGCCCAAAGACAAGTCTTATAGCCACAGTCATTGCCACCATTGTACCCTGTTTCATCATTGGCAGTGGGGTGGTGGTGGGATGTGGCATCAAGGTGCTAGATTTGACTCAGAGAATGTTGTTTTTCTGCTGGTCAGCATCTTGGCTGGTAAGCATAGTTTCAACAATGTAAGACAGACAGAAAGAAAGAATCGAAATTGCATCGCTTAAACCTTGCACGTTAGCATACAATTCCAAGTATGGAAGTTTACATCCTCATTCAAAATTCAGTTTTAATGTTAAAATGATGACATTTTAATGTGGATGGAATTTTTGCCTTTTAGAAATTCAAATCTGGAATAACTGCAAATGTATTTGTATCCAAGTTTCAAACAACAGCACAATGAACAGAGTTCAAGCTTATATTAAGACTTCTTTTCCCCCCAGAGAAGTAGCCCTATTTATTTTTCCAAGGACCTTTTGAACTGCTAGATGCAAGTTTATTTCTGGGCTGCCTAATGATCTTAATTAAGTGCACAAATAAACCCTGCTTTTTTTGAGATCAGAAACTTAAAGGAGCAGTGTCACTGCAAGAGAGCAAGTGATCTAACTACTAGTTAAAGCTCTGAAGCCTATTCTCTAGTTCGAAATACTACCCAGCTTGTTGGGTTTGTAGTTTAGGGGGTTCTAACTTCCTTCTGCTAGATTTCCACTCCCCTAGTTGTGACCTGTAAAACACAAACTACTTCCTTATTTCCTAGGAATATGATGGTCACTAACATAGCTCCAAAAAAGAGGGAATGCATCGCCAATAAAAAGGTCAAAAGAGGCCACAAATTTGTATGCAATTTGCATGTGCAGATTTATAGGCTTTGTTGCAAATTTAGAAATAAGTCTTGTAATTTTTTTTACAGATGGGGCACATATCATCAAAGCTTGAGAGAAGACGACATAGAGGCAGCCTCCATCTATCGTTACCATACATACACTGAGGGCTCATGCAACCAGCCAGAGTGCACTCCCTCCCTCTTTTTTCTGAATACCAAATGGGAAATGCTGCTGTACTTCTTCCATCCTACATTTAAGCTTACAAAACAGTAGGTTTATGACCACTGCAACAAAGTGGTGGATAAGATTGGGACAAGCCAAACTACAAGGCAGAGATTGGGTCTCTGTACTTTGCTTAACTCAGTTTCCCCTCCCTTAAGCTTCTTCAACTTTCCCCACTCTGCCTTTATGTTTCACTTCCCTTACCCTGGTCAAATCCATAAAAAAGAAAGCTTTGTGGCACCATAAAGTCTAACAGATTTACTGTGGCATTATAAATAAAATACGTTCATGGGCATACTTTATTCATCTGATCAAATGCGCTGTAGTCAAAACTCTTTTTTTGTTTTTGCTGTAACAGATTAACACAGCAGCCCCTCTGGAATTTGAATACATTATGTAAATTAAGCCATTTTAAGCCAAACATACCCCCTCTTTGGGGCCAGGAGAAATGGCCACTATCACACCACCCATCAAAGTCAAGGCTTCATATCGGTTTCCTCCCTCCGCCCCCCCCCCAGCTCTGGGGAAGATGTTTGCCAGCTGTAACTAACTCCAAGTCACGATAGCATGCTCAGAATGGGTTGTTGTAACCCAGCCAGCCCATGCCCTGGCAGTTCCTTTCTCCCTTGGGGTGAGTTTGTTGTATAGCCTGTCTTGGAGTTGTAATCTGATCCCCCTGAGCTTTCCAGATTGTATGCACCCTTGCGGAGTAACATGGCAGTGATGCAAAACATCTTCATTGGTGGGGCAGCAGCAGCCAATCATGGGAAGGGATCAGATGCCCAGTGTGTAAATAAAGCTCGCATTTCAGGTCAGAATAGTAGGAGTCTGCCCTGGACAAAATCCAATCCATTTCATTCAGCTATTTTAACTGCCTTCCGTCATCACCATTATTCATTCATTTACAGTGCAGGTTCAACTCCATATAAACATAGAGGAACCAAAAAATAATAACCAGCCTTCATATTCATTTCAGTGGGAAAAGATATTAATCACAAACTTGACACCTTATTTGTTTTAAATTAAAACTGCTGTTTTAAAGCATATGCTTCTCCTCAGTGTGGATTGTATGTTTATTCTTCCTCACCAGGAAAAAGGAGCAGGCAAATGATGGAGATCCACTCCGTGATCCACTCAGCTGGCAACTTATTGGCACAATCATCTTTTTTAAAAATCTCTGCTTTCATCACGATTTTTTTGCCAAGGAACAAAAGAGCATGGAAGGAACCTGGTGGACATAGGGCAGAAGGACAAAAGACAGCAGGGAATCCCTTATTAGTTCTTTCTTTCCCAATCTAAGAATTGGTACCTTTTTAGCCTTTTGAACTTAAGAAGGCACTGCGAAAAACTGTGTAGTTTTTTTGACTCAGCAAGCAGCATACAATTAGGGCTGGAGAGCTATAGCAGATGAAAGCTACAGTCCTCTGATGGTGTGCATTTTCAAAATATGAAATGCAAGTCTTTGTATGCTTCTAAAGCATTGTGACGAAGTTGAAGCAAGCCAGCAAGTCTCTCTCTCTCTCTCTCTCTCTCTCTCTCTCTCTCTCTCTCTCTCACACACACACACACACGCACACACACACACACTGTGGAAAAGGGAATGGGAGCAGGTGCAGTGCAATAGCAAGTCAATGTCAGAGATGTGGGAGAAAGTCAGTTCTGTCTGTATTTAAAGGAGAATCTCTCTAATCTGCAGTTCCTGAAACAATACGCACACCAATACATAGTCACCCTTCAAAATTTGCATTTCCTTGAATTTTGCAATGTAGTTCTCCAGCCAAGTAAGGTGCACAGAAATGCAGGCACCCAGGGTGAAGTGTGCATGAAAAGGCATGCATTAGTGACAATAACACACATTATATTTTGAAATTTGTTTTGCAAAATGTTTATATTATATCAAATTGCATGCAAAAACGTTAGGACAAATTCTCACTAAAATGCTGAGGAAATTTCATGAGGACTTAAAAATAATAATCTGCAAACTTATGTGGAAAAGTGGAGAACTGAACATAAAATTGAAAAAAAGGAGAAGATGAGAGAAACGGAAACCGACAGTTTTCCCCTTTGTGCCTTTATGTGGTCAATACCTGGGGTTGCCACTCAGAACACAACCAATCAGGCAATATTGTTCTGTCATGACAGATTTATGACAGTGCTTAGAACATAGTAGGGTTTAGAACAGGGATAGGAACCTGTGGCCCTCCAGATGTTGTTGAACTTCAGTGCACATCTGTCTTAGCAAGCATAGCCAATGGTCAGGGATGATGGAAGTTGGAGTCCAGCAACTTCAGAGGACTACATTCCCCATCTCTGGCTCAGGAAGTTCATTTCTTCCAGATCTGGGATCCTCAGGAAACACTTCAGATTGCACCTATAGAACTTAATAAAGAAATCCGCACCCCATGTATTGTGAGAGCATAGAGGAAGTTCAACAATATGTGCCCTCCTTTTTCACAGTCATGTGGCTGGAATTGTGGAAGCTGGAAATAGCAGGAGAGGGAGGCAGTGGCCGTACCATGACCCAGCTGGGAGAGAGTGAAAATACCGCAATCTAACAAAAGGTTAAATAATGGTTACAATATAAGTCTGCAAAGCTACGGAGCAGAAAGCAGGAGGATAGATGAGCTAGCCAAAATCCAGAATTTTTTTTAGTAGGATTATTCTTACTGAAATTAAAATGACATTAAACATGATGCTGAATAATAAGAGGGAGCAGAGTTAATCATCTTTGCAAAATCCTTTCAGCTATGTTTGTTAATAAGGAACCATGCGAGGTCACTGTTACGGTAATATTTATTATTTTTTAACGTAGCCTGCAGGATTTAGACCAGGAGATGTAAATAAGATGAATTCAATTAAGTTGTACTCTTTTACACCCGGTTAGAATGCGGCCTTTTTTATTTTATATTATTCCCCCCTCCCAATTTTCTAAATCCCTTTATCCAGCAAAAAAAGTCTTACACAGGGAAGGAAAGGCGATTTTAGGAAATCTGATTCATTTCAATTAAAATCCTGAGCATTAATCACATGCTTGACACTCTAAACGTTTCCAATTAATGTCTAGCTTAAAACCATATGTGCTACAGATTCTAGTTGAAAGATCTATCTGTGACAGGTAACCTCAGGAAAAAAACCACTAACATATGGCTGGACACAAGTGAAATCAGGAGGCACTTGTCAATTAGGAGCCAGGGACAGAAACAAATGCTGAATTATCAATGTTTTGTAATAAAGAGGAAACTGTATTCAAACCCTGGGACCTAATTTTTTATTCATTCATTTACTGAATTCATAGCCCAACTTGTCCCAAAGACCCAGGGGTGGCAGCAGTGGATTGGTTTAAAAAACAACAACACACCTTCATTTGAATTCAAATTAGATTAAAACATAACAAAAGCTGAGGTCTTCAAAGACAATATCAAATGAAGCAGGCATTGAAGATCTTCAAGCTTTGTCTCAGTTACCCAGAGAATCTAGCCAGGCCTAAGGACTACAGTCAACATGGCAGGAGAATCCCATGAGGAAGCCTGTCCTCTAGGGCAGCAGGGGTGGGGGGACGTGTTGGGAGCCAGATTCCTAAGTGTCTCATCCTCTGTGGGTCATCTGCAGCAAAGCAGAATGGAGTATGGGTGTAGAGCAATGGCTTCACTTGGGTTGGCCTTCATGTGCATTTCAAGATCTGTCCTGAACCTTCCAACATCCAGCTTTGTTATTCCTTTATATATGCGTTGAAGTAAAAAGTCTGTGGGATATTTTTGGGATAAAAAGGCCTAAGAAGTAAACCCTACACAAATCCAGAGTGGAGTCTTTAAGACTGTTGGATGGTGCCTGGTATGCTTCCTTCTGGCAACTCCTGCAGCCAAGCTGGTGCCACGTGTATTGCTCTGCTTTCCTTTGGATCACATCAGCGAGGCCAAGAGGCGAGTCTTGTCATCTGGGCAGTCCAGGACCTCCATACACACCACCCAGGCTTGCACCCTGGGGAGGTCACTTTGGTGCTGCTAATGCAGCAGTTTGACTTCACCCCCGGAGGCACACTCCATTCTCTCTCAAGACAGACAGATGCCAACATTGCTCCCATCCTGCCATGCCTCTCCCATGACTCTTTGGGTGTTTGCAACTGGTTACTAGAGTTTGCCCCAGCAAATCATATTATTCATCTCCCCATTTTAACTTTTCACTTCACGTAGCCTAAATGCATTTTTTTTATCAGAAGTTTCCAGAGAGATTGCAAGCTAGCGATCCAGTGCCTAATCTTTTGTTTCCCTTTGGAAGCTGCATGACAGACAGCTGAATAACACATGCAGCTTTCTCCATCACTGTACTCCCATGCCAAGAATGGCTGCACCTAACTCTACAGCAATCATATTTCTAGGGCAAAGAGCCCTGCTAGAACAAAAATGTGGAAATGTGGAATTATACTAATTACAGCTAGAGATCTTTGCTGTTGGTTATTGTTGTTGTTATTCTTGTTTAGTTGTTTAGTCGTGTCCGACTCTTCGTGACCCCATGGACCAGAGCACGCCAGGCACTACTGTCTTCCACTGCCTCCCGTAGTTTGGTCAAACTCATGCTGGTAGCTTCAGGAACACTATCCAACCATCTCATCCTCTGTCGTCCCTTTCTCGTGCCCTCCATCTTTCCCAACATCAGGGTCTTTTCCAGGGAGTCTTCTCTTCTCATGAGGTGGCCAAAGTATTGGAGCCTCAGCTTCATGATGTTGGTTATAAGAATCCACAATCACATACTTGCGTACAGAACCGATCCAGATGCATGCAACGGTGTGGATCCAAAGTATGGCAGCTTCATTTAGTTCTCACTGAGATCAATGAGACTTAAGGCATGAGACTAACTTATTCTATTGATTTCAGTGGAACCTAACCAAGGCCACATCTGCAGCATACATTTACAGCACTGTGATATCACTAAGATGCCATGACTTCCCCCAAAGTATCTTGGGAACTGTAGTTTTTTCGGAGTCCTGAGAATCGTTAGGAGATGCTTATTCCCCTCACAGAGCCATGATTTACAGAGTGGTTTAACAATCACTTCCTCTTTCCAGGGGACTCTTAAGAATTGTAGCTCTGTGAGGGAACTAGGAATTTCCTAACAACTCTCAGCTCCCTTAATAAACTACAGTTTCATACTGTCCAAGATGCCACAAAGTAAAATCAGGATGCACATCTTTTGGGGCCACTCATGTGAGAGTGTGACCTCCCCATAGCTCACACGAGCTAAAATGGGGCAGCAATTCCAGGATGTCCTGCTCAAAGTGGGACAGTTGAGAGGTATGCAGTTTTCAGCATTCTTGGGGGAGGCCATGACTATTAAAGTGGTATCATAGTGCTTTTAATGCATGTTGTGGATGTGGCTTCAGTGAAGATTCAGCTCTACAACCATATTTGGTAGAAGATTCAGTATTCTACAAACCTATCCTCTATATGGCAAGGAGGTTCACAAGGGAGTTTCTGGGTTTGTTTTTTTAATTGGCCCAGAGCTGTGAAGAAGGTGAATAAAGAAGTGTTAAGCAAAACCAAGAATAATGTAGGAAAATGTGACATAACTTTATGCATGTGAAAAGGAACATAAAACTTAAAATCAGTGCAAACATATCCATTAACCTACCAGCCAATGGGTAGCCCTAATTATTTATGTAATACTGAAACCTAAATTTAAGCTAAAACAACAAGGGTGGATTCAGTGCTGGGCTTCTCTCTTAGTAAATCATTGTTGAAAAATGAACAGGTGCGAAATAAAGGAAGAAATGTTTCATTCCCACCTTCCATATTTCCTGCATAATTTGGCAGTCTAGGGGCACAGAATCTTGCTGGCTTCCTTCCTGTTAACTAGTGAGAGACTGAATAAGTGAGTGAAAGGTAGTATGTGGACTGAGCCAGGGCATTGGTTATACACAGTACAGATGGTTGGGTGATGACCTGCCGGGAGGTGAAGAGTGATGTTTGACAAGTGGCAGCCTCAATCAGGTGTGTGAGTCATGTAGAGGTGAGTGCACTGCCCTCCCTGCCCTGATCGAGTGCTGCATTTTGTGGAGAACAGTTTCAATGGCAAATATGTTCGTAATGTGGGTCACATTCTCAGGATATAGTTCAGCTAGATTTAGAGCTCAGCATCCTTCCTGTTTCATTATTTTCCCCCAGAGCCAACTAAATGGCATAGGTTTGGACCTTTGCACTGCAGAGGGGAGAGAGGGAGAAAGAGATGAAAAAGGAATGGGAGGAAGGAAGCATATAGGAAATCTGAGTACCAAGGCCCTGAAGATAAAAAGGCAACATTTAATTTCCAACATGTCTGGACCTAGAACTCTTTCTGATGTGTTCTAGACAGATTTTGATTGTTTATTGGTGAGCAAAAGGTATTCTGAGTTCAGATGTCCCATGGCCTTTGGATAGTTTAAGGCAGGTTCTGGGGCTGAACTCTGGGTATATGAATCCTGAAATGTGAGAAATAGCCTCTTACTGGATGGTTGTTCTGGATCCCTTTACATCAGTTACAGTGCATTGGGCAACATGTGCAATCCTTTGGAAATGCTGATCATTTGTGAACTCGGTTGAAAATATACAATGGCTGTTTTCTAGGCATACTCTTTACCTTAACTCACATTAACTTCTATTTAGCTGACTTAGCAGAAATTGGAGTGCTCGGTTTGTGAACATATCTAACATGGTCGTGCAGTGGTGTGTGTGTGTATACACATGTATGTTCATGTGTATATATCTATAGATACACACGCACACATACATATAGTAAAGTGTTTGCACATTTCTAGAACAAGGCTTTGAGGCGGCTGCTTACTCCACTGGGGACAAAAGCCAAGTTCCTAGTTGAAAAACAGAACATTTATCTTCGGATGGACACCTTATTAGGATTTATTACCATCCTTTTGATAGTACAGAGAAACTGTTTCCAATAGTTGTCCTCTATTATAACAGAATAACAAGCCAACTCAGCCCTTCAGAAGAAAACAAAGCATCCAAATCCCTTCTTGTTGATTCTCAGCCAAGAAAGGGTAGTGTAAGAGTAGCTCCCTTGATTTAACACAATATCCACAACTTTTATCTGGAGTTAGGTCTTTAGCTCTCCTAAATCTCTGCTATAAAAAACTGATGAACTGAGAAGAGACAATTCCAAGAAAAAGAGACGAAAACTTCAGCAGTCCTTACTTGGCTGTTTGTTTGTGATTTATGCCATGTCTTCACCTGGTATTAGCTCTGCAAAGCTTTTCAAAGGAAAAAAGATCTCTGCATAATAAAATGTTATACCACTGAAATGCCTGCAAATCCCTGCTTTGGGGAACGATGAAGCCTAAATGTCTTCCAATCTCACCCCCCGTTTTAGGATGGAAAGCTAAGCCCCAGTGTAGCATGTCCAGAATTCCACAGAGGACTTGTAACAGTTTGGATCTTTCTACAATGTCGCCAATTGCCTGGGAGTCTCATTCAACAGCATCAACAATCTACCCACCCATTTTGTCATGTTTCTTCATTCCTTTGATACTCAGCCACTTGGCATCATATTTCACTGCCACCACTGTAGTGCAGCATCTGCAGCAACGAGGCCTTTTCCTTTCACTTGGTGTACTAGAAATTTTGCTGTGAAGCGCACAGGCACCTTTGTTGTCGAGGCAGATGGTTGTGAGCTCTGCAAATATACACAAGAGAGAAGATGCTCATTAACTTCATATGCTGCTCAAGTCAAGATGGTGAATAAAATTTCCATTCTTTTTCAAATCACTGGCATAAGGGATCAAGCAGATTTCATGATTGGATCAAGCAAATATCTGTCTCAGGAAATAGGTGGTTTTCTGTTTTTGTTTTTTTTACCTCAGAGTCCTATAAATAAGTGAAGTTTAACTTTGTTGCATTTTCAAAGTTAATTATTTGGAATTACCCACTAAAACTTTCCCTTATGTGCTAAGGCTGCATGGCTAACTTACACTGTGGTGTTCCAACAATAGTTCTCAAGATTCTGAAGTGAACACAAGCCTAAAGCTTCCTTCATTGTTTATATTTCTCTCCTGGACTGGAGGGATGGGTCATGGAAATAAGGCCCAGAAACTCCCTCTTACAACTGGGCAGACTTGGATCTCCAGACTAGGCAGAAGGCTCATCCTGTCTTGTGGCAATCTATCATAATTCTTTTTTGGGGGAACACATAGATAAAGGAGGCCAGCTAGTAACAGCTCTTCTTCCCCAAAACCCATTTCCAAGGCCATCAGCACATCTTGCAGTAACAAATTCCAAAGCTTAGCTATGGATTTTGTGAAGAAGTACTTCCTCTTGTCTGTCCTGGATATTCTACCATTCATCTTCAGCCCCAGAATGTGGATTCTAGCATTATGAAACAGAAAGGAAAACCTTTCCCTATTCACTTTTCCTATCCTTGTTTTTGAAAACTAAAAGAAAAAAAACCAGACACTGTAAATCTTTCCTCTTAGGGCAGTTGCCCCAGACCACTGATTATGTTGGTGGCCCTTTTCTACACCTTTTCAAGGAGAAAAGTCATGTCACAATACACGGGTTGCTACACAAGGTGGGTGATAAGGATTTGAAAAATTATCTCCTACGTTGCTATCTGTGTGAACAAGCCCTACCTGTCTTCTGTTTTTCTATACTTGGCAACTTGCCTCATTCAAATGAGGAATCCTTTAGTATGCCTCCAAAATTAAAATACTAGTGTGCCAAGCAATGGGCAGCTTACAAATTTGGGATCATTGACACAGTACCTCTGTGCCTTAAATACCAAAGTTATTCCAAATTTACAATTCCAAGGGGTCAGCAGTAATGAGAAGTGGGTGATTCATTGTCAGCTAACTACTATCATAGACAGCCAACTTTACATACTTCCCATAATCCTCTAGTTTGGCTCCCTTCACCTGGGGGAGAAGGTGATAAAAAAAATTTATCTTGCTGTAATTACTCCCTGTGGCATTTGTGGGATATATGTTTGCTGTTGGAGAAGAAACCAGATGGTTTCCCTCACAGTCCACAAAACTGGAAGGTGAAATGTGTTTCACAAAACAAAGCGCTTGACTCTTCAGGTGGTGCTTCTGGCCTGGGACGTCGATTGTGCTCCTTCGGAGTATCCAAGCCGGGCAAATCCTCCCAATAAATACATGGTGAGGGAAAAGTCTATGGAGAGCCATTCCTTTCCTTTTGAGCCAATTTCCTCCTGCTGCCAGACACCATCCAAAGAAAATACATTAAAATCAGTACTGTTTAAAAAGAAAAAAAAAGAAAGAAATAAGACAAGGCCTTTAATAATAGAGCCTGGAGACAGAAATGGCAGCCTGAGGAAGCCGAAAACAGACTGCCTTCTTGTCACAACACTTGCCCACAGTTTTTCCTGGAGTAAAATATTACGCAGTTCCTGGAGGGCCAGTGCTGTGTTGTTTTTGCTAATGCCATGCTGTGGCAGTATACGAAAGGGAGGGTTCTTCCCTCCATGATGTACTTCTTTGGTCTAGACGGAGCAAATTTGACTCTGTGAAAATTGCAGCCTTAGCTCTGGTGGGCTTGGCATCTGCTTTAATGGCCTTTCTTCCAGCAGCATATGTTGATAAACAACAAGCAGGGATGCCCAAAATCCACAGTATGAATAATTTTATCCCAGGTTATGAATCAGATTTGGGTGTTCCTGGAGTTGCCAGCTGTTTCCACAAAGGAGACTTCAGAGGAGTGATGCAGCTGAAGTTCCCACGTCTTACAGCATGAGAAATGAAAGCCCTCTTGCTTCTTACTTTGCTTCCTGTGGGCCATTGCTTCTGTGAGTTCAGGTTGATTTCTCACAACGTTGCTGTTTGTTTGTTTGTTTGTATGTATGTTTGTTTAGATTAAATTTATATCCCACTCTTTCTCTCTGGGCTGTCTTAGAAGAAAAATCAGGTGGGTGTTAGGATTGGAGAGAAACAGTGATTCAATCGAGAAAATGTACAATTGATCCAGAAATTTGAAGGGAAAGAGTTTCATGAAATGACCCCTCTCCTAACTTTGTTTCTTTGAATCACTTTGCTGATTCTATGGCTTGGCTGATGCCCACTGTAATGGCAGCGCCTGGTGAGTGGCAAAGGAGGTGGCCATTTTTAAAAACAGCAGCGGCCATTTTGAATTTCCTCAAAGTCAAAAAGCACCCCAGAATGGGGCTTTTGAGGGAGAAGGACAAAAAGGAACCCGTTCTCATTCTCTATTCCTCAAAGAATTTTGCCTCACATCCAAAATATAGCTGGAACAAAACAGCTAATTTGGAAAAATCACCTGAAGCATGGTCGTCATCAATTCAGTAGGGCCTTTGTGGATGCTTGTACGGTAACATATGCACACCGAACAGACAGACAGTGCAGGCTGGAGAGAGGGTAAGGTATGGGCTGAAAGGTATGTTGAGAGGCTAGCAACTATCCCTCAACCAAGGTTCCTGTAGAATTCCTAAAATTTGTAATCTCTGACCTTTCTGTTTCCCCTCCTTGAGATTTCTCTCTCACTGACTGCAGTGAGAGGGAATTCAGTATACTGGCACCAAGACTGGTGTATTGCAAAGGATCTGCTTGGCTATGTGTGGGTGTTCAGGAACTGAGGAAATTTGGGATCCTGGGTAGCTAAGGGTTCCATCAACATACCTCCAGCTTCCCCCTGAAATGCCCTTATACCATCATGCTATTAGCTCTGCTGGTGGGTCAATAATAGTGATGGAGCTTTCTGCAGCTGCTCTGAGGAAGTCTCTGACTTTGGACCAGACCTACCTTCCAACTGCCCACCTGTAGAAAAAAGAGAGAGTTTCACAGAATCTAAAGGTCCTTCAGCCACCCTTTCTAGGAACATAGGATTGCTCCCTTAAAGTATAAATACTGCTGTGATTTATTTACCAGAGTTTGTGCATCTCATGATATCTGCAATTTTCTTATGGCCCTGAGATATTTGCAAAGGGCTAAAATGAAAACTTGGTCAACTCAAAATACATAAGACAGTAAAATACAACTCCTCTAAGTAAATTCATCATAAGATTCAAAAGGAGACATAGAGCTGCCTTCTTTTAAAAGCTTGAAAATACAAATAACAAATACCCCCAGTTTCTTTGTAAACCACTGTGAGGTTTTTGCTACAATCAAGTGGTATATAAATTTTAAAAAGTAAGTAAGTAAACAAACAAACAAACAAACAAACAAACAAACACAGGCAAAGAAACATAAAAAGCAAAAAGCATTAATTTCCCTCTTAAACTTTAGTACATACATTGCAAAAGACATCTAGGATTTTAAGGCATTTACTCTTAAAAATATGTTGGGAGATAAATATTTTAAACATGGAAACCAATAAACCCATTTAAGTGAATAAGTTTTCTAGCAGAGATAACTGAAAGAAGAGCTATCAAACACACACAAATTCAATGCTGCAGGCAAATTCCTATTTTTGTAACTCTTTAAAAGAAAAGGAAGTTGAAAGAAATAATATTTGGAATGGAACTGAGTGAGGAGGGAAGACAGAGCCTACATAGAGATGCTGGGAGGGCGGCTGGAGCTTTGCTGTGAAAAGGAACACATCACCTCCAATCCTGGTTTTCAGTGCTGCCTTGTGTGAGAACAAGTTAACTACTGCCAAATTTTGGAGAAGACAATCCAACCTTTCTGCCTGCTGGTCTCTACTATTGATGGTGGCATTGAGCAGATTTGTTCCCCCCTGCTGGTTTATCTCTTTGTAGAAGGAGACTCTACAAAACATGGAATTTTACTGTGTAATACTTTAGCCTAGGTGAGATCATGATGTTCAGAAATGGTAGAGGCAAGATGGTAGATAATGGTGGAAACAGACAGAACATTGGCCATTTAACAGAATGTGGTGTGCCTTGCTGATCTGTTTGCTTCCATATTTCATCAAAATAGTGAGAATGGGAAATGCAGTTCATGCTGAATTTGGAATGAGTAGGAAGATACCTGCAGGCCTATTATTATTATTATTATTATTATTATTATTATTATTATTATTATTATTTATACCCCGCCTGCCTGGCTTGGTTTCCCCAGCCACTCTGGGAGGCTTACAGCACATAAAAAATTGCAAAACATTAGACACTGAAAATTTTCCGATACAGGGTTGCCTTCAGATGTCTTCTAAAAGTCAGATAGTTGTTTATTTCCTTGACATCTGATGGGAGGGCATTCCACAGGGTGGGTGCCACTACCGAGAAGTCCCTCTGCCTGGTTCCCTGTAACCTCACTTCTCGCACTGAATCACCAGAAGGCCCTTGGAGCTGGACCTGTGTCGGGGCTGAACAATGGGGGTGAAAGACATTCCTTCAGGTATACTGGACTGAGGCTGTTTAGGGCTTTAAAGGTCAGCACCAACAGTTTGAATTGTGCTTGGAAACGTAGGTCTTTCAGGACCAGTGTTATATGATACTTTGCCTGCAGTGCAGTACAGGTAACCCTGCCCTCTGGCCCTTTTAGAACTGCTTTCAAAGGGGGGCAATTGAGAGCACATGGCAGGAGGGAGGGGATGCACAAACCTTTCCATGTCCAATCTAGCAGTTCCACCGCCACCCTCAAGTGGCCTTTCCACTCAGTTTCAAATGTGGGAAAACATGCACCTCTAAATCTGTGAGAGGAATGTCCACTAGAAAATAACGTGGAGAATCTGTGGCCAGGGAAAGGCTTAAGCATTCCCTCCCTCTGCAGATTCTCCAATCACATTCAACCCTCCAGAAACAGCTTTTCTAATTTTTTTCTTTCTTAAAAAGTGGGTAATGTTACACGAATCTGCATGTAATGACAAGTTTGGCCATGAAAGACGTTTATGTTGGGAAATAGCTCTGGCTTTTTGCCTGAAATCGGCTACAGAAATCAAACCATACGGTGCTCCTCTTATCTTACACCACACTTCATCTGTTTTTGTGGTTCTCCTGGAAGCAAAACATTAGCAACTAGACTCATATTTATTTACTATTTCTTTTAATATCCAGTGGATCTCCCTTTGAAATATTTTCTTATGAAATATAGGATTAAAACTGAACTTGGGTACACTTCCTGCTGCAGAATTTGCACAGAAGGAGACTGTGTCATTTATTGTCATATTCATGGCAGCAAACAATGTCCTCACATTTTACCCGCTTAACCATTTACAGTTTTCTTCCTGTAAGCTAAAAGTGCCTAAAACGTAAAACATCCCAATAAAACCAGCAGGTAAGAGCCCCTTTTTGCTGACATTTGCCTTTATTCTGGGACATGTTGCCACCATGAGGCATTTTATTTAGCATGGGGTCAAATATACTGTATGCCCAAAACTGTCTATGTCACTTTCTTAGTTATATGTATACACACACACAAAAACACCACAGAAAAAACAGGGGAATGGTTCTCTTCTCATAAAACACATGCTCCTCTTTCTACACTGGGGTAGAAAACTGCCCCATAAAACTGTCAATGTCCTTTTTCTCTTTTAGTTTTCCTGAATGAGGTTGTTCAATAAATATAATGTTCCCTTGCTTATCAGGTGTGTCAGAATTCAATATAACGAGTGGGTGTGATGCAGTTGCCCATTTGTGATTTGCTTGCCATACACAGCTTCTTTTAACTATCAATGAATAATTAAATAATGTATAAATCTGTCTTATTAAATGTGCATGGAATATTTACAGGAAGATGCCTTAGAAGTTGAAAGATGGCCCCTTCATTTTCAATTCCCTTTGGGTTAATCAGTTAATTGAGTATCAACTCTGTCGAACGCTGAAAGCTGGTTATGGGTTCTGCTTGAAAGATGTCTTCAATTGGCAGCAGCGAAACATTCCTGCATGCAAAGCATCAGCTGAAGAGTTACAAGAGAATGAAGGAGAGTAACCACGAGCTTATCTTTACTCACCACTAATTTTTACTATTGCTTGTGGGTTAGTGCTAGGAGTATACATCATCAACTCTCTGGAGCTCTGTTGTAACTCTTTGCAGCGTGGCTATGAAGATCAGAGGACAGGACTCCTTTGCTCTCCTTTTTTAAAAAACCATTTTAAACATCCTTTCCTTGGGAACAAAGCAGTCCTAAACAAATTACTATGGAACTCACCTAGTTGTTTTTTTTAAAGCGGTGTACACAAATTTCCAGAGATCCCATTTGTATAAGATCTTAAGTTCCAGGTTGAAAGGTGCAATATATATGAAAAATTGGGACTTGGCTCAAGAAAAGGAAGAGCCCCAAAGAAATATAGCCTATCCCAGGTATGTAGTCCCATTTACTCCAATCTTAGGAAAACTCAAATTTACATCTAGGTAGTACTGGTACCTAATCCACTGGTTTAGAGATATTGTGGCTTGACGGGTATTTATTTCTATATTTGGCATGCGACAAAATTAAACTGTTCTGCTCTTTTGACTTAGTAAAAATTCATGCTCTTGTGGAATTCCAGGTACCAGAAGATTCTTTGGTCATCCTAGATACCCTATATTTTAATGTACAGAAGCAAAAGCAAGATGTTTGCTTACTTCTGTGTTTCTTTCTTCCATCATGGAACTCAAGGTGGTGGTACATTTGCTTCCCAAGTGGTCTCCCATTCAACTAGACCTGAGCTTAATTTCAACAAGATTGTTGCACTTTCTAGCCAGTGCTCCAGCACTGTGTGTTGTAAGTCAGTGTGGTGTAGTGGTTTAGAGCAGTGGACTCGTAATCTGGTGAACCGGGTTCGCTTCCCCACCCCTCCCCATGCAGCTACTGCATGACCTTGGGCTAGTCACACTTCTCTGAAGTCTCTCAGCCTCACTCACCTCACAGAGTGTTTGTTGTGGGGGAGGAAGGGAAAGGAGATTGTTAGTCGCTTTGAGACTCCTTAGGGTAGTGATAAAGCGGGATATCAAATACAAACTCTTCCTCCAATTCTTCTTTTTCTTCTTCTTCTCCAGATAAAATGAGCTGTTAGTGTTTAAATGCTTTTGATTTTTTAAAAAGGTATTATTGTGCTGTTTTGTTGTTTGCCACCCTGTCTTCCTTTGGGTGGGATAGAAATTGAATAAATCATCATCATTATAAATTTGACTTTACCTAGGCTGTGGACCACATAGGTAGGAAGACACCTGTGCATCTAGGGGTTTGGAAAGTAGTTTCAGAACAATATGAGATGAATTAGTTTCAGAAGTTCCTATGCCTTCCTAAGGGATTGGAAGCTACTGCCTGCATGTCCAAAGAAGTCCACACAATTGTTTATTATAGCTCTTCAGTGTATAAGACATGTGAGTTCAGGATGTTCAGGTAGTCCCACAACACCTGGAGTTATCTAGGTTCCTTGCTCCAGGTCTAAAGGGAAGTACATTATTTGCTTGAATTCTCTTACCGCCTTCCCAGGTATGAAACTTGGTGCTTCCCTCCATTCCTCTGCCAGGTCCTATTGAGCCCTCCTGCTCCTCAAAGCAGTATGAGTCAATTTCTACTTGCTCCCAGCAGCACAGAGCTGCAGCCAAGCTCCTATGACTAATGTTCTGCTCTTCACAGCATTCTTATCTATAATGAAGTACTGTACACATTTGGACAAGATTTGGGCCAGCGGTGCCTTTTGATATTCTGAATGCAACACTCTTATTCTTCCTTTGTGTGTGCACCTTTACACCCAGTTGCTCAGAGGACTGTGAATCAAGCCAGTTCTTACAATGTAAAATATATTTGGTTTTTGCAGTGCTGAAGAATGGTCTGTCCAAAAATCTTGGACATCTGTTTAGAGAAAAAAACCCCACAGATGAACCACGGGCCTCAATCTTGGGGCTATATTTGATAGTCTGCTTTAAGTGCCAAACCCTACCTGTGTTTCTCTCAGTGAAGCCCAGTTCTTCATTTGAGGAGTTGAAGTCTGCAGGAATAAATAGCAGAGAGTATTTTCAGTAATCGAGACCTCCCTTTGGAATGGTTTGCAAATGGAACCCCAGTTGTTCCCCTTTGGGGGCTTTCTACCATTTGAGCATTATTTAGCTGTTAATCCCCTTCCCCGCTATTCAAATGACTTCAGAGTAGTCCACACTCACAAGTACTTGAATTTGTATATGAGGAGCAAGTTTGGTTTTCCCCCTTTTGTACCAGAAATAGTTATGAGCATGGCAGGAAACAAAATGAAAGCAATTGTGTTTTAATTGATCTCTCTATTGTCAGCAGCTTAGTTTTGGGGCTTCTCCAGATAACCTGTTTATTCTGCATTCATCCTGATTTTGCTTGTATAAAGCTTACAGGGTAGTTAGACAATGTGTGGTCTTTATTGACTATTTGTACTGATTTGTTTCAAAGGCAGTTATATGAGAATGAGCCTCCTTCTTATCCTGATTTGCTTGTGTGGTCTTTACATGTCTTCTCATTATTTGCTCACACTTTTCAGTGCATTTCCCCATCACTTTCCAAACTGCAAAAAAGTAGATTTGTTGAGGTAGGGTGTCAGAGCACATTAACCAGAGCACTAAAAATGCATAAACCTAACTTTACAATACACACAAGCCATCCTTCCTGCAAAATATTCACAGTCTGGAAGTACCCTTAATCTGATGGTGGTTTTTAAATGCTTGTGTTTTTGTGAACCTTGAAATGCTCATGCTCTTTGGTTATTTTTATGTTGATGTTTTTGTGGACTTCCCTTCTGCTTTTAAAATGCTTGTTCGTTAAAGTTTGCTTTTAGCTTTGAATTGCACACATTGCGTGTGCTCAGAAAGACTGTTCATAAATGTTCTAAATAAAGGAAGTCTGTAAAATATTGTTGACTTCCACTGCTGTTTTGTTACATGCACAAATGTGGGATCACAACAGTAAGTCAGGAGACTGCTTTTGAAAGCAGAACTTTCTGACATGTTCTTTTTCTAACACCACACAACACCTGACAGCTTGACACAGGAGAGACTACTGAAGCTGTGTCAGATTCTGGCAGGTGTTAGGAAAAGAGCTGCAGACTGAACAGGCAGAATGCTTTTGGGTAGAGTGGGTGTACGTGTGTGCATGTGTTTGCCTATTACGGCTTTCTAAAATTTGCAACTGCATTTATTCCACACAGCTGCTAATGTAATATCTGAACACTGAACACTAATCGATTTAGAAAATTATTCTAGCTGTGATACCAGTTTTGGTCTATACAGTGGTACCTCTGGATGTGAATGGGATCCGTTCCGGAGCCCTGTTCGCATCTTGAGTAGAACGTAAGATGCGATTGCGCGTCTGCATGTGCGCGGGTCACATTTTGCCACTTCTGCGCATGTGCGTGACGTCATTTTGAGCATCTGCGCATGCGCGAGTGGCAAAACCTGGAAGTAACACGCTCCGTTACTTCTGGGTCACCGCAGAGCGTAACTTGAAAACGCTCAAACTGAAGCACATTTAACCCAAGGTATGACTGTAGTTGCAAGTACACAGAAAGTATCAGGGCACCTTCGAGTGCTTCCAGACTGTCTTATCCTCCCTGCCAAATAATCGGAATGAATACTCAATAAATAGCTTGCATCATCTACCCTCCCCACAAACTTTGTGCAAACAAATCAGGATGAATGTTCAATGAACAGAAAGTTTAAATTGTGTGTTTTTAGCACATTAAAGTAACTCTTGTTGTTGTTTAGTCGTTTAGTCGTGTCCAACTCTTCATGACCCCATGGACCAGAGCACGCCAGGCCCTCCTGTCTTTCACTGCTCAAGTAACTCTTGAGCTCAAGTAACTCTTGAGCTTCTCTCAGATACCTTTTCTGTCCTGTGTTGCTTTAAAAAGTAGAGAAAAATGGAAGAGAACATTTTTAAAATCAAATATACATTCCAAGTAATGTATGTTTCACATTGTAAACTAATTTATTTATTTTTTTAAAAAAAGTTTCACTTCTGGAAAAAAAAATAAGAAGCACTTATTTAGTTATGGTTAATAACATTTATGTTCATCAATGAAAGGAAAATATGGAAAGCTATTGTGTTGCTTCTTCCTCATGCCTACTGGAGCATAGTATGAGGAAAGCAGCACATCCCTCTACAACCCCTCTTTTGGTGTGTGTGTGTGTGTTCCATTCCATGTCAGCCCCTGACTTGCATGGAAATAGGGTCTGCTTGTCTAAATTGCAGTGTTAGCCCAACTGAAAAATGACACCAGGCACATACAAAACCAAACTTACCGATCTGGCATTCCACACAGCTGGTGCCTTGTTCAGACCAAATCAGCTCACCAGGGTTCTGCGTCCTGGACAAGTGCCACACTGACATGCTCATGTTGCATGCATGAACAGCTGAGAGTCTGGTTTAAATGTGAAGCTGACCACATGAAATAATACACGGGCAAATTGCTCTCACATGTTCGGCTTCTTTGTTGGCAGCCTCTTATCTGGATACACCAGCTGAAGTGCACCAGAATTGTAAGACGGGGCAGACTAATATCTGGGTCATGCATATGGTTCTTATTGCAGTTGCGCTTCTCCTCTGTTCCTGTGTGAGGAACAGGAAGAAGCATGATGTCACATCTAGCACAAGCAGCCCCAACACTACTGAAGTCGTGACCCATTGTGTCAGCATTGTATTATGTTCTAAACTCTAAAACATCGCACAATCATAAAGTTGGAGAATTGTGCTTTAGAGTCCATGTTATATGCCATGTGCTCATTTGTAAAGCCCTATACAGTAAAGGCAACTGTGCAAGATTCTAGAGAAGTGGTCCAGGAGATAGACCAGAGAGGATCTGAAATGATGACAAATCCTGTTTTCAGGGGCATGGCCTGATCTAGGTCTAGACCAGGCATGGCCAAACTTGGCCCTCCAGCTGTTTTGGGACTACAACTCCCATCATCCCTAGCTAACAGGACCAGTGGTCAGGGATGATGGGAATTGCAGTCCCAAAATAGCTGGAGTGCCAAGTTTGGCCATGCCTGGTCTAGACAATCCATGAAGGGTGGAGGGCTGAATGCCTGCATATCCAATGGGTTCTGCTGAAGGCATATACATGCAATTTTAAAAACCAGTGGCTCTACAACTGCTCACTACTAGAAAGTATTCAAGATAAGGGTGACCCTCAGCATCACTGTTTAGTTGGAGCTCTTATATCACTTAGAATATTGGCAGGCAATGATATATATTTTTAATGGCTGAAAGGATTTAAGAGGAACCTGGCTGCCTCCCTATACAGTGGTACCTCGGGTTAAGTACTTAATTCGTTCCGGAGGTCTGTTCTTAACCTGAAACTGTTCTTAACCTGAAGCACCACTTTAGCTAATGGGGCCTCCCACTGCTGCCGTGCCGCCAGAGCCCGATTTCTGTTCTCATCCTGAAGCAAAGTTCTTAACCCGAGGTACTATTTCTGGGTTAGCAGAGTCTGTAACCTGAAGCGTATGTAACCTGAATCATATGTAACCCGAGGTACCACTGTATACTCAAGGACTCTCCTTTTGAACTGAATCAAAGTTTGGTGGTTCAGTTCTGAAACCAAGTCCACAATTTATCCATCTCTGTTCTACAATATTAATGAGCAAGTGAGTGCTTGTTGAGACACCCCCTTCTCCACTTTCTGGAGAAGAACATATATTGCATGGATTTGTCTTTACAATTACTTTAGTAATTTGGCTTTATGGTAACTTCAAGAACCATGCAGAAGTAAGTGGTCATTGCTGGTGGGGTGGTTCTACACTGCAGAGCTGCTCTCCCAAGTATCAGCATCACTGCAGCTGACCTGGACAGCTTATCATCTCATAAGAAGCATCATATGAAGTTGCCTTATACAGTGGTACCTCAGGTACCACCCGCAAATAATTCCTCCCAGTGCAACAACATATTAAAAGGTGGAATGGCTGATATTTAAGAAAATATACTTTTACTCCAGAATTAAGGTGTTCTGCCCCCAAAAGACTCTGTTACACTGCATTAGCTTTGCTACCAGCACTATGTACAACACCTTGAGCCACCATCCCTGCCATGTCAAAGGTGCTGCATTCAGTTTGGGCTTGAGTCAAACCAATAGCCATTGCATCCAGTATTGCCCACTCTGATTGATAGCAGTTCTCCGGGTCTCAGGCAGAGGGCCTCTGCTTATATGAGATCCTTTTAACTGGAAAGCATCTAGCGCCTTGCCCATGCATTGCAAAGCATGTGCTCTACCACAAACTATGAGTTTTCTTCAATTTTGTTTATTACACAATCCTTTTGCCCCTCTCCATTTTTTTCCTATATAGCTTTGAGGCCTGTCTTCTTTTTTAAAACAATCCTCTTATATAAACTCTCGTAGATAGGCTGTATGTGAGACAAGCACAGCATTGAGGAAAAGGGAGGGCAATACTCCAAATTAATTACGGCACAGCAAATGTGAAGAATAAATCCCCAGAAAAGATACATTTTTCAGGAGATCCAGTGATCGACGTCCTCTTGAGGTTGAGTTAGGGCTTCCCAGTACCTCATTTAATTAACTCAATCTGACTTTTATAGAGCTTTATGTTATGTGTTTCCTTGTTCGGTAAACAAACAGCAGAAAATTAAAACAGGGCAGCTGCCAGCAAATGGTAAATTTAATTGAAAAATAATGAATTGCCATGGGGTGCCACCAGGGGTTTTGTCAAGATAAAGTTATTTATCCTGGAAAGCTTCCACTTGCAATTGTCAGAACTTGATGTATAAAGAAGGAAAGGGAGAGAAACAAGCTGCGAGATACACACTAGGGCTGGAAGCTGAGGGCACAGTCTTGCAGGCTCTGCTACTGTGCCTGCACAACAGGAGTGGGGAGCCCGTAGATCAGGCTTCCTCAAACTTGGTCCTCCAGATGTTTTTGGCCTACAACTCCCATGATCCCTAGCTAGCAGGACCAGTGCTCAGGGATGATGGGAATTGTAGTCTCAAAACATGTGGAGGACTGAGGTTGAGGAAGCCTGCTGTAGATGGACTCCAACTCTCATCAACCCTGATCACTGGTCAGCCTGGCTGGGGCTAATAGGAATTGGATTCCAGCAACATCTGGAAGGCCAGGAAGTGCCCATCCTTGGTATGCAAACTCCATTCATTTCCATGGAAACCTTGTGCAAACTCCTAGAAATTGATCGTTGCATGTCACAAAGTGATGCAACAGCACCCACTGGATTGCACCTTCCTTCTTAGACGCTCTTTGGGGCTATGAGAAGAAAAGGAAGCCACTTAGAAAGTTGCTTCATATAGCCATTGTTATGGGCTGAAGTGGCTCTGCACTAACTTTTGTGAGTGGTATCGACTAGTCTTTTGAATGCTTTAACATATAGTCCACGTGTGGCAATGTTGAGGTTCACTGTATTTTGGCATCCATCAAAATCTGAACTGCTGCAGGAGGTAAAGACACACTGGCCGGGTGGGTGCACACTACATTATACGGCCCAGGACCCTCATACTTATGGGACCACCTCTCCTGGTATACCCCACAGAAGACCTTACGGTCTGCAAACAACAACACTCTGAAGATCCTGGGCCCCGGGGAAATGAGACTGGCCTCGACCAGAGCCAGGGCCTTCTCGGCCATGGCCCCGGCCTGGTGGAACGCTCTCTCACAAGAGACTAGGGCCCTGAGGGATTTGACATCTTTCCTCAGGGGCTGCAAGACGGAGCTGTTCTGCCAGGCCTATTTTCCTTTGTATAAGAACAAGCATGAAGGAAGTCTCCCAGCCTGTTCACAGGTCCTTATATGATCAGTGAAAACAGTTGGTCCTGGCAAGTATTAACCGCTCTCAGTCTTAACCTGATAACTGCCATTTGTCTCTGAATTAATTTTAAGATGTATTTTATTTAACTGATGCCTGCTTTTATGTATACTGTGTTATTTATATGATGTTAGCTGCTCTGAGCCTGGCTCTGGCCGGGGAGGGCGGGGTACAAATAAAATTTATGATTTATTTTATTTTTTATTATCAGGCAAACATGGCCTGACCAGGCTTTGCTCCTCCCCGTGTTGTTCAGCTAAGCCAAGATTTTGTTTAGAGTGTCATCCGATCCTGGATTCATTGTAAATCTCTTTCCTCACTAACAGCAAGGTGCAGCAAAGAAGCAGGAAACATAGTTTGGCTTACTATGGTGTGCAAACCAGGCCAATGTGCTGCAGCATGATCAGTAAGGAGGGGCTGAAGAATTAAATCTTTGTGAATTCTCACAAAGATGCTTGATCTGCATCTCCTGGACTAATGTGAGAGAATTTAGCTATTAGATTTTGCACTTTTTAAATGTTCCAACATAGTTCTTGACTAATCGTTATAATAACATCTCAAAATAGATTTAAAATGTGCATTTTGAGAGAAAATATGTTTAGAAATGTTTAAATGTAGTATATCTAATTTATTTTTTTCTTTAAAAAAGCAATTCATGGATTAATGTGGAAACATAATGGAATGGATTTAAGGATGAACACATGGATAAATGATGCAGGCCAAGTGAAACTGATTCGTATATCCTTAAAGAGCAGTCCCTTTGTCCCGCAACTGAACTCATCTTAGCACCATGTCAAAAATTTTGTATGAATTGGACCTTAAGTTTCAGTTTAATCCAGTTTCCCTTTCACACATTGAATTCTCACCCCTTGTTATTTCTGCTGCAAAGACTTTGCAGCAATATGTTAAAAGTAAGGCAGGAATTTGCTCCCTTTCAATATGCTGGAGAATCAGCCAGGCTTCCTATACAGAAAGTTGGATATTTCTTTCCACAGTGGCACTGGCATGAGCAGTGTGTCTGTTTTCCATTTCAATTCATTTCTGGTTTATTTTTAGCAGTTATAAAATGACACATATTTCTCATACAGTTGGAAACAATGGGCCTGCTACTTAATTCAATCACATGTTAATACGATCCACTCTATAATTGGATTCAAAAATTGGAAGAACAATCTTTATTTTTTTAGTTTCTCTCTCTCTTCTTAAAAAAGAAGAGTAAGAGACTTAGTGAAAAAGAGCTTTTTCCTGTTTATCATTTCTGAATGTGTGGACTAAAAGAGAATTGTAACTCACAGTGAAATCCCAGTGCTTATTTTCTCAGAGGTTCTATTGAGTTCAATGAGGCATAGTCCCAAATGAGTGCATGTAGGATTGCAACCTTGGTTCCTGTTGGTGGAGCTGAGTATCGCCATAGTTGCCTACTGAAGTGACAGAAGAGTGATTTCAAATAAGTAGAGGAGCACTGCAGCTGCTCTCTGGAATGGCAAATAGGGTACAGGCATTTGTAGGCAAAAATGAAGGCTGCAAGAAGAACAAATAATACTGGAGGCCATGTGCCAGGACCTGGAAACCTGATCCAGACCTAATCCAGAGTCCAGATAATTTTTTGGCAGATTTGAAAACTGACCTGTTTATTCCAAATTGTTTCCAGAGTGATATTGGATGGGGAAATCCTCCTGCCCCAGGTTGCTTTGAGGAGCTGCAGACGAAAAAAAAAAAGTCAAGAAAGCACCCAGAATTCAAGACTTGGGGATGAGCATTCTTTTTTGTTTTTTAAGTGACCATGTCACTATGTTGACTGTTACAAGGAACTGCCATTTTAATTTCGCTTCAAACTGACTGCAGAAAAACAGTGCTCCAGCAGTGCTGAAGGGCCTCAGCATGGAAGCAACCTATGATAGAGGCTGCACTCCTGTTTCCATGAAAGGACACCATAGTCTTGCTCAGGGGTCAGCAACCTTTTTCAGTCGTGGGCTGGTCCACCGTCCCTCAGACCATGTTGTGGGCCAGACTATATTTTGAAAAAAAGAATGAATGAATTCCTGTGCCCCACAAATAACCCAGAGATGCATTTTAAATAAAAGCACACATATTTCTACTCATGTAAAAACACCAGGCAGGCCCCACGAATAACCCAGAGATGCACTTTAGATAAAACATTCTACTCATGTAAAAACACGCTGATTCCTGGACTGTCTGTGGGCCAGATTGAGAAGGTGATTGGGCTGCATCCGGCCCCCCAGGCCTTAGGTTGCCTACCCCTGGTCTTGCTGCTGCTGTTGTTTAGTCGTGTCTGACTCTTCGTGACCCCATGGGCCAGAGCACGCCAGGCACTCCTGTCTTCCACTGCCTCCCGCAGTTTGGTCAAACTCATGCTGGTAGCTTCGAGAACACTGTCCAACCATCTCGTCCTCTGTCGTCCTCTTCTCCTTGTGCCCTCCATCTTTCCCCCATCTTTTCCAGGGAGTCTTGTCTTCTCATGAGGTGGCCAAAGTATCGGAGCCTCAGCTTCATGATCTGTCCTTCCAGTGAGCACTCAGGGCTGATTTCCTTCAGAATGGATAGGTTTGATCTTCTTGCAGTCCATGGGACTCTCAAGAGTCTCCTTCAGCACCATAATTCAAAAGCATCAATTCTTCGGTGAACAGCCTTCTTTATGGTCCAGCTCTCACTTCCATACATCACTATCTTGCTGCTAGTCTTTAATAAAATACTTCTCTTTTCCTTGAACACAGACCTTCTTCCCATTCTTCTGGATGCGACACTTTTCTTTGGAACAATTCTCCAAAAGGAGTATGTGCTGCCCCCCACCCCATCATTCTGTTGCAGAGTTTACATGTACAGCCGCATTTCCACTTCCAGTGGCTTCTTTTTATTTGCTCTAAAGAGTTCCATTCAAGCTGAATTCCTGGAAGGGAAACAATGTTTGATCTTTACGATAATTGATAATAGCGTGGTTATTATTTTTTTTATCTCTTCCTCAGTGGGTGTAAAACTCCATTAAAGGTACACTCAGGGAGTAGTGCAGAGAAATGGGAAACAAATATGAAAAGTTCAGTCACTTGTGTAGCATTAATCTAGAGCCCTTATAAATATGGAAGCTGGAAATGTAGGACTCCCACTCAGATCACAGCTAAAAATGTTATTTTTCAGGTAAGGCAAAGCGGCTCCATCAGAGCTTTGAAAGACCCTAGCCTATGAACCGAGCTTATTCAGCACTGAGCGTCCCACCAGCACACTGAACACAGCCCAGGAAAATGTTGTATGTGACAAAACGAATGGATTATCCAATTACCAATCTGATTGTCCACTGTCAGGAAATGAATTTCTCAAGGGGATTGTTCAACAGTCACTGTTGAGCAGATCCTATTCATTATGTTAATTAAAAATGCAGGCTATCTACAGAGCTGCCAAAGAGAGTAATACTGACCATGGTGCCTGTTAGAAGCTAAATATGACGTGTCAGCTCTCAGCTACATATGTCAGAGCTAGGAGAACATCCTGAGGCTTGGGGTGTGTAAGGGACACTGAGCTGTATAATAAGGAGTCTGATAATGAGTTGTTCACTCCGTCCCTGGTTCTGTTTGACAAATCAATTTATTCACACGTTTGCATGACTTCTTTTGTAGTAAGTCACAGCAGTGCGTGGCAGCCTCTAGTGGCGCTCAGTGGCATGCAGAATGCCCTGTCAGGCTGGGAAAGAGCTATACTTAAAAAGCTTTGTTGGAAGGTTTTCAGAAGGTACCAAAAAGACAACAGCGGGTGGGAATTCCAAAGGGTAGGTGCCACGACACTATAGGCCTGGTTCTTGCATTATGCAAAACCAACCTGTGGGTAAGATGGTATCTGCTCTCTCCTTGAATATATAAAGGGTGAAAAGATCTTGCAGGTATTATTATATAACAGTTTAATACTCTTTAGGCTCTTTAGACCTTTTTTCCCCCTAATTGGGTTGAATTACCCTCTTTTACATTACAGATCAGAATAATTTCTGCTTTGCCTTCTTGTAAAATTTTGTGTAATATCTCTTTCTGGTGAATGTGCAGGTTTTCTGTGCAGGAATCATCTCCTTTTTTCTTCCATCACACAAATATATGTAATGTTCTCCATACAAGATGAGGTTCTGGCACACATGATTTGTGCATTGTTGTTTTCTTCATCTATTGGTGGTGCATGTGTGGAGCATTTTCCATGGACTCGTTCTTTTTGCCTATAGTTAAATCCTCCATCTTTGCTTGGCACTGGAATTGTCTGAAGATATTTTCAAAAAAAAAATATGCTTCTGAAATCTAGTTCTGTTGTATGGTATTCAATGGAGCTTGTGTTCTGTGAGTTTGTGACATTCTGGAATAAGGGACAGGCCTTCAAAACAGAGACATCTGGCAACCCTGCTTGCAGCTGACACTGATGTAATCTGGCTGCTTTGCAATGGCCTCTAATTAATTGTCAGTTTCATCACAATTTTCATTCTCACTACAGTTTTGATTGTGGTTAAGTACTGACAAGCAGAGCTTTCAATGGAGTAGTTGTCAAAGTCCCCTCCTCTTTCAGCTTTGCAGATTAGACTTCTTATTTTGTGGTATGTAGGTCAAAAAAATACATTGTCACCCAAGAGGGTGCTGTTGAACTCATGTCCTGCTTGCAAGCTTCTCATAGGCTCCTTGTTGGCCGTTGCAAGAACAAAGTGCTGGATTAGTTGGGTCTTTGACCTGATGCAGCAGAACTTTTCTTATGTTCTTATTTTCTTAGATGCTTGGAGCATTTAGTTCCAGAAAAAGTCATTGGCCAAAATATGTGTACGTATATCAGTGGTTGTCAATGTGGTGCTCATGGGTGCAGCAGTTCCTTTGAGGTCTTACCCTGGTGCCCACTAAGTCTCTGTTGGTCAGGTGGTGTTGAGAGTGGTTGCCATTTCTTCCTTGAAGACTACATAGAGCTGAAGGAGAAAGTTAGAAGAGTGTTGCTCTTTCCCACTTCCTCCTTTACCTCTTTGTGCTTTTCAAGACTCCTTCTCTGCTTTTTGTTGGCATCAAGTCTGAAGCTCATCCATCAACTGTTCCAAAGCGAAGTTCCACCCATCACCTCTTTTCAGTCCTTCAGGCTTCATCACGTACATAGCATAAGTTGCATAAGGGAGTGATATGGTTAGGGCATGTTTGATTTCTTTAGCCACATAGATTAAGCCACATTTTATAGTTGGGTAACGTGGTGACAGCCATTTTAGTTGGGTAACGTGGTGACAGCCTTTCAGCTGTGAGTCTCCAGTTTGCAACACTCAGTGATATACTCTAGTGCCCTAAGCATCTGCACAAAGCTCTATTCAGTATGTATTTTCATACTTATTAATTTGATTTACTTATCCATCAAGGATTATGTGGACACTCAATGGGGTTTAACGACCCACTTGAAGATATGTAGATATTGTGCAGAGCTATAAACCCTCAATAAATATGGATTAGGCATGTGCTGATCAGGCTTTTTGAATCCTGTAAGCGATATGCATCTTATGGCACTGTTAAGCCTCGATAAATGTGTTTTTAATAATCACTATTTACTGGGGTTTAGCAGCTATGCGAGAGGTAGGCATGTATAACTCTGTGGTCCAACCTCAGTAAATGTGCTTTTAATAATCAGTTGGTACTTCAAAAATATAAAGTAATTCCCTTATTAAATATGATTTCAGACATGGCCCACATATTCAGATGCACTGTGAGTTCCATCTGCTTCCAGGACTGTGCAGGAGGGAGAAAAAGAGTTATTGGCCACCTTAATGAAACATGATCTATATCCTGCAATGTTCCAAATTAAGCTTGGTTTTTATTCTTGCTTCCCATGTGTCACATCTTCCTATTCCTATAGCTGTTTTTTTTTAATATTCTCAATGCATAGTTTTTATTAACAAAAAAGAACAATCCCCAGAATAACCAGCCTAACAATTACGATCCACCTGTGACATTCTTCTCATAGGCTCTGAATTTCAGATCTTAAGCCCCTTGCTGTTTAAAGAGACATACACTGGCAGACAGACATAGTGGGATCTGCAGCTCTTAGAGGTATCATTCATATCCTTTCTCAACATGATATATGCACAGCAGAGGAATATAATAAGGGCAGTGTTAATTGATTTGCTTCATTCCCTTTGAAGAGGCAAGAGAATCAGAGAAAATACGGTTGCCTTTGAAAAATGGGGAAGCCGGTTGTATTTCTTCCAGATGCCCATATGTGTCATGTCAGTGTTTTATTTCCCTTCCCTAGTGTTAAGGATGGTGCCAAGTTCCATCCCAGTTGGCATCCATATTGGGACCTTGGGTGGTGTTTTTGCCTCCCCTCCCCCATGCATCCATAGCTTTCGGGAATACAAGGTGAGGGCCAACTTCTTTTTCACATGCCTAAAGTGGATTGCGAACTTCCTTCACCTCAAAAGAACCAGCACTCCTCTGGCAATCTCTCTGTTGTGTGATCTTTGGTAGACCATCCAGAGGATTCAATCCCAGGTAAGTGTGGACCCAGGCTTGCATTCTGAGAAGTTTTTGAGCCTCTGAAAAGAGTGCGCATTACACATAATGTAGCCTGTGGAAAATAGAGTAGTAGAAAAAGGAGGTTTTGTGTGTGTGTGTGTGTGTAAGAGCGCACCAAGCTACTCAGTTACTTGGGTATCCTGGATGTCACAATATATTATGAAACTACAAGGAATAACTATTACAGAGTTCAGTGCTTTTAACTAATCCACACTCATTGGCAGGCAGTTCCCCTCTTCAGGGCAAGTTTGTTTAGGGAGCTGAGGTGATTAGCAGTCCCTGCTTGGACTATTAGGTTTAAAGTTTTCCATTCTGGTTTCACTGACTGACATATTGCAGATGTAAAGCTCAGGGCAGCATGGTACCATTTCCATTGGAGAGGTGTAAAGGTCAAATCGTTGTGCTAAATGTCAGCATTTGGAGGTTACAAACCCTCCCTTGAACTTCCTGTGGGGTAATATACAGCTTGACCTTGTGAACCTTACAGAAATGCAGAAATATCAGGCCAAGCATCATATAAGAATGCACTGTGTACATGCTTCCATTCATTTGGAACAAGGTAGGTGTCATATATGCTTTTACCATCACCACACAACTAAAGTATTCAAATCAACAGTGGCCTCCCAGCCTATGACATGGCCCTCAGTGTTAAAACCAGATCTAGTCACAGTATGTCCTACAATAAAATGAGGTTCCTTCTGTACATGAGAAACAACTCCATCATGGAGTAAACCATCTTTTGAGATTGGGGATCTGCTTAATGTAGCAAACTGCTCATTCTTCAATTCTGGAACTAACCCTAGATATTCTCCTAGTTGAACTGCAATTCTAGAGGAGTGACAGGACAGAACAAAGCAAAGGAACAATAAAGGAACAGAACTGAGAAAATCAACTCACACCTTTAACAAAAAAGTTTGCTAGCAAAATAAAGCAATCCCTGAGAAGGTGGGGCCAGAAATCTAGTCTCTTTGTGGGTCCTCCCTGCCCAGTACATATGGGTCTAGAATTTGCCTCCATGGCATTGTGGAATAATAAAAAAAAGATTGGCATATTAGAAGGGGTGATAAAGTGACTGAATTCCAAGCAATTTTGATTAGTAAACTAGGCTATTTGGAAATGTCTGTGTTGTTTTTAGAAATCCCGACCTTAGCTCTTTTGTAGGCGTAAGATTTTCATATGATGAACTCACTGCCTTTTGCTCCCTTTCCTAATGGCTTTGCCCACTATGTAGATCTTTGTCCAAGTCAAATTCTGTTGTTTCTACAGCTGAAGCAAATATTTGGAACAACATTTGAATGTGCTCCAAATCACTGGTGCACATTTGAATTTCAAATTATCTTCACATTTAGGAACTCCTCTTTCAAAGTTCACAAAGGGGTCTTGTCGCTATGCGATTTGTGAATTCACATTCTGTTATTCAGCATTTGTGAATCTGGGATTATGTTACTTGTGGTTGAGCCATAGTTTCTATATCTGTGGTCCATGTGATACCCTAAACATCTGCTTTGATTTATGTTGATGTTACTGCAGTGAATTAAACAAAGATGAGGTGAAGAAGAGATTTATAGCATCCTTTTATCTGAGAGCCTTACGGAACATGAAATATGTCTGCAACAGAGGCGTCCTGAATACAGGGGAATATATACTCATATGTCAAGTTTGGGGGAGGGGGGCTGTGATAATATGGCTGATATGCAGTAGAATCTGAGTATTGGATAGGCTGGATGACATACATAAGAGGAGCCCTGTGCAATCAGACCAAAGGTTCATTTCATCCAACATGTTACTTCTGGTAGTGGCTAGTCAGCTTCCTCTGGAAATCTTACAGGTAAGGCCTCCTAATTTTTTTGTCCTCAACACCTGATATTCAGAACACAGAGGGGTGGGCAATGGGCTTTGTGGGGTGGTGAATGCTTCTCTCTGTGAGGGAGCCTTCCCAGATCTGCTGAATGAGGTTGTTATCAAACCACTTCTTAAAAAAAACCATCTTTAGATGCGGCCAATATGGCCAACTATCACCCAGTCTCAAATCTTCCATTCTTGGGCAAGGTGATTAAGTGAGTGGTTGCTGAACAACTCCAGGCACGCCTGGAAGAAGCGGACCATTTGGATCCCTTCCAGTTGGGATTCAGGCCTCATCATGGGACTGAAACTGCCTTGGTTGCACTGGTCGATGATCTCTGGTGAGCTAGGGACAAAGGTGAGAGCTGTTTCCTAGTTCTGCTGGATCTCTCAGCGGCTTTTGACACCATCAACCATAACATCCTTCTGGACCGTCTTGAGGGGCTGGGAGTTGGGAACACTGTTATACAGTGGTTCTGCTCCTTCTTCCTGAGCTGTGTTCAGAAAGTGGGGGGGGGGGGAGATGAGTGTTCAGACCCCTGGGCTCTCACTTGTGGGGTGCCTCAGGGTTCTGTCCTCTCCCCCATGCTTTTCAACATCTACATGCAGCTGCTGGGAGAGATCATCAGGGGGTTTGGGCTGGGTGTTTATCAGTATGCGGATGATACCCAGCTCTACCTCTTTCAAATCAGAACCAGTGAAGGCGGTGAAGGTCCTGTGTGAGTGTCTGGAGGCGGTTGGAGGATGGATGGTGGCTAATGGACTGAAGTTGAATCCTGACAAGACAGAAGTACTGTTTTGGGGGGACAGGAGGTGGGCAGGTGTGGAGGACTCTGAATGGGGTAACTGTGCCCCTGAAGGACCAGGTTTGCAGCCTGGGAGTCATTTTGGACTCACAGCTGTCAATGGAGGTGCAGGTCAATTCTGTGTCCAGGGCAGCTGTTTATCAGCTCCATCTAGTATGTAGGCTGAGACCCTACCTGCCCACAGACTGTCTCACCAGAGTGGTGCATGCTCTGGTTATCTCTCGCTTGGACTACTGCAATGCTAACTACAACTAATCCAGAATGCAGCAGCTAGACTGGTGACTGGGAGAAGCCGCCGAGACCACATAACACCGGTCTTGAAAGACCTACATTAGCTTCCAGTACATTTTTGAGCACAATTCAAAGTGTTGGTGCTGACCTTTAAAGCCCTAAATGGCCTCAATCCAGTATACCTGAAGGAGCGTCTCCACCCCATCGTTCTGCCCGGACACTGAGGTCCAGCGCTGAGGGCCTTCTGGCGGTTCCCTCGCTGCGAGAAGCCAAGTTACAAGGGAACCAGGCAGAGGGCCTTCTCGGCAGTGGCACCCACCCTGTGGAATGCCCTCCCACCAGATGTCAAAGAGAGAAACAACTACCAGACTTTTAGAAGACATCTGAAGGCAGCCCTGTTTAGGGAAGCTTTTAATGTTTAATAGACTATTGTATTTTAATATTCTGTTGGAAGCCGCCCAGAGTGGCTGGGGAAATAATAATAATAATAATAATAATAATAATAATAATAATAATACATAATCTTCAAATCTGTTAAAAACCATAGAACTAAGCGTCATTGAGGCAAAAACTTTATCTTGTTGTATTGAACTCCAGAAGTTAATTGTAAGTTGCCTTTGTCCACCCTGGACATACTACCAATGATATTTGATGGAAGTCATAACTCAACCCTAATGAGTTTCTTTAGCACCAGGTAAAAACACATCCATTTGCTTAGGCCTTTGACTAAATTGTTTACTGGTGGTGGAAATGGGATGTCTGCTCTCTTGCTGGGTTTGTGACTTGGTTTTTGTAGAAATAGTATTTGCCTAACAAATTGCTTTGTGTGGTGAACATGGAAATGCCCTGAGTTATGAGAAAAAATGGTATACAGAGCATTGCAAGGGTACTCAGACGGCAGTTACAGGCTGTTTCCCATCCTCAGCTTTGCTTGTGCTCCATGTACTTGGAGACAATTCCTCTGTGTTTCATAGACTTGGAAATAAGGATAAACAAAGGACATTTTTGGGGGGTAGAGTCATCCATCCATGGATGATGTTTCCTTATTGTTTAATCAGGTGGAAGTCATCTCTGTACACATAAAGCCAATGTTATCCTACCTTAAATAAAACTTTATTGGTGCATGTCAGAGAAGGGGGGCAGATAATCTTCACCTCACACATGTTGGAGCGGAAGTTTACATAAGTAATTACCAGTGAGCTATTGGGCACTTCCTGAGGATTAATGTTTGACTAAGAGGAGAAAGCCTAAAGGGTCAGCTGCTTGCTAGTGATCCTTAGCAAACTACTTGGGCTTAGCAAACTACTTGGGCAAGAAGAATCATCATACTTGCACATACATGTCCACGTGTCTAATGCTGTGTTTGCTGTAAATGCAATGCACTTCCAGAAAAATCAGAAAAAGTGTTTCAGAAAGGTCTACGGTTAAGCACTCTAATCCTACTTGATCTCCAAAATTCTGTTTCTTTAAATCTGCATCTTATTCAATCTATTCCATTGACACAATGTAGGTAGCTATTGGAAAAGCAGATTTATTTCAAACAGAAAGTAAAGCTAAATAATCAAGGCTGCAACCCATTTACCTGGGGGTAAGTCATGCTGAACTAAATGGGACTTGCTTCTGAGCAGATATCTAGAGTAGCTGCTGCTACAGAAAAGGCTAGTGTTTCTGGAAAAGGAACACCTTTCTGAGTGAACACAGAAATATGCTTAAACCACTGTTCCCCCCGGAAAAAATGTTCAGGTGCTTCCTTCGTTTGGTTCAAAATTAGGGCATTCCGTAAGATGTTCTGCAAAGCTGAACTTCTGTAGTGATTTCCATTGTTAGGTGGAGTCAACTTGCACATTTCAGTGCAATGGCCCTAATCCAATGATGCTTGCGCATCAGTAGCACTAGTAACAATGCTCATTCCAGTTGTCTAGAATGCCTGGTTGTGGCCCTGCTGTCAGAGCCTCCTCTGAAGACCAGGGAGTAAGGCAAGACTGTGTATAGCAGCATGAGGAGGAGGCAGAAGCAGGAGAGGAGAGCAAGACTCACATTCTTCTTGCCCTGACACCAAAGTCTGACCTGGATATTTATATGAGTGTGCCCACATGTACATAAACCCTTGCTGTGCATTCTGCTCTTGAGAGATCTTTTTAAAAGGGCATCCTGTGAGCATAACTGCCTTGACTGGCATCTAAACAATTCTAACGCAAGTACCTCTGCAATTTGTCAGGTAGGGAGGGGATTCCACAAATAGGGTGCCACCACTGAAAAGGCTGCCTTTCCAGTTGCTACCCACCTAATCTCTGGACTGATCATAGCACCTCAATGTGAGCACTCCTCTTTCCCTGCTTATTTGAAAATGGCAGCAAACAGCATGGACCGCTTATGGTGAGTGGTGAAATGGGGCCTCAGCAAGGTCTTAGGCAATGTTGTGAGCATGTTCACTAATGTGCCCAGTATTGCTGCACTAGTGTGTTGCTTGGGATTGATGGTAGCCATAGTCCGAGATATATGGAAGGCAAATTTTGAGAAAGGCTGCACAAGGTACTGCTTTAAGTTCTGCATGGTGCTATAGCATCTAGGAGAAGTGGGTGACTGAAAGAGCCCACCATTCCAATGACTGAACAGGACATGGGTGTGGAAATTAAAATCCACCATGGCTAAAAAGAGGCTGTCAATCAACAGAAGGAATGAGGGAGAGAAAGGCACATTGGCACCTGCTGTGTGTGAGTGATGACTTGGCCAGAGACACCTAGAACACCACAGTTAAACTTTAACTACCTTGCTGCTCCAAGACATAGGTATTCCAGTCATTCCATCAACAGATTTTTTAAAACGCTCCATAAAAGTGCCCTTGGTTTCCTACAGAGGAAGCGACAAGTTATGCTGAGCATTTGGTGCCATCGAGAAACACATCCGCTTGAACATGTGGAAACATTTTATATTCGTCTCTGAATGGTTCAGTATTACTGAATCGTTCAAAGAAAAACTAATGCTCTGGCTCTAAACAAGAACAATGAATTTCCCCAGAACATTTCCCATGGATGGAATAGGCAGTGTCATAATGTTCCAGAACTGCTCAGCTAAGAATTCATGAGGCCTTGGAAGAAAGAAAAAGACGTGCTGAAAGAAAGGTACATTTCTTAAAAAATCACCGGGTCATATGTGCACTTTAGATGTTGTTTTAAACAATTTTATTTCACTCAGACTTGGCTACCCAGTTCTTCCATGGTGCCAATAGCTTTGAACGCGGTTTCGACTGGGCTTTCTTAGTAGGCTAAAGTGACCTGCATGCCAAAACCCAATGCTAATGAAGGCTCTCTTGCCTCTCTCCACACATAGCATGCAGGCTTCCTTGCTTGCCTTCAGGCAGTCAGCAGGATAAATTGGTTTGGCATCTTTAAAAAGACCTTTTAAAAGCTTTCGGAATGGTTTCTGGCTTGTTCCATAGCTATAAAATCACAGAACCCCAAGAAGGATAAAGTACAGTTAAGTCGAAAGCTAGTACGAAGGTACTTGGGGCAGTTTGGGATGGAGATACATACTGTTTTTTGTTTAAAAAAAAGATCGCTGACAAGAATCCTGTTGGCTCTTATGTGACTTATAATTCAGAAAGATTTTGGGAAATGTTCGGTCCCTTCCAGCAAATGAATTGAAGGAAGAGAAAGAAACTTCACTAAGCTGAAACTGCTATAAGTTTCCTTAAACATTTTCATAGCATTTTTTGTTTTGTTTAAACATTGACAATATTTTTTTGCATTCTTTGGGACACTATTTTCACTTACCTTTTCTTCTTCTGTAGCTGACTTTGCTTACCCTTGCTGATGCCATCATATAACCAAATATGATTTGCTACATTGAGCCACGATATCATCCTCTTCAGTATGTGATCACTGATTGTTTGAAGACACCCACATGACTAATCCATCATAACGGAAGAAATTAGAAGCAACTAAAGGAAGCAACAAAAAGAGACACGGGTGGTGCTGTGGTCTAAACCACTGAGCCTTGGGCTTGCTGATCAAAAGGTCGGCGGTTCGAATCCCCGTGATGGGGTGAGCTCCCGTTGCTTGGTCCCTGCTCCTGCCAACCTAGCAGTTTGAAAGCACATAAAAACGCAAGTAGATAAATAGGTACCACTCCGGCGGGAAGGTAAACGGTGTTTCCGTGCGCTGCTCTGGTTTTGCCAGAAGCGGCTTAGTCATGCTGGCCACATGACCCGGAAATACTGTCTGCGGAAAAACACCGGCTCCCTCGGCCAGTAAAGCGAGATGAACGCTGCAACCCCAGAGTTGTCTGCGACTGGACTTAATTGTCAGGGGTCCTTTACCTTTACTTTTTAAGTGACCAATTGCATCGCAGACAACTCGGTTCTACATCCCCAATAAATCCTGCCTGTCCCCCCCCCCAATAAATCCTGGCTAGGCCCATATGCATGGCTGAAGTGGGTCAACAACTGCTTAAAGGTAGGAGTTGGTCAGTGCAAAGAAGCCTTTAGCTTGTGTCCACTCAAAGATTCAGGTGACTTCCTCTCTGTGCTTTTAGGTAACAGACAACAACCAGACTACCGGTAATTAGGTTCATTTAACAAGGTGTTTCAGGGAATAGCTGTGTGGCGGTTCGTTACTTCTCCTTAAGTCAAGGATGACGTTTGCTACAGTGTTGGGGGGGGGAGTGCAGCATGTTCTAAACATTAAAGTGGAATAACTCAGGATGCTCAGACATTCTTGCTGGAGGAGTTAACCACTACATTATTTATATGACCTGAATATATACTGCCCGTTAAAGCACATCTGGCCCTTCAAGGTGATGTACAACATATCATAAGGTATGACAGTAATAATAACAACATTATTAATAGCAACAACAAAGTTAATGATAATACATAAATAAATAATAAAAATGAAACCACTCCCCCTTCAAACTGAGCAACAGAAGGTAAAACATAGAATCAAAGAATTGTACAGTTGGAAGCATCCCTGGGGTCATCTAGTCCAACCCCCTGCAATGCAGGAATCTCAACTAAAGCATCCAAGACAAATGGGCATCCAACCTCTGCTTTAAAAACTTCAAGGGAAGGAGAGTTCACCACCACTGAAAAAGAGTATTCTTGGCTTTGAGAATGGGTTAGGGTTTTTTTGCATCTACTCTGCTACACCAGCACACCAGCATCGGAGATACTGTAGTTTTTCAATTCACTTTTGGGTCAGGTTAATACACAAAGTACCTTGAAGACTGTGTGATCTCTTATGCCTCAATTCAATTTCTAAGATCTTCTGATGGGTCTCCAATGAACCCATACCCTATCACGGCCTCTGCTCTGTGCCTTTTTCCAAGCGCTTTTGCCTGACTGGAAGATGTCCTTGAACACTCTTGCTTTCCTGGATTGGGGATGGAGAGATGTGTGCAGGTATATATGTGCAGAGAACTCTCTGGTTTTTGCATGGTGGAAATATAAAATACAAAAGTAAGAATCACAGTGGGCCTTGCCTCCATTGGCACGTTGCACCCAGGAGGTGACCTCTCAGGGGGTGCTACCCTTGGAATGGAATGAAAGCAGCTCAAGTTTTAAAAAAGAAATCCAGAAAGAAATGGCAAAATGTTTAATTAGATAGGAAGAGAGATCATAAGAATAAATGTTCATCACCACATGGGTTTAGGGGGCCTTTGAGGGTCAAAGGGTGCAGCCTCTGCTTGGTCGAGATGTCTTGCTATAACATTGGCTTCCTTCCCATCATATTTTTACATTGCTTGTCTTTGGGTTGGGAGTTGGAAGGCTGTGTCGCTAATATGGTCCCTGCAGCAACATAATTTCCAAGGAGTGTTTGCTTTAGGAGGTTAAAAGCCTTATAAACAGATTTACATTCTCTAATAATGGAATGCAGATGCAGAAGGGGAGAATTTGATGGTTAGTTAGCACAGCAAAATAGGCTGCTCACTCACTTTGAAACCTGACGCTTGATTAAAACAAAACTGAATGTTTAAGGAAAGACGCTCAAGTGTTAGATGCAGCCTGCAGCGCTTTGCCGAAGTGCCTACAAGCTGTTCTTCATCAAGCTGTTGGATCCGATCGACCCAGGGCCTTTGCAAACAGACCTCGGAAACAACAGGAAAGCAGTTTGCCCTTGCCAAGGCTTGAGAAAGCTGGTTTGGAAAGTCAGGGAGGGTGAGGGCAGGGAAACATGGCAGCTCTCATGACTGATCCTAATGACAAATATTTCATTTCATATCAGTGTCATTACCCCTGGGATTTTCACTGATCTGAAATTGCCACTCACACAATAGCATCAGTTGAAGTATTGCCCTCTGTTGGGAAGGTTTTTTAAAAAAATGTTTGATGTTTTATTATGTTTTTACTGTATATATGTTGGAAGCTGCCCAGAGTGACTGGGGCAACACAGTCAGATGGGAGGGGTATAAATTATTACTGCTACTATTGCTGTTGAATAGGATGTCCCTATTTTCATCGGAGAAATGTTGGAGGGGATGCATTATCGGGACGGCACCACATTGGTTACCCCTGCCGTGAAATGGTGATGCCTAGTTTGCAATCCTATATGGTGAAGTGTTTTGCTTTGTTTTAAATGGTTTCTACAGTGGAGCATGTATTTTGGGCTTGCTCAAGACCACTGGGAGAATTCTGAGCATGCAGTAAGGCATTTGAAGGTTAGCTCAAATGTTGTCCCCCTGACTTGAAGAAGAAGAAGAGTTTGGATTTGATATCCCGCTTTATCACTACCCAAAGGAGTCTCAAAGTGGCTAACATTCTCCTTTCCCTTCCTCCCCCACAACAAACACTCTGTGAGGTGAGTGGGGCTGAGAGACTTCAAAGAAGTGTGACTGGCCCAAGGTCACCCAGCAACTGCATGTGGAGGAGCGGAGACACGAACCCAGTTCTCCAGATTACGAGTCTACTGCTCTTAACCACTACACCATGCTGGCTTGCATTGCATTTGCTCCCTTTGCCATGGCAGGGAATTCACAACATGAAACCACTCATGGAAGTGAAGCGCTTTGAGGGTTGGCTCCTCTGTGCAACACACAGGCCTTGTGTGTCTATATTTTGCTTGGTTCTGCTGGTCTGTTGTTTGGCAACTGGTATTTTTCCACGAGCAGGGGAAATATTAAATGTATTTACTTATGATCAGGCAGGGTGTTCCTCTTGGTTTACCATCTCCAAAGCAAACCCAAATGAAACAAGTTGGACCCTAATCTGAATCTGCACCTCCTTTATTTAGCTGGCACTTCACTTATCTGGAATAGAGGCAGAAGATGTCATCTAACGAACAGGTAAATATTAGTCCAACCCTTCCATCTGGAAAAGACCAGGGCTGAAATATGCTGAAGGGGCATATTTATGGACTGGCTGCATAATTCTTTGGGTTTCTTTTTGTAATCTGTAAATTGCTTTCCAAGCCTTCACAGTTGGTCACCAAAACCCAAGGATGAACAAGCCAACAAATCCTGTTTGTACCAACCTAGCAGGGAAAACAACTTCTTGCCAGCTGCTGGAAATGAATTCCAGACTTTCTTTGGAGGGGGAAGGCACAGAATAATGCGCATTAAATCATTCTGGGTAGGCACTTTTTGGGCCATTTCACAAGGCAAGCAAAAATGCATTTATTTTTTTCAGGGAGGAAGGGTTTATTTGAACCTGTGGAAATTATTGAAGCATTATGTAATGCGGAAAACTGACATTTTAAATCTGAATGATATTCCCTGGTATCAATCTAATTAAAGTATTTAATTAGAGCGGTGTGATGGGGATAAATTTTTCTGCTATTGGAAGCAGGCTATGGTGTAAAGACAGACATTATTATTCTTTATTTTATTTTGCTGCATTTTCCTTTGGGGTTGTAACCTTTGGAGAGGGGTGGGGGGGAGAGGTTGCATGAAAATGTTAAAAGTGTTTTCATCCAGGGCTCTCTCTGTCTCTGTGTGTGTGTGTGTGTGAGAGAGAGAGAGAGCGAGAGAGCGAGAGCGAGAGCGAGAGCGAGCTCAATGGAATGGAGTACAAGCCCCTCTTTGTTTGCTGCCCATAGGAGCCATTTTGTGCTGGTGCCCACAGCACTATATGAATACTGGCACCTCATTACCCCCTGTCAGGACCCCCCCCCCTGTATTATCATTTAAACATATATGTGTGCAAGTGTGATGAATGGAGACACAAGAAATTTCATTTAAAAGTTTAAGCATCTCTTGTAGATGTTCTCATTGAAGCTGTTTTTGTCAAGGTTGTTTATCTTTTGACAAACAACATTTCACTGGAGATGTAATCATGATAATGCCTCTTTGAAGCATATGTCCATGCAATGTCTGACGTTTACAAAATTTTGAAGGAAAGTATTTGGTATAAATACTACTTTGGAGGGAAATTCAACATTCTTGGTTGATAATATTTTTCTGTGTATATGATGACCCCATGTATGAGACGACCCCTATTTTTCTGAACCCAAAGGTAAGACTTTGCCATATCTCTAGAAGTGAAAATCCAGATGATTGGTGGCAGCGGAAACTTTTGGGGCATTTGTCCTCAAAGTTGTTGAGCTTTGCTCCGCCCACTTTTCCCTCTGGCCTCAGTCACTTACTCGCCATGAGGCCCTTGGGCTGAAAAACATCCTCTGGGCCAATAGGATGTTAGGTGCTGTAGCCTAAAACCTCTGGAGGGCAGCTTTTCTGGTTGCATCTCTATTTTATTTGAAAACACTCTATCCATGAGAATAGACACAAGGGAGACTATAGACTCAGCAGTAAGCCAGTGAAGCGTAGCCGTGAAACTGAAGACAAAGCGTACTAAGAGGTAGCACGCAGGCTAGAAGTTACTATTACGTCCTCCCTGAAGCTTGCAGTTTTTGGAAATGTTAATATTCATTAGATGTCATTAACTGGTAGCCATGGGCCAAATCCAGCTCTTTGGGTGATGCCATCTGGCCTCTTAATCACCAGCTCAGAGTGAAGGGCACAGAGGAGGAGCAGCATCTGTGAGAGTGGAAACTGTGAGGTTGCCATTTTGGGGGTTTGGAAAGGGGGCCACCTTCTCCACTTGCTTGTCAAAGTGGCCCTCTGGCAAAATTAGCTGCCAGAATGGCTGGTAGCCAACACATTTCTGGGTTGGCTTCACCTTTTGGCTCCAAAGCCAGCAGCTCATTAGCTGTTAAACACTTGCACATGCCTGCACGTTTGGCACTTGCTCTTTCCAGACATGGCACACCAGCCAAACGTCCCATTATCTATACTAGGCAGTTTGTGTTTGAAAATAAAATAAAATTAACAAGTGGAGATCTTGGGCAAAGGTGTTCATTATTTATCTGGCTTGTTTTTATGGATTCTGCAATTTTTGTATATTATCTTTTTGTGCACGTTTGTAATATTTGTTTCATTGTCCAACCCGCCCCCCCGGGATTGAAATATTAAATGCAGAGTAGGTTATAGGAGTAGTGCTCACTAGAAGGACAGATCGTGAAGCTGAGGCTTCAATGGCCTCCTCATGGCCACCTCATGAGAAGAGAAGACTCCCTGGAAAAGACCCTGATGTTGGGAAAGATGGAGGGCACAAGGAGAAGGGGACGACAGAGGACGAGATGGTCGGACAGTGTTCTCGAAGCTACCAGCATGAGTTTGACCAAATTGCAGGAGGCAGTGGAAGGCAGGAGTGCCTGGCGTGCTCTGGTCCATGGGGTCACGAAGAGTCGGACACGACTAAACGACTAAACAACAACAAGGTTATACATACTTATTACTAATCAGTGTTATCTAATTTATTTGTTTATTAAAAAGTATGTGCTACTTTTCACTATATGTCTCAAAGTGGCTTGCAAAAAAGAGAGAAAAGAATAAAGATACAATATACTAAGTTGATGCAACCTAGAATTGCATTAGGGGTTGGGGGTTTTTTTGTTGTTTTTTTTGCTGCTGCATCACACTGTTGATTCATGTTAAGCTTGTGGTCAACTAAGTCCCCTGGATCCTTTTCACATGCTGTCAAGCTAGGTGCCCTCCCCCATCCTGTATTTGTGGATCTGATTATTCCCATCTAAGTGTAGAACCTTACATTTCTCCCTACTGAAATTCATTTTGTTAGTTTGGGCCCAGTTCTCCAATTTGTTGAGGTCATCTGATTCTATCTTCTAAGGTATTAGCTACTCTTCCCTGTTTAACATCATCTGGAAAATCTAATCCTTTCCCCAAGTCTTTTATAAAAATGTTGAACAGCACCAGGCCCAGGACAGAACCCTGTGGCACCCCACTTGTCACTTTTTTCCAGGAACACAAGGAACCATTGGTGAGCACTCTTTGGGTTTAGTCAGTGGACAGCTCAATGAAGATGTCACCCCAATGTGCAGCTGCTGTGAAAAAGGAAAAATCACTGCTTGGGATTATTAAGGTATTGAAAATAAAACTGCCAATATAATAATGCCATTATTCAAATCCATGCTATTACTGCATTTGGAATAAAATAAGCAGTTCTGGCCGCCTTGCCTCAAAAAGGATATAGTGCATAGCTGTCAATGTTTTCCCCTTTTTAAAGGGAAATTCCTTTATTCTGAATAGGATTCCTCGCAAGAAAAGGGAAAAGTTGACAGCTATGATATAGTGGGTTGCAAAATGTTTAAAGGTAAAGGGACCCCTGACCATTAGGTCCAGTCGTGGCCGACTCTGGGGTTGCAGCGCTCATCTCGCTTTATTGGCCGAGGGAGCCGGCATACAGCTTCCAGGTCATGTGGCCAGCATGACTAAGCCGCTTCTGGCAAACCAGAGCAGCGCACGGAAACGCCGTTTACCTTCCCGCCAGAGTGGTACCTATTTATCTACTTGCACTTTGACGTGCTTTCGAACTGCTAGGTTGGCAGGAGCTGGGACTGAACAACAGGAGCTGACCCCGTCACGGGGATTCAAACCGCCGACCTTCTGATCGGCAAGTCCTAGGCTCTGTGGTTTAACCCACAGCGCCACCCGCGTCCCCCTAATGTTTAGAAAAGGACAAACAAGTGATTGATGGGATGGAGCAACTCTCCTGTGAGGAAAGGTTGCAGCATTTGGGACTCTTTAGTTGCAAAGAAAAGGCAAGCGAGAGCAGATTGTGTGTAAGATTATACAGGAGATGGAGAGTAGACAGAGAAGGGTTTCCCTCTCTTCCTAAAACTCAGGAACATCCAATGCAGCTGAATGCTGCAGGATTCAGAGCAGAGAAAAGAAAGTATAGTGCTTAGTGAAACTATATTTTCTCCCACAGGAGGCAGCGATGGCCACCAACTTGGATGGCTTTAAAAGAGGCTTAGATATATCCATGGAGGTCAAGGCAATCAAAGAGGTAAAGCCTACCAGTCACAATGGCTCTGCTCTATCTCAATGGGCACTAGGCTTCTGCATACCAGCTGCTGGAAACCTCAGGAGGAGAGAGGGCTCTTGTTCTAGGGCCTTGATGGCAGGCTTCCCCTAGGCGTCTTGTTCATCACTGTGAGAACATGATGCTAGACTAAATGGGCTGCTGGCTCTTCTTATGAGCTGGCCAAATTCCTTATGTTGTGTACTTAGTTCTAATGCTATAAAGTAGAATTGGTGCTGAAATCAGTGATGGATTTCTCATTGACTCCAAATGCCCAGGGCTGGGAGTAAATGAGGACACAGTGGCTACCTTTACCACCACTTTTCCTTCAGAAGCATGGTCTCTGAATCATTGCTTTGTGAAACACTGCCGAATTACCGCCAGTCAGAATAGTGCTATATAAAACTCAATTCCGTTTTGTTCATCTCTTGTAGCTATTCTCATTCAGAAAGGCCAAAAGCAATGCAAGAATATATATTGTTTCTGGGATGGTGATAATAGGTAGCTTGTACCACTTTTGACATGTAACTTGGAAAGCACATTCTAAAACCCTCTTGGTTTATTAAGCATATCATCTGTCTCAATTGCTCCATAAACGTATCACATGCAAAGATGTAATGAATATAATAATAACCTTTATCAACATTTCGTTTTGAAGCTCCATTTACCTGAAATGGGCTGCTTCCAATAAATATTTCACAACATATTTCTCCCTCCCAATTGCATTTATGACTCGCGAGGCAAACAGGAACATTTTAATTCTGACAAAATGGGTGTCTTTCACGAACTGGCTTTTATACTGTGCCTCATTTTGTGACTAAATGGCTTTCTGATTATCATGTCCCGGGGTATCACTTCCAGTGCCATGCTATGAAATGTCATTAAGAAGTAATGTTCCTCTGCTTTGACAATCATATTAGTAAACACTGGAGACTTGGTCGGTTCTATGGCACGCATCCTGGTGCTAATGGCTTTATTAACATATACAATAGCACTTTGTTGACACTTCTCATTCATTTAAATTTTCAGATATCAGAGCGGAAAAAGAAACCTATAGGTTTGCTAGGGAACAAAGTGGCAGCAGCCAAGAAATGGAGACCGTAACCCTTGTAATGGGCGAGACAAATGGTCTGCCTCTCTAGCCCAGTTTCTTGCCCTGTGTGAACATGACACTAGATGTGCTGGAAAGTGGACTGTGAAAAGCAAAATTGCATTCATGAAAGGATCAATCACCTGTCACTTATTCCTGTCTCTTGGCAATCAGAGATATGAGCACTCCTGCTTCCTGAGCATGAGGCTTTATCCCCCAACCACTCTGGATGACCCTGACAGCCACAGTCCACCTCCACCTTGTATGAACACACCCAGGTATATGGAAGTAATTGTGACTGTGGATTTAATGGCCTTAGTGTGTGTGTGTGTGTGTGTGTGTGTGTGTGTGTGTGTGTGTTTAGGCTGTCATTCATGTAACTTCAGTTGTAAAGTGCACAATTAACAATTCACTTCTCTTTCCACCCCTACCTGCAACCTGCCATCATTCCAAACTTTCAGTTAATCAACCCAGCTATTAAGATCTTTGTCTCTATACTTTTGTAAACCAAGAAAATCTTTAATTAAAATAAAATAAAATAAAATAAAATAAAATAAAATAAAATAAAATAAAATAAAATAAAATCATCACCCAAATGGTCTACGGGGCTGAGATATGGGGAATTGGTGTTAAATCTAAAATAGAGGTCCTACAAAATAAATTTATGAGGCAGATTTTGGGGCTTCCCTGCAGGACCCTAGCAGTCTAACTTGGAGCTGAGTTGGGCCTCACATCACTAGCAGCCAGAATTGATCTAGCCTATCTGAGATACTGGCGCAGGCCAAATAACTTCAAGGAGCATAGTCTGTGCCCACTAATATGCTTAAAAATTAAAACAAAGAAAGGATCAGTGCTGGCCCAAGATATTTTGTACTTGGCACAAAACAGAAAATGACACCCACTGCCGTCGCCCTGCCACATGTACTCTCAGTGGTCTAGGCATATAAAAAGCCTCTTTTGTGCTATTGTGTTCTTTGGTTAAGATGAAGTGGTCTAAAGTACAGTGGTACCTCGGGTTACAGATGCTTCATGTTACAGATTCCACTAACCCAGAAATAGTACCTCGGGTTAAGAACTTTGGTTCAGGATGAGAACAGAAATCATGCGGTGGCAGCGGGAGGCCCCATTAGCTAAAGTGATACCTCAGGTTAAGAACAGTTTCAGGTTAAGAACGGACCTCCGGAACAAATTAAGCTCTTAGCCTGAGGTACCACTGTAGTTCAGAAGATCAACAAGATTTATAAATTGTATTTCAGGATTTATAAACTGCTCCATATTTTGTAAATGCCTGTATGGTATGCAAAAACAGAATATAAAGCATAAAGCAGATCATAAAACAGTATTAAAACATGAAAAGCGGCAATTAAAAACGGCAAAAATAAAATAAACTAATCTGAGAAAGCTTGGGAGAAAAATTTCCAGCAAATGTCAAAAACAACAGTGTTAGAGCATGCTTCACTTCCAGTGGCTGTGTGCACACCAAACACTGAAAGCATATTGAAAGCACACGACTTCCCCCCAAAATCCTGGGAACCGTAGCTTGCTCATTACAGAGCTGTGATTTTCAGCACCCTTGGACAAACTACTTGTTCTCAGGGAAGTCGTGTGCTTCCAGTGTGCTTTAAATGATGTGTCTGAAGCCAAAGAGAATTCCAAGAGCTGGTGCCACAAGGCTAAGAGCACATGCATGAGTCATAGCATGCTTTGCCGCAGGGACGTGTGGCACTGATGCTCTCCAGCAGCAGCTCGTTCTAGTCTGGATGGAGAGAAGCTGATTCCAGTCCAGGCTCTCTTCTTTTGCTTCTTGGTTCTTCATTAAGCAATTCTCAAACAGGATAATACAAAGCAGCCATGAAGCAGTTCTAACCACTGAAGTTTGGTCCAAGAGTAGATTTGGGCTCACTGTCTTCTGGAACAGAAGTTCCATATATTGCTGGTCCTTAGGTTTCCTTAGATCTCCTCTGCCCATTCCTAGCATGCAAAGAGCCATGCAACCCAGGACAGTCACCACCTGGCTATGCATTGGAAACCACCGTCTGTCAATCTCATTACGTCTCCTGCGCTGAGAGAGAATTACAGTATGGCAAGAGGATAGATTGCCTGTCTTTTTTGCATGAATTCCAAGAGCTTAGACAGTAATATAATGGAAGCTTTGTGTGTCAGGTATTAGGGTAAATTAAGCACATCTATACTTGGAGAAGGAACAATCGCAGCAGCTCATTGGGGAGGGGGTGCTTTCAAAGGAATGGATGGGGGACGGACTAAGACACTGGAAAAAGTCAACGCTGCAGATTCTTTGCTGCATTTGGAAGTAAATCAAGCCTAAATAACTGAGAAGTAGCTCACATGACATGGCTGGGGATTATTTTATACTTTCTGTCAATTCATAATTCCCAAGCTCTGTTTAGAATTTAGCTTCCTGTTGAACCATTATGCTAACTTTGAAGGGATGGTTTATGTGATCGCTCTTGCTGTGATACATAGGAAAGGGAGGAGAGGGAGGGTGGAACTTCACAAAACAGATTAGGAGCTGCTTCTGTCACGGCTATCAATATTTTCTTGGTGCCTCCATCCTATTTATGACTATTCCAAGAGATGAGATATCCCCATCTCATCATTGTGTAGTGTGTGTGTGTGTGTGTGTGATCAGTTGACCCTCCTTTATTATTAGCCTTTATTATTTGCCTCCAAATTTAACACCATCACCTTTTCTCAACTCTAGATTACAACACACCTAGCTCCAGATCCTGATTTAGCCTTGAACCTATTGGTATTCATCATGAAAATGAAGCTAAAGGTGGAATCTACTTACAGCCCAGCTCTTCAGATTAGGGAATTGGGGGTTGCTTAATGCCTGTTCTATAATCTAATTTTCCAAATTTAGTCTTGGGCATTCCCTTAAAGGACACTTAGGCTCCTGTCCCAAGGAACATAAGATTGTAAAAAGAGCCCTGCTGGACCAAAGGCCTCTCTAGTCCTCATCCCGTTTCACACAGTGATAAACCAGATCCCTATGAGAAAACCACAAGTAGGTGCAAAAATCTATCATTTGCCCGATAATAAATGTTGGAAATGTAAAGAAAATGAAGGTACATTCTTTCACCTTTGGTGGACGTGCCCAAGGATTAAGGCTTTCTGGGAGATGATTTATAATGAAATGAAAAAGGTATTTAAATATACCTTCCTGAAGAAACCAGAGGCCTTTCTCCTGGGCATGGTCGGCCAATTGGTGTTAAAGAAGGATAGAACTTTCTTTATGTATGCTACATCAGCAGCAAGAATACTCATTGCAAAGTAATGGAAGACACAAGATCTACCCACCCTGGAAGAATGGCAGATGAAGGTGATAGACTATATGGAATTGGTGGAAATGACTGGCAGAATCCAAGACCAGGGAGAAGAGTCGGTGGAAGAAGATTGGAAGAAATTTAAAGACTACTTACAGAAACACTGTAAAATTAATGAATGTTAAAATGATGTCAGAATGAAATTAAGTGGTTTCAGCAGCAATGTTATAAAGGATTATGTAAAAATGGATTGTTAATAGGTGAAAACGTAAAGCTATAATATATTAAGATAAAGAATTAAGATAAAAACAAAGAGGGAAAGGATTTGCTGAATTAACCAACTGAACTGGAATACAAAAAAGGGAGGTGTGCGGCGAAAAATTTGAACTTATTTAAAGAGAACTATGAGAAATGTTGGGCAGAAGTTAAAAAAGATTTAGAAATTTGGTCTAACTTGAAGCTTTCCTTGTTGGGTCGAATTGCAGCTATAAAAATGAATGTATTGCCTAAAATGCTATTTTTATTTCAATCCTTGCAAATTTTGGACAAGATGGATTGTTTCAAGAAGTGGCAGAGAGACATCTCTAGATTTGTCTGGCAGGGCAAGAAACCTAGAATTAAGTTTAAAATTTTAACTGATGCAAAAGAAAGAGGTGGATTTGCCCTGCCAGATCTCAAATTGTACTATGAATCAGCAGCATTCTGCTGGCTGAAAGACTGGCTGCTTCTTGAAAATACAGACATTTTGGATTTGGAAGGTTTTAATAATGTTTTTGGGTGGCATGCATATCTTTGGTACGACAAGGTTAAAGCTCATAAGGCATTCAAAAACCATATTGTCAGAAAATCTTTGTTTAATGTCTGGATAAGATATAAAGACCTGCTGGAAAGTAAAACCCCAAGGTGGTTGTCACCTATGGAAGCTAAGGCTCAGAAAAAGCTCAATATGGAGGCTAGATGGCCAAAATATTGGGAAATTTTGGAACAAGAAGGTGACAGATTGAAACTGCAGAGTTTTGAAAAATTAAAAGACAAAGTGCGAGATTGGCTTCATTACTATCAAATAAGAGAGGCCTATAATTTGGATAGAAAAATTGGCTTCCAGGTGGATAAATCGAAATTGGAAACAGAACTGTTAGAACCAAAAACTAAGATTTTGTCAAAGATGTATAACTTGCTGTTGAAATGGAACACGCAGGATGAAACGGTCAAATCAGCAATGATCAAATGGGCGCAGGATCTAGGTCATAATATTATGTTTGCTGATTGGGAGCAGTTGTGGACCACCGGTATGAAATTTACGGCATGTATTGCCTTAAAGGAGAACATTATGAAAATGATTTACAGGTGGTACATGACCCCAGTCAAGCTTGCTAAAATTTATCACCTGCCTGACAATAAATGTTGGAAATGTAAAGAAGCTGAGGGAACATTCTTTCACCTCTGGTGGACTTGCCCAAGAGTTAAGGCTTACTGGGAAATGATATATAATGAACTTAAGAAAGTATTTAAAAGTACTTTCCCTAAGAAACCAGAGGCCTTTCTCTTGGGCATAGTTGGCCAATGGGTGCCAAAGAAAGATAGAACATTCTTTATGTATGCAACAACAGCAGCAAGAATACTTCTAGCTAAATATTGGAAGACACAGGATCTACCCACCGTGGAGGAATGGCAGACGCAAGTGATAGACTACATGGAGATGGCTGAAATGACTGGCAGAATCCGTGACCAGGGAGAAGAATCGATGGAACAGGACTGGAAAAAGTTTAAGGACTATCTACAAAAACACTGTAAAATCTTTGAGTGTCAATAGGATGTGGGAAGTAAAAGCAACAGGGTTTGTGTGACTTTGGTCAAAGGTGTGTGAAAAGAAGAATCTAAGAAAAAAAAGGATAAGGGGTTATGAACAGAACAATATTATGTCATATTTTATAAGATGAGGTACGGATTAAAAAAAATGGAAAATGGGGACATAATAATTAGAATATAACATTAAGTATGGTTGAAACAAGGTTTTGAATTTGCTGAATCTGATTGGAGTAAAGTGGAACACAAAAAAGGGGGATGTGAGGAGGTCAAGACAGAGGGGCATGGAACTTTATAAATTTAAGAAAGAGTGTTTTTCTTTTTTCTGTTTTTCTATTTTTCTTCTTTTCTTTTTTTCTGTCATATATTGTTGTTTTTCTTGAGCTTTATGTATGGAAATGATACATTTTGAAATGATGAATTCTTTGTTTTGTAAAACCTTAATAAATATGTATTTTAAAAAAAAAAAGGGAGGTGTGAGGAGGTCAGGGAAATAAGTAAATGAAAGACGAGACATGGAAAGATGGATTTATTTTTAATTGTTTTTATTTTTTCTGTATTTTGTATTTTTTGCTTCTTTTTTCTATCTCTTTTTTACTTTTGTAACTTTTTCTGAAACTTTAATAAATATAATTTTAAAAAAAGAAGAAGAGAAAACCACAAGTAGGAAACAGAAGGCAATAATGCTTCTGAATACCAGTTGTTGCAAACCACAGTGAGGGACTGCTCTTGTGCTTGGGTCCTGCTTGCAGGATTCTTACAGGCATCCATCTTGCCAGGATTCAGAGTCAGTTTATTGGCCCTCATCCAGTGGCGTAGCGTGGGTTGTCAGCACCCGGGCCAAGGCAAGTAATTTGCACCCCCTAACCCGTGGATTTGCGCCCCCTAACCCTAACCCCCAGATGTTGCGCCCGGTGCGGCCGGCCCCCCCTGCACCCCCCACGCTACGCCACTGCCCTCATCCAACCCACCACAGAGTCCAGAAACTGGTCCAGGAGTTTCATGACCCCTCCTGATTCAGATGTTACAGAGAAATTGAGCTGGGTATCATCAGAATACCAAGGACACATCACCCAAACTCTCCTAATGACCACTCCCAATGGCTTTGGATCCTAATGAATTGGAATCCTCACCTATGACTTTCATGGCTATGACTTTCTCTCTATATTTTTATATTTAAAAAAAACTTAAAAGGCTCTTAGTTACTGTAGTCTCTCCTTACCCACCTCCCCTGAAAGCTAAAGCCCACAACACATATGTTAAAAAATTATTTAATTGTGAAGAGCATCAGCCTAGGAATACCTGGTGTGTGATATGGCACTTCTACAAGTGGTAAAACTATCTCACACATGATTTTTCTTTTGTGTATAACTTTTTTACTTTGTACTCACAACTGGAAATGCTATGTGTAAGCATTTTTGTAAGTCATTGATTTCACTGGTTACAAGGGGGTGGAGGTGGAAACCTGCACAGAAAAGAAAACAAACTTCTCAAATGCGCTCTGTGTCTAGGTGTACATTTCCCAGTCACCTGCATTTCATATTCTCTCAGTACCAGCAGTCCATTAGGGCAACCAGGGCTCAGTCCTACCAAGTGAAATCCCCAGCAATTTGTGCTATGGCTGATGGGAGCTGTAGTTCAAAAAATTGCGAGGGGACCATGTGAGGCAACACTGCTCTAACAGCTCCTCTTTAATTCTCGCATGTCAATATTTGGTTCAGTGTTATGATTCATGGCAGATACATGTGTGTGAATATATATGTATTTCCCATGGTACATCTATTTATGGTAAATGTGACTGCTGGCAACACTGTCCTTTCAAAGAGCAGAGAAGGGCTGCATCTCAATGGCAGAACACATGCAGAAGGTCCAATATTTGACCCCTGGCACCTCCTGTCTGAAACACTGGAGAAACTATGCTAGTTAGCAGAGACACCCCTGAACTAGGTAGACTAAAAGTCTGACTCAGTATAAGGCAGCTTCCAGTGTACCATGAAGCACATGCCCTCCATCATTTCTCCAATAAAATACGGATGTCCTAAGGGAAAGCGGAACATTCCAGGATCAAATCACAAACCAGGACGGCTTCTGTAAATTCAGGACTGTCCCTGGAAAATAGGAGCGCTTGGAGGATCTGGGAGCAAATTCTGGATACACATGCAACTCTTTTACAGCACTTTTGGAATGTGCTTGGATAGAACAATAGAGTTATAAAGAGATTAGACTGTTATGGTATTGCATAGTTCTCCAAAAAGCAAATCTAGTTGCAAATCTAGTCCCATCAAACAGAACACTGTTCCATTTGACTTAGTGTAATTTCCAATGATATCTGTGCTACTGACTCGCCTAAAAGCATTTTAAAGATTGTAGATCAGATTTCTGATGGCAATCCAGAATCACCATACTTCAGCTATGTATTGAAAGAAGTGACTGTGGATATGCCACCTGTTTTGATACTAAGGGCACAATACCCTTAGACAGCAAGGCATATTTGCTATCAATAACAGACCCAGCTTCTCCTAGCTTGTAACAATGGGCAAGGATAACATGAGCAGGGGGGTCTTTATGTTGACATCCATAGGTGAAATCAACACTCACTGATCCAATGTAGCAGGACATGCAACAGCTCCACACACAAGACCTGTTCTAACAGCAGCATTTAAGTGAGGTCAGACATGGATGAGTTTTGCTGCAAAGTACATTGCAAGTTGGTCACAGTAGGCTCCTAAGGGGTCACCTGCCTCATTGGGGAGACCACAATGCAAGATGCTTGTCACCAAGATGCTTGTCACCAAATGAAGCAGCTCTATTGGGCAGCCACAACAGTGATGGCAAGGAACAATAGCCTTGCTGTAGTCAATGCCAAAGCATAGGCTTTCAAATGCACTCTAAGCTGTGCTCAGATGATGTGAGTTTTCCTGCCTCTAGTCACCTTCTCTGCAGCTTCACTACCCACAATTCCTCATTAAACTGAGCAAAAACTGGGCTCTGTTACCTGCTAGGAGGAGGGCCTTTAGGATCAGTTGCCACATGGGAAATACATTGACTGCACAGATCAACCACATGAAAGGCAGGAAAGTCAGCCAAGCCAGTCAATAGCTTGGAAGCCAACTGGGTACATTAGTCTATAGGAGCAGGATATCTGATTCTTCATGGGGGCCTCATCCAGCTCAACAGAATTCCTGTGCTACCGAGATCTGCACATGTTTGGCATGTCCCCTGATACAGTCAAGGATGGAATGCTGGCAATAAGCAGTTTTTGTTCCATAAGCTTTCTTTTCATTGGAACCAACTAATTTCTGTTATTCTAGCCCATGATCCCTTTAGGGGGAAACATGCATTCTTACAAATTTCACTTATGCCTGCCTTTCCATCTCTCCCTGAGTAAGTGCTGGAGGGCAAATAATTTGTTTATCACTTGACCAAGGACAAATCAGTGCTATGTGCTTTCATCCAGATATTCTGTCTTTCAAATTGCTGGTATATGCTGTAATGCCTTTAAGAAAGAGGATATACAAAATGGTTTAATCCAAGTTGACTATAACTTGGGCATATCACCAGCCCGTGAAGAATTTATAGCTCTGTAGGCCTGTCTGGATTCTATTAAGCTGCATCTTTTCTTAGTTCTCAGATAATGGAACATTAAGGGAAAATAGGAAGGAAACTGTCCTTGAATATGGAATCCAAGTAATGATCTTTTAAAGAAAGAGATTGATTGACTATAGGGACTTCTGTTCTATTTCCTTCTTCCCAATGTATTGCAGAATTTAGGAAACCGTGCCTTGGTTTTGGCATTAAAATAGTCCTAAATCTAAAGTTGGGGTGTTTTGGGGGTTTTCTTTGAGCAATAAAGGAGGAAGAGATGAACAACCACTCCAGCCTTACCTGGTGATGAACCTGGGACCATCTGCATGTAGATGCCCTACCACTGAGCTATGGTCCTTCCTCAACTTTACCATGAATCTTCTTTTACTGAAATCTCTGCCTCCTGATAGAGTGAGCAGGTAAAAAAGAGGAGAGCCCCCCAGCACTTTTAATAGATGTGTCAGTAGGCATATCTTGTACGAGAAGGTACACCTGCTGAAATCCTCTCTTCACAAGATGCAAGAGTCCAGTCCTCTATACTATAACCCCAGGCCGGCCTACCCTCTGATGAAACACAGAATGCTTCTTCTTGCCAGGTACATGACTCACTGAGGGTTCTAGGTTTGCATACAGCCATGGTCTGATGAGAAACTGAAGTAACTAATGAGCCATTTGAAGCGCTTAGTGCCTTCCTCGGTTTCACCCTCACATTTTGCTTAACAAATAGGCCTTCACCTGTGAAATCCAAAGGAAAAAAGTTCAACCAGACACAATTATTAGCTTATTTCATGATGCAATTATTACACAGGCTTCTCCAGCAGCCTGTGTATAGCAGGATAATGATGGTCTGAACCAAGATTCTGGCTCTCATATCTACTCCATTTGCAAGCACAATGTTTCAGACCAGACTGGTGTACAAGGTGTGTAGATGGTTCTCCTCATCCCCCATTTTATCCTCACAACAACCCTGTGAGGTAGGTTAGGCTGAGAGGCCATCAGAAACAGTGTCCCAGTGGAAATCACTTTAACCTCTGTGAAAATCTGGATGTATGGCAACCCATACAGGCATTGTCAAAAATTTCATTTTTTTGAGACCTTGCAAAAAAAGATGAACAACCTTTCTGTTGGGATTTTCACTTTTTGAAATATGGCAACCCTAATTTGAATCCAGGTCTTAGTCTGGCACTCTACCCCAGTACGCTTGGCCACTTCTCAGAGAGGATGGGAGCTGGTCATACTGGCTGGGGCTGATGGGAGTTGGAGTCCAATAACAGCTAGAGGCCATCAATTTCTCACCCTGGTTCCCTGGCTAGATGGACCATTGGTCTGACTCAATATGAGGCAACTTCATGTGTTCATTTATAAAATCCAGTTCTTTTTCTTAGGCCATCATAGGTATTGGGCTACTTCTGAGAAGGCGGAAGTTATCTTAGCTACTGTACAAATGAGGGTAATATGAATGGTGCCCAGGGACACATTTGGTCTTCATTAACAAGAGCTCAGTAGCTATTTTGTCATTTTTCTTGTTTGTCATAAAAATAAATACACTTTAATAGATGATCCAACTGAGCAGGCTTTGGCAACAAAATGGACTACGTCCCATTATAAATGTGATGTGTATAATTTAAAGCAAGGCAGAATATTAAACCATTTCCATCTCGTTCATGGGAGAGAACGACAAAGATTTAGCTTCTGATTGCAAAGGAATGAAAAACAGGACATTCTTGGAGAGTGCCTTAAATCATGCATTCCATTTTATGGAGTTCATGCTATAAATGGCCAATTTCAGGATAATTAATCATGTTGGGATTCCCCCCCCCCCCAGTTCCAAAGTTTGCATTTGACTAAAAAAAATGTTTTATGAGTAAAAGAGCAGCTTAAGCACCTTAATAGATTGTACAAGGGCCAAAAAGGAATTTGGAGGGCACTTCCTGTTCTCCTGCAGGTCAAAATTGCCATCAGTTAGAAAGATTTAAGCAAGGCATGGAAGAGCCCTAGGGAAATCCTATGGTTGATGGGAAAGGGCTTGATTTCAAACCAAGGGCATGTGGGGGAACTGGAGTTGAGGCCGAGATGGTAAGTTGAAGGAGCAGCTGAGTCGTTATATGATAAACGTCTCCAGTCCCACAAACTAACATTAGGAACTTATTAGCTGGGATCCAATGAGTTTTCAGGGAAGTTCATTCCGAGGATGTCCACTTTCACCAGCACTTGGTAGCAACCTAACGGAAAGATCATGTTTCCAGCTGAATGGTGAGTGCTCTGATTGCTTTTCACTGGGGATTGTGTGTTTGGTTTTATGTGTTATTAAAATAAACTGCCGTATACCACTCTGTGGTTGCTCTATAACCCAATAGAGAGGCAGTCAGGATAGGCTAAAACAACACAGAGATGCTGACATTGGTTCTGAACAAATGTTCTTTTACATTAGCCGTCTGTTACCAAAGTAGCCTGTGCCAGATGCTACAGTAGGAATTGCACAACAAAAACGAAACAAAGCAGAATGATTCTGGCACCCAAGCCCTGTAATGTACTTTCACCTTTTGGTGCAGAGATACCTTGAAGATCAGACCCCCCAAGCTGGTGCCCTGTGTAGATGTTGTAGGACTCTAGCTCCAGTCAGCCCTAGGCATCATGGCCAATGGTAAGGATGATGAAAGTTGTAGGCACCAATTTGGGGAAGGTTACTCTAATCTTTAGGGATGTGGGTGGCGCTGTGGGTTAAACCACAGAGCCTAGGACTTGCTGATCAGAAGGTCGGTGGTTCGAATCCCCGTGACGGGGTGAGCTCTCATTCCTCGGTCCCTGCTCCTGCCAGCCTAGCAGTTCCAAAGCATGTCAAAGTGCCAGTAGAGAAATAGGTACCGCTCCGGTGGGAAGGTAAACGGCATTTTCGTGCGCTGCTCTGGTTTGCCAGAAGCGGCTTAGTCATGCTGGCCACATGACCCGGAAGCTGTACGCTGGCTCCCTCGGCCAATAAAGCCAGATGAGAGCCGCAAGCCCAGAGTTGGCCATGACTGGACCTAATGGTCAGGGGTCCCTTTGCCCTTACCTTCTACTCTAATCCCTAGAACAAATGTCCTATTTACAGGACATCCTGTAAACCAGGATCTCCATGCATTCAGCCTCTGCTCCTTGGAAGTGGCTAGTGTGATCACAGTGGTGGAGAAATGTGTCTGTTGTGGAAATCACTCCCTGCCAGCCACCCAATTGTTGACTCTACCTCGCCTACCCTCAGTCAGGTCAGTCCTTCAGGATACTAGGAGAGCACCACATGCATTTAGAATGGATTGTGTGGACTGATCCAGTTACAGTGGTGCCTCAGGTTAAGAACTTAATTCGTTCTGGAGGTCCGTTCTTAACCTGAAACTGTTCTTAACCTGAGATACCACTTTAGCTAATGGGTCCTCCTGCTGCCCCCGTGCTGCTGCCATGCGATTTCTGTTCTCATCCTGAAGCAAAGTTCTTAACCCACGGTACTATTTCTGGGTTAACAGAGTCTGTAATCTGAAGTGTCTGTAACCTGAAGCATATGTAACCTGAGGTACCACTGTATTAGGCAACGCCAGTTATTCTGAGCATCCTATTTGAATATCAGGTGCTTCATGTGACGTACAATCTATTAAACCCCAAACCATACCAACTTTCCCTCTTTTTTTCTTATCAGTAGTGTATGCTTCTGAGTGAAGACTTTCCATGACTGAACATTCAGTACGTCTGAAAAGACATCATTCACAGGTGACTGATCATCTAACACCAGACAAGATGCCCCAGAGGCACAGTCTACCATTCATCATCTTCAAGCAAGTGTTATGCAAATGATGGTAGCCATGTTAAAATCAAATATGCAAATTCACTTGATTTCTCTGACCCATGTTATTTTCAATTTAGACCTCAGTACTGGGAAGGCGGGGGGCGGGAAGAGCCCTGAGAGAAAGTTGTAAAAGATGTTATATGTAATTCTTCTCCCTGTTCTAAACTGTGAAAAGGAACATTTCTCACATGGTTATGTTTAATGGTTTTTCTCATTTATATTTGTCACCTGCTAATTAGCACCCTACCTCCCCCTATAACTGTAAGTGGTTTTCTAATGTGTTAAATATTTTTCACTTTTTAAAAAACAAAAAACTCCATCAATTGAATAAAATGGTTAATTTAAACTGATGGAGGGAATGATGTCTGGAGTGTTTTCATATGATAGGACTCAGTTAATAGAGATTGCCCTTCCAATAAATAGGTCCTCTTGCATCTTGCATGATCTGGGCCTTTACAGACACCTGAGGAATTTCAGTAGGGCTGGCTAGGAGCTCCTGAACCCCACACTGAGGCCACAAATATCCATGTCTGCTATAAGGACTGCTATCCTATGGAACATTTTCAGATCATCATCATCATCATCATCGAATTAAAGATCAGGAAGGGACCATGAGACAAAAAGTGGCATTCAAATGTATCCAAACATTTTTTTTGCTGTTGAGAGCTAAAATAGCCATGACATTACATTTAACACATCTAGCCTCTTTAAATAACAGCTGCAGGAGAAAGGGAGGACAATGGAACCTTCCCTCCTGGGCTAATAGCAGCTTCAAGAGGCAATTTCCATTGCGACCAGGGATGGAGAAGGAATTTAAGCCCCCTTGCCATATTCTATAGTCCTGACACCAATCCCTTCCTCCTCCAGTGCATTAAATACATTCACTATTTTAATGCCACACCTAGCTTGGACCTGGGGAAAAAGTACCGTATTTTTTGCTCTATAAGACTCACTTTTTCCCTCCTAAAAAGTAAGGGGAAATGTGTGTGCATCTTATGGAGCAAATGCAGGCTGCACAGCTATCCCAGAAGCCAGAACAGCAAGAGGGATTGCTGCTTTCACTGCACAGCGATCCCTCTTGCTGTTCTGGCTTCTGAGATTCAGATTTTTTTTTTCTTGTTTTCCTCCTCCATAAACTAGGTGCGTCTTGTGGTCTGGTGCATCTTATAGAGTGAAAAATACGGTAGTTTTAATACTATGGAAAAGGCAAAGGTTGTGCAAGCATGGGAGACACTGTCTGGATTCTGCACAATACCTCAGTAGGAATGGTGATGGTGGGTGATTGCATTTACATTTTAATAATAAATCACCTAATTCACAATTTTCAAATCAATACGTAAACTGAAACCCAATTATCCTCCGAAATGCACACTTCTCTGAATTTTGTGACACAGTTCTACAACCAAATAGTACATATAAAAATGCATGTGCTAGGGGGCGTTTCCCCAGGTCTTTTAAATTACTGTTTGAATGGGCTTTCTCTGCAGCTGCTGTTGTGCATTAATGCTTTTATTGGCTCCACTGTTTTAATGTTTTATCTGTTCTGCCTTTTTTAAAAAACATCTAATTATTATGATGTATCCACTACCTTGGAAACAGAAACATTGCAGAGCAGCATGTGATTTTTTTTTAAAAAAACAGCTCAATAAATAAAATTTCTTTAGGCTCCAATCCTAACTCCTGGGAGTCAGCACCACTGAACTCGATGGGATTTACTTTTAGAGAGACATACATAGGATTACACTGCTAATTTTCTTCTAAGGAGAATGTTGCATTACAGTGAATATATGGGGACATCCGGTATTACCATTCTCAGAGCAGATCCATTTAAATCAATGGACTTAATGAATTTAAGCACATTGATTTCAATGGGTCCACCCAGATTATGATTTAGTTGCGTAACACTCAATATGTAGAATTCAATTTTGATAAAATATGATAATGCTATTCAATACTTGTGTTATAATACATCTAAGCTTAGTAAATACGTAAATATCTCTTCATAATTCATAATTCTTGCTACTGTATGGCAAAGGAAGAACTTGACATCTCCACCATTTAGGTGGAGATTAAATGATTATTTGCTGGACGATCAAAAAATTATACAAGAAGCCCGAAAAAAATTGATAGAATTTTTCATGGACAATATGAACAAAGGTACAAAGATGAGTACAGTCTGGGATGCAAGTAAGGCAGTAATGAGAGGGTTCTTCATCCAACAGAATGTGATTAAAAATAAGAACAGAGAGAAAGGAAAGAAGGAAATTTTAAGACAAATAATAGACAATGAACAAAAATTAATTAAGAAACCGATTAACTCAAAAATAAAACAAAACATCAAAGCCCTGCAAACGCAGTTCGCAATGATAATAAACAAAGAGGTGGAATGGAATATTAAAAAGCTAAGACAAAGAAACTTTGAGTTCGCTAATAAATCAGGTAAATGGCTTGCATGGCAAATTAAGAAAAGGAAAGAACAAAACACAATTAACAAAATCATTGTGGATGGAGAAGAAATAGAAAATCCAAAAGGTATTAGGAAAGGATTCTTGGACTTTTATAATCATTTGTATAGAAACAGAGAAAGGAATAACATGAAGAAAATAGAAAGATATTTAAGAGAAAAAAAGGTGCAAAAGATCCCGACAGAAAAGAAAGACAGACTGAATGCCCCAATTGAGAACGAGGAAATAATAGAGATTATAAAAGAACTGAAAAAAGGAAAGGCACCAGAACCAGATGGTTTTACATCTAGTTATTACAAAGAACTGAGGCACACCCTGACGGTACCAATGAAAGAAGTTATGAACAACATTTTGAAACAACAAGATATCCCGGAAACGTGGAAAGAAGCTTTTATTACACTTATCCCCAAGCAAGATTCTGACTTAACACAAGTAAAGAACTATAGGCCGATCTCATTGCTGAACACAGACTATAAGATCTTTTCTGGAATATTAGCAAAAAGATTAAAAAAGATAATGCAAGAATTTATTCATGAAGATCAAGCAGGTTTTCTTCCAGGCAGGCAGATGAAAGATAATGTGAGAAATATAATAAACATTTTGGAATATCTGACTGCTAGGAATGAGAAACAAGCTTTATTAATGTTTGTAGATGCGGAGAAGGCATTTGATAATATATCGTGGGAATTTATGTTAAAAAACTTAGAAATGATGGAAGTGGGGAATGGCTTTTACAACGGTATAAGGGCAATTTACTCAGAGCAAAGAGCAAAATTAATTGTAAATAACGTACTTACAGAAGAAGTGAAGATACGGAAAGGTACAAGACAGGGATGTCCTCTCTTGCCACTGTTATTTATAATGGTTCTGGAGGTCCTTTTGAGTTCAATTAGACGAAATGAATTAATAAAAGGGGTGACAGTAGGTCAAAACGAATATAAAGTTAAAGCCTTTGCCGATGACCTGGTAATATTGATGGAAGACCCTGTAAACAGTTTAAATGAGGTCTTAAAGGAGATTGATCAATTTGGCAAGGTGGCCGGGTTTATATTAAACAAGAAAAAAATCAAAGTAATGGCGAAGAATATGGATCAGAGTTTAGTAGAAGAAATGCAAAGAGAAACAGAAATTGAAGTGGCTAAGAAGGTAAAATATTTGGGAATATGGTTAACCCCCCAAAATATTGACTTATTTCAAAATAATTATATACCGGTGTGGAACGGAATCAAGAAAGATTTGGAAGTTTGGGGCAGGATGAAACTTTCCTTCTGGGGTAGAATTTCAATGATTAAAATGAGTGTGCTTCCAAAGATGTTATTTTTGTTTCAAATGATTCCTATAATTAAGGGGACAAAGATCTTCATGGAGTGGCAAAGAATGATCTCAAGATATATCTGGCAGGGTAAAAAGCCAAGAATACAATTTAAGTTACTAACTGATGCCAAAGAAAGAGGTGGTTTTGCCCTGCCAGATTTGAAACTATACTATGAAGCGTCTTGTCTCTGTTGGTTAAGGGATTGGATAAAATTAAAAAACAATAAGTTATTAGACTTAGAAGGCTTTGATAACAGATTTGGATGGCACGCCTATTTATGGTTGGAGAAGAAGAAAAGTCATAAAGGTTTTGAGAATCATATTTTCAGGAGCTCCATATTAGAAATATGGGACAGGTATAAAAATATATTGGAACCTAAAGTCCCACACTGGTTGTCCCCATTAGAGGTAATGAGTGTAAAGAAAATTAATATGAGAGGAAATTGGATTACCTATGGAGACTTGGTAATTAAAGTGGGGGAGAAATGGAAAATGAAGCCATATGAACAAGTTAAAGACTATGTGTTTGATTGGTTGCACTATCTTCAGGTAAATGAAATGTTCAAAAAGGATCTTAAAGAGAGGGGATATATAGAAAAAGAATCGAAATTTCAAACAGAGATAATAAATAATGATTTTAAGATAATGTCAAAAATGTATAAAATTTTATTGGAATGGCAAACGAAGGATGAGGAGATTAAGTCGGTTATGATACATTGGGCCAGAGATTTTGGTTATAATATACAACTGGCTGATTGGGAAAAAGTATGGAATGAAAATATGAAATTTACTGCATGTTCGGCGATAAAGGAAAATATTATGAAAATGGTATATAGATGGTACATTACACCGGTTAAGTTAGCAAAAATGTACAAAACATGTAATAAGTGCTGGAAATGTAAAGAAAAAGAAGGATCATTCTTTCATATGTGGTGGGAATGTAAGAAGGTTAAGGGTTTCTGGGAAATGATATATAATGAGTTGAAAAAGATGTTTAAATATACATTTGTAAAGAAACCAGAAGCCTTTTTGTTAGGAATAACAGGAAGAGAGATCAATAGAAGGGACTATAAACTCTTTCAATATGCAGTAACAGCGGCAAGAATATTAATGGCCCAAAAATGGAAACAAGAGGAACTACCGACACTTGAAGAGTGGAGAATGAAACTTATGGATTACGCAGAACTGGACAAAATGACTGGGAAAATTAGATATCAAAAGGATCACAAATTCATCGAGGACTGGGGAAAGTTTACGGTTATCTGAAAAAAATATGTGATGCACAGACAACGTTAGTTGGTTTTAAAGAGGCTTTGTGATTGTTAAAGATGTATTGTAAAAAGAAACCGAGACGATAGGATAGTATTAACTGGCAATATAAGACATGGAAAATGCGTAATGAATAGAAAATATGGATGATTGGTGGAGGAGCTGGTGGAAGTACAAAAACTGGAAATTTGAGAACAGGATTGTGTTGATTAATTTGTAAAAGAAAATTTAATTAAAATTTATTTAAAAAATAAATAAAAAAAGACATCTCCTGAAGTGTAGGCCTTGATATGCCAGTCATCAAAAGACATATCCCAATCTGTTGTCCCCCACCTTCTTTCTCACTTACATAACTCACGATATTCGGCATTACTGCATTATTCGTTTTTATTTTTTAATACCCTGGGGAGCTCCTATTCTTTTCTTTTCCACCCTACACATCTCAGCATTTTCTCTTTCAAAGGGATGGAAAAGGATGAGAAAACATGGGCCTCAAACAAAGAAAAGGACAACCTCCAATGCCAATTTCAATCAAAAAGAGAGTTCTTAGGGGCATCTATTTCAAATAGAATTGATTGACTAGCCCTCCTTTGAGCACCAAGCAGTGACTTTGTCATGTTCCCTTTCATCAGTGTTCGGTATCTGCTGTTATAACTTCAAGATAACATCGGGCAAGCCCCATTTCTGACTTTGTAATCATGACTTTATGTGTAAATAGAGATGAAAGCGTTAGGCAGAGGTGAGCCCTGAGTGAAATCCATGGCAGCATCTTGCTAGGTAAACAGAGGCAGACATATTGGCCAGGAAGTACACCGAAATAAGAGACTGTGTGTATAAACAACTGAATCAAAGCTAGGCTGCCTCTAAATGAACCTTTTGACAAACAGCATCTGCAAAGGAGCTTGCGAAACGCAAGAGCCTAACAGAGCAAGGGATTGTGCCTGCAGGCAAAATGAAGCAGAGAGGAGCGAGCGGGGAGCCTGTAGTGGGCAGTTGTCTTGCATCTTCCTCAGACTGCTTAGCAACACAGCAAGAGAAGGTCTGAATAAAGACAAGGGGGCAGAATCAGGCCCACCAGTAAACGAGAATTAAGTCCAGCTGAGCAACAGAAATGTGGACTGACCGAGAGCATGGAAAAGGGTTTGTGCCCCCTCACTGCTAACGAAAGCATGTGGAACCTGTGGAACTGTTAGGGTCACTCAAAGGGATGTAAGCAGAATGCTGTGTAGAAAGGAAAGCAGTTTGGAGGTTAGAAAATTATTTGTTTGAAGCCAGATTTGCCAGCCCAGGACAAACAACAAATCCTCTCCTCCTCTGATTTAAAGTCAAAAGAGACCTTTGATCCAGGTTGAGTGGGGTAGAATATGACATTGTCTCATTCAAATACCACAGCTTTGGGCTTATCTGAGGTCTTATTCTGGTGATAGATTCAGAGTGTGCTGCTTATCCTATTCAAGTTTTGACCTTTGGAGGTTAGGTTTGCAAATCTTGATGCAAAGGCAGTAGTAATATGACCTGAACAGTATATGTCACAGGATGTAGGAGGGTAGCTTTCCTTATAGCAGTGACAGCAAACTTATGTGGTCCTCCAGATGTTGTTAGAGGACAAATTCCATCAGCCTCAGCCAGCAGGACCAATGGTCCTCAACATCTGGAGGACCACAGGTTCCCCCAACCAGCCTTAAAGGGGACAGAAGACTGCTGTGCATTGCACACTTTTAAAGATCGTCTGATATATGGAGACTATTTGCATTGTAAAATCTGAAGTAAATTCTTGTCATTTTCAACTCAGCAGAAAGCTCAGTTAAACAGCCACTACAGAGACCCTTAAACTTCTATGTAGGAAATACTTTTTTTATGAATAACTCTCCTATAGCTGAGATAATATTTAAAGAGCCTAACCATGTGAGCCAGGGCTGTTTGGATTCAGGTAGGTCTTTCTCAAAGGATGGCACACCTTCCCAGCAGGTCATTTAAACACCATAACCTGGCAAGAGTCACAGCTTCCATTCCATGAGGGTAACCTTTCAAGAATCTCAAACTTAATGGAAGACACAAAGCCAGCTAAATGGACACAGTCACTTCTGCCTCAGACTGGCTATTGTCCAGGTTAGCAGATTTTGTGTTTGCATGTAAAAGAGAGAGAGGGAGGGAGGGAGAAGGAGGGGCAGAAATTGCCAATGGCATTATACACACTTTTTGTTTAGACTACTCAGTTTCACTTTCTTTGCATGTTCTGTACAAGGATCACGCAATGGTACGATGGGCCTAGAGAATGTGGTGAAGTTACTTTCATCATCAGGAATGCCATATATACTATGCGCTAAGGGTCTTTGAGACAGAACTATAGATAACATCAGGGACTGGAAACTTGAGGCCTTCAATACTGTATGTTATTGGACTCTGACTCTTATCAGCTCCAGCCAGGATAGTCAATAGTATGGGAGTCATCTGATGACATCTGTAGAGCCACAGATTCTTCATCCCCGCACTAAATCATATTGGGTTTGTTGCGGGGGCGAGTACCATAGTTCCCATCTGCCAGAAAGAATAGACTATGGCTTTAGAGATAGAAAAACATGGTAGTCCTGAAACAAAAGCACTTATTTTTCTCATACAAGAAATGAGTGACGTGTATGTTTCCATGCAGCAAATGAGAAGCAGTCACCCATGAGTTGCATGAGAATGGATTGTCTGGAAAGACCCTGCATCCTTCCGGCTGGTCTCTGGTCTTGCAAAAGACAACAGCAAACCTCCAAGGAGGAAAGAGTATGAGATGCTGATCTTCCAATTATTTAAAGGAGAGTTCTGGCAGAGTGCTCCATTGATTGTCCAGCTGCTACAGGGGAACAGCCAATTTAGCTCATTGGTTGCCAAGTTTGCAAACTATTGAAAAGATAGGGCCTTGAGAAAACCTACCCTTCAAAATTGTTTGGGTTCCGCCCCTGCTGAATTCTACATACCACATCCAACCCAGCAATTCTGGCAAGTCACAAAACTCTTTTAAGAGTGAACATATGTGTAACATTCTGGGTCTGATGCGTCAGGCTTACATCTTGTTCTTGCGAGTGTCTTCAGTGGAATGGGGAATTGAAATCAGGCGACATAAACTCCTGCAGAGTTCAGTGTTCACCACTTTATGCAACGATAGCAGGATTTCTCCGAGATCATTCTGCAGTGGTTATCCTTAGGACTTGTCCAGATAAATAGTTTTGCACAATAACCAAAACAGTTTCCCCCTTAGCACTCTGGTGTTGCTAACTTGCTAACCTCTTGATAGATAGAAAGGTTTTGGGTCTTCAATAGTTCTTCTTGAAGCACTACAAAAACCCCAGAATCCCTGTCATTCAGAAACAGAAAAAAGCAATGTTGGTCATCTCACGCAACAAATGGAGGACAAGAACTTTTCCATATCTCTGATACCCATCTGCACAGAGATGATTAGTTTACATATTTGAGGTTTTTATTCGCAAGAACAAAAGAGTAGCTACAGAGAAGCAGCTGGTATGTTATAGATAATAGACAGAGATCTGGCTCATTCTGAACTTATGAAGATAAAGGCTGCAGACCTCAATCTTCTGCAACCTTCATAAGTATCTGGGATCATCTAGTTGTAAGAAGCCCAACCATGTGTACTTTAAGCCTTTGATCAATGGGCAGATGATCATAATAATGTGTGCTCATGGCTTATCAGGACACTTCTATGGAATACTATCCTTTGAAACAGATTATACAAGGAGACATCCAAGTCTGCAAAGACAATGGCTGTGGTATATGTTGGCTGTGGTGGATTTTGGCTTATGGGCTGTGTGTATGTGTGCAAATTTGTCTGTCTCTCTCAGCAGTCCTGAAAGCAAAATGGCTAATTTTCAGCAGAGCCAAATTACTGTATGCACAAGGGGAGTTTAATAAACTTAAGGGTCTGGCCAAATTCTGACATGCTGTCTCTCCTCCATATACACAGATATATGTCCCCATATATCTTCCCAATTTATTTGGGAAGAAGAAGAAGAAGAAGAAGAAGAAGAAGAAGAAGAAGAAGAAGAAGAAGAGGAAGAAGAAGAAGAGGAGGAGGAGGAGGAGGAGGAGGAGGAGGAGGAGGAGGAGGAGGAGGAGGAAGGGTAGATGACTTCACATACTACTTACCCATTTATTTATAAAGCAGTGTATAAAGCCGGAACCCCTGATTGGCTAGGACATGAGTATATTGTCCAGTCTTTTTGTGTTTGCTGTGGGAAACTCTGTCATAACACTGATGTACATACAACAATGGTGCTTCTTGCATAGAACGTGGATACACCTTTTCATTTTCATTACTCCATTGCTGTTGCCTTGCTTTTTGCTTTGCCTAATGCCAGTTTGTTTACTGTTACCTACAGCCTGTTCTTATTTATTCACCCAGAACCCATGTACTTCCAGAGCAGCAGCTTTTGATCCAAGAAGACACAGATGTCTAAGAATACTATCTTAGGGGGGAAACAACAACAACTCTGTTTTCATTTGATTAGTTGGAGTGATGCTGGTTTACTACTACAAACATAGGCATTTGTTCAAAGAAAGAATCATCCTCTGATATTTTAGCAAGTGATCTAAGCACCCAGAGCCCACCACAAATATACAAGACTGAAGCATTTGGATTCCCCAGGAGAGGCCTGTGAACTTTGGAGCTGAACACTTACAGCCAACATGGTTTATTCCCTTTCTTCTTTTCTCAGCCTCATTAGTGAGGTGCATTTTGCTGTGGAGGGATCCAGTGAGCCAAGTGGTGAAGCCCTTGGCTGATGTGTTCTGAGGAGTTGCTCATTGTTTGCTCTTGTAAGAGCAGAATAAGAATACAAAAGGTGTCTCTTTTATTTATGATGTAAAATAGCAATACAGCATCCAAATTTCAAATATCTTGTGGGTTAGAAACACTTGTCTCACAGACACAGGCTCCCTCATGCTGTATATTCACAATGCAGTTGTCTAATATATTTTCCATAAATTACCTTGCAATTCAATTGTTATTCCTTTTAAAGACCTGTAATGAGGATCAAACCTTTTCAAGTTAGAAAATGAGACCTCCCATGATGACGTTTTTTGCTTAAAGGTTTTTAAAATGACTATTACTCCTGCATCTAGAAATCGCCTTTCCTCCAAGGAGATCATGGTAGTGTCTGTGGCTCTCCCTCTTCCCATTTCATCCTCAAAACAGCCTGAGGAGAGACAGTGTCTGCCCAAGGTGACCCCATGAGCTTTATGGCTGAGTGGGGATCTGAAACTTGGTTGCCCAGCTGTGAGTCTGACACACTAACCACTGCTACACCAACCTGGCTCTCTAGGTAAAAGGTAAAGGTAAAGGACCCCTGGACAGTTAGGTCCAGTCAAAGGTGACTATGATGTTGCGGTGCTCATCTCGCTTTCAGGCCGAGGGAGCTGGCGTTTGTCCACAGACAGCTTTCTGGGTCATGTGGCCAGCATGACTAAACCGCTTCTGGTGCAACGGAACACCGTGATGGAAACCAGAGCGCATGGAAATGCCGTTTACCTTCCCACTGCAGCGGTACCTATTTATCTACTTGCACTGTTGTGCTTTCCAACTGCTAGGTTGGCAGGAGCTGGAACAGAGCAACGGGAGCTCACCACGTCATGTGGATTCAAACTGCCAACCTTCTGATCAGCAAGCCCAAGAGGCTCAGTGGTTTAGACCACAGTGCCACCCGCTCCCTCACTGGCTCTCTACAACATACTGATTATTGCAAGCTTTAACCTCAGGGTTGCTGGATGAAAAGGAGGTCAGTGTTCCCAAAGAGAAGGGTCAAAACCTCCCTCTTCTACACAGTATTAACTAGCAATACACTGATATTTTGTGTTACTGCTGCTATATTGAAGACCAATTGAATCCATTATTCATGGTTGTAGGTTGTGATCAGGAATGATCAAAACTTACGGAAACTCTATTGCCAATTTTCACACCTAGAAACTCAAGGTGCCCCATGAAGCTCTTTGCCCGCAACTCTCTTATTTGACTATATAATATATATTCAGTTCCACAGATATAACTATGTTTGTAACTCTGGTTTTGTGGGGACAACTTACATTTTGGAATGATTATGATGTTGAGTTTTTGAGGTCCTCCAAAGTGTGAGTTGATTACTTACATTGTGGGACAGGTGGTTGTGAATTCACAGTATTTAGTTATTTATTTCAGTCGTAAAAATTCACTCAGGTTTGTCCCCCAGCTCTTTGATATATGCTATGCATACGCAGCTCAATTATGACTTTGTTAAACCACAGAGCCTAGGACCTGCTGATCAGAAGGTCGGCGGTTCGAATCCCCGCGATGGGGTGAGACCTGTTGCTCAGTCCCTGCTCCTGCCAACCTAGCAGTTCAAAAGCATGTCAAACTGCAAGTAGATAAATAGGTACCGCTCCAGCGGGAAGGTAACCAGCATTTCCGTGCGCTGCTCTGGTTCACCAGAAGCGGCTTAGTCATGCTGGCCACATGACCCGGAAGCTGTACGCTGGCTCCCTCGGCCAATAAAGCGAGATGAGCACTGCAACCCCAGAGTCGGCCACGACTGGACCTAATGGTCAGGGGTCCCTTTTCCTTTACACAATAGAAAAGCTGCCCTTGAAAAAATGTAGAAATGATGTCCATGAATGATGTATATAGTACATAAAGCAAAACTCATTATACTTGTATTTTTGTTGTTGAATTGATTCTTTTTTTAAAAAAGAAGAAACACTTAAAAACTCTTTTATTTGTGGAGGGTTTTTGTTTTTTCAAGTAAGAAACCAAGGCATTTGAAGCAGGGCAGAAAAATAAAATAAAACGTAGCCAACCATGTAATGTACACTCTGAAACTTCCAAAGTCCATAAAGCCGTAAAGAAGAGAGCTTTTAGTGGCTTGGTGCTGGCATCCAGGTGGACAGCTGGTATGCTGAAAAAAATTAGAGCAGAGCGCTCTTGGGATAAAGGGTCAAACTACTACTCTGACAGCAAGTACCAGGAGATTGTTCTTGCTCATTCCAATCAGACTGGACCTTAGCGCTTGGTATCTCTTCTGGAAGCTCTTTTTGCAAAAGCTTACAAAGCTCAGCCAAGGAGGCTGTATGGAGCCTACTGGGATTGGAATCTGTAGGTCTACTCCAGAAATGACCGCTTGAGGTTTGTGAATGCCTCCACCCGTCTCTTCAGAAAAACCCTCTGTGCAGCAGGACAGAGGAAGGAGGCCGAGTTAGTTCAAGACAGAAAGCTTGACTTCCCATGAGCCAAGATGATTGGTTAAAATTCGAAAGGATCAATGGAGCATAAGGAAAAATGACAGCCAATTACTTTGTTTCTTGGTAGGCAATGGAAAAGTCCCCTTTGCAAGGCCCTGACAGAATTCCCAAACCACCAAGGCCACTGCGAGTGCATTTCCATGTCATGCCTGCTGTAATGGGAAGTGACAGCCGATGAAAGCTTTTATTCATGGCCTCCTGACATTGCTGTTCCATGTCGGCACATTTCAGGGTGAAGTGAGTCTAAACACAGAGACCAAAGAGCCTGGAGAATGTCTCTCCATGTCACCAGAGGGAGTTGGGGAGTGGCAGATACCATAACCCATTTTTTTTTCTGAGGGGGTTTCCTGATTGTGCATCAAAGTGGCTTGAAAGGGACAATGGAGGTCTTTATACTCCCTCCTACAGCTTTGTATGCTCTGCATGCACATGCGTTGTTCAGTTGTGGGACGGCGACTCCACCTTCTTGTCCTTGCTACTGTGATATTGTGTTTGAACCATGCTTGAGGTCAGATGCTGCAAATTAGTTAGCAATGGAGCTTTTTAAGTGGTGGCCATTTCCCACATGAGTTTGATCCTGTTTCCTTCCCTCAACACCTTACCTTGCTAGTGGTTTGAAACTGTAATGTAATGCATATTTGAAAGGAGCAAGTATGGGTGAGGTTGAAGGATCAACTCTTTTGTGCTCTGCTGGATGTTTCACAGAAGTTTACATGTGATGCACAGTCTTGATAGCTGCCTGTTTTTATTATTCATTGTTTTAATATTCAGTGCCAATGCTATGCTTAAGTGCCGATGGAATATTCATCTCTGGACTGTATGTTCTAGCCTGCTTTTTCCACTTCACACAAGGACTATTGTATTTGTGTTTTGAACGTCATCTCAACCCCATCCCCTTTCCTTCCCATGTTCACAACTGTAATAAACTATTAGCATCTTCTCATGCTCTGCTCATTTTGCAGTCTATGGGACTTGCGCCATAATGGTTTCCCGCATCCAGTTGTGATGGAGGTCAGGCTGACTTTGCCAACAGGGACAAAAGCGTAGACAGCTCCTTCGAGGGCATTATCAAAGCCAACCTGAATTAGGCCTGCAAAACTGATGCCTCATCAGTCCAAACACAGCCCATCAGCCTTGTAAAGTGGGGCTGCCACGTGTCCGAGAAGTCCCAATGAGCAATTCAAAACAGGCTTATTGGGTCCCTTGTCTGGTGGTCGATGTTCAGCTTGGCAAGTTGCAAGTTGTGTGAGCCAGACCTACACGGCAAAAGCCGCATGATTCATGCGTCCTGGTATGTGAGCAACTCCCTTGGCTCCGCTGTGCCCTGTTCCTCTCACGATCACTTCAGTATGTTGTGGCCATAGGGGAAAAAAATATCTTGCCCAGGTTGGCTCCAGCTGCTTCAGTCTTTGGCTTGTCACTCGTGCACATCTCCTGGCATGCATTGGATTTGGCTGTTGGCACACTACAAAGGTGATTTCCCCCCACAGCGGTTATGCCAAGAAACCAAACTCTGCAGACGTTGGCAGCTGAACATGACAGGAGAAGGAAGTACTTTCTCACTCAGTGAGTAGTTAAAACTATAAAATTCTCTACCACAAGATAGGGTGATGGCCCACCAACTTAGATGGCATTACAAGCAGATTAGAAAATGACTGGAGGGTATGGCTATCAGTGGTTATTGGTCATGATGCTGCCTCCAGAATAAGATACTCCATACCTCAGAATACTAGTCTCTGGGGAAGAACAGCCCTCATCTCCTGCTTGTGGGCTTCCCATAGGCATCTGATTGGCCACTATGGGAAAAAGAATACTGGACTAGGCAGGCCTTTGGTCTGATCCAACAGTGCTTATATGTTCTTATTGCTGGCTTGCCACAGGCTAAAGTAATTGGAAGCCAACATGTAGCTCTGTTTCCCATGGCTATAATTCACTGGAGGAAATGGCAGTATTGGAAGAATACAGAGACTAAGCAGGGTGCTGTTTAGTTTATGGTGGATCTCTGAGGCTGGGGAGTTCTTTATGTATGTTTTCAAATGCCTGAATCATCCTTTTATCAACTGTTTGATAAACACAACATCCAGCAGAAGCAGATATTAGAGATCAGTTTATCGCTCACTCTTGGGCTGACTACTTTGTCCCTTCTTTTCCCCCTAATCCTGGACCTTCTTGATAATGCACTATGCAGTCTTCAAAGGGAATACAACTTAAGGGCCAAACTGAATGTGATGTTATTCATGCAACTGGCAATTCTGTGGTTTTAACAAAGAAAAAAACAGAGGCCACGGGGGGACTGTAGCAGGGGAAAGATTGCTTTAACCCTTAGCTCCTGCCATGGTCCCAAACTGGATGAATCCACACCCTGCAGTTAGCATTTCACATAACTAGGAATGGTCAGGGATAATGTGAATTGTGGACCAACAACATTCATAAGGTCATAAGATGCCCACTCTTGAAGCAAAGTACAGTCTTTAAATTAGGACCACCCTAATTTAATGTAATGTGAGGCATCAAGGCTTTGGTATGTGACATAGCATAAAGAAACTCCAACTGGTGCATAGCTGTCAACCGTCCCTTATTTGGCAGGAAAGTCCCTTATCCGAGCGCCATGTCCCGCTGCTGTCCCTTATTGATGATGTCCCTTAAATTTCCCGAGTTTCAAAGGAAGCAGCTCCTCTCCCTCCCTCCCTGCCGGCCGGGGAGGAGGGAGGCTCCAACTGTGTTGCTTGGCTGCGTTGCTCACCCATATAGGAGTCTAAGAACAACCGGGGGATGGAGCTTGCATGTCTTGTGCCGATCAAATTGGCCACGTTGCCTGGGGACTCGCCTTTGCTCAGCACTTCCCAGCGGAGAGGTGACGGTGGTTTTCCTTGCTGCATCCCCTTTGCCTGGTTGCTGTGCTGTGGGAACCACCGCTTGAGGCTTCGTTTGGCTGCTGGCTGGGCTTTCTGCCTTTGGCTCAGAGGGGCTCAGAAGTTAAACATACCTGTGCTGGGAATATCCCTTATTTTGGCTGCTGATCCCTTATTTTCGAGGCTGCTGGTCCCTTATTTTCAAATCTGTAAGTTGACAGCTATGAACTGGTGCCTCACCAATCTGTGCCACACACAAAAAAGGATCCCCTTCCTAAGCTCAAATGTTTGGGTCTGAAGCCCCTGTGGTTTGCTGACAGATAATCCTTAAGAGTGCTGCAAAGCACATAGAGAGGAACTCTTTGTACTGGGTAGATCCTCCAACTAATTTTACCTACCTCATCAAACATAGTTTGCAGCCTTTTTCTCAGAAAGAGAATCTTTAATGTGCTCCCATCATTTTTCTCCCTTAAGATCCTGGCTTTGGATCCATAAGCCACAGGCATCATCGCAGTGCTGCATTTTTATGTGGCGAGGGAGCTGCCAAGGGAAACAGATGGGGTTTATGATAGCAAATTGGAAGCAAATAAAAAAGGTAGGTTGGTAATTCGAAGATTATAAGGCTTGGGATCTTCGTGAGGCAGTTTGGGGGTTCCTGCATATCTTCCCCTCTTTTAACAAGAAAGGCAGGGGAGTCACTACATCTCATCTAAAACATAACATTGCTGAATGATGCTGAAAAATGTGAATTGCTCAGAGGGTTTCATTACAAGAAACCACAGCCTGAAGGCTTCCTGATGCTTCGGCCAAGTCATAGAGATGCACTGTTGTGCTGCAGCCAGACCTTCAAGGAGGAACAAAGTGGGGATGCCTATTGTAATACTTCAGGGCAAGGGAGGCATGAGACCTGGGCAGTGGTGTATGGCCAGGACCCATATAACACTTGCACACAGGGTGCCTCCATCTGTACCATCCTAGCTTCTAATCTCTTTTTTTTTTTTTTTAAGTTCTTTTTATTAAGTTTCAGTTACAACATAAAAAAGAGAGAAACAAAAAAACAAAAAACACAAAAGACAAGACAACAATTTCAAAACGAAACAAGGAGAACAAGAAGACAAGAAAAAAAAAAAAAGTATCCGCATCTAACACCAAAAAGCAACAATCTCTGTTACAGTTCTATCTCTTATTCATTAAGATTTTATATGATTAGATATTTATATCTTTCTTCTACTCCCCTATTGACCTCCTTCCCTCCTGATTTCGGGCTTCTTAATGAAATTTTCCATTTTCTGCAGCTAGTATTTGTTAACAGTTTGCACATCATAAGTTTTATAACAGACCTGCTATAGTTTTTAGGTTTCTATGGTTTCCTTCAATGTATGCCATAAATTTATTCCAATCACTAATAAACTTTGTATTTTTTTGGTTTCTAATTTTTTGCGTCATTTTTGCTAATTCAACATATTCGAATAATCTTGTTTGCCATTCTCTAACCGTTGGTATATTTGTACTTTTCCAATTCTGTGCAATCAACATTCTGGCCGCTGTTGTCGAATACTGGAATAAAATCCTATCTTCCCTTTTAATTTCATCCCCAATTATACCTAATAAAAAGGCCTCCGGTCTCTTAGGAAAAGTATATTTAAATATTTTTTTTAACTCATTATAAATCAAGTCCCAGAATTTCTTCATTTCCTCGCAAGTCCACCACATATGGTAGAAATTGCCTTCTTTGATTTTGCACTTCCAGCAGGCCTTATTTCCTGTTTTATACATTTTTCCTAATTTTGCTGGTGTGATATACCACCTATATATCATCTTCTCCAGATTTTCTCTAAGGGTAACACTTGCCGTAAATTTTATTCCATTATTCCACAACCTCGACCATTTTTCATAATCTATATTGTATCCCAAATCCATTGACCATTTTGTCATAACCTCCTTTATTTCTTCGTCTTTGGTGTCCCATTCCAATAGTATATCATACATTCTAGATAATAATTTGGTTTTACCTTCAATTATTTCTATCTGAAATTTGGATTTTTTTTCACTTATCCCTACTTTTTTATCTTCCATCCACATTGCGTTTATTTGATGATATTGTAGCCAGCCTGTTAATTTTTCTTTCAAATCCTCATATGTTCTTAATTTCCAGCCGCTTTCTGATCTTATTAGTAGGTCTTCGTACGTTAATCTTTTCCCTTCCATATTTGTTTTCTTAATTATTAAAATGTCCATTGGGGACAACCACCAAGGTGTTTTCCATTCTAGGAGTTTTTTATTTTTCTCCCAAACTTCATATAGTGGTCCTCTAATGATGTGGCTTGAAAACCCCTTATGTACCTTTTCTTTATTTGACCATAAGTAGGCATGCCAGCCGAACCTATTGTTGAATCCTTCTAGGTCTAATAAGTCAGTATTTTCCAAAGTTATCCACTCTTTGATCCAACAAAGGCAGGCGGCCTCGAAATATAATTTCAAATTTGGGACCGAGAATCCCCCTCTTTCTTTTCGATCTGTAAGCAATTTAAATCTAATTCTCGGTCTTTTCCCTTGCCATATAAACTTCGAAAGGGTTTTCTGCCAATCCTTGAACATTTTGGAGCCTTTAATCACTGGTATACTTTGGAACAAGAACAACATTTTTGGAAGTACGTTCATTTTTATTGCCGCCATCCTTCCCATCCACGAAAGCTTAACTCTATTCCATATATCTAGATCTTTTTTAATTTCCTTCCATGTTGTCAGGTAGTTATCTTGAATTAAATTTATATTTTTTGTAGTTAGCCAGATTCCCAGATATTTTATTTTCTTAGCCACCTTGATTCCATTTTGTTTCTCTAATTTTTCTCTTTCGTCCTTTCCCAAATTCTTAGTCATCATTTTTGTCTTTAGTTTATTCAATTTGAAACCGGATAGTTTACCGTATTCTTCTAATATTTCCAGCGCCTTGCTAACACTTTTTTGCGGCTCTTCTACGGATAACATCAGATCGTCTGCGTAAGCTTTTAATTTATATTCTTTCGTTCCTACTTTAATCCCTCGAATCTCTGGTGTTGCTCTTATTTTACTCGCGATGACCTCTAGTACTATAATAAACAAAAGCGGGGAAAGAGGGCAACCCTGTCTTGTTCCTTTTTCTATTCTAAATGGATTTGTTAAGTTGTTATTTATAATCAATTTGGCGTACTGACTCGAATATACTGCCTTTATTCCTTTCATGAATTCGCCCTCTATCCCTGCTTTTTCCATACTTTTTAATAGGAACGACCATGAGACATTATCGAATGCCTTTTCCGCGTCAATAAAAATCAGCGCCGCAGGTATCTCGTTCTTGCACTCCAAATATTCAATAATGTTTATAGTATGCCTTACATTATCTTTAAGAAACCTGTTTGGGAGGAATCCTGCTTGATCTTTGTGAATTAGATTTACTAAACACTTTTTAAGTCTATTTGCCATTACCTCTGCAAAGATTTTGTAGTCATTATTTAGTAATGATATAGGCCTATAATTTTTGATGTTTAATTTATCCGTGTCCGGTTTGGGGATCATCGTGATATGGGCCTCTTTCCATGACTCTGGTATCTTTCCTCCCGCTAATATTTTATTCATAGTATCACATAGCACTGGCGTTAGTTGATCTTCTAATACTTTATAGTATTTTGCAGACAGTCCATCCGGTCCCGGGGCCTTCCCTAATTTCATTTTTCTTATCGCATTCTGGATCTCTTCTATTTTTATAGGTTTGTTTAATTGTAATCTTTCTTCCTCTGTAATAGTTTTTCCGCTGCAGTCTTCTAGATATTTTTCTATTTGTTTTGAATCTTCTTCTTCCTTTTTGTACAGTTTCTCATAAAATTTGAGGAAGTTTTCCTTTATTCCCTTTGGATCCTCTATCAATTGCTCCCCTATTTTTATCTTATTTATCACATTTTGTTTTTGCCTTCTTCGCAATTGCCAAGCTAGTAGTTTACCTGTTTTATTAGCTGATTCGAAATATTTTTGCTTCATTAACTTAATTTTCCATTCGATTTCTTGATTTGTCAGCATTGAGTATTGTGTTTGTAAAATTTTTATTATTTGTATGTTTTGTTCATCTTTTGGGTTTATTGTTAGTTTTTTCTCACATTCTCTTAGTTGATTGAGAATTTCTTCTTTCTTTTGTTCCCTTATTTTCCTCTTGTAACTGTTTTGCTGGATAAAGAAGCCTCTTAAGACTGCCTTGCTAGCATCCCAGACTATCTCTATACTTGATTCTGTATTAAGATTCAAATCGAAATAGTCTTTTAAAGTGGCTTTAGCCTTTTCAATAATTTCCTCACTCTCCAATAAATATTCATTCATTCTCCATCTGAACCCCCCCTGTGATACACCTTTTATTTCCAACATTATCGAATTATGATCAGAGAGGGTTCTCGGTTGGATTTCACATTTTGAGGTTCTTAAGGTAAGTTCTCTTGAGATCCAGATTTGATCAATTCTACCCCAGCTTTTGTGCACTTCTGAAAAAAAGGTATATTGCTTCTCTATTGGATGTTTGTGTCTCCAAATGTCTATTAAGTCTAGATTTTCTTCTAAATTGTTAAATGATCTTGGCAGCTTCCCTTGATTACGCTTTTTCTTTTCTGTTTGTCTGTCAATTTCTGGTACCGGTACTCCGTTGAAGTCTCCCAATAATATCGTCTTGTTATCCTCTAACTCTAATAATACTTGCTCCAATTTCTTAAAGAAATCCAATTTATCCGAATTCGGTGCATATATGTTTATCACATTAAGTTTTTCACCCTGGAAATTAATTTGCACCCCTAATATCCTTCCTTCATCGTCTTTGTAAATCAGTTTAGGTTCCCATTTTTCGTTAACATATGTTACTACTCCTCTTTTTTTTTCTGCAATGGAGTTTATGAATTCAACTCCCAATTTTTTATTTATCAAGATATGTTTATGCTTTTTGGTCACATGTGTCTCCTGCATACAGATTAAATCAAGGTTCTTTCTTTTCAAAACATTCACTATTTTATTCCTCTTGGTTTTCTCATTCACACCGTTCACATTCCATGACAGAATTTTCAGATTCATTGTTATGTTTACTTGCCGATATCCAAATACTTAATTTATATCCGAGTGGTTTTGTTTTCTATTCCCTCTTCCTCTTTTTCCACTTCCTCTTCCCCTACTCCTTCTTCCCCTTCCTCCTCCTCTTCTCCTCCTTCCCCTTCCCTTTCCTCCTGTTCTCCACCCTTCTCTCTTCTTCTACTTCTCTCTTGTAAATCACCATTTCTCCCTCCAAGTCTCTCCTCCACTTTCCCAAGGTCTTTTTCATATCTGCGTAGAAATTTACCCACTTCCTGGCTATCAGTAATCTTAAATCTTTTATCTTTATAGAAAAACGAAATCCCTTCGGGGAATTCCCATCTGTGTTGTATCCCGTTCTTTTTTAGAACGCTTGTTAATTGTTTGTACCCCTCTCTTTTGCGTAGGAGTCTGGTTGGTATTTCTTTAAAGATAATAATTGGTCTGCCTTCAATTATTAGTTTCTTTTGGTAGCTTTCTCTTAGGATTAGATTTCTCATCTCTATCGAATTAAATATAACTAAACAGTCTCCCAGTGCTTTTTTAAATTTTGTTTGTTTAGACCTTATTTTTATTCTGAAAGCATTTTCTATCGTATATGCAATCTCTTCTTCTTTCAATTCTAACCACTTCGCTAATTCCTTAGTCAGTTTCTCTTTAATATTCTCATTAGATTCTTCTCCTACTCCTCTAAACTTTAAATTTAGCTGTTTTTGTTTCATTTCCATCATCGCTAAATTGTCCAAAACTTGGTCTTGATTCCTGTTCAGTTCTCGAAGTTCCTCTTTTATCCTATCTGTCTCCTTCCTTTGTTCCTTTATCTCTTTCTGTGCTTTTTTATTCGATTCTTCTAAAATCTTTGATCGAACCGTTAAGTCTTTTACTTTACTTGACAGTTCCCCTACTGCATCTTCTATCTTCTTATCAATCAACTCATGTATCTCTCCTAGCTTTTTCTCCATGTGAGTTTCGTTCTGTTTAAATTCCTCCTTTATTTTTAACCAAAGAATGTCTAAGTCTTTGATTTCTTCTTGTCGAGATGTTTTCCTTTCTGATGGGGTCCCTCCTATCTTTTTTCCATTTTTCCCGGACATTTTCTCCGTTTCCACTCTTTTTCCTTCCCCTCCCCTCTTCAAAGTATATATGTAAATATATATATACTATAAATTTCTTGTAATGTTTATTCTCTCCCCTAGAGGGCGCACAGTCTTAACAAGTTTTAGTTAGTGTCAAGAAAAAGTGATTACAACAACGTTCCCTTAAGCAATCTAATTCCAGTTTTTACCAATTGCAATCAGGCAGAGAAAAATGGGGTAGTTCTTTAAACTTAGCCAAACAAGTTTTCCTCTGACCCTTTAATTTTCTCCTAATGCATCAAAATATTATTTATAATTTATATTTCTGGATTTTCCAAATCAAGATCTGTAATTCTAAGTATTCTCAAATCCTGTGCCTATTCAATTCATTTACCGTCCATATATTTCGTACCCTCTAAATGTGGATAAGTTCAAACTAAACTCCTAATCAAACAATTTTGTCTAAGACTTATCAACTATGTAAGGATAAAGGCCCTCTAATAAGGCCCTTAAAGAAATATTAACCTTAAAGGGGACCTTTATGATAGGTGTACAAAGACGGAAGAAGCGAAAGTTTAGCCTGTAACCAACTTTTGTTTTAAATGGGAGCAGTTTGTTCTTTCCTTTGTTCGGTCTTCAGCCACTTGGTTGGCTTAATCCAAATCAAAGGAGGGTAAGCAGTATTTGGGAAGCTGTCTCTGTAGAATCCCTTCTATATCAAAAGAAAAAAGGATAAAATAAAAAAAAAAAAGAAAAAGGAAAAAAAGAAAAAAGGCGGTCGAGGGTTCCAGCACTCCAATGCAATCCTAAAACCTGCCGTGAAAGAAAGTGGGTTCTAAGTTCAAGGCTTTACATCCACTTGTTGGGTTATTCCAACATAGAACTGTGATTGGGAACAGATCCAGGGGACCAACAGTCCATTAAGTAGAAAGGGGGTGTGTGCCTTTTGGCTCACCCCTCTTTATCTCAGTTCACAAGTAATTCAAATCCAGGGGGGGAAAGAGAAATTCCAAGTTTTTAAATATTCGAAATGTTCCAAAAATTAATCTGGAAAAAACAAACCAGAAAAAAGTAAAGAAGGTAAGTGTCCTACTGGGGATATATATATAAGACCCTATAAGCTCAGTTCGTATGAAATCCCCAACCATTCAACAAGAGGTGGTAAAGGGGAAGTCCAAAAATCCAAGTTCTTTTAAGAGGGGGGAAGGTAAAGTCCAAAGTTAAAGGTTTGAGGGGGAAAAAACAAAAAAAGGGAACATTTACTTGCCCGGAGTATAGTATAAGAAATCCAAAGTTTGGGGCAGACAAAGTAATAAGTGGAGCGCCTTAGTCTCTTTAAAGCCTTTGCGTTTATTCCGTCTTTTCGTCCTCTCCCTTCTCCTTTAAAGTTCCGCCTTAAAGTTTAAGTCTTCAACATGTTCTTTTTCTTTATCACCACTCTGTTTAGTTCTTCCCTTTATTCTTTCGTACTTTCCCCAAAAGGAATACAAAGTCTCTAAGTATCTTTTCTTTCTGCTACTTTCATTTTATTTTGTTTCCTTTGCCTCGCTTAATTGCTGCTGAGGACTTTCACTTTTCTGGTTCTACAGCAGGTGCCTGGTCATTTCCTTTTTTCACTCTTATGACTTTATATCCTGCGCCATTTTGACTCCGAAGAAGCAGGTCGGGCTCCTCATTTAAATTCTTTTACATTCAGAGCTCACTTAGTGCATAGTCCATCTTTTTAGCCCAAGATTGTTCCCAAAACACTAAGGGTTCCGCTCTTAAAGTTACGGAGGTTTGTCGCCTTTCCAGTGAGAGCTAGAGGCATTGCCACACGGGGTCCGCAGAGCTTACCATTCGCGTTTCTCAGTCCCGTCGTTCCCGAGTCTCTCAGAAAAAAACCCGAAAAAACTACGGAGCTACTCCAACGCTGCTGGTTAGCTTTTCCCTCAGGAGTACCCCTCCTGAGATTTTTGGGGGTCGCAGTGCCTTTGCGTTGCCCCCAAGCCCCCGTATGGCTCGGAAAAGCCCTTCAGCGGCTTTTCCGCGCTCCCTGCTGCTTGCGATCCAAACCGGAAGTCCTAGCTTCTAATCTCAAAGGCTCTGCTGTCCTACTTGGTGGCTGGGAGGTAGGGGGTATGTGGTTGTTGTATTTCTTGGTCTGCTGCTCCAGTAATCTGTTCTTCTCTTTCTGCTGGGCAAAAATTGCCTCTAGAAATTCTCCTGTTGGGGGAAGGGGCAATGTAGGGTGATAAACAACACACCCTTTGATATGGGATCTCAGAGAAAAATCCCCCCCTCTCACACACACACTGAAGGGAAGCTCAGAAGGAAAGATCAGAAGCAATCTCAGCCAGGAGGAAGAAAAATTATAAATCATGGGGGAAATGTTGGTACACTCTTGTCCTCAATTTGCCATAAGGAACTTATGCTGAGAAACAATGATTTGCTTAAGTCCAGAGAAGAACCTGAGTTCACAAACACTGGTGGCATAATAACTTTAAGAATGGCATTGCTAAAGTCTAAGAAGGCCATCATTTTTGTATTAATATAACCATACAGCCACAGATGGACCTACCATTAGACCGAGTGACCACCTCAGACCAATGATTTTGAGTGTCATCAGAGGGCAGCAAAAGGTTACATTTTCTGTGGTTTTGTTGTTGTCATTTTCTCCCAGGCAGAGGCACTCATGGGATTTTTCTTTCTCAGGTATCAAAAAACCCCAGGTCTTTCTTGGGTATGAAGAGTCATGCTTTAGGAGAAGGGATGCTATTTGCTGTTCTGCCTCAGGCAGCAAAATGTCTGGGGCCAGTTCTGAAAATGGAGGATGTTGAAAAAGAGAGGAGAGAGAGAAAAATCTTCCTTACTAAAACTACCCCCCCCCCAGGTTGTACTATATCCAGTCAAGTCCCTTCCTCCCCAAAGCCTTAATGAGGATTTCTTATGTTTGCATTATAAGCTCAAGTCCTTCAGTCCAAATCTAGATAAATATTACCTGGGAGGAATGCTGAGCCTACATTATGAACTCTCAATAGCAATAATTAAAAGACAAAATGCAGAAGCTCAGGAAAAGTAATAGGATGTTTTTCTGTCCAAGGATAAAGATTTATATGAAACGGCAGGAATTTAATAGAATGTTCTGAGGTACAGGAGTGTATTTTCTTGGGATTTAATCTGTGCAAGTAAAAAAATAAATAGAAATCTCGTTTTACCTCACCACACTGAAAATTTGATATTTGATTGCCAAACCACTGAACATGCTTTTTGCTGAAACATTTCCGAAGTGAAATGTGACCATCTGCTTCCTCGGGGCAGTCGTAGAGCGCATACTTTGCATGCAGATGCTCCCCAGTCAATCCCCAGCATCTCTAGGTAGATCTAGGGAAATCCCTACCTTGCAGAACTGCTGCCAGTCAGTGCAGAGAGTTTGGGGTGGGTAACTTGTGACTCTCCAGATGTTCCGGGTCTCTAAATTCCATTAGCCTCAGTCACCATGGCCAAAGATTGAGGATGATGGGAGCTGGTAGTCCAACCACAGCTGGAGAGCCACAAGTTCCTCATACCTGGAGGAGTCAGTATTAATTGAAACTGACCACTAGACAGATTTATTTAAGGCAGCTTCCTCTGTTCCACTAGATTCCTGCTTCATTAACCACTGGATTTGTGGACATGCCAGCATCAACACATAGCCCTTTGAAGAACCGGGCAGCCCTTGAAAATGCACAGCTTCACTAACACTATTCATGAGGTCAACCTCTTTCTGACTTTCTGTAGCGCATTTTCTCTTTTGCCCCAGAAGATTGGTCTGTACAACCTACTTATTGGTTGTATTTTTGTTTTAATTGACATTGGGGGTGTTTTGCTCATAGTGTACACAGCTTAGAGATTTTTAAACAATGAAGTGGTCTATAAATGCTTTGTGAAGAAATGAATGAAAGCGTAAATCATGCAGAAGAATGAAGTGATAGGTATCACAACAATGTTTATTCTGTTTTCTCCTGCCTGGACATTTCTTGTACTACTTTTAAATGGAGTGAAATAGTTGTTAATTATTATGTATGTTTCATATGAATTTTTTTGACGCATCCTTTTATGGAAAGTATACATCAATATGCATGATTTAAAATGGTATATGTAAGAATTCTAAGCAAACAGACGGGGGTGGAAGTGGAGCCAATGTGTTTAACAGGATCTGGTCAGGCATGGGTGAAGCCTGATCGCATCTGGAAACAAGATGCTACTGACATTTCACACATTTTGCAGTCTATTTTTGCTGGTTGGACTGTTAAAAAATGGTTGTTTGGTATCTCTTTCTTCTATTGACTTCGGCTAAGCCAAGCTTCCCTAACTTGGTGCCCTCACGATGTTGCTGGATTGCAGCTCCCATCACTTCTGAAAATATGGCCATGTTGGCTGAGATTGATGGGAGTCAAACATCTGGAGATCATTAGGTTGGGCAAGGCAGGGCTAAGCCCTCACTGGCATCTGCTTTCAGCATCAACACCATGGTTCTGCTCATCACACAAGTAGAGTGATGCCAGTTTGCAGCATTCTGAGGCTGCAGCTTTGCCTCCCTCTATTTAAATGGGTCTTCATATTTACTATGTATATAAAAATCAGACATCAGAGAATTTTTATTAAAACTGTGATGACTACGAAATAGCCCAGGTTCACATCTTCTCTCTCTCCCCCACGCTTTGTGTCAAAGCCAAAAAAGACAGCACAGTGCCTCTCAATACCCGTAAGGTTTATTAAAACATGTGCTTTTTCAGCCTTAAATTAAATTAAAAAGTATTTCAGCTCATACAGAAATAGCATCAAAGTGAGGAAATGAGAGGATTACAACGCAAAGAAATAACATAAAATAGTATGTACAAAGGAAAGAAGAATTCTTTTCTGTTAATAAAAAAGACATGGGTATCTTTCTTGGCAGGCCTTATATGGTATACCTTATATACTGGATAGAAAAGGAGAGATAAAGTAATAACTATTTAAAATAAATAACTTCTGAAAGTATGCTCCTGAGTAGGAGTCATAGATTCCACAAAATATAAATTAATGCCATATCCATTTGCATTTATTACACCAGGTGTGCTAAGAGGTAAAAGACTCGCTCAACAGGCTCCTTTACAATCTGGCTTTTAATTTAGTTTTGTACATAGTTTTTTAGTTCGTTGAATATATGCCGGCAAGAAACAACCCTTTGGAGAAATATTGACAAGCTGCATCCTTCAGACTGTCTGCATAGAAGTGTTACAGTGTGCACTTCTCAATACAAAACTGGTTGGGGTTAGTTATTATGAAACATCACTCCACAGGGACACAGTAAAGCCCATATGCACCAAGGCCCTAATTCAGCCTTGTATTAACAGAGAAAACAGCCACAAAGTGATATGCAAACTACAAGCTGGTACTTGGCTGTAAGCTGTCTGGAAATGAATGGAAGCTGCAATTATTCTACACGAAGATGACCCCACAAATAAACAAACAGGACAACCTCTCTGGTCCTTTTGCTGCTCACCTATTTGTATATCACAGTTCTGTAAAATGGCAATGTGGTCATCTCTCACTTGAGAACATGTTAGCTCCATGTATGTGTAGAGATTGCTGTTCCAAGGTGTCCCAATCAAAAGAGGTCACGTTTTAATCTGGAAACCCTAACTGAAGCCCAAGAGAATTCTACAAGAAACAAACTCAGCCATCCCCAGTAATTAGGTCGTTATGGAACTGATCTACCTCGGCATCTAAAAAGAAACAGTGTCTTACTTCCTGTTTGAGAGAGATTTCAAATCCTTCAACCCTCTTCAGGCATCAGTAAACGTGTGGCAGGAGCAAACACAATGAGCACGTTAGATCTGCCCTGCTTTGTCACCATTTTTGTTGCCTTCCAACTGTTTGAAGCATGGAGTCTTTTGCATTCATTGAGGCTCCAAACCTGTTTTAGAATCCTGATTTCGCAGAGTTCTAAAATGTTTGGATTGAAGAAATGGTGCGTGAAACAACTCATCCACATATCCTCTGGTCATGTGTTCACTGCTGTCATTGAAGAGAGCTTTCATTTAGCTACAAAACCCAATTCTTTTTGCTAGGATATAGCATGAAAAAGAGGTACAGTGGTACCTCGGGTTACATACGCTTCAGGTTACAGACTCCGCTAACCCAGAAATAGTGCTTCAGGTTAAGAACTTTTGCCCCATTAGCTAAAGTGGTGCTTCAGGTTAAGAACAGTTTCAGGTTAAGAACAGACCTCTGGAACGAATTAAGTACTTAACCTGAGGTACCACTGTACATAATGTGTATGACATGCTCTATATCAGTTTGATTTTTTGGGGGGGATGCTTAAAAAAATCTGACAAGGACAACTTAGGGCAAAACTAGCTGTGATGGGACATTTAAGTGATCACCCTGTTCACACGTGAAATGGGTGTGCTGGGTAAAAGGAGTACATGCGAAAGGGCTACCTAATCCTTTTCCGTTCTGCGCCTTGATGCCCTGTAGCTGGCTGCTCTAGTGGATGGGAGATGGGAGTGGAGAACACTGATTGGAGCAATGGAAAGAGGGAAAAGAAGGTATTGGTGGTGGGAGGGCTGGCTGTTCTTTTCCCATGTGTTCTTTTACTGTTAAAAGAAGACTTTCATCCTTCGCTTTGTATTTAAACAGGGCAGACACATGAAAAGAAATGTGTCAGCCAAGGTCAATTCTTGTTTGGCCCATAGAACTTGAAATGTGACAGAAACACCATTGTATGATACCTGAGGGACGGCAGTTTGAGACCTGCAGTGTTAACAAATATTAACAGAGACCAAAGTATAATTACCCCAGGTCTCCAGTTCTAATTTCAGCCTAGTCCTCATATTGTTCTGCCATGTCCCAGGGAGCATCAGTTGTGCCAGGCCAATTACAAACCATGACACTGGGATATAGTTAGGATATAGAGATGTTTCTCATACATTGCAAAGCTGTGCAACCTGATTAGGATCAAGCTGTCACCCTTCCAGATTCATGGACGGCTGAAAATACTTATCAGGAACAATGGGCCTAAATTGGCACCAATACCAATAACTGTTAGCTTAGGCTTTCAAGTTTATTGAAATATCTCTATGTTGTTGTTTTTCAATAATAGGAAATGATTCAATGCTGTAGTTTTGGATGTGGGAGATGAACCAGGTCAAAAGAGGGCCATGGTATTACTTGGTACCCCCTGTACCAAGTGTATTGTAAACCAGTCTCCATTTCAGGGCACATGGCAGTATAATAACACAGCTAGTGCTGATGGTCCCCTCCCTTTTAGAGTCCCCAGACAGAGTACTTTTTCCCAATGGCTGATCACTGTTTTTGGGATGAATCAAGTTCTCAGAAGACTCTCAGACAGAAGAACTGCTGTGAGCGGGAGCAAGCCAGCATTGTCGTATGTTACATTCTCAAGTGACCAATTAACTACTTTCCCTTCTTTGTTTGGGTGATTATTGAATGTTTACCCAGATGTTTTATGGCACAAGACACTGCCAGCAAAGGGCTTAAGGCTAGAGATGAGCCATTCTGAGCAGAGACAGGAGGCCGAGTGGGTTGGCTGAAGGTAGTGAGTGGTAACCTCATGACCCCTTGTGCTTAAGTGGGGGAGATGACAGAGAAAATGACTTAGTTTTCTCTCTTCCTACTGTTGACTCTTCCACTCAGCCCAGCTGTCACTGGGCTCTGGGTAGAGAAATCTGAGCTAATACAAGGTTTTACGGAGACAACAGGTGGGTTCGTTGGGGGTAGAGGGATAAGGCTTTGAAAAGCCTTTCAAACTATAATGAAGATACTTTATCTTAATTAGTTTGGATATTGGATCTTCTCTGAGAAAACATCTAGGTTTGGAGTCATATGTTTGGACAAGGCCTCACACCACTCTTCAGTAAATGCCTAATGACCCATTCCCAAGGGTGTGCTTTAGCTTCAGTAGATGAAACAGAGAACCGTTGTTACATCTTGGGAAATGATAATGCTGTATTTGGGCTAGAGAGAACCCTTCTCTTCCTGGTTGTGCTGGGCACTATCAGGGTACATGCCAGGAGTGGATGCTGTAGTGTCATTATGAAGTCAGCTGTGGAAGAAAGGAGTGCAGAATTTTGTAAATCAAACAGTCCCCTCTCAAGCTGTTTACCGAATTCACATCATGAAACTCTCTCTCAAATTAAAAAGGTGAAATAAAAATGGATCCCACCCCAGTCTCTTTTGACATATCATTTTATAAGGCTGACATCTGAGTCTCATACAGCATGTCATGCCAGAGCAGTAGAACTAGGAAAATATCTTCCAAACCTGATTATTTTGGTCACCAACGTGACCGACTAATGCCATTTTGTTAAAAATCTGGGCACAGAACCCAGAATTAATAGACAAATAGTGCCAAATTACTTCATAAAAACCTCAAAGATGTCAAATGGAAAATTGGAAAGAGGCAGACCCATACTGGACGCAGTGGCCAGATCTCAACGGACAGCCTTGTGGAAGTGAATACTATAAATCCTGACTAACAAAACAAGAAAAACAGAAAACCATGATATGTGCATCAAAATGAAAATATTAATTGGAACCACCAGACATTAGCACAAATATTAATTTCCCCTCTCTTTTGATATGTACAAAAATATATTTTTCCTTTTTATTTGTTTAAATTATTATTTTCCCCAGCCTCAATCCCAGCCAAAGTCATGTCCAGTCATCTGGTAGAACTTCATGTTGAAGGGCCTGTAGAATTCCCGCAGCCTCTGGACCACTTCCTGGTCTATGTTGGGGTGGGTCCGCCCCTTGGTTTTGCCCAAGCAGTGGGGCTTGCTGCTGCCTTCAGCCTTTTTCAGGCATGGGAAACCCTTGGTTTTGTTGAAGTAGAAGTGTTTGTCCGTGATGATCCTCTTGAGGCCCAGAAAGTCCTGGACTCGGCCTAACTCACCAGCTGGATCACTGATTAGCCTCTCCCCACTGACAAAGAGGATCTGCCCAATGGGGAAGTACAGGAGCCAGTTTTCCAGGTGCTTGGCGTAAATGCCAATCTGGATGGCACTCCAGGAGGTATCAATGAGGCCCGTAGTCCTGTTTTTGAAGGTCAGGCTCTCAAAGGTGGGGATGTCAGGCTTCTTGGACAGAGTTTGCGTGTAGTCAGAAATGGCTCTGGTGACCGGGTCTCTCACCACCACAATGAGCTTGGTGCCCTTCGACATGGCAGAGATGCGAGCCGGGGCTTCCTTGGTGACAAAGTAGCTGGGAGTTTTCTCCATGGTGATCTGCCCATCGAGAGTTCTTGGCATCAAATCCCTAATGCAGAAAAGAGGAGAGATCGAAATTACTTTTGGAGAATTGGGCTTCGACAGCAAGTTTGGTTGAGGTCTCTTGCAATGAAGACCAGCTGGCACAAACAAAATACATGCACGTAGATTGCACTTACCCATAGCACTCATAACACATTTTTCATTTGTTTGAATGCTTTACCGTCTACACCAAGGCTCAATTGCCATGGAACCATACCATCCATTTTCATAAGCTAAATCTGACACAATAAGTAAATCTCCAGTGATGTGCACAGTGTAGCTATTACATGTGCATTGCGCCACAAACATATCAGTAGGTAGTCTATCCTACCCAAACAGTGTAATTTAGCTATGATATAATTCCCACAGATGCAAATAGGAATGGTTTCCTTTGCTACAAATTGCTAAGGAAGTGGTAGCTATTTTTCTTACTCATAAAATTATTACTTAGGAATTATTCAGTTAAAATTGCCAGGCAGCAGATTCAGTTTAGAAAAAAAGATGTACAATTTCGGACACTGCATAATCATTATGCTGGCTGACACTGATGGGAGTTGGAGTCCAACAATGTTTGAAGGGTCACAGGTTCCCCATTCCTGCCCTGGGAACTAGCTTAGATGACTTCTAAAAATATTAGGAAAATTAATGGAGGAGAGGTCTATAGACAAGCTATTAGCGATGATAACTAATTCCTCTGTGTTCCCAAGTTGTATAGCTCTGAATCCCAGATGCCTGGTGTGAACAAATAGGGGTTGTTGTTGTTGTATTCATACCCCGCACATCTGACTGGGATGGTTATTGCCTTTGGATATCCTAGAGGCATTTAGCTAGTCACTGTTACACCTCCAGCTTCATTAAGAGCGGTGGATGCGTAATCTGGTGAACTTGGTTCGCATCTCCGCTCCTCCACATGCAGCTGCTGGGTGACCTTGGGCTAGTCACACTTCTCTGAAGTCTCTCAGCCTCACTCACCTCACAGAGTGTTTGTTGTGGGGGAGGAAGGGAAAGGAGAATGTTAGCCACTTTGAGACTCCTTAGAGTAGTGATAAAGTGGGATATCAAATCCAAACTCTTCTTCTTCTCTTCTACTTGTATCTAGTTTGTGTAATGGCATGTTTATACATTCCACTCATCCTTGCATGTTGTGTTGTACTCTCTTGGGGAGGGGGAGGGGGAAGGAAGTTTCTTTTCTGTATGTTGCATCTGAAAAAACATTAGGAGGTTTTTTGTTTTTAGTCACCTCTCACTCTACCCCAAAGCAGTCCTGTTCATCTTACCATTTTATTCTCATGTGTGGTTAGTTAGAGTCAAGTGACCTTCAAAGCTGAATGGGCATCTGAATATGGGTTTCTCAGTCCAAACTCAACTCTATGAGTATCCAATGCTACATGAGTGATCTTCCACTTATGGAATGGGGCTTCCAATTCCTCTCCCTTCCCTTAGCTCACCCCTCCCAGAATATCCCCCAGCCTTTTGGAAAAGAATTTGAGGGTGCACAGAGGGTTGCAGGGGAGAGAAGGAGGAAGTGCCATTGTGGAAGTAGAACAGCAACACTGGATGCAACCCTATATATTTCACCAAACTGATGATAACATGTGGGGGTTTTTTGGGGGGTGGGGGTGGGAGAATGTTTTGAGTTTTCAAACATTCAAAACGACATCATCAAGGGAAGGCAAAACAACTGGTGCTTTAAGCTGAATGTGAGTGGGAAGATGGGAACCCTAGCAACAAAAGCAATTCAACAAGGAATCATCTGCCTGAAGAAAACTAGGGTTGCTAGAGGAATTTGTTCTTTGTGATTTCTGATAGGAACTGCATCTCCCAGACTAATGCGGAGATCACAACACAGTTATCCTTTGGATTCTGTACTTCTGTGGGTTTTGCATTGCAGTTTTTGGCTTTTAAAATGTTCCAATGTAGTATAAAGATGAATATTTTATGATAAGCTTTTTTTAAGAGAGAGAGAGAGAGAGAGAAGAAATTTAGAAAGGCATATTTTTTTGGGGGGGGGGAAATGCTTCCAGAAATACATATTTATATCCTCCATGTGCATTTTTAAGAAACAGAAGATTAATGTGGAAGCAGGATGGAATAGACTTACAAATAAACACATGTGAAACTGATATGAACCAAAAAGAGAGAGAGACTAATATGTAAACCCTAAAGGGAAACTGTTGTGAGGGTTTGGGTAAGAATAATTACAACATTAATTCAAAAGTCAAAAGTTGTGATGTTCAGTTGGAGAATGTAATCAAGATGACTTGCAAAACTGAGATGACACTGGGTCAAAATAAATTAGAGAGAACATCATGGGATGTTTCTATCATGCGACTCTCATCTCCCTTTAAAAAGATAGCCCAACGTGATGCAAGAGCAATGACTGCTAGATTGTATCCTACTACTAAATAAGTATCCAGGAAGCAAGAATAGGCAGTCTGACTCTGTGCGTGTTTCATTACAAAAGGTATGGTTGTGAAAATAATTCTTATTTTGATACATTTAGATTACATAAATGTGGCAACTCATCACACTTCTCCCTCTGATTAATTGTCACATTTTAAAACCACATTTAGGAATGGGGGGCGGGGGCGGGGAATGCATTTGGTCTGCTTTCTGCAGCACACTGACCTGGTATGACACTTCTGTATTTGCTTACAGCTCACAACAAAATTCCCAGTTGGATTATGCACTTATCTGAATTTTGCAGTGCAGTTTTGGTGTGAAACCTTATTGAAAAATAGGTGTTTTATGTACAAAAAAGTGCATACAAAATGCATTTAATTTAAATAAAATTTATTCATGCATTGTTTTAAAAATGTCCAAACAAAATGGGACTGGATGAATTTATGATTGTGGTCCAGCAAAATTGAAATTAAGCTGCTTGGTCCACTCATAACCACATCAGGCCAATGTGTGATTACATAGACAAAGCCTTCACTGGAGTCTTCCTAGGTACTGCGTCTGAATATGCCCCAGAAGCCACAGTTCTTTACTGTTTTCAAACACCTGAAAGAGCTTAATAACTGTTAGATGGCAACAGAGCACTGTAGGATCATCTAATTTTAAAGACAGACTTTTGTGAGCTTCCTCTTTTAAAAAGGATGCTTACAGAAAGGGTCAGCCAAAACCCAGTCCCATAAAAGCAAACAAAGATTTTCCCAAATGATTCACAATAGGGCAGATATTGCCAAGTCCAACATTAATTACCCGTTCTTAAGAATGAGAGGAGCCACCGAAATGCTACCCTAACAAAGCAAACACAGAAGGTTGATTGCTCATATCTTGATTTACTGGGGAACTCAAACTTTTAGGTGGCATCTTTGTAGCACATTAGTCTTCTTCAGAACTGGGAGGTGAATGCTATCTTTGTCTGCTTGTGTCAACACTTGGCAGGCTGAAGCCACGGATTGCAAGTTGTTGGGAGCTACTAGGCATGTCCTGCTACAGCTTTGGAGAGATTAATGAATGACAAAGGCATCTTTCATGGACATAAACAGCAGCCTGTAGGGCCTTATGGATGGGTGGCACCTGGATTTTATTGAGAAGGAGCCACTTGAAAAAGATCAGAGCCACAGAAATATTTTGGCAAACATAATTTCCAAATGATTTTTTGCCAGAATAAATGGACTGTGTTATTTTAAATTTAGTAGGATGGGGGGATGTCTATTTAATTATTTAATGGAAGAGGATGCCTTCTCTGAAACAGAGTACTTTTTATATGCGTAGTCTAAATTCACAGTCTAGCACTGACTCAGTTCTACCCATGCAGCTGATAGGTCAGCCATGCTTCAAGTATGCTACTGAAGGCCTAAAGCTAATGCTTCAATGGAAGCTTGGGAACAACAGAACCAAGAATTTGGGAACTAAGCACCATGTCTATTAAATATCCCTCAGTTCAGGCATTGCATCTGACCACCAGCAGTCGTCATAGGAGCAATAGCATTTGACAAATGCTGACTAACCAAAACTTTGACTATTCTCAAATTACCGTATTTTTTGCTCTATAAGACTCACTTTTTCCCTCCTAAAAAGTAAGGGGAAATGTATGTGCGAATGCAGGCTGTGCAGCTATCCCAGAAGCCAGAACAGCAAGAGGGATTGCTGCTTTCACTGTGCAGTGATCCCTCTTGCTGTTCTGGCTTCTGAGATTCAGAATATTTTTTTTCTTGTTTTCCTCCTCCAAAAACTAGGTGTGTCTTGTGGTCTGGTGCATCTTATAGAGCGAAAAATACAGTATTTAGGCAGTGTGGAAAAATAACTGACCCTGAACATTTCAGCTACAGCATCATCTGATTTACATTGTCCTGTTTAACTGGTTTGCTGAATAAGTTTATTCCATGCCTACTTTTTCATTGAGAATGCTACCAATCTGGTTCCAAACGTTTGATGCGCTCATTAATGTTTTGATGTTGGACTGGAGCAAACAGAAGTATCTCTGTGCAGGACCAACCTGCAGGATTGGGCAGTGTCCTGGCAGAGGTGCTGCTGCCACTTAATGAGATGGTGTGGAAGTGGGACAGGGTGGTGGCAAAGTTGGTCCTGTGTGGATGCACCAGTGGAGCCAATCCCATGCTCCTGCCAGTGTGTTTACACTGGCAGGGGGACAGTGGCACACCCTTGCCCCATGGTGCTGGCCACCCCTATGAGAAGCACTCAGCCTTGGTCACCTTTATCCAAAGCATGTTATAGTTAAATTAATGTTAAATTAATAATAATAATAATAATAATAATAATAATAATAATAATAATAATTTATTTGAACCCACTCTGGGCCGCTTCCAACAAAAATGAAAAATACATTAAAATGTCACACATTAAAAACTTCCCTTCAGATGTCTTGTAAATGTTAGATGGTTGTTTATCTCTTTGACATCTGATGGGAGGGCATTCCACAGGGTGGGCGCCACTACCGAGAAGGCCCTCTGCCTGGTTTCCTGTAGCTTTGCTTCTCGCAATGAGGGAACCGCTAGAAGGCCCTTGGCGTTGGACCTCAGTGTCCGGGCATAACGATGGGGGTGGAGACGCTCCTTCAGGTATACTGGGCCAAGGCCCAGTATACAGGATGCATCAGTGATTATTTTCATTCCACGGTTATGGGTTTCAGGGAAGGAGAGAAGTTGCACATTTCCCCTTTGGGACATGCATGTGTTCCTGATGTGTTCACAGTTCTGCTATGCATCTCAGAGAGACTATGCCTGAGGGTGTGCCTCTACCAAAACAAATTCTATGCCTTTTAAGTGTCAGGCTGAATGGAGCTTAAATGCTTGCTATGCACTTCCCTTCCATTTCCTTCCCACTACTGGCAAGCTTGAGAGTTTGTGCCTGTGAACTGCTCTCTGCCACTACTATTCAGAGACAGAATGCATGTCTGTTCTTCAGCCCCAACCTCTTTGAGAGCGAAGTGAATCTGTGCCAGGTGGGGCAGTGTTTCTATGCTAGCTTCCTAGCGGGTGTGTCACTGTTGCTTACCAGGAGGGAGAGGGACAAAGCGGTGGGGAAGCTAAATGCTCCAGCCCAAGTATCGGATTGGCTCCACCAATGTGTTTGCTCCCCATCAGCTTTCCCATTACCAGTAAGCAACAGTGACTGATCTGTTGGGAAGCTGGATTAATGGCGCCACACCATCTGGAAAGCCACTTCTGGAAGCAACACCACCCCTACCATCCATCCAGGATTGCCCTGCAGACCTCAAGAGTTCTCTACTCACCATGTATATCCCTGGCTAGATCCACCCCTGTCCTCTCCCCCAAGCAGTTTTGGCTGCCAACATGCCCATACAGTGGTACCTCGGGTTACAGACGCTTCAGGTTACAGATACTTCAGGTTACAGACTCCACTAATCCAGAAATAGTACCTCCGGTTAAGAACTTTGCTTCAGGATGAGAACAGAAATTGCATGGTGGCAGCAGGAGGCCCCATTTGCTAAAGTGGTGCCTCAGGTTAAGAACAGTTTCAGGATAAGAACGGACCTCCAGAACGAATTAAGTTCTTAACCCGAGGTACCACTGTATATGCAATTTGCTAACAGAGGAGCAAATGGGGCTGGATGACTGTTGCTCTGATTATCTTTCTTCTGGGGTGCGATGGGGGAAAAGAATGACCATTGAACAGGTTTTGCTGTTCACGGTGTGATAGGTCCTCTCTACATAGCCTCCTTCATTCCCCTCCAGCGTTCTGTTTCTCGCTTTGCAATGCTTGGTGGCGATTGCTGAATGGGCAATTGTGTCTTGAATTATATAGGCTCAGGATGCCAAGTGAAGAAGAAAAGAGCAGCGGCGGGCAAGCTTGTAAGCAGTACGGATACAGTTTCCATGCAGATGCCCTTGGGTGCAATGAACAAAGAGTGGCACATTACGGAGCACGGGGCCTTACGGCAGAGCCATCCCTGAGTGCTCACACACACTGACACAATCGTTTATCCTTATCTTTGGCATTGTTACCATTGACCTGACCATGGCCCCCAAAGGCTGCATTAAATAACTGCCGGAGAAACAATGCAAAAGAAAGAGATGCCAAAGCTGCAGGAGGGGGAAAAATATTTGTACAAAAGCAAGCCTGGTACAAGGCCCAGCCCCATTGAGTGACTTATTCACACACCTCCCCACATGAGCCTCCAAGTCCCAGAGGCTGTGCAAAGTCTTATCGCAGGAGCAAAACGTGGTCCACAGGCACGATGTAGTGTGCGCTCAGACATGCATTTCCATTGTCCTGTTGGCTGAAGGAGGCAATGTTTATGGATTTGTACAGATGGGCTTTCGCCAACACCAGTCGGCATGCTCCACTGCAAAAGCAGTTTCATGATGAAAGGCACAGGCACAGAGGGCACTTCTAGAAAACCTGTTTACTGAGCATTCATCTGGATTTGTTTGGAGGGAGATTAGACAATGTTAGCTATTTGATGAGCATCCATCCTCATTTGTTTGCCAGGAGGTGAGATGAGGTTGCATCAAAACAAGTATCATCACACACTTTCCAGGGCGTTTCCTCATCACTTTATCCATCACAAAAAGTCCAATGTTTTAAGAACTGGGTTTCTTACGTCAAACAACTATAATTGCTCAACCTGAATGTGCCAGTTTCCACAGTTCCCACCATGCAAAAATTCACTTATCTGAAAATAAAGAATTATGCGCAAACATCTCTACATATTCCTCAAATTCAGATATCCGAACAGCTGGAATTTGCCCACCTAATTTATTTTTATTTTCCTGGTCAATTGCAAACATTTAGGGAAGAAAGTGCAAAGAGAGGGAAGGGGGAGAGATTGGACAATTAAGAGAACAGGAGAGATTGGACAAATCTGTTTTCCCTTTGACTCTCTTTTGCTGGTTGGAAGAAACCATAGTGGGAGTGGGGAGAGAGATCGTGGATAAGACATGCTCACAAAGGAAATAATGGAAATCATCAGCTCATAATGCGAACACTAGCCTAATGAATGATTTCCTGGGAACGCATTGTGTTCAGTAAGCGAGACCTGCATGTATATGACTGAATCCCACCTGAAAATAGCAGCAGTCTGGAAGTGCCCATATTCAACTTAGGAATTGCTTGCAGGGGGGTTTAAAGCTGAGATGTTTCTCACTGCCATTCCCCTCCCACCATCACCTTTATCTAATTTGCTATTCAAGTCCATTCTGCTATATCATTCTTTGGAACCCTACAGGGGTGGGTGGTTTGGGGGAGAATTGCAATATGGTGGTCCAAAATACCACCTCCGTGAATGACTTGTCCTTCAGAGGCCATTGGAGTTTTGATAGACATTTGCACCCAACATGTATCTCACCATTAAGAAATGTTTTCAATAATTCTTAAGACTTTTAAAGTTCAAGGACCCATCCTCTGGATCAAAGTGTTTGCAGTGTGCCCCTGACAGTGCTATTTTTGTATGATTTTATTTTTTTCTTATGTGCTCTACTTTCTCATTGCTTTACCTCTGGGTTACTCAGAAACTTTAAACACTCACACTGGCCTGATTCACTGAACCAAATGATAGCTTAAAGTGAATAAGCAATGTGCTGGTGCTTTGCTCCTTCCCTGTTGCTCCTTCCCTAAACCACTATACTATGGTGGTTTAGCTTAGCCTTATATGCCAACCTAGGTTCATGGTTTGTCTCATTCCAATCAAGCTACAAGGAACTACCTTTACCACAGCCACATTGCTACTGCTTTCTGATAATGGCACATATATTTCTCAGTAGGTAGGCTGGTCTATTTTGAAGGGTGGGTGGATGACCATCCACTTGAAATGAATGACAAAACTACATGCCTAAGCTCAGCAGTGGCACTGTGGGCTTGTGTTGCATGCCTGCCTGAACAGAAGAAGGCAGGTCTATGGTCCTGGCTATCCATACCTCTCCCTTATCTCAGATCAAAACACATGCATTTGTCTCATGCAACAATGTTTCCATTCTGCTGCAATTCATCTTCCACCAAAAACTATGTTATTTGTCTCACTATCATAATTATTACATTATATTTTCATTACATTATTCTGCCCCATTCATTTTAGCGTGAAGGAAACGCAACACAAATAATGGGGAAACATTATCAATTACATATCATTTGTGGACCGAAAGCAACAATTGCAAATACCGGTCATATTCACGGGATCAATTTCCATTCTGTTTTTTTTTTTTTTTTTAAATATTTTTTATTGCTTTTTTTCCAGAATCTGAATCCATCATCAATAACACAACAAAAGCAGTTTTACAGGAAAAAAAGAGATTAAACAAGAAAAAATTCATCTTTCAACATCTTTTTCCATCATCCACTGGACTTCCCCATCCCCTCCATCCCTGCATTCTTTATAATAAATGTAAACAGCAAATTAGTACCTTGTTTCCTGTGTTTTTGTATTTTCGTCTAGTTATTCACTCTGAAATTAAAACTTTCTCAATCATTAACTTTGTTTCTATCGTCTCCGAATTTCAATACTGAAGCCTATTTACCTCAAACCTTAGCAAATTTTTAACATTCATATATCTTATAATGTTTTTGTAAATAGTCCTTAAATTTTTTCCAGTCCTCTTCCACAGCCTCTTCTCCCAGGTCTCGGATTCTGCCAGTCATTTCGGCTAGTTGCATATAGTCCATCAGTTGTGTGTGCCATTCTTCCAGTGTGGGTAGCTCCTGTGCCTTCCAGTATTTAGCTATGAGAATTCTTGCTGCGGTCGTTGCATATAAAAAGAAGGTTCTGTCTTTCTTGGGTATCCTCTGGCCCACAATGCCCAAGAGGAAGGCCTCTGGTTTCTTATGAAAGGTATACTTAAATACCTTTTTCAACTCGTTATAAATCAATTCCCAGAAGGCCTTCACCCTCGGGCATGTCCACCAGAGGTGGTAAAAGGTTCCTTCAGCCTCCTTACATTTCCAACATTTATTATCAGACAAATGATATATCTTTGCAAGTTTGACTGGGGTCATGTACCACCTGTACATCATTTTCATAATATTTTCCTTTAAGGCACTACATGCCGTAAATTTCAAACCGGTGGTCCATAACCTTTCCCAGTCCTCAAACATAATGTTGTATCCAATATCTTGAGCCCATTTTATCATGGCTGATTTGACTGTCTCATCTTGAGTATTCCATTTAAGCAACAAGTTGTACATTCTTGAAAGCACTTTCGTCTTAGGTTCAAGCAATTCTAGTTCTAATTTTGATTTTTCCACCTGGAAACCAATTTTTTTATCTTTTTTAAAAATCTCTAAAATTTGGGCATAATGAAACCAGTCTCGCACCTTCCCTTTCAATTTTTCGAAGCTCTGCAACTTCCAAGTGTCACCCACTCTTTCTATTATTTCACAGTATTTTGCCCAGCCACCCCCCATATTAAGTATTTTTATGGTTTTAGCCTCCATCGGTGATAACCACCTCGGAGTCTTATTTTCGAATAAGTCTTTGTATTTAGTCCAGACAGAAAACAGAGATTTCCTTACAATATGGTTTTTAAACAACTTATGAGACTTTACCTTGTCGTACCACAAATATGCATGCCACCCAAAAGCATTATTGAACCCTTCCAGATCTAGGACATCAGTGTTTTCTAGCAAAAACCAATCTTTCAGCCAGCAGAGGGATGCAGCTTCATAGTACAACCTTAAGTCCGGCAGGGCAAAACCCCCTCTTTCCTTTGCATCTGTTAATATTTTAAATTTTATTCGGGGCTTTTTGCCCTGCCAGACAAACTTCATAATGTCCCTCTGCCACTTTCCAAAACATTCCACTCTGTCCACGATCTGTAGGGTCTGAAACAGAAACAGCATTTTTGGCAATACATTCATCTTTACTGCTGCAATTCTTCCCAACAAGGAAAGTTTCAATCTTGACCAGATTTCTAGATCCTTTTTGATTTCAGACCAACATTTTTCATAGTTGTCTTTAAACAGATTCAAATTTTTCCCAGTCAAGTTAACCCCCAGGTATTTCACTTTATTAACAACATTTAGTTCTGTTTCCCTCTGAAACCCATCTATTTCTAAAGATGTCAAGTTTTTTGCCAAGACCTTAGTTTTTTGTTTGTTTAACTTAAATCCCGCCACCCGACCAAACTCAGAAATTAGTTCCAATACTCTTTTTGTACTGGACACCGGCTCCTGTAATGTCAAAACCAAGTCATCTGCAAAGGCCTTCAGTTTATATTGTTTTCCTCCGACCTGTATTCCTTCCACCCGCTGATCCTTCCTAATCAAATTTAGCAAAACCTCCAGGACAGAAATAAATAGCAAGGGTGATAGGGGGCACCCCTGTCGTGTTCCCTTTTCAATTTTAAACTCTTCTGTCACCACATTGTTTACTATCAATTTAGCCTTTTGTTCTGAATATATTGTATCTATACCATTTTGAAACGCCCTTCCCACTCCCATCCCTTCCAAATTCTTCTTCATAAATTTCCAAGATATATTGTCAAAGGCCTTCTCCGCGTCCACAAATATCAATACTGCTTTCGTATTCAAATTTGTCTGTAGAAGTTCCAGAACATCGACGATGTTCCTAGTATTGTCTGACAGATGCCTACCAGGGAGAAAGCCTGCTTGGTCTTTATGAATAACTCCATTTAAAACTTTTTTCAATCTATTTGCCAAAATGTCAGCAAAAATCTTGTAATCCACATTTAGGAGTGAGATGGGACGGTAATTCTTAAGTTGAGTCTTTTCAGATTCCAGTTTTGGTATCAAAGTGATGAATGTCTCTTTCCACGATTCTGGTGCCCCCTTCCCTTCCATGATTTGGTTGCATACCTCCATCAATGGCTGGGTCAGGTATTCCTTTAATGTCTTATAGTATTTGGAGGTAAGTCCATCTGGGCCCGGAGATTTGCCTAGTTGCATGTGCTGAATGGCATTTTCGATTTCCTGTTGGGTTATTTTATAATTCAGGTCAGTTTGTTTATCTTGTGTTAATTTTTGTAGGCCATAGCTTTTTAAAAAATTATTTATTTCAGTCTCCACTTGGGGTCCTTGGGAAAACAATTTTTTAAAATATCTCTGGAAACACTTTCTAATTTCCTCTGGTTTCTGAATACATTCTCCTTCAACCTCTAGATTGGTAACAAAGTTCAGTTTTTGTCTCTTTTTCAGCTGCCATGAAAGCAGCTTCCCACATTTATTTGCGGATTCAAATGATCTTTGTTTCATCTGTTTAATTTTCCATTCAACTTCTTGGTTTATCAATTTAGCATATTGTGCTTGATGGAATTTTATTTCTCTCAAAACTTCTTTTGATTTTGGATTTAGTCTCAACTTTTTCTCTCCGTCTTTTATCCTTTCCAAAATCTTGTCCTTTTTACCATTCCAGAGTTTTTTCTTAATAGAATTCTGCTGTATCAGAAACCCTCTCATGACAGCTTTACTTGCGTCCCAGATTGTTTTTTTTTCCACCGACGTGTTCAAATTCAATTCGAAGTAGTCTTTCATCGTCTTTTGGGCCTTCTTCACTATCTCCTGGTCTCTAAACAATGCGTCATTCATTCTCCATCTGAAGGATCCAGCTGGTGTAAGTCTCAAGTCCATTTTCAAGGGGTTATGGTCGGAGCAAGTTTTAGGGCAGATCTCTACTTTTTTGGTCTTAGGTGCCAGTCCTCCAGATATCCAGATTTGGTCGATTCTTGTCCAGGATAGGTGGGCTTCAGAAAAGAATGTTCCCTCTCTACCTAAGGGGTTCTTTGTCCTCCAAATGTCAATCAAATCCATATTGTCTGTGAGTTCAAAAAAGGTCTTTGGTAGTCTGCCATCTTTAGTCACATTTTGGTTTTGTGACTTATCCATGTGTGTGGAGACAACCCCATTCATATCTCCCATCAGAATGATGTTGTTATAGTCCATGTGGTCCAGCATTGTCTCATGCAGCTTCCCATAAAATTCAGATTTCCCCTCATTTGGTGCATAAATTCCAATTATCAAAAATTTTTGTCCTTGTGATTGTATCTCAATCGCCAAAATTCTTCCTTGTTCATCTTTAAACACAAATTTTGGTGCTAGGCTCTCCTTTGCATATATCACGACTCCCCTTTTCTTTTCTTTAGCTGATGAAATAAATTCTTGGCCTAGTCGCTTGTTTATTAGCACTCTTCTGTGGAGCCTAGTCACGTGGGTTTCCTGGAGACAAATGACGTCTAGTTGTTCTTTCCTCAAAATATGGAAAATCCTTTTCCTTTTTTCAGGGGAATTTGCACCATGAATATTCCAACTAAAAAGCTGCAGAGACATCCTGGATCCACTTGTTAGCCAGTGGGATTGTCTCCCTTATCGTCTATGTCTGGAGGTGGATCTTTTGTGTCTGGCGTGGGGGGTGGCCAGGTACCTGCTGTCCCTTTTCGAAGGTCCTCCCCGTAGTCGTTTAGGAATTTTTCTTGCTCTTCTGCTGTTCTGATTCTCACCTTCTTCCCTTTCAAATTAAAAGATAGTCCTTGGGGAAATTCCCACCTGTAGGGGATTGTGTTGTTTCTTAATAATCTTGCCAGGTCCTTATATATAGTTCTTAAATCCAACAGTTGTTTTGGTATGTCTCTGAAGATTTCTGCTGTCTTCCCCTGTATCACCAATGGGTTTTTAAAATGTAGGCCAAGTATGTTATCTTTTTCTTGCTTGTATCTCAATATGATCAAGCAATCCCTTGGTTTGTCTTTCTTGGCCACTCTTCCCAATCTAAAAGCGGTGACGATTTTGAAGTCTTTCTCTTCTGCCAGACCCCAGAACTTGGATATTTCTGCTGTCAAAAAACCGGCCAAATCTTCCTTTTCTAGTTCTGGGATGTTTCTGATCCTAAGATTACTCTCCCGGTTTTTCAGCTCCGCCATAGACAGATAGGCCTGTTGTTCAGTAACCTGTCTGCTCAGTGGTCTTACTTCCCCTCTTAATTCCTCAATCCTTTTTTTATTTTGGTCTGCTTTCGTATTTGCGTCTTCAGCTAATTTTCGATTCTCTGATATAGTCTTTTCGAAATTTCCTATCGCCTGTGTATTTTGAGCAACTTGGTCTGTCAACTTATTAATTGTTGCTGTAACCTGGTCAAATTTAGCCGCTTGTTCGTCGGCTTTCTTATTTAATGCTGCCAGTTGTTCCAAAATTTCTTTAGAAATAGGGTCTAACCCTCCTGCAGCCATATCCTCCAAAGCTGGCTGTTTAAATTGTCCTTCTGGCAGATCTATCACTGTTGGAACAGATGATCTACGTGGCTGCACAGGCAAAGTTGATTGCAATAGCTCAGTTTGTTTTGCTTTCTTGGCAGCCCTTGTTTTTCCTGCCACACTCATTCCACAGCTGTCTAGGTTTCAAGGTCAAATTGTAAATCCCATGGGAAAAGTAATCATCCAGGCAAAAGAATTTCCAAAACAACCAGCAGTTCTCAGAGATTTATATTCCACAATCCAGCAGGGGGAGCTCTCACGGGATCAATTTCCATTCTGGACATGGGATGAATACGTGAACACTGGCCATTTCTGCTCTTGTCTCTGTTTTCATTGGAAATTCCCTGATGTCCCTACTTGTAGCACATTGGTCATGACGCTGGTTGCCACCGGACTAGAGCCTCATTGACCTCCCCCTCCCACACTCCTTCAACTCTACTCTCTCTTGTAGCAGTGGGGAAGTGCACAACATAAATCTCACATATCAATGAGTTCATCTCTGGAAAAAGACAGGGGCCATCCAACATGATTTAGTTGTGTGTTGCTTCTCGAGAGATGCTTTGCTGCTCAGATGACAGTGCCTGTTAAAAATGAAAGCTGCTTGTTAATGCAGAGTTATCAGGCTTTTGCATATGTGGGCAGGAGGAGATAAAACAAAACACCTCCCCACTGGCACTGTGAGTCAACAACATGCAATGCTTTGAAAGAAAGAAAGCCGGGGGGGGGGGGGGAGGAGAGAAGGAAATTCTGATAAAAGCATCAATCCACCATGGGATCATGGCATCTTGACACCTTTTGCTGTTACTTCACAGCATTTGCTGCCTCCGGCATTTGTTCACTTGGTGTTTTGTTTACATTTCAAGCAACATGCAGAAGTGCCAAGGCGCTATTGCTGTACTTGGAGGTATGATTCAAGGCAAGGATGGGGGGGGGGAGAGAGAGGAGCTTTACAATGTTAAACTGACAGACCACTCACTGCCTGGGAGCAACTTTAGAAACTCGGATATATTTAACTAGGCACCAAATGGCTCCTTAAATCAGGGCTACAGGCGCCAAAGCAGAATGTCTACTTGCCATTTGGGGGTCAAATGGCTTGAAAGTCGTATCTTTCAATGCAACTTTTTCATTCTGATTGTGAAGTTAAAATATCACAGATAGAATTCTGCAGAATGTTTTGCTAGTGTGTGGAAACAGGCAAGACCCAAGGACCCCCAGGCATGCACCTCCAGATGGTGGAAACATCAGACGCCATCCTGGCACCCAGGCAGCTTCACTTGGTTGCAAGTGGCCACACTTTCCTCTCAATAGAACCTCGAAGCCAATCATAGTTCCACCCAAGACACGTAAACAGCAGAAGGAAAGCACAGCACACACATGGCTATATATAAATATATATAACTCACTAGTACAGCGTATGACCCATAACTATAAGATTGCAGATGCAGCATGACTGGTTAAAGCAGGAATGGGAAACCTGAAACCTTCCAGATGTTGTTGGGCTACAGCTCTCATCATCCCTGACTGTTGACCATGTTGGCTGGGGCTGATGAGAGTGGGACCCCCAGCAACATCTAGAAGGCCACAGGTCACCCCTCATCCCTGGACCAAAGGATCTCAGGTGGCGGGATCAGGGAAAATCTCCCAATTACTGATCAAATTGCAAAAGGGAAAATGGACCAATAGTCTGACGCAGGAGGAAGTCTTTGGAATTGAAAAACCTCCTTAGTTTACCGACTCAGCATAAAGCCATTTCTTATAGCTACTTTGTCTTATGATGGTAGCACTGAGAGGAAAGTGCAGTACGCACTATGGAGGTTATTCAGAGCCTAGAAAAATAAGCTAATATTCTCTTTTTGAAGGGCATGGTCTTGTTTCCAGCATAAACTTGAATCTGATCCACCTCCCCACTCAAACAAACAAACTATGGACAGAAAAAATGGTTTTGGCTGTGTAAGGTTTGGGATTAATCTGAAGGGATGTGAAAATCTTCTTCTGTTGAATAAGTTAGGCAGCCTTTTCACCTTCGATATTAAATTACATAGTGGCTTACTGTTTGAAAACTCTATGGGGACAGTGGGCTATGCACAGCAGGAATCACTGCATTTCATAAAACAAACAGCATAAGCTTGGGCAGTTTCTGGCTGGCCAAGAGCAAAAGGGGCATTTGCTATGACTCTGAATGCCATTTGCTAGGGCTCAGAAGTAGGGAGAGCCCTATGGCACTAAAGTGCTGCTTGTAGGCTTCCCATCAGCATCTGGCTGGCTATTGTGAGAGAGCAGAATGTTGGCCAGATAGGCCTTTGGTCTGATCCAGCAGAGCTTTTCTTATGTTCTTACGCTATGATGAATCCCAAAATGCACAGTGTGTGTCTGACCCAACAAACAGTTGAGAAAGCCAGAAGTACCTCAAGCAGGACATCTGACCCATTTAGAAAGATTCTTTGTGTTTTTAGATTCTTGCTTTGAAGTCCCACTGAAGCTAGTCTGGTATCCTGACAGAAGTGACCACGGCCATTAATGATGGAAGCAATCCATTGGGAAATTCTCCTGTGCAAGCCCACTGAAATGAATGGGAGCTGCTGAAGAACCTCTTGGGGAGCAGACACTTCAGAACATCCCAGTGGGCTGTGCCCTCTCATGAAGCCTACAGTAAATGAATCAGTATTGAATTCTAATTCACAACCCTGCACAAACGGGGACAAATCTGGATGAATGTTTGAGATGGTGAGCTTTTGTGGTTAAGCTGCCATCAGAAGGTCAGTTTGGTGTGTTGACTGGTTGTAGGAATGAACTATAGTTTTCTGGAAATGTCTGAATTGGAAAAAAGTTCCTTTGCAAATTAGGGTCATTTGCGTAGGTTTTTTTTAATGGCACACTTGCCTAATAGGAATCTGCAGTGGGCATCCATTCATTGTTCCTAATGAAACAGAAAATTTTCTGTTGGGAGGGGGGACACTTGAAAATTTTTCCGCTTTGGAATTTTTTTTACCCACATCACTGGTTAATATACACATCAAGCATGACTGCATCTCCCTCATCGCCTCATGGGAAATCTATAATAAGTTGGTGGGGCTAAAAGAAGGGCAAGCTTGATCTTGCCACGGGGGTATGAGGTGAAAGTGCTTTCATCCATAGTTGCCCGACTTTCACCACAAAGGAGATGACCTAAAATGGTTTGTTCTGAGTCTGTGGCAGACTCCCTTTCAAGCTCTGTGGAGACTTCTTTGCTGGTGCACACAGACACTACGGTGTTTTTCCATTTCATGAAATAAGCTGCTGGTAATGAATGCTGCTGTTTCTTTAGGCTTGCCCGCAACTGTGTGGGATGCCTGTGGTTTTTCAGTAGGGGAGGTTGCACATGTTGTGTGACTTTGTCATGGATCCAGATCTCTCACTTGCTGGTAGCTCTTCAATAGGACTTCTTTAACAGCATTATTCTCCGCCCTGGGTAAAGTGCAAACAGGACTTGAATTTACATTTCAGCTTGCAAACAAGTCCTGGTGTTTGCATACTGAATGTGGCTCCAGTAACTGACATATACTAGTATTGTATCCAAGCCCGGTTCTTCACTGAATGGAGAGAGGCACTGATTGACAACAACACATATGTGGAAATTTTTATGGGGATAGGGAGGGTTCAAACTATTCAAAGAACCCACTCAAAGTGCATGTTGACTTAACAACCCTTGTTAGACTTCACACAGCACTTTAGAGATGTGCCACGTGCGTTTTCTTAGTAATCCTTACAATAGGAAAAGCCAACCTGCACCAACAACCAGATGCTGTTGAACTCTGATACCCTGGTCAATGTGGCCAATGATCAGTGATTATTTGAGCAGTGGTCCAAGAACATCTGCAGAGCCAAAGGTTGCCCACCCTTGCTTTACATCAACCCTGTACATTAGACAAATATTGTAAGCAAAATACCTAGTAGAATGATGTGTGCATGTTAATTTATTTAATTTATATGTCATAGTGTAGGTGCGGATGTGGGGGGGGGGGACATGAAGACTGTAGTTTGCAAGGATCCATGAAGGGTGCAATTTTGTCTCTATGTGCATTTCCACCTACTGTGTGGGATCCCTGACAGTCAAGAATCTATAAGCCATCCAGTGACCAAGGACTCCCTGGTTTATAGCTAAGTCCTTTAGGTATGCATGGGCTCTGTGCCTTACAGTGCAATTTTATACATGCATATTACATGCTTGTACAGGATTACAGCATTAATAGGGCAGAAACTAAGAATACAAAGTTTAGGAGGAAGCTAGTTTAAGGTTTTCTTCCACCTCTGCTAATATTGGTGTGTGTGTGTGTGTGTGTGTGTGTGTGTGTGTGTGTGTGTGCATGCATGTTGTGAGAGAGGGAGAGAAAAAACTATGTAACATTAGCAGAAACTTCCATTTGAAGAGTCAGGAGTCAGGACATGGCAAATATCAACGTTTTCAAAGAACAAATTTCAAGACAGAGGAATGTACAATTGTTTGTGTTGGAATAAAAATTAGAGAATTTCAGCAAAGAATCAAATTCATCCCTGACACGTCAGAAAGCAATGTGCTTTCCAAAATGAGAAGGCATCTTTCTAACAAGGTTTTGAGCTTATGCTCAGCTGAGTTAAGATCAAGCCCTCACTTCACATTAACAATGCTTGCTGTCAGAAAATAAACCCACCAAAATAGAAATTACATGATTAACATGAATTGACTGCTCATTGGGTTTATGAAAAAGAAAGAAATGTTGCTGTAGGTAACCAGCCTTGTTTGTATTCTGAATCACAGTCCTTTTAGTAGCCAGCTCAGTATTTAGTTCTTCACTTATGACATGACAAATCGCCCCTTGCTATGTGTTAAATACACTGAGTATCTTACAGAATATATCTCTTAAATACTAGTTTGTTCAAGCAAGAAAATTAAGCCATTTGGGGACTTTACCAGTTTTTAGTCTGATGAGAGGAATCAAATATCTGAATGGTCTCCTGGAAATGAAACTCACTGTCCATAGAAAACTACCATGCTGTGGAGAATGGTTCTGCCTATTTAACATGCTGTTTTTCTCTGAGGTCTCCATTGCGTGGAGGAATGTTCATAAAAATTGCTTCCCTGCCTCCCACATACCCCTGTGAACTGACATGATGCTATGCCATTTAATTCCGCTTAATGTCCAAAGAGTAAGACATTTAATTATTTAATCACATTTACAAATCACATAAGACTTCAAAAAATTCCAGGGTGTGTGCAGTACAGTGGCGTAGCGTGGGGGGTGCAGGGGGGGCGGGCCGCACCGGGCGCAACATCTGGGGTTAGGGCAAATCCATGGGTTAGGGGGCGCAAATCCACGGGTTAGGGGGCGCAAATCCACGGGTTAGGGGGCGCAAATTACTTGCCTTGCCCCGGGTGCTGACAACCCACGCTACGCCACTGGTGCAGTATTCTAAAAAAACTTATTATTTTAAAATGCAGCTTAACAGCAATAAAGCAGCAATATAAAATCATTGAAAACAGGAGTTAGGGGAGTCAAACACATAAAACAGGGTCTGATCTCATTGGTCATGGAAAGGCTGGGTAAATCAATTAATCTTTACATCTGAAGCCACTGATGATTGCTGCTGCGTGTATGGCAGGGAGAAGGAAGGGCATTCCGCAATACAGGGGCAATAGCAGAAAATGCCCATTTTATAACCAGCGATGATATAAGATGCACTATGACCCATGCTTATGTCAAAATATTTTAACGTACTGTAAACGGACTTGATTTGGCATGTTGTCTGGAAGAGCGGGATGTGAATTTCAATACAAGTATGAAAAAATATGAGCTGAGGGTGACCAACAATACAGAAAGGCTATATGACAGTAAGGGTGTGTCTGCTCAGGTTTTTATTTGAGTTTCAGGCGTGCTCATTTCAAACACCTGATCCCAACGATTTGCATAGCACACATGCAGAAGAGTCTGCACTTATTCCTTCCCTATTGTTAGCTGAGGGTGTAGCTGAGATGGGCAGCCTGTTTCGGGAAGATGGGTGGGAAGAGACGTGATACGATTTTGCAGTTCTGATACTAAACTTACTTTTCAAAGCTGCTGTTGGTACGCTGATAATGCATGAATCAGGAAACTCAAGAAATGTTCATGTGCAGATATACGTGAAGAGAAGTGGTTACAACTTACGACAATCATATTAGCTAAACAGTAGCCTGAGACAATACAAAATTAGAACTACAGTCCTATCCCCACACAGTGGTGTAGCGTGGGTTGCCAGTGCCCGGTGTTGCATGGAGGGGCACATATATACATACATATTTAACTGCCTAATGGCATCCACATCACCCAGGAGATGGCAGCCAAAGAGATGAGAAAAGAAGAGGCCTTGTCAAAAGAGGTCACTTCCTGGTTCACATGGAGAAGCCGTTTTCAATGCAGCCCAGAGACAGAACTGTATTGAGGCAGCACTGGGTGTTGAAATGTTGCATCCCTAGCAATTTTGTGTCTGGGGCAACTGATACGCCACTGCACCCACTTACCTGAGAGCAACCCGCACCAAACTCAATGATAGTTGCTTCTGAGTAAACATTGTGCTGTAAGAACTTGGAAAGTACATCTGCCTTGCCATGCATTGCTTATTGGCAGGAAGCCTGACTTTTCATCAACCCCAACTGGTACCTTCATCCCACTTCACAGTATCTTTAAAAGCGCCCTTAGCACAACTGGAATGAAAATGAAGAGATGTCAGTTCCAGTCTTAGTACCCATCACCAGGAGCACAGCTATTTGAGCCACATAGTTACAGACCATTCTTTTATTAAGGAAATGATGAGGATAGAATAATGCTTTTGTCTTCCTGGGCCTTCTAGACTAAATTCTCACTTAAGCTGGAGTGAACACAAGCATTTAGCAAGGTGTTGTACAGGCAGAAACCCTGCAAACTAGCTTTATTGTGCAACTTAGTTGTTCAGTCACAGAGACACTGTTGTTTCTTGGCATCTCAGAAAGCTTGTTAAAAGGTGAGATGCCACTCTGTGTGCTGGAAAATAAAATCTGCTGATCAAAATCCCCAAGTAAAACATATTTTTTCTGCTTCTGAAATCAAACCAATCTGACTTCTGGTGCTGAAATACACAGGTAGTGATGTCTGGGAGCGCCAGCAGACATCTTTATGGAAGATGATGCCTCCATTTATTCAAGTAGGCCTCGGTATTTATGTATCTCATTACATCTGCAGCCTGTGGCATCTGTTTCCATGCTATATCTGTCAAGCTACATCTTATCAGAGAAGCTCTCTTTCTGTTCTGCATTCCTGCCTCTCCTTTTACCTCACTGATAAGTAACCCGATGCTTATTCTAAGCTCTTTTTTAAATAACAGAGTAGGATGCAGACAAAGCTAAGCAGACAGCCTGAAAAGGAACTCAAAAGGCACTGTGAGCTGCCACACATCTCTGATCAGCAGCGCTCGATGTGGCAGAGTCAGGCTTGCAAAATAATTACATAATGCCAGCGTTTACTGGAGATGGCTGCCTCTCTGCTGGGATGCAAAGGCTCCTAACAAGCTGAGCTGATGCACAAAATGCACTTGTGTGATAGATGGTTTGCACATCAGCTGGACCAGATTCTCCCCACCGCCCACCCTGTATCATTACCAAACTGAATTCACAAGCTTGCTAATGCTCACTGAGTAGACATGCCCAGGATTGCACTGTTATACGCAAGTGGTAATTGGTTTAATTGCAGGTATTTCTAGAAAAAGCCCTTTAGGAAGGAACCAGCACTTGGGAGGTCAAATAATTCTGCTCTCCTATGAAAGCAACTTGCTAACTTTTCTTTCACGTAAGTAATTACCAAGTGTGGAAACAGAGCCTAGCACTCCCATATATCAGGCTTATGATATGACTCCTTCTCAGACACCCTTATTTCAAGGCAAAATGACATGTTGCAAGCCAACACACATAGCAAAAAAAAAAACCCTGATGCCCTCCTGATTTGCAGCTTTGGGAGAAGGTGCTTTGGAAAGCCAAGTCACAGGGAAAGAGGAAACTTATCCCTTCCCCTCTAGCTCTCCCTGGCTGCTTAACCCTCCCTGTATGGCTCTCACATGGTTCTAAACACTAATGCAAATATCTACCTGGAACTCTGAGTGTGAGGAAGGAGCTGGGAGAGGAGCTCCAGCACAACAGTGGCAGGCAGAGGAAGGGTTAGACATTTACTTGTGCTGCTTCTGCACCACTCTCTTCCAAAGCTGCTTCTCCTCAAGACAGGTGTGCGTAACCTTCGGCCCTCCACATGTTGCTGAACTACAATTCACACCATCCTTGGCCATTGGTCAGTCTTGCTGGAACTGGTGAGAGTTGTAGTTCAGCAACATCTGAAGAGCCAAAGGTTCCCTATATCTGCCTAAGAGAAGTGCCTGCCAGAGTTGTTTTCACATGTATTTATGTATAATATGTAGTTCTGCCTTCACTCAATGAAAGAAAATGACTGAATGTGAATTAATTTGGTGCAACTTTTCCAACAACCAAGCTGAACTTTCACTCAGTCAACTTGAAAGTGTATTGTAAAGGATAGTTAAGAATAAGGGTTCAAGTCTGGTTTATCATAGATAATGGCAAATGACCTTTGATGACTTTTGCTTCTAAGTTTATTTATTACATTTGTATACTGCTCTTCATCTGTAGATCTTAGGGTGGTTCACAACATTAAAGTTGCTTTACAAAAAAGTATTGCTCCACCTCTCAGCTAGTGGGCTAAGGATCCTGTTGTACTAGAAAATGACTTCTCATGACTTCTTTTGGTTAACATATCAGTTCTCTTAAGAGGTTCTGCTCTTAAGAGCATGCTGAGCATACAAAAATTTGCCTGCAATCCTATGCACACTTACTTGGACTAAGCCACATTGAACACAACAATACTTACTTGGAAGTAAGTGTACATAGGATTATGTTATTGTTCTGTTTGCACTGACAAACAATTGTCATGCCTCTGTTTCTGACATTCATTCTTGGAAGATAGGGAGGGTGGTTGCTATTTTTCATCAAGCCAGGGAGCAGTGTTATAATTGCAGGACTGCTCTTGAGGATTTCAAGTAAGAGGCAAAACAAATCTACCCTGGGACCTCTGTTAGGGCCTGAGATGATGTGCATACAGTTGAAGAACAGCAATGGGAATGATGGGGGAGAATGACTAACTACATCCCATGAGCAAAGTTTCAAGAGCCTGAATAGAACCAGAGACCTCAAGGGTCCATTGATTCCTATCTTTGAAACACTCTATTTTGAGAGCTAGTATGTTCACTTGTATACTAAGTACAATGGTATTTCCCCTTTAGGCAATGAGGATATTAGGAAATCCAACACTTATAAAAATTAAGATGGAGAAATTCAAAGTCCAATATTTTTTCATTTGCTTTGATAAGTGCCCATTTGTTCTTGAGGTGTTTGAGTTTACCTGTGTTACTGTGACCCCTAACCAGCTGCTATCAATCCAATAGATGACCTCTCTAATGAATAAATGCAGAAGGAGCAGGATTTTCATAGCAGATAAAGAACTGTAAGGTGCAAACAAAGTCCATTGCCTCTCCAGTAGGGTCCATGAGCTTAGCCAACCTCAGGCCCTCCACATGTTGAGGACCACCAGCTTCCATCATCCTGGTCCATTCCCATGCTTCCTGGGGCTGATGGGAGCTGATGCCCAACAACATTTAGAGGGCACCATGTTGGCTACCACTTGGTTTAGGCTTTCATTTTGGAGTGGAAGTCAAACTGTCCAGTACACCAATTGGGGACACTGAGATTCTTGGGGTGCTGATATTTTTTTAACTGATGTAGGAATATGAAACCGGCAAGATCCAGGGCTGTCACAATGTCTTCCATGTAAAGGATCCACACTGTGGGATGAATTGCAACCTTCACATCAGACAGGTAGCTCCCCATAAGGTCAATCCACCTATAATAAACTCTGTATTCATAATGAAACACCCACTACAAGCATTGCTCTTTCTGCCTACTCTCAGAGGCATGTACTCAGCATGAAAGAAAATTAGTTCACACTAAAGTATGGGTCTCCTCTAAGGATCATTTCCCTCTTTCTCGGAATGACACTTTCTTTCCCCAAGACCCTCAACTCTGTGACAGCAGAGGAGCTACTAGTCCAGGCATGGGGTGTCCCTATCATGTTTCTGACAGTCTCATCTACAGACCTTCCTGCCTCCCCCAGCACATCCAGGTCAGCCACCTTAGCCTCAAGGGAGCTAACTTGTTTCCTGAGAGCCAGGAGCTCATTGCAATGAGCACACCTCCACGACTTATGCCCGAGAGGCAGATAGCTGAACAACTGCAATCCACCGGGGAGAGCTGCCCCACCAGTGTATTTCCTGTAATTCAATCACAGGAAAACTTTATTTAGAATGGAAAAGGCTATAAGAGAGTCATCACCCAAGGGCAGAACTGGAAGCCCAATTGCTTTGGTCTGTTAATAGCATATTGTTTAGCTTCTTGCAATAGCCAGCATCCTCTGGTCTAATAAGGTTTCAAAATAAGCTTCCAATCATGCCTTGAATTATCAGGAAAATGAATCTTACCCCAACCACCCTGACACCAATGATTATACATCTTGCTGTTACAGTATTATGCTCAGGCAAGTTGCAGTGACTCCCTTTATGGCTCTTTTAACCCCTCAACCCTAGCCACACAGTACACCCTTCATTACAGCAGTACTGGGGCCAGTTTTTCATTAGGTGCATATTCCTGCACTCTCAGTTCTGCCCTAAATTAGACTGCAGGTACATTGAATATATTTCCCCCCATGAAAAGCATTTCCTCCTTCCTGCTGTCAGCCGTGCCCAAACTGCCACTGTCAGCTCCATGGTCCTACAACAAACCCTGATGAGTGCACAATGGAGCATCACTAACTAAGGTTTGCATGGAGTACAACAACTAATGTACATGAAAGAGAATTTGCATATATGTATGAAATCATCAGTGTTTGGTTGATAACAAGAGCAACTTTGGGCCCCTCACTTTCACGGTTGCAACTTTCTGTCCTTCAAAGTTGCTTTCTGAAGTATTGTCCAAAATGGGTCTGCTGTGGGCACATTTCCAAACTACAGCCCCCAAACCTGGATCTTGCAACAGCTTCTCTACTGCTGAGGCTGCCAGTCATTGCACTGTTTTAAAGTTACCTTGTCAAAAGGATCAGTAACATCAAGTGCCCATTCTTTAGTCCACAGAACTGCAGATCTTAGACATTAGAGACTGATATTATATGTGATATTATATCTTATCACACATCAAATCTAGGAGAGCTTCATCTCATCTTGAAAGTATAGGATTTAGTGACACATAAGCAGAAGTAGTCAACATGTTCACAATTTGCTCTAAAAGCTGAAGGAAGAAGTCAAAGGAAATTATATGCCACATCTTTCTGGCAGGCTGTCAAAGCTGCTACATCCAAGGAAATAGGTTACATCATTAGGGATACTTCCTACAAGACTTTGGTTTTGGGGTACAGAAAACATTGTAGCTACATATAACACTGTGAACAGTATATGCATGCTTAAATCACCACCTTTCTTATACAATAAGGCAGAATCTGACATCAGAGAACTTCTGTGGGGAAATGATGCCCAGTTTGTAACCAAACATTAAGAGTGAAGCAAACATGCCAGTGTGGTGTAGTAGTTAAAGTGTCAGGCTATGATCTGGGAGCCTAGGGTTCAAATCCCCACTCAGCCATGAAGCTTGCTGGGTGGCCCTGATCCAGCCAGTCACTCAGCCCAACCTACCTTAACAGGTTGTTGTGAGGATAAAAAGGGGAGGCGAACTATGTGTGCCACCTTGAGCTCCTTGGAGGAAAGATGGGATACTAGTGTAATTAATTAATGAGTAATCTGTACCCGCCACCATAAATCCAGAACATCCCCCCCCCCAGTGGGGTTAACACTAACAATGCCAACCTGTGTGTATTTCAGCACAGATGGCAAAGATCAAAAGTACACCGTCTATGCATGCTGAGGGCTACTGACGCTGGGTGAGCTTTCCAGGGAAGAACAAGAGGGTTATGTTCCCTTGCTATTTCCTGCTTCTTATCAGACCTGACAGTTCTCAGCTCCTGAATTGTTGCCAATTGGCATTTTTGAGGCACTGAGCTTGAACTCCAGGGGACCAGCTGGCCTTCAGGGCAAAAGTGGGGAATCAACACTGATCACAGCTAATTGTAGAGTACAATCCCTCTCCTAATTGCTCTGATTAATTATTGATGCAAAGAGAGAGAGGCCTGGTTGTTGTTTTTTTATGTCAGGTAATACAAGAGCTCCAGGCCTAAGAAAGTTCACCATAATCTCTCTCTTCTTTGGCCTTATAATTAGGGAATTAACACTGCCTGCAGGAGAAGGAGGATGCAGAGTCCTGCTGTGTTCATGGACTCCTGCCTTTGAGCATCCCGGATGGAGGTTATTCCGAGAAGCTCATCTCCAAACCTCCTGCGGACAGTCAGTTCCTTAAGTGTTATCGACAAGAAGGAACCCTTTGATGCCATTAGCTGTGCACCTCATTGATTTTTTCCTTTGTTTTAACAAGGAAATCATTACAGTTTATACAACCTGAATGCACGGCTCGTCAGCTCCTTAGTCCGCCCCCCCCTTCTGCATTTCTGCACTTGCCACCACGCATTTAGCCTCGCAGAAACTCACATTCTTCTGGCTTGCTGGAAGTCTTGATTTATCCACCCCTTGGAGATGACCCTTTGGTCTGACCTACAAACCTGGCACTGCTGAGTCTGGCTTCTCCCTCAGTTCCCTGCAAGAATTTCACACAGGCCTTAGACTCAAAAAGTAAAGGGAGTTGAGCCACCTCCCTTACCGATGCGAGCATGGCCACTTCATTATGCAATTTTTGGCAAATGCCAAAGCCACACCTCATCACGTGGGTCTTTCACACTTGAGATGTATATTTTTAGGACCCACTCTGGTTTTTTTTTTTTTTTTGCAATTGTGTTTTTTAATTGTAAGCTTTTAAGTTGTTGTTTTTTAAAACTGTATTTTAAATGGCTGTAACCTGCCTTGGGGACTTAAGGTGGATGGTGGGGAATATCTTCAGATCCTCCTCCTCTGTTGGGGAGGAGGAGGATCTGACCATCACAACCGCAGAGTTGAAGCTGCACAAAATATGAGCACACCTCCATACATTCCTTTATCCACACAATTTAGCAGGAAGTGCAGAAGAGCACGCTCACCTGCTCCTTTGCCATCAATCAGGCCTCAGTTATGCATTCGGCCTACCAGGCCTGGTCTCCAAATGACAAGGTGGCCTGACTCGCATGAGTTTTTTCTTTTGTCATGTGAACTTTCTTAGTGAATTTTGGTGTGCTGAACAGGCCTTTCGAATGGCATCTGGTGTGTTCAAGCTATGATTCACTGCGGTCAGAGATCACAGACAAAGTGAAATAGGATGAGGGCAGTCTGGACATGGGTCCAGGAGAGCACTCACCTGAGCCCAGTTCAAATAGCATGTAAGCATCCTCTGAAAAATTCAACTTTGGTTGACTTCAACACTTAAGCCACAGTCGCCTGACTCAAGGGCAAGATGAGAATACTTTGCTAGTGTTTAACAGCATTGCCAATTCTAGACAATGAAGCAAGCCAGCCACTCTGGGTTTGCCCAGCATCATGGCCGCAACTCCCAAATTAGAAGCAATTTTCCTGATGGACCTGTTTAGATTAATCCAAGTTGTGCTCATTTCCCTTTAACTCTGGCACTTCTTAATTAGAACTGACACATGGCAATGTTCTTTTTCCCAAACATATCCGGAAACTGTCTATGCAGTTGCTTCTATTTTGGGGTGGGTGAGTGAGGACGGATGCAAAAACAGAGAGCTTTCTGCTGGCTCCTGTGCTTATAGATCAGCCTACATGATTCCTGGTGAATTGAGGGGTGAGGAAGAGCATATATAAACATAAAGAGTCACCATATGAGCATAGCTTCCCACCACTTGCTTTGTTAGCGAGTGGCTCAGCATCTGTGTGTGTGTGTGTGTGTGTGTGTGTGAGAGAGAGAGAGAGAGAGAGAGAGAGAGAGAGAGAGAGAGAGAGCATGCAATTGATGTAACTCTCATATTTGGAATTTCAAAACATTGGGGATCTCTGGATTTAGGAAGGAGAAAGTGTGGGGCAACAGAAGTTGGAGGATAACATTCCACGGACATTGAGCATTCAAAGGAGGAGCAAAAGGCCCTTGCATGCATGAGCAGTATCAATCCCATAATAAACACCCATTTGGAAGTTTCCTTCAACCTCAGTGTTATTTCGGTTCTAAACTACTTCTAAAGGGCAACAGGAGGCAGCAATAATGGAATTAAATGCTCTAAAGCATAATTGCCTCTCCTTGATTCTCGAGCAGATGGACCAAAACTAGAAAGATATATACTTAAAAAACAACAACACAAAAAACACCTTCTTGGAGATTAAAAACGAACAAAGAAAGAACATCATTGTTTATTTGCCTCTGTAATAAAAAAAAATGGCGTGTCTTAGTACAGACTAAGCAAATTACCTTTAAAAAGGAAGGTTAAAACAGTGTTTATTATTTGAAATGCCTTTCTCTCAGCTCAATTTCTGATGAATTACCTCCAGCTTCATTACTTCATAATATATCTCCCTTGACATTTAATTATACTTACCCCAAACACATTAAGCCAATCAGTCTGAACAGCCTCTTATTAATATGCAAATTTCTACTTTTGAAAAACCATGAATCTGTTTGTTTGGGGGGGGGGTGGAGAGAAATCTCCTTAGGCTTCAATTATGTCCACTGAGGAAGTTGCCTGCCTCAATCAGACACTTCCCTGTTCGCCAGCTCGATGAGTCAGCATTTGACTAACTGTTTAGGTTAACTGTTCTGGCAGCAGCATTCGCCATGCAGGGTTGATGAGGGAAGGGGAAGGAAGAAAGGACCAAATGAAATTAGACTTGGAACAGTTTGCAAAGATTAATGATAATACACAAACCTGCCATCTCTTATCGCTTTGGGTGGTAGGCTATCAATATTAAGCCAGGCTCTCTGCCTCCTCCCTCTGACTGTATTTTGTTTTGTTTTGTTTTTTAAAAAAATATCTGTTGCCTTGTAGCTTGCTGGGTTTTTTCAACAGTTTCATCTAAAATCATGAATTGTGGCCCATCAGGTCAACATATTGTGGGAAGATGTTCCAGTGTGTGCATCTTATAATCTACTATCACATTTGCTCTAAAACATAAATATCAATTTTATTGCTTTATTTTTTTTAAGTACAGCTTTTTCTGCTTTTGAAAAACCATTGCTCTTGGGGGGATGGGGTGGAATCTCATTAGATTTCAATTATGCCCATCTGCTTTTTTCATCTGTTCATCTGTTTCCTTTTTCCAAGAAGAAATTCAAAGCGGCTTATAACAGTAAAATGCATATACAATATGCATTTATACTTCACAAAATGCATTAAACATGCCTGAGAAAATGGCAATAAAATAAAGACACAAAACCCCCAAATCAACAAAACCTGAAGCTCATAAATGTGCACCCCATCATTTTATTTTATTTTTTACATTTAGTTAGAATGTAAATTTGATAGACCTTCTGCAGTCGACTACACTAACAACATCCACACATAGCTAAAAAATAGTATACTGGAATTCTTCATGGCTAATGTCACACGTGAAAATAGTCATGCAGCAAGTCCCATGGCCTAAAGTGGGATTCAGTCTCATGCAACTGAGCCTAGACACACTATGCGCTGTGCACACTTTCCCATAAGTTCGCTCTGCTTTCCTCAAGTTCTCCCATCACATGAACTTGCCAAGGTCTCTTAGACTTATTGTAATTCTCTCTGGAGGGAAACTGCCCTTTTGTTTATCTGCGAAGTTAATGTGATTATTTTAGCATGGCTATTTAAATATGTTTACCAGCTAAACTAATTAGTGATCATTAAATTTAATGTGCTGCATTAATTTTTCAATAGTTAAAATTAAATGAATGGAACAAGTCAAATTCAGCAAGTCTGGGGCTGCTGGCATTGTTGTGGGTTTTTCTATAAATCGATAGTGCTGCTGCATTAGGAATGCTTTTAGAAAGATCTGGCTTTGCTCCCCCGCCCTTTGCTTTTCCCAAAAAAGGATTCCATAAATCTAGACGAGGACAAGCAAAGGGACTAAGGAGTTAGAGCCCTTTTGAGACTATGGCAGCTTCTTAATTTAGAGAAAACCAATATATGATGGGGTTGGTGGTGGTGAGGAGAAAAGAGTTATAAAGTTATGCATGGCATACAAAAAGAGAAGATTTTACCCCTCTCTCATAATAACAATAATAATAATGTTGTTGTTGTTTAGTCGTTTAGTCATGTCCGACTCTTAGTGACCCCATGGACCAGAGAACGCCAGGCACTCCTGTCTTCCACTGCCTTCCGCAGTTTGGTCAGACTCATGTTTGTAGCTTCGAGAACACTGTCCAACCATCTCGTCCTCTGTCGTCCCCTTCTCCTTGTGCCCTCAATCTTTCCCAACATCAGGGTCTTTTCCAGGGAGTCTTCTCTTCTCATGAGGTGGCCAAAGTATTGGAGCCTCAGCTTCACGATCTGTCCTTCCAGTGAGCAGTCAGGGCTGATTTCCTTAAGAATGGATAGGTTTGATCTTCTTGCAGTCCATGGGACTCTCAAGAGTCTCCTCCAGCACCATAATTCAAAAGCATCAATTCTTCGGCGATCAGCCTTCTTTATGGTCCAGCTCTCATTTCCATACATCACTACTGGGAAAACCATAGCTTTAACTATACGGACCTTTGTTGGCAAGGTGATGATAATAATACTCATAATACTAGAACTCAGGGTCAGTCATGAAATTAACAGGCTGTTAGGGTTGCCAGCTTCCATGGGCAAAGTTGTTGAGCTGTTGAGGAAAAACAACACTGCTGACATGTCCGGATTTCCCCAGACATTTGCTGGATTTCCTCCAGACGTATGGGAACCTTACTAGATTCAGGGCAGACAAACAGGATACAATAATGGGCACCAGCTAAAGGTAAAGGGACTCCTGACCGTTAGGACCAGTCACGGACAACTCTGGGGTTGCGGCGCTCATCTCGCTTTATTGGCCAAGGAAGCCGGCATACAGCTTCTGGGTCATGTGGCCAGCATGACTAAGCCGCTTCTGGCGAACCAGAGCAGCGCACAGAAACGCCGTTTACCTTCCCACCGGAGTGGTACCTATTTATCTACTTGCACTTTGACATGCTTTCAAACTGCTAGGTTGGCAGGAGCAGGGACTGAGCAACGGGAACTCACCCCGTTGCGGGGATTCAAACCACCGGCCTTCTGATCAGCAAGCCCTAGGCTCTGTGGTTTAGACCACAGCACCACCTGCGTCCTCAATGGGCACCAGCTAGGGCAGCTTTAAAAGGGGAATAGACAAATACTTGGAGGACCAATCTATGAACAACTAGAGGATAGGAAAATTGTGTTCCTGGTGACGACTTGCTGCCTTCCTGCTTGTGGGCTTCCTGGTGGCATCTTCTTGGCCACTGTGGGACTACATGGACCTTTGGTCTCATCCAGCAGGAATCTATTCACTCCAGGAGTAGGGAAATGTTCTTTAGCCAGAGAGGCCACATTCCACAGAAGTAAAGGATGGGCAATGCAACACATGTGTCCAGGCAAGCAAGGAGGATTATCACAGCTTAATGCCATGTTCCAGCCAGACAAAAGTGCTAAAGGAAGGCATGGAGGACCTGTGCAGGGTATGGATTAGGGAGGGGCATGATAGAGTTAGAAACATAGAATTGTAGAGTTGCATGGGACCCTGAGGAACATCTCGTCCAACCACCTGCAATGCAGGAATAGGCAACTGTCCCATATAGAGATCGAACCTGCAACTTTGGCATTATCAGAACCACACTCTAACCAACTGAGCTACCCAGGTGTTGACAGAGGAGGTGAGTGTACTCATTCCACTCTCCCCATTGGAAACATGTTTTGGTGTTGGTTCAAAAAAAAAAAAAAAACCCTTGGTAAATCTGCTTTACCAGAGGTCCCAGTGGACCAAAGCGTGTGAATACATGTGTCTTCTTCTGAAAACATGTGTGCAGGCTGTGGGAAGCAAAGCATCTCTCAGCACCCCTTAGCACATTCCTTTTCACGGCAGATGTTAACAAGAAAATCTCCCCCCAACTGGATCAGATGTAGATCACCCCCAAGTTGGAGGAGTGACCATCCAGTCAGCTTCTAACGCCATCCCTGTGGCAAGGGTAGCACGTCGTTCACCCTCAAGTGCCTTCATATATTTTACACACACATGTATATATATATTTTTCCTTCAAATCAGTCGGCAATACAATGCTATTTGGGCTCTTGGGAGCTTTTCATGCTTTGTATTTGCTCCCCCTCAGCCAACCGGCGGTATGCTGACTGTCCCAGTCTGCCTTATTTTTCACAAAGGCATATAAATCACCACAGAAACTCTTATTATCTTATTTTCCCTCTGCTTCCCTCTTGTCTGTTTTGAGAAAAATTAATGCATTTGTCTCTGGAAGGAAGGAGGGGGGAAATGGAACCGTCTCTATAATTCAGTTTTAAAAACAAGCACCACTGGCTGGTGTTAGGGCCCCCTCTTAGGCAACTCATTTTTCATACTAGTAATTGAAGCCTTCCCTTCGATTTTTCCTCTGGGTGCTAAAGACAACTGGGGCCTTCCTGGAACTTGAAGATATCTTATGCAGAGGAAAAATTCAAGGCTGATCTCAAGCAGCAGCAGGCTTCAAGAGAACTTTTCAGTCTCTCACAGAAGGATCTAAGCATGGATTTTGAATAGTGATTTGGGGGAGAATACTATACAACACTGTTCAAAGAGTACTGTGTTTTGGAGGGAGGGTCCCAGGCACTCAAAAAAAAAGTGGTCCTTCTTCCTTCGGGCATCTTAAGTTGCCTTTGGACTCTCGTTTTCCATATTTTGAATAACTGATTTCAAGGGAAAAAATCAGCAGCAAAAGCATCCATTGGTGGACACAAAGTAAATCCTTATCTACACACAAACAAACTGTACTTTGTAATAATGCTTCAGTGGTTGAATGCTGATTGTGTTAGTACTTTCAAGAAATTAAAAGCAGAGTGTTGCAGTACACTTTGCTCTTATATACGGCAGTACAGTGGTACCTCGGGTTACATACGCTTCAGGTTACATATGCTTCAGGTTACAGACTCCGCTAACCCAGAAATACTGCCTCGGGTTAAGAACTTTGCTTCAGGATGAGAACAGAAATCGTTCTCCAGTGGCACAGCAGCAGCAGGAGGCCCCATTAGCTAAAGTGGTGCTTCAGGTTAAGAACAGTTTCAGGTTAAGAACGGACCTCCAGAACGAATTAAGTACTTAACCCGAGGTACCACTGTACACAGAAACTTGGCTGGGTAGGTTTAAGCTTGCTATGTCTTTCCATAGCATGGAATGGAAATGACAGTCCCATCCCACATAGTCCCATTCCACACAGTACTTTGCTTATCCTCTCTATAACTCTCTCAAGGCAAGCTACTCAGACCCACAAAACAAATGTACCATTTTCAGCTAAGGAAACACACATATACACATCATGGTTTTCTGACAGATCTTTGTCATATCTATCCTTGGTCTCATCAAAAGACAGTTTTACAGCATTTGAGGGATCCCCTCAGAGAATAAACATTTCTTAAATTATTCTGAGGTATGACTTCTTTATAGATTGCTGTATATTTCCTACCCCTGCAAGGCCAAACAAAAATCTTTATCTGTACTAGAGCTGCTGACCTTGGGCTGCAATCTGAAATATATGGAGCACAACACTCACTCCAGAATCCATTCTTCAATAGCTCTCTCCTCCTCTATTTGTTAAATATAATTTTTATGGGAAGCAAAGGGCTCCCTTGAGTCAAAGAAGGTAAAGGCATCCAAAAAAATAAAAGAGGGAGTCAGAAGACACTCCAGCGGTAGCTCACAAATATGATTCAAGGCAAGGAAAAAGTGGAGGAGAAAAGGAGTAATTTTTGCTTAGGTCTCATCAGCTCCCAACTCATTTAATGGATTACAACCACATATTAAAAGGTCAAAGGTTCAGAGTTTCTTTGCCACACCAAATAATCTTTTCTCTGAATGTTCCATTTTCATATGAATAAATGCTCCTCTGTCTAACTGTGTGCTGGGGGTAAGGATGGGCAGGCACAAATCTTTTTTCCAGAATGTTTTAGATACTGAGAGTGAATCCTGCGGGCTAAGATTAACATAAGGTACTCAGATATTCTTTTTTAAAGGGGGAGGGCCACTAAGCATGTCAATGGCTAATGAGAAACAGTAAATAATGAAGACAGATCTTGTCCGAGGTCACCATTTGGCATTCTGGCAACTTTCATATATGACAAAAATCAGTGCTGAATTTATTACCACCTGTGTGATTAGTCTTATATATTGCTCAGTCACCCCAAGGTAAAAGGTTAAAGATCATGACATTCCCCCTTTCCTCAATAACAGGATACCACCCCCGGCATTCTGGGTTATCACTGGAAAGGAAGCCAAGTGCAGGCTGGGATGGAATCCCATCCTTCCATTACCCGCAGGGAAATTCAGAAAAATTGGGAACCCTATGTTTATGGATGGCATGACAAAGGTCTAAATGCAGTTCTCTCTTCATTTATGGATAAACAGCCTCCTGAAAGAGCTGAAGGTTTCAAGAAAAGTAGGTGGCTGAGGATAAGCAAACTATCACTGCTCATGCAGAATTCTCTCAGAAAATAAAATGGGGAGGATGCAGGGAAGTGCATGCCCCTAAAAGCAAGGAAGGGGAATCTGTGGACATTGTTGGAATCATCATCCTTGGCCATGTTGGCCACTGTGGCCACTGAGATTTGTAGTCCGACAACATCTGGATGTCACAGGTTCCCCATTGCTGGCCCAAAGGAAATGCTTTTTGGAGGTTACTATTGAGATTTCCCTGTTTGCTTCACATGTCAACAAGCTGCAAACAGGCCCCTATTTCAGCCAAGCCACCAGCAGAGCACAATAAAACCTGGTCTAGTATTGTTTAGGAACATTAAGCACATGTGATGCACTATTGGCCCTAATTTGATTAATGAAGTGATCGTGTCAACAGGGTATTCTATGCTCAGCACTTCACTACTGACCCAAACCAGGAAAATCCCATCTGGGAATTCTCCTCCCCTGCCCCTCCTGTCCCAACCTTGTCAGGTAATTGTTTACGGAAAGATGAATGTACACAATAATCCATGGCGAAGAGAGCTGATGTATGTGGTGTTAATGAATGAACGAAATAATCAGCTGGATAATAACCAGTATGTGTGTGTTTGTCAAGCAGGATCCAGCAGGACATTAGCATTCTTCAGCTCCTCTGCCTTTATCTCCTGGGCCCCATGTCTGACAACCACCCTGTGTTAGCCCATGAATAAAATACGGACTGATACTCAGACATAATTAAACTGCCAATGTGGATGTACCTAAATGAACTTGATATCTTAATGACATGAGATAGCAGGCAAGTAATGAAGGCCGTAAGAAAGGGACGTGCATAACAAACACAGACACCAAGCTGTCATGGGAGGAGTTGCCCTTAAAGGAACACTTCTCACAATAGATGTTCTCCCAGCACCTTCTTGTTATCTGAGCAGGGCACATCGGACAAGTCTTGTCTGTTCCTTCACCATTTACAGACTGGGAATCTATCCTCGTTTTAGGATTGAGTTTCAAAAGGGTGCAATCTAGGGGGGATTAACTCTTGCATCCCAGCTGATACTATCACCTATTCCTTTTGGGCATAGGGGCCTGGACTTCACACACAACCGTTTTCCTCATTCAATAAATGCACGGTTGTTAGTCAGTTTTCCAGCTCTCACTCTATTTTGACACGGTAGATTGGTGGTTTTCAACCAGTGTGCCATGGCACCCTGGGGTGCCTTGAATGATAGGATTGCTGTGGGCAACACCAGCTTCTGTTCCTTTCCTTCCCTTCCTCCTCTGATGCCCTCTTGTATCTCTGCCTCCCAAAGTCTTGCACAGCTGTCTGTTGCAGCAGCCCTGGCTACAAGCTCCACATGTGAGTGGTGCCTCTGGGGCTGGTCAGGGGGTACTGGTTGCCAGGAGCTGAGGCAGCCTTGGAGTAAGCAAGCAAGCAGGCAAGGGAGCCTAGCCATCCAGTATCCCAGCCCTTGCTGTTGGGAATGGACAGACAAGTTACAGGCCCCTGTGGGGCGATGAGAGGAGGCACCTCTCTTTGGGGCAAGGCGTTGGCGGGGGGGGGGGGGGAGAAGCTCAGAGATCAGGGGCATCAGCAGTGGCTGCCTGGAGGACTCCCAAGGAGAGGGGAGAGGAGGCTAAGGGAACACTCCACAAGAGAGGGTTTTCAAAAGAAGGATGAGGGGCTGCCAGCTCTGCAGGCAAAGGGTGACATAACTGGGCTCCTGAGCTCCACAGGGGTGCCACAGAAAGAAGGTAGTTGGTCAAGGGAGCCGTGGACTCAAAAAGGTTGAAAACCTCTGCCGTAGATGTTTCTAGACTGTTCTGTGTTTCGAATGAGATTCAATCACATCCCAGCAAATTCAGGAGGCACAATTAAAGTTTACTTGCTGCTCTTGTGCCTTACCTTCCATAAACAGTTTTTTATTTCTTTACAGTAAGGAAAGTGACATGGAAATGCCCTCAAAAGCTTGATGCAACTTCACCTAACCTCCCTAACATCTAACCTGCTGGCCAACATCAATTCTCGCCTCAACAAGCAGAGATGGATGGAAGGGCCAATTAGACAACCATTGCAATTCACAGTGTGCGTCATAACAGCTGTAGCCTACTCTGAGAGGAGAACTGTTGGAACTAAATGGCTGATCACTACCGTAATGAAATGAGAAAACCAAGTGGGCTTGTCTGAATTTTAAATAAATAAATATACAAAGCAAAACAAATCAAAACAAAAAAAAAAATAAAATAAAAAAATAATAATAAAATAAAATAAAATAAGTCTTCCTGTCACTATGCACATTTAAACCATTCCTGGCTGTTCTTGATGCCTGTTAAATCATTTCAAGCACCTTGTGATCAGCCCCTGTAAGGCAACCTCACTTTTCCTATCACTGCATGACTCTAGATATTATCAGGCCCAGTGTTCATTTTCTCCCCCACAGGACCAATGAAACAACAGAGCTCATTTTTCTGACTACCCTCTGCTTTTGTTCAATCAGCGAGCAGTCACTGGAATTAAGAGGCTTACTTACCATCTTGGGGTCTATTTAACTAAGCCACACTAACTTATTTAGAGCAGTGGATCTACAAATAGAGTAGGATTTACTCACCCCCAGCAGGTGTGCACTATTGCAATAGAACTAATCTAATGACCCAGTGTGCGGTGGCTGTGAAAAAGCCAACTTCCATGTTCGGGATCATTAGGAAAGGAATTGAAATTGAAGGCTGCCGATTTCATAATGCCGTTATACAAACCATGTTTGGAACACTGTGTACAGTTCTGGTCGCCTCATATAAAAGAGGATACTGTAGAGTTGGAAAAGGTTAAGAAAAGGACAACTGAAATGATCAAGGGGATGTAATGACTCTCCCATGAAGAAAAGTTGCAGTGTTTGGGACATTTTAGTTTAGTGGATATATGCATCTTCCTATGCTAGCCTCTCCCCTGTAGCTCCAAAAATCCATGGGGAAACAGGGTCCTTTCTGGGGTATAACATTTCTCCCATCCCATTTTTCCCTGGGGATCCATGCTCTTTTTACCAGTTCCATCCACTATGGTTCCTATTGTACCTATCCAGCCCCCAATAGGAAAGTCTACCCTTACAAGAGAACCACTACAACAACCATCCTGAATGTTGGCAGGCTTCATTCCCTCAGGAAGGGTGTTCGTGCCTGGGACAATGCTGCAAGAAAACAAGGGGTATAGACTTGTCCTTTGTTTTCTAAAAAAAACCAAAATGTAAAGGTGCCCAGCATCAAAACTTCTGAATATAGCTACAAATTGGAAGGCTCAGTTCAGTAGCTGCTATGCCTGCAAATTTCATCCATTTGTGTGAAAAGGGGAGTGTCTTTAGATTTCTCCATTATAGTGAATGTGTGTGGGGGGGGACTGAAGTTCTTTTTTAACCAATCTAATTATGTCTTGAATAATGAATTGAATTCAGAGCGGCTGCAACACAGATTGAGCTTTTCCCAAAGATACAGATACAAGTTGGATCTTGTCTCGGAGACCTGGCCATATATTACCCTGAATGTGCCAACATGTGGCTTGAATGTGACAGGACAGGTGGGTTACTTGTAGACCAATATTGCTGCTGTGAAGTTATGCAGTCATCCATTTTTGCTATACTATGTATTTGGCTACCCCCACTCCTCAGATGGCAGTCATCAGCCCAAAGGCTGGAAAAGTTGTCCACCCCCGCTGTACTTTTCTATTATTGTCCATGTGCACCACTGATCCATGCCTCTGCTTCAGAGAGACTAATGGAAGTATTTGCATGCTGTACTGCTCAGGAGGTAATTGGCAGTTACTGCTCTAATGCTTCCAGTTTTAGTTGCAAATGAGCAACATACAGTAAGTATTGGTCTTATTAAAGCAATAATAATGAGAAATTAAAGCTTGCACCGCGGGGGTGAAGAATTTACTCAGTTTGGAAAGATAGAGTCATAGCAAGGCTGACATTTGACAGCAAAGTGTCCCTGGCTCCTGCTGATATCTCTGTAATATATTTAAATGAAAAAGTTCAGAGTGTATGTAACTAACCAGCTCAATATGGATCAGCTTTCTGTGTAATGAGTGAATTGCCTGGGTAACCCAGAAATAGCAATGAAACCAGCAAGGGGAATCCACATGGGTGCACAAGCTTTCTCCCATCAAAATGAAGAAGAAACATATTTAATGCAAAATTTTAAAAGCTAGCCTTATCTACTTTTGCCTACAGGTTTTCCTGGGGGCAGGGGTACCTTGAGGGAATATCAACTAGGAGCGTAGCTCACTGACATTAACAGTCCACGATGCATAGAGAAATGGGGTCTGGGGATGGGTTATAAAAACAGAATGAATGCCTGGGCCAGAATAGGGAAATTGGCACACTAATCTAAATAACACATACAAAGGAATCAAGATGGATATTGCTGACTCAGGTAATTATCTACAAGGTATAAGAGAGAACACAGAACAGTAACACTAAAGGCTTATTCACACATACCTTTCCTCTGCTCTTTCCAGGCATGGCCCATGATTTAAAGCTTTGTGTCTGAGTGCCCTTTTCGTTGCTCAAGAGCTTTCCCATGAAAATCTGCTCTTTAAAGCTCAATTGGAGCAAATGTCAATCTGCGGAAAACCCAAACTGATGTTTGCTCCAATTCAGCTTTAAAGAGCCGGTTTTTGTGGTGAAAGTTTGAGGCAAAGAAAACCACACTCCGACATAGAGTGTTAAAGTGCAGGCCTGTGCATAGAAAGAGCGGGGCGGCAGAATGGTAAGTGTGAATCAGCCCCAAGTGTTGGCCACCTGAAATTGAAGCCAGGTAAATCTCCTTTCCACAGATGTGAAACAAGTTGACAGAGGTTGCTTGTGAGGCACTGGAAATACCCGTAACTGTGTTCCAGATCAGCCAAGTAGAAATGCTATTGTGAGGCATCATCTTGATGAAGAGGCAGTGTAGTGTAATGGTTAGAGTGTTGAACCTGGGAGACCAGAGTTCAAATCTCTACTCAGCCATGAAGTTCACTTGGTGACCTTGGGCCAGGCACTCACTCTCAGCCTAACCTACCTCACAGGGTAGTTGTGAGGGTGGAGGGTGGAGAAGGAGAACCATGTACACCGCCTTGAGCTCTTTGGAAGAAAAGGTGTATATACATGCAATAAATGAAATAAAAGATAACCATCTGTAGGCTTTAGTTAAAGATGTTTCAGTAAAGGGCACCAATAGCTAAGCATTCTGCTTGCACAATGGCCTTGATGGCTGGTTGCTACTACCTAGCTGTCACCAAATTTGCTTGGATAGATGCATACAGTTTGGCAATGCAAAGCGGCCAGCAAATGAAACAGAAATTTGAGTCTTTGCAGCTGGCTATAGGAATTCAAGGGTATGTGTTTCTCTTTGAGGAGAACTGATGCTCCTTGAATATGAGACTCGTCTCCCTGGATAGTTTTTCCGGTTCCTCATGTGCAGCCTATTTGTAAATAAACAGATGTTGCAAAAAAAGGTCTTGTCTCTAGTATACTCTCACCACAAGGAAAACTTTGATGGCTGCCTCCTGATGTTGGAAGAGCAGCATATTTGGTGGTCATGCTCAAAGATAATCCAATACCAGGCAAGGATCCTTAGATAAAGTCTGTTAAAAGGCATACAATCCCCTTGAATCCACTTATGGTTTTGTTGGGTCACTTATAAATAGAGAATATTTCAAGCTCATGATATGAATTAATAGGCCTTTTGTTAACAGCAGCCAAATTTCAGCTGGCTGCAGAACATACAGGCCACCCAGCTACAACCTATGAAGCAGTTTGGCAAAGCAGGGGAATTACTTCTAATGGACAAATTATATATGCAAATAGTTCCCATTTCTGATATATGTTGTCTTTAACAGTGTGTTAAAGGCCTACTAGATTCAATCCTATGTCCATTTCTATTGGGATGTTGACAAAGGAGTCAACTCTTAGGGGTCGTGGAGGTTTTGGCCCCCACAATAAAATATTGAGGGGCCTCCTCAAAGTTAATGAGCATTCCCATTTAAATGGTGTGCATGCACTGTGTCATGTGATTGATTACGTGGGGCGGGGCTTACCTGGGCCCCCACAATATTTTATTCAAGTTGGCACCCCTGGTGTTGACACTGAAAGACTTAAAAAACTATATAAATCAAAATGTCAAAGAAAGTGACTCACACTTTTAGTATGTTGTGTGCTATACTTCCAGTGAATCTGAGCTCTAGTGAACTGAGAAAGAACATGTGAATGGAAATTGGTGGTTGCATTTGAAGTGTGTGAAATGTTGTTTAATGTAAAGTACATTTGCCTTTAAATGCAAATTGAAATGAATTTCTCCCCCACCCCTAGCCAGGGGGCATGTAGGTGCCGTGAAAGTTTTTCCTGGATTTTGGAGCTGGTGAGATAGGTTTCATTGTGTGATCCCTGAGTTCAAAGAGTGGAATAAAACATGAATACGTGGAATTGTTGTTAGCTCAAATTGATGTGACATTTAGCTCTCTGCTCCTCACTTCTGGGCCCTCATTTCCCCCTTTATAGCCGCCAAGTTACAATACCAAAACGACAGTGTAGAAACCACAATCAACAGAAGTCTGTTTCTTGAAAAAGATATGAGGCCTTTCCACACTTACCATTTACAGTGGTTCATTGGCTGTTTGATATGTCGTTTTCAAGAGTGAATTTGGAGCTGATTGTCTGCACCTTTGGTCACCTGTTGCTGTTTTTAGAGTGTTTTCCGATCTGCACCAATGTCAGGTTGTGCCTAAATTGAGTTCTCTGGCTATAGCCACTCCAGGTACACTCCTCATGTACCTCCAGCTAGTAAGTATTGGGGTTACGAGCATGTTCACAGGGATAGCCTTTTCACTGCTTTTTGGTGTATGTATTTAACACCTAGCATACTGCAAAATGAGAAGTGGAGCTATGTGTCTGTCTGAGCCATGGCAAACCTGGCTATTGTGATGAAAGCTTGTCTGCAGCTAATGACTGCTGTCATGGGCAGTACTTTGCATCAGCACCGTAGTCTGTATCTGCCATTATCTCTCCTCTGCACTGAGCTCACAAATGGACAGCTCACAGCAGGCAGAGGGAAGTGGGTGCAAAACAGATGCCTCCCAAATCACACCCACCAACCCCAAGATGATGCTTGGACTCTTGCCACACAAGTGGAAATCTTGAGGACCCATTCCAGATCTTTCACAAAAGTCAAGGGGGTTGTGGTGGAAGAAACAAACAGTGTTTTGAGTATGTTACTCCAGAATATTATCTGAATAAAAACAACAACATCATGTGGAAACATGCAAAAATAAATCTGAAAAAAACCCCAGCAAGTATACAGCTATTGGTAAGTGTAAGTGCTGAAATGCCCACTGACTTCATGTATTAATGTCTGGTTGGCTCTGTGGACCACAGTTCCCAACTCTCCAAGCCTTCCTGCCAAAAAATGCACAGCTGCTGCCATCCTGGATTCTGAGTGAGGTTCTGCTTTCTCCTTGACTCTTCTTTTTCTTTAACTCCTGTATGTAGCATTGGTCGTTTGCTCGACTCCACCTCATCATCCTGTCTCTCCAACAGATTCCCTAGCACTCACACCTCCCTCGATTCATACTGCACTTCTTGCCCATAAGCACTATAAAATATTTTATTGTTTATTTGATTGATTGAATTTATTTACCACCCTATACCCAGAGGTCACAGGGCGGTCCACAGAATAAAATCAAAATATAAAACCTCAAAATACATAACCAAAATAAAAACAACCCAATAACCCCCCCAAAAACCTCCCACATTTTAAAAGGGCATAGCATGTCACCCTAGGCCCTCTCTAACCTATTATCATCTCAGTCCCTTTCCCTCAAACCTCCTTCCCCAGCCCCTCCTTCCAGATCCTGCTTTTCAGTCCCTTTCTTTTTCTACCTACCCTCCCTCCTACCCAAACATTTCCATCTCACATGCACTCTGTTTAGTTGTCTACATTCTTTGGCATGCCATCAGGTCAGCAAACTGTGGTTAAAATGCTTGGCATTTTTAAGTTTCCTAAATACCCCCCCCCACATTTTCTCAGTACAGTTGTACCTCGGGTTAAGAACTTAAGTCGTTCTGGAGGTCCGTTCTTAACCTGAAACTGTTCTTAACCTGAAGCACCACTTTAGCTAATGGGGCCTCCTGCTGCCGTTGCACCGCCGGAGCACAATTTCTGTTCTCATGCTGAAGCAAAGTTCTTAACCTGAGGTACTATTTCTGGGTTAGCGGAGTCTGTAACCTGAAGCACCTGTAACCCGAGGTACCACTGTAATCCTTACAACAACCTGGTAAGGCAGGCCACTGTTTTTCTCTAAGGTTGAGGCTGAGAGAGAGGCTGAAGGAAAGGCTAAGGGGTGTGTGTGTGTTGCCTACAACTACGAATGAAATTCATGTCTGAGCTGGGATTGAGTGGGCAAGCTTTTGTCATGATGGGAGGGATTAAGTAGGCATGAGGTTCACTTAATGCGCTCTGGCTAATATAAAATCATTTTTCTTCTAACTCACAGCTGTGTCAAGACCAAGAAGCCTGCAACTGTGTCTGAGCAAATGTGCTCAAAGAACGTACTGAAGCAGCAGATGGAGGCTGCAATTCCCTCCCACCATTTCTTTAGATTCTTTTCTAAAATTATCTGCACATCCAAGATTAGAACCATGTTTACTTTCAACACTAATTGACATTCTACACTGATTTTTGTAGAATTCATAGTTAATGTAATTCAAAGACAAGGTGGCTTCAATATCTGATTTTTCATTGGTCTATAGCACTGAAGAGGATTCCAGATAGGGTCTTAATTTGCAACCAGGTCACCAAAATATTTTAAATCGGACATTGGCAATAGGGTGGCATGTGGTTTTTATTTTTTTTACTAATCAGATTTTCTCTGGAAAGGGTATATCTGGAAATATGGATATATCTGAGGGTAAGGAAATACAGGCTAGTATTTTTATGCGAACAACATCATGCAGAAACATGGATGCATAAGGAGCACTAATTGCACATGCACCATCTCTAGAAGCACCTTGACCAATTTTTCTGGCTTAGAGTCTTTCTGTTATCTAAATTTTGTAGATTTAAATAATGTCCACGAATCCCCACTGGGCAAGAATGGCACTTCTATTTGATTGAATAAAAAAATAACAAATACCCATCTCTTTATCTTCTCATCATTTCAGTTATAGGGGAGAAATATAAGTCTGATTTTGATGAATGTACTGTATGTGTTAGCGTAGGGATCAGCTTTCCTTTTTTATACTTCTTAGGAGATTTTTTTACTCTCTCCTCAAGCACCACCACACAAATATATGCTGCAGATGGTGCTATTTTGTAATTTTAACAAGGCAAATTTTTGCTCATTTACTGGGCGAGCCCAACCAATCAGTTATCACATGCCAAATTTGATAACAGCAGAGACAGAGCCAAAAAGATTTGGCCCATTAGTGGCATAAGTGAGGGCAAACAAAGCTATGACCCAGCTGTAGACACACCAGGATGCACATCAGAATGTGCTTTCCAAATCATATCACACTGAGAACAATATTTTATGGACGGGCAATATCCACATGCAAGTTTTCAATCCAGTGCTTACCCAGAACAACTTTCCACATTTTGCTGAGCTTCAGAGATTTCACTGCAACGTTTAAACATGGCTAATACAAACCACGGTTTCTAAACCCCCTTTGACTGTATATTTCACATTTGAGTTGATGGCTAATGCTTATACATTGTTAAGGCGTTCAAGCCTAATGCTTAAGCACAGTCAAGAAAAACAAGCCATTGCTAAGGAAAATAAACCATGGTTAAGCCAATGGGTGTACAATATTCTGTAGAAGATGAAATACATTTTAGCATAGTGCAATAGAGATAGATATAGCTGTCCCATGGTCTTGTCCAAACTGTTTAAAACTGAGTTTAGGAATGTACAAATACCCAAGGGAGGGAAATAGCTAGATTTCAAGTGTCAAGGTCCAGCAATTTCTTCTTTTTAGGAGCTATCCTGTGGTTCACACAGCAGTAATCACACTCAAAAGCCTGTGTGTGTGTGTGTGTGTGTGTGTGTGTGTGTGTGTGTACTGGAGAAACAAAGATACAATAAGAAATGGGATCAGATGTAATCAGGCTCCAGCATCAGACCTAGCACCAGCTCACAGTAAACATACTGGAGGGAAGGGAAAGGGAAAGATCCAGAAATTGTTTTGGGAACAGTGACATAACAAAGGAAAAGCATGAATCTGTCTCCCTCCAATGAGCATGACCTAAACTAGGGTATAAAATGTCACGGCATTAGCCATGGCGGAAGCCACAGGGCATCTACCCCAGAAAGCACAGCAGGATTTAAACAGCTTAGTCCATTAAGGCCAGCTGAATGTATTCTGTTAGACACAGTGTATCCTGTCACCAAGTCCAGTGGCCCAGGAGGACTCAGGAGGAGGGAAAGAGAGAAACTTGACCCGACTCCAGATATTACAGCCCCTCCATGCCTCCTGTCATCTCTCTTACATCCTGGGATTAAATGGCCCTATAAAAATGGCCAGTGTGAAAGGCAGATTCAAAAGATGGAGAAACACAATCCTGATCAGAGACCTTTAAGGTACTCAGAGCTCTCTGTCTTTTGACTTCTACTTCCTCCACCACCCCCTTCCCCACAACTCCCTGATGGCTAAGATCTTGGATTTATGGGCTGGGAGTTTAAATATTTTGCACTGATGGAAAAACACTAGGAAAAAAATATCAATGAGCAAAAGAAATGGCCTATGCTTAGCTCACAGCTTCTACGAATTCGCCTTAGGTTCATAGTTACTTTAGCCTCTTCATTTTTAAAGAAACTTTTTTTTTCATTTTTATTAAAATTAAGAGGAAGATCAGCAAACTTTAGAGTTGTTCAGCTGGCTGGGGGCTGATTTATTTTATTCATCTTCCCCTTAAATTTCTATTCCTCCCTTCTTCCCAAGTACAGTGGTACCTTGGGTTAAGAACTTAATTCGTTCTGGAGGTCTGTACTTAACCTGAAACTGTTCTTAACCTGAGGTACCACTTTAGCTAATGGGGCCTCCCACTGCCGCCGCACAATTTCTGTTCTCATCCTGAAGCAAAGTTCTTAACCCGAGATAGTATTTCTGGGTTAGCGGAGTCTGTAACCTGAAGCATCTGTAACCTGAAGCATCTGTAACCCGAGGTACCACTGTAGTTCAAAATATTGGAAGGGCACCCTGGTGGGGAAGACCAGGGCTTTTTTTTTTAGCCTGAACTCACCAGGTGGGTGCCACTGCTATTATAAGAGAGCAAGGGAGGCATTCATGGTGAGTTCTGGCACCTTTCCCCCCCAGAAATATAGCCCTGGGGAAGGCTGATCTATTCCAACAGTTGAGGCCAATTTGCACAGCCAAACTGATGCAATGGGTACACAGCTCGAATTGAAACGAAAGAACCACTGAATCATTCTTGCAACTCTAGTCATGCATTTCAACACTGCTGAAAGTGGGTTAAGAACACCAGAGCTGTGACTGTGAGTCAGCTATCACATGGGAATGCTATTGTGTACCAGCTCATCCACTTCATCACTACGCCATGTGAATTGGCCCGTAGGTTTTATCGATAGTCCATGATTGCCAGGGGTGCCAACTTGAATAAAATATTGTGGGGCCCCAGGTAAGCCCCGCCCCACATAATCGATCACATGATGTGGTGCACACACACCATTTGAATGGGAATGCCCATCAATTTTGTGGGGGCCGAAGTCCCCACAGCCCCTAGAAATTGGCTCCTATGATCATAGAATCATAGAATCATAGAATCATAGAATCATAGAATCATAGAATCATAGAATCATAGAGTTGGAAGAGACCACAAGGGCCATCGAGTCCAACCCCCTGCCAAGCAGGAAACACCATCAGAGCACTCCTGACATATGGTTGTCAAGCCTCTGCTTAAAGACCTCCAAAGAAGGAGACTCCACCACACTCCTTGGCAGCAAATTCCACTGTCGAACAGCTCTTACTGTCAGGAAGTTCTTCCTAATGTTTAGGTGGAATCTTCTTTCTTGTAGTTTGGAACCATTGCTCCGTGTCCGCTTCTCTGGAGCAGCAGAAAACAACCTTTCTCCCTCCTCTATGTGACATCCTTTTATATGATGATTAGGGTGGAGAAATGAAAAGATGCCAGATCCAGCTGAAAGTTCAGAAAATGTATTCAGAGAGATGCTAAGCATAAGCATAATTACCAGCAGCTCAGAGAGAGACATTTAGTGCCCTAGGCTCTTATTTTGTTGTTGTTCTTCAACCCTGCTTTCCATTCTACAACTTCCTCTCCTCTCCTCTCCTCTCCTCTCCTCTCCTTTGCCTGGAATGCAGACCTGGGTGCTGATAAAGTTTGACACCTCATGTCCAGGGAGTCAGAGAGTTATTGGAGCTGAGGGGACAACAGGCAGGAAGTGTAAAGGACTAGCCCAATGCAGGAGTGGGGCATCTTTTTCAACCTGAGGACCACATTCCGTGGGAGCCACCTACTAGAAGTGGGCAGGGGCAGATGCAAAAGTGAGTGGAGTGACGGGTGTGACCCTTGCTTTGTATAGGAGGCCAGAGAAAGGCACATAAAGCAAAAGCATTCCAGGTGAGGGTTGTGGCTTGGGGAGAGTCCCAATGGGGGGGCTGGAGGGCCAGTGTTCCCCTAGTGGCATCTCTCAGCCAAGTCACACATCACTGGCTCTTCAGGAACACCCAGTTCCCAACACCAGGAGCATTTGGGTTAGTCTCCCTGTTAGAATATCCTTGGGCTTCTTCCTCCAGCCAGTGACAAAGGAAAGAAGGCATCAGTACACAGCTGACATCTATTGCTGGGAGTCCTGTGGCGGCAGACCCCCCCTCCCACCTGCAGTTCTTGGCAAAATACTTCACGGCTCTACTAGTAATTAGGCTGCAGGGGGAAAATGACAAAATTACACCAATCTCATAATGTATTCTTATCACAGGAGGCAATATTAGGTATATTTATTGGGCGGTAGTAAACAGCTAAGTGGGGAAGCTGGACAAAGAACTGACAGGCTCAAGAGAGCAAGAATTTCTGTTGTCTCTCTTGCAAACAGCTCACAACAAGGACATAATTTAATTACCAGGAGCTTCTTTTCCCTGTATAATGAGACAATGTTTTGTTTTTTGAATTTCAAAGACTGTTTATATTTGTTTATTATTGCTATCATTATCATCATTATTATTATTCCTGTTCCAAATTACATTACAGGTTCTTACGTCTTTAGCAAGAGACTGGCCACCAATTTTCAAAGCATTCTAAGCAGCCCTGAGGACTAAAAACTTGTGCTCTTTAGAAGTACAGAGATTCTAAGAAAGCAATATCATAAATTATTAGAAAAAATTAGACTACATTTCATGAAATAATGGTAGCCATGGCTACCTAGAGCTTTTTCTAAGGTTGTGACCCTTCTCCTCTCCCCACCTGTATTCAAAATCAGAGAAATTAAATGTACCACAATATATAAGAAACAAAAACACACTGTATAATCAGAAAATGAGTATTCGTGGAAAAACTTTGAGGGCAAATGGGAAAGCTGATGTCTTTCCTCTGCTTCAAGAGTGTTGGCAGGTTAAATCTGTTAAAATTAGGCCAAAAAGGCTTTCACTTTCAACACCAGCAGGAAGCCATCTGCTAGTGATCTTGCTGCCATACACAGACATTCCAGAGCTGGTGATTTTTTTTTAAAAAAAAATTTAGTCACACTTCCATTTCCCAATTTCTCCTTGAGCTGGATGTGGCAACCTGTGTGTGTGTGTGTGTGTGTGTGTGTGTGTGTGTGTTTAAATATACATAACCGTCTCAGACTAAAGGAGCTTCAATGTCAGCATTGCACAGATGGGTGAGTCAAGACCAGGAATATCCATACATCAGAGTAAGGAACTGGAAGTTCAGTTGTCAGCCTGCCAAACGACTCCTAATCATCTGCAATTAGGACACCACGAACGGATGACTGCAGAAAGCACACAGAAAGAGAGAAGCTCCGTGCATCACCTCGACCAAAGGACATAGCGCATACACACAGCTTTGTCCCGGGTCCTGCAGTGCAACAGTTAAGCCTGCCCTTTTAAGCCACTCTGCGAGCCTGAAATGAAAATGTTCAGGGCCCTTTAACAGCGCAAGCATATTAACTTGGTGTGGGAGGAGGGGGTGTGCAGAGTGCATGCTCAGGGATGAGTGAGCCCATCCAGTTCATTCAACAAAACTCGCTCGGAGTCGCTCTGGCAAATGGCAAGGCTGTGTCTGACTAGGGGCATTCAAGCCTATCAGACTCAATTAAACGCTTGCACCATGTATTTAGGTCAGAGTGTGAGATGTTTTCCCAGCTTTGGCCCCTTGAGAAGCTCCCCAGCCAGCTGCTGAAGTTTTCCAGCTATTCTTTCTGCTCAGAATACATGAGCATGTGTGACACCGGGGGTTGCCTCGGCACCCGGACCTGTCAGGCTCCCCAACGCCTGACTGTTCTACTAACATACTCTGAATGTTGAACACAAACCTCCATATCCCTGTCTGACTTGTTTGGCTGCATATTGGGTTGTTGGTATGGTATGGAGAGAGAGGGAGAGAAAATGAACACATTGATAAAACCTTGCAAAAACAAAAACAAAAAAAGTATATGCAATACATAGCCCATTAGGAACCATAAAAATCCAACTGGAAGGTAGGACCCAGAAACCAAATGAGGCTTTCGGGCTCCTGATAATAGGCCAAGTCGTCAGCATACACATTCTATAAATCAGGAAATCCTAGAATCCCTTTCGCAGTCAGCCACCGGAGGAACCATTTCAAAAACACACGGCTGTATTCTCAAACATTGCTCTGAGGACTCTGCAGGGAAGCTGGCATTATCGCATAGCCGGACCTAGCCAAAGCTAGTCTCAGGCATTGCTCAGATCTACCTGCACAGATTTGGAGAGCAACCCTGAAGCTTGACTCAATGCTGCAGGAGGCATAGCCAACATGGTGCTGCTCAACTGCTGGAGGACTCCAATTCCCATTGTTTCTATCCACCGGCCTTGCTGGCTGGGACTGATGGGAGCTGGAGACAAACAAAAACTGAACAGCACCATGTTGGGACTGCACCGCTCCCTTTGTTTACTGGATCTATGGAGAATCTCAGTGAGAGTCCACTGTATTTCAATCACATGTTCCAAACGAACCACCAATGTGATCAGATGTAAGAGATGCAGAACAAGGAAACAACATATGCTCTCATGCTGGGAATAATTCTTGCCCTGCTATGGCAGCTGATTTCTGGACCATTGCTTTATGGTGTAACTGAAGTAATTATTATCTTGCTATTTATGATTATGGGATGCGGGTGGCGCTGTGGTCTAAACCACAGAGCCTAGGGCTGGCTGATCAGAAGGTCGGTGGTTCGAATCCCGGCGACGGGGTGAGCTCCCGTTGCTCGGTCCCTGCTTCTGCCAACCTAGCAGTTCGAAAGCATGTCAAAGTGCAAGCAGATAAATAGGTACCGCTCCGGCGGGAAGGTCAATGGCGTTTCCGTGCACTGCTCTGGTTCGCCAGAAGCGGCTTATTCATGCTGGCCACATGACCTGGAAGCTGTACGCCGGCTCCCTCAGCCAATAAAGCAAGATGAGCGCCACAACCCCAGAGTCGGTCACGACAGGACCTAATGGTCAGGGGTCCCGTTACCTTTAGCTTATTTATGATTATTATATACACCTTGATTTATTCATCACCACATACCAGAAATGGTTTGGTAGTGACTTAACAACAAACTACAATCGTACCTCGGTTTAAGAACTGTCCTGTTTATGAATGATTCGGTTTACGAACTCCACAAAACCAGAAGTAGTGTCCTGGTTTGCGAACTTTACCTCAGTCTAAGAATGGAATCCGAACGGTGGAAGGGCACCAGTGGCAGGAGGCATCATTAGGGAAAGCGCGGTTTAAGAATGGACTTCCGGAACGGATTAAGTTCGTAAACCGAGGTACCACTGTATTCAAAATCACAATTTAAAGCAACAGACAGGGCTGAAATTGAATTAGAGGCTGAAGCTAAAAAATGAAATTGAACTGCAGTGCCAACGTAAGTACATAAGAACAAACCTGCTTGATCAGGCCAAAGATCAATCTGGTTTAGCATCCTGTACTCACAGTGGCCAACCAGATGCTTATGGGAAGCCTCCAAGCAGGACCCAAGATCCTTCCCCCACTTGTGATTCTCAGCCATGGATATTCAGAGGCATCCTGTCTCCAGAAATGGAGCCAGCTTATTCTTGTCCTATACCTTTTCTGAGGATGGTGTTGAAAAGCAATGGAAGGGAAATGGGACATGAAGGGTCTCTCACAACTCAACTGCGGAGCTAATTGCACTGCAGATGCCCACAGCACACAAAACAGCATACAGGACAAAGGAAATTAATTTGCATCAAGAGTATTTAAGGGGAGAATGCTTCATCTATTCCCCCCCCATTTTGGCTCTGATATCTCTTGGCTCTTTCCAGTGCTGAGTTTGAGAATTAACTGAATTTGCCACCATCATGCATTTGGCTATACAAAGCAAACCTCGGAGTGTGAAACTGAAGAAATTTCATATCTGAATTCAATCTAAATGGATGAGGATTTCTATTCCACTAGCCATTTCCCTTGCAGTAAGGAAGAGTCCAGAGATACTGGTGTTAGGCAGGCCTCTGGCATGACTCCAACTGCTGACCAGTGGCGTAGCGTGGGGGGTGCAGGGGGGGCGGGCCGCACCGGGCGCAACATCTGGGGTTAGGGCAAATCCATGGGTTAGGGGGCACAAATCCACGGGTTAGGGGGCGCAAATCCATGGGTTAGGGGGCGCAAATTACTTGCCTTGCCCCGGGTGCTGACAACCCACGCTACGCCACTGCTGCTGACTTTTCAGCACAACAATAAAAATCTCACAAGCAGGTACTAGAGGTAAAAACATTAATCTGCAGGGGGCGGATGAGAGAGGGGGAGCAGAGTATCTGCCATTTTAGCACCACAAACCAAGGAACTAATCCTTAACCCATGTAACCATCCAAATCTAATCCAGCATGTGCAGAGCTCCATAGTGATTCTTTTAATCTGCAGCCGTGTTGTGTCCTTAATTTGCCTAATTCCTCACTCCAGCACAGCTTGTACCTCTCACTTTCTCAGGGCTTTTGAAACACTCCTGTCCAATATTGTTTCCCATACCACCCCCCACTCCTCTGAATGGCCTGTGCAAGAGAGACCCCTTGACATCCTGACTCTGTTATTGTAAGGATTAAAGGGGGATAATGGGCAGTTACTTAAGTGCCCAGGAGAGCAAGGGAGGCATCTAGTGACAAACGTCATTGGAGGTTGTCAAGGGGCACATTGGTGTTCTTCCTGGTCCCAGATTGCTTAGTCATCATCCCCTTTCCCAAAGGTACCACTGTATGAAGTGTGTGTGTGTGTTGTGGGGAGGTCATTATGCCTGCAACCTAAGTGGCTGAAGGTTCAGCTTTCTGCATTCAGTATTGGCAGCAAAGATCAACACAGGCTCTCAGAAGGAGGAGGGGAACCCCCTGTTTCCTTAGCTTCTCTGGGCTCATGGTGGGTACATTATGTTGTGGGTTTTATTGCCAAGTCTCAGACAACATAAGTCAGCCAGTCTTACATTCTTTCAGAAAAAAAGCTTGGGTTTTAGTGAACTCTGCAGAGAGAAGATTTCCCCCACTTGTGAAGAAAACTACCCTTACAGAATGCCACTCTATATTTTCAAATTCCTCAGAAGTCATACTTGTCATGATGCAAGGCTATTACTTTATGTATTTATTTGATTTATTTATTGCATTTCAATCCCACCATTTTCTCCAAGGAGCTCAAGGTGGCATACACACACACACACACACACACACACACACAGAGAGAGAGAGAGAGAGAGAGAGAGAGAGAGAGAGAGAGTACCACCACCCCAATCCAGACTGGAGCCAAAGTGGGACAAATGATTAAAGCCCCTCTTACACCCCACCCCAATTATTCTGATCTAGATTGGTGGCCCCAGACTGGCAATTAATGAAAAGGGAACTTGCAGTCAAAGGCAGACTGTGATGAACATGTAGTTTGACTTTTAGATATATGTATCAGTGCTAATGCAATCTTCATGGTTTTCCCAGGCAGCAGTACTGCTGGTTGTGGCTGCCCTGAACTTCAGCTCTGCAGCACCCCTTCTGTTAGGGCTCCTGAAGAAGGTACATATGTCCCCTTACAGAAGTGTTTCTTTAACTTTTAACCTCAACTCCTCCTTCTAAACCTATTCTACCTTCTAGTCTACCATCAGCTCTGCTGAAAAGTCAGACTCCTCTTTCCACAATCACTTGGCAGCAACCATGATTGCTGGAAAGAAGGGATGCGGAACCATCCCATTCGTGTTGCTGCCAGATCAGCAGTTTCTGGCTCTTTCTCTTCTGGCCATTAAAATACTTTAACTTGTACTCAGTGGCGTAGCGTGGGGGGTGCAGGGGGGGCGGGCCGCACCGGGCGCAACATCTGGGGTTAGGGCAAATCCATGGGTTAGGGGGCGCAAATCCACGGGTTAGGGGGCGCAAATCCACGGGTTAGGGGGCGCAAATTACTTGCCTTGCCCCGGGTGCTGACAACCGACGCTACGCCACTGCTTGTACTTGAATCTGCTTATTTTCTTCTCCTTCCTAATCAATTCTCCTTTAGTGCTGTGTTTTTTTCAGATTGTAAGCCTGAGGACAAAAGCTGTCCCTTTTTTGGTTAATTGATAAACCCACTCTGGGAGCCGTTTTTGGCTAAAGAGCAGGATAAAAAAATAATTGTGACAAATAAATGATCCAGTACCAGTCATCTATTCTATAGGTAAACATGAAGACATCTTTGCATGTTGTGCAAACGTAGCTTGGTGCTTCATGCAAGCAATTATGAGCCAAGGCATTAATTCAACACATCTGTTGCAGAAGAGCAACAGAAGTGGAAATCTATCACACCTCCTAAATTCAGCCACAGAGGAGCAAAGCACCAGATATTCTCCAGATCAGAGCTACATGATGAAGCCCATGGCGGAAGAGTTACCTTCACAAATGCAGCCTGGATCGATGACAGACACACCATTAGGTAAGGATCCTGCTTGTTTATAGGACTGTTCAAACAAGTGTTGTGCATTGATGGAGGGAGCAGATCACGCCCATAACCCACACCTCTTTGATGCCAACATCCCCACTAACCATACATTTGGTGGCATTGTGCAAGAGGCTCTACTTGCATAGGTGTCAGGGAATCAGGAGCAGGAGCACTGGGGAGAGAGGATTGGGAGAGCGAAGGGGAAGAATCCGAGGGCAGCGTAGGGGAGTATGACAGTGGTCCGAGAGATTCCATGAGCTTCTCCAGCGAATCAGAAGATTCCCAGAAGGGGGCGCCGATGGTCAGGGCAAGGGGGGTCCCAGGGGGGACGCACCAGAAACAAGGAGCCAGAGGGGAACCCCAAAGCAGCAGTGGAGGATCAGGACCAGTTTCCCCACCAGAGCGTAGTGGGGGGGAGGAGTCACATGTGTCAGGAGCAGTGTCTCCTCCAGAGAGGGAGTCAGGGCTGACCACGCCTCCAACGGAGGGGAGGTCAGTTGCAGCTAGCCCCCCCGATGGGGGAAGCAGTGACAGCAGCAGTGGAACGGTCAGGAGGAAAGTTGCTGGCTGGGCGCGCGCGCCAAGTTCAAATGTGCAGGCGGGCGGAACAGCAGGAGACCCGGATGGGGAACCAGCTCCTAAAGCCCGCCGGAGGGAGGGAGAAGGCTCAGGGGAATCAGCGGGAGAAGAGGCTAGAAAGGGCGGAACCCCGGCGGGCAGGCGGACCCAGAGGAGGAAGGAGCAGCGGAGAAGGTGGAGCAAGGCTAGACTCTTAAATTGGTGTAAAGGGGGAGGAGACTCAGACGGAGCATCAGTGGTCTGACACTTTAGACGTGGGGCTGCGCGCTGCGGCTCTGGAAGTGAAACTGAACTTCAATAAAGGCTTTTATACTTAACAACGAAGCAGCGTTGGTCCTTTGTGAGCTGGGACCTAGGGTAGCCCTGACAGTATGCTCCGTCCCTCATAAAAACCTCGCAGCGTGAGTTGGTGCAGCGAGGGGCAAGACTTGGTGTTTTGCGAGCTCACGAAGATAGGCAAAGATGACAACAGAGAGCCAGGTGAAAGAACTGCAAGAAGCAGTCACGACGCTTTACGCGGAAGTAGCAGCATCCAGGAAAAGAGAAGAAGAAGCAGTAGCGCTCTGCCGGGATCTGCAAGCCAGGTGGGACCGTTGGGGGAAAGAGGGGCTGCCAGGACCCAAACCGGAGGGAGTTGGCCTCGGGAAGAGGGGGGGCAGCCTGGTGGCGCACTTTGATGGGAACCTGCAGCAATACCCTAACTTCAGAGCTGACGTGGTTTACGCGCTCAATTTGCTTCGGAAAGACTTTAGAGATGAGGAAGAGAAGGTGGGCTTCATAATCACTCATTTGCATGGGGAAGCAAAAGCGTGGCTGCGGAATTTGTGGCGCGAAAAAGACCCTGCCCTCAAAGATTCCGATGCATTTATCAAAGCTATGGACGCTTGCTTTAAATCTACGGTAGATGTAGATATTGCTCGGAGGGAAATGCATGGACTACAGCAAGGGAAAGCGACGGTGAGGCAGTATCACTCGCGCTTTTTTGCCTTACTGAACGTGCTGGGCTGGGAGAAGGACTCCATTGCTGTCAGAGACCTGTTCTGGGAGGGGCTAAGTGGAGAGGTGAAAGATGAACTGGCAAGAGGAGAAAGACCCCAAAATACCCAAGAAGTTGCCCAAAGAGCGTTGGCAATTGGTGTGCGCCTGGAAGGACGTAAGGGAAGCACCCCAGCCAGGACAACCCCTTTCTTTCCCAGAGAGGCGGGGCGGGCGCTGTCCATGCCTCCTTTGGGAAGGGGAGAAGAGCCGATGGAGATTGGTGGTGCAAGGGCTCAGACTGCCAGCAGAGCCCAAACACCGGGAGCAGTCAAGGGGAAGGCTCCTAGAGGGACCAGGAAGTGTTACATCTGCGACAGTGCACAGCACATGGCCAAAGAGTGTCCCCAGAGGCTCCAGAAGCACACTGCAGCCTCAGCAACAGTAAAGGGAACAGGTGAGCAGCTGAAACAGCTGCAGGGGGAAGAAGAAGCCTGGTTGGAAACAGAGCCACTGGGGCCCAACCAGGCAAGTCAGTGAAGCAGTCCCCAGAGATTTTACAGCCCACAGACCCCCTCCCACCCAAACCAGTGGTGCAACTCACCGCATCGCTCCAGTTGCCCAATGGGCACACCATGCAAGTACCAATAACCATTGACTCTGGGAGCAACGCAGACTTTATTGGAGTGGACTTTATCAAGCAACATCGCATAGCACTCATGCCAGCCACGATGCCCCTAAACGTCGTCACGGTCGATGGCAGGAAGCTACTGGGAGGAGAGGTGGTACAGCAAACACCACCGATGGTGATGCAAATTGGAAACCACCGCGAAGTCATCAGCTTCAACGTCACCCACCTGTCGGACACGCCCATAGTGTTGGGTATGAGTTGGCTGGATAGGCACAGCCCGGCATTGGCATGGTACCAGCGGCAGTTGACCTTCTGTTCCTCCTACTGCGCAGAACACTGCATCCAGACCCGCCAGGAGGAGGAGGGGCAAGAGGATGAACCGCAGCTACACCTAGGCATGGTGCAAGCGGTACCCAACAAGTACAAGGAGTTTTTGGAGGTCTTCTGCGAGAGGGAAGCGGATAAGCTGCCTCCCCACAGGCCTTACGACTGCAAGATTGACCTCCTGCCGGGAGCGACGCTGCCGACTGGGAAACTGTATTCCATGTCTGAAGATGAACTGCAAGAACTCAGGGAGTTCATAGATCACAACTTGAAGCGGGGGTTCATCCAAGAATCTAAAGCAGTGGGGGGCAGTCCCGTGTTTTTCGTGAAGAAGAAGGACACGCCCCAACGGAGACTCATAGTTGATTTTAGGACCATAAATTCCAAAACAAAGCCCGCAGCATTCCCCATGCCCAAGATCGACGACCTGCTCGCGACGGTGAGGAAGGGACGGATCTTCACCAAGTTGGATCTACGAGGGGCGTACAACCTTATACGCATGCGGGAGGGCGATGAGTGGAAGACAGCCATGTTTACACCTTTAGGCACCTATGAATATCGCGTAATGCCTTTTGGTCTGCAAAATGGCTCCCATACCTTCCAAGCTTTCATGCATCACGTGTTAGCGGGACTCCTCTACAAGAAGTGCGTCTGCTTCCTGGACGATATCCTGATCTTCTCGGAATCGCAGGAGGTTCACGAGAGGGACGTCAAGGAGGTCCTGCAGAGGCTACGGGAGCACAGACTTTACGCCAAATTAGAGAAGTGCCAGTTCGACATGACGGAGGTGGATTTTCTGGGCTACAAGCTGTCCGACAAGGGACTCGCCATGGACAGCGCCAAGGTCCGCGCGGTGTTGGACTGGAAGAGCCCGCGCAATCGGAAGGAGGTCCAGAGGTTCGTCGGCTTCGCCAACTTTTATCGCAAGTTCATCAAAGGGTTCGCGAAGGAGACGGCGGCCATCACGGACACCCTCAGCTCCAAGAAGAAGAAGTTCACCTGGACGGACCAGGCGGAGCAGTCCTTTCGGAGACTCAAGCGTCTCTTCGCGTCCGAAGAACAGCTGCTACATGTAAACCCCAGCAGACCAATGAGGGTTGAGACGGACGCCTCAGACAGAGCAGTGGGGGCCGTCCTGTTGCAGCAAGATCCGCAAGGGGAATGGAGGCCGTGCGCATTCTACTCCAGGAAACTCAGCAAGGCGGAACAGAACTACACCATCTGGGACAGGGAGTTGCTGGCCATTCATGCAGCTTTCAGGGCGTGGCGGCACTTCCTCGTTGGAGCCAGACACACAGTGCAAGTCCGCACGGACCATAAGAACCTGGAGTACTGGCGCACGGCGCGGTTCCTGAACCAGAGACACATCCGCTGGGCGGAGTTCTTTGCGGATTTCGATTTCCGGATAGAATACATCCCGGGAGACAACAACGTCATGGCGGATGCACTATCCAGGAAGCCGCAGTATCTCGAGGAAGCGGCGCCGGTGGCGGCCAAGCACATTTTCGCACCGAAAGCGTGGGCGTGCGCTTCAGCTGCCGTGGACCTGGACGCGGTGCGTCGAGCGCTGCAGACGGATTCGTTCGCACAATCCAAGATGGCGGAGGTGCGAAGAGGCACAGCGAAGGACGACGAGTTCCAGATACGAGACGGACTGCTCATCCGCAGAGGGGCTCTCTACGTGCCCGGAGACGACCTCCGCGCGAAAGTCTTGCAGCAGCTACACGACGCGCCCAGCGCTGGGCACTTCGGCAAGGACAAAACGGCGGAATTAGTAACCAGAGACTTTTGGTGGCCCAAGGTGAGGGGAGAAGTCGCGGATTACGTCTCCAGGTGTGACACCTGCCAAAGGGCCAAGCCAGTACACAGGAAGCCAGCGGGTCTACTAGAACCCCTACAGACGCCGCTCGAACCGTGGGAGAGAGTGGCCCTGGACTTTGTCACAGATCTGCCCAGCTCGCGAGGCAAAACAGCGGTGCTCGTGGTCGTAGACATGTTCACCAAGATGGCACACTTTATTCCGTGCGCGAAGGTGGCCACAGCGGAACAGACCGCCAAGCTGTTCATAGACCACGTGTTCAAAGCTCACGGCTTGCCGCGGTCCATCCTGTCCGACCGGGGTCGCCAATTCGTCTCGAGCTTCTGGCAGAAGCTGCTGGGCATCCTGAACGTCAAGATCAACTTAGCGTCGGCACGACACCCGCAGACCAACGGACAAGCGGAGAGGGTCAACGCCATCATGCAGCAGTACCTGCGATGCTACGCCAATCAACAACCCTCGACCTGGGTGGACTACCTACCGCTGGCCGAGTTTGCCTACAACAACACGAAGCACGGGTCTACGGGAGTGACACCGTTCTTCGCCAATAATGGGCGGCATCCCAGAACTTTCCCAGGGTTAGAGACGAAGGGGGAGGGGGAGCCAAGGGGAGCAGAGCACTTAGCAGCAGAGTTACAGGAGGTCCACGAGCAACTCCGCAGGCAATTGGAACTGGCGAAACACGCCTACAAAATGCAGGCAGACAAGCACAGGAGGGTCGGGGAGGACATCCAGGTGGGGGACTGGGTCTGGTTAGCAGCCCAGGCAGTGCCGGCCAGGACGCTAGCTAAGAGGAAGCTCAAGCACAAGCAGCTGGGACCTTACCAGGTCGCGGCGCAAATCAATCCAGTGGCCTTCCGGTTGACACTCCCGGAGGGCTCCAGAATGCACCCAGTCTTTCATAGGTCAGTGCTCACACCCTACAGGGAACCCCACAGGTTTCAGGCGACAGGGAACGCGCCAGACACACTTAGTGAATCTCCGAAGAGGGAGGGGTCACGGAGGGCGACGCCACTCAACGAGGTCACGGAGATTTTGGACTCGAGGTGGGGGGAAGAGGGGGTGGAATACCTCCTCGCCAGGGAAGGTACCCCAGCCAGTGCCAACAGGTGGGTACCGTGCTATGCCGTGGAGGAGCACTATCTTAAAGACGAGTTCCATGCACTCTTCCCACACAGACCTATGCCGGCAGAGTATTTCGACGACTGGCTCTTCACGCCCACACTGTCAGCCAGTACGTTCCAGGGTTTTTCATCAGCTGAAGAGACGACGCCAGACACTAGCTCCTCGGAGGGGTCTCTCTCGGGGTTTGCCACAGACCGCTCCTATTGGTGGGACACTCAACCGGAGGTGGGGTGGCGCAGGGAGCTGCTGCGGGGACCTTTGCAAGCTGTCTCACCAGAGGTACCCGGGGGAGGGGAGGACATGGACGTGTTGGGGGAGGATCCTGGATTCGAGCACATCAGCAGAGAGATGGAAGCAGAGGAAATCGACGTCGACGAGCCCGTTGCGGTTGGGCCGGATCCAGTGGACCGGCTACACACCAGGGGGGAAGAATGGTATCCCGCACTCACACCCACTGGACTGGAGCACCCGGAACCCACACCCGAAGAGGGGGAGGGGGGAAGGGGGGGCTTCGAGGGGGGGATGGATGTCAGGGAATCAGGAGCAGGAGCACTGGGGAGAGAGGATTGGGAGAGCGAAGGGGAAGAATCCGAGGGCAGCGTAGGGGAGTATGACAGTGGTCCGAGAGATTCCATGAGCTTCTCCAGCGAATCAGAAGATTCCCAGAAGGGGGCGCCGATGGTCAGGGCAAGGGGGGTCCCAGGGGGGACGCACCAGAAACAAGGAGCCAGAGGGGAACCCCAAAGCAGCAGTGGAGGATCAGGACCAGTTTCCCCACCAGAGCGTAGTGGGGGGGAGGAGTCACATGTGTCAGGAGCAGTGTCTCCTCCAGAGAGGGAGTCAGGGCTGACCACGCCTCCAACGGAGGGGAGGTCAGTTGCAGCTAGCCCCCCCGATGGGGGAAGCAGTGACAGCAGCAGTGGAACGGTCAGGAGGAAAGTTGCTGGCTGGGCGCGCGCGCCAAGTTCAAATGTGCAGGCGGGCGGAACAGCAGGAGACCCGGATGGGGAACCAGCTCCTAAAGCCCGCCGGAGGGAGGGAGAAGGCTCAGGGGAATCAGCGGGAGAAGAGGCTAGAAAGGGCGGAACCCCGGCGGGCAGGCGGACCCAGAGGAGGAAGGAGCAGCGGAGAAGGTGGAGCAAGGCTAGACTCTTAAATTGGTGTAAAGGGGGAGGAGACTCAGACGGAGCATCAGTGGTCTGACACTTTAGACGTGGGGCTGCGCGCTGCGGCTCTGGAAGTGAAACTGAACTTCAATAAAGGCTTTTATACTTAACAACGAAGCAGCGTTGGTCCTTTGTGAGCTGGGACCTAGGGTAGCCCTGACAGTAGGTCTATTCCATGGGAGGGGGATCCCTGATTGGCCAGGTTTCTTACTTCTGTTGAAAAGTCTTATACTCATCCATCCACATGCGCATAGGACCCCTCTCATACCAACACCAAATGTATGGAAATTGAGCACATTCTGGCTACCCCCTCACACATTCATTGGAAGCATGTGGTAGCTCATCTGAACATGCTCGATACTATGTAATGATAATAGGAAGGCTAGGATAGGAAGGAGAGGAAAGAGAGGCACACCAGTGTTTCAAAGCTATCACATTACAGTCACCATGCACACCGATTCCCTTGCCTACCTTTTTTTCCTCTCCAAGAACTTTGCTGATTATAGGCAAAAGTTCAGCACTGAAATTCAACCACTCCTGGGCTAGATCCCAGAACTCTCCCTCCCCTCCGCACCTTGCACAGAACAATGTTAAACAGCAGGCAAAGGTATAGTGGCGGGAGGTGGAGAATGCTAATGGAAACTGCAGGGTCAGTTTCACGGGGGAAAGTGTAATATTACCTGAGCTAGGATCCTGGGATTAATGCTTATGTTCCTTGAAGAAAACAGGCCAAAGACCTCTTCATGACCTCCACCAGCAAGGCCTTTTCTGCTAAGTCTCCAGCTACCCACCCATAGCTTCTTGCCAAGGGGCTGAGAAAGGAGCCCTCTCAATTGGATCTCTCTCTGTCTAGGTCACTTCAAAAAACTCCCCAGACAGACTCCTCCTCCGCAGCACTGTCTGTTTGACAAGGAAAGAACATTCACACGTATCAGGATAGAAGGCATAAATTCCTACAGTCATTTGTTATCCTTGTTTCCAGTCAAAATGGTAATTCTATGCATGTCCCACAATTCTCAGCTGGTTGGGGGAGAGTATTCAACTAAGTTTTACTCAGATGCATTGAAATTAAAGAACATGACTTAGTTAGGTCCACTAATTTCAACAGGTCTGCTCTGAGTAAAACTTAGTAGCATATCACCCCAAGTTTCCCTCAGTTTACCCTAAAAAATAACAGTGCAAGAGAACTTGCTTAGAACTACATTGATTGCAGAAGCCCCACATATCCCTTAGAGATAATAAAGTAAGGTTATGCCTAAATATACAGGTGCCTGTGTGAAGAATTCTGCAAATGATAGTCCACTATTTGAAATTTTGCAGTTAATTACCACCTTTTTTAACCTAGTGGGTTGGGTTGTTCTAATGGTGTTTGTGTGGGCTTTTGCTTGCAGATTGGAGATGAGAAGTTTGAGCCCTGAAGCGCACATAGCCTGGCGAAAGGATTGGTGGTGAGATTAGATGCCAAGGGAAAGGCTCAGCCCTGGCCCTACATATTTCCATGCCTGAAGCAAATCAGTCAAAACAACAACGCTCCTCAGCTCATTTTTGAAAGCAAACATGTCAGCACTGAGATGCAGGCTGGAGGCAATAAAATAGCACACACGGTATATACTCTCTAGAATCTGCTGCCTGGAGGCAGTGCAGTAACTTGCTCCAAGGTGAGGTAGCCCTTGAGAGTACTCAAATTCTTCATCCTACTTTCATCCCATGAGCTTTTATCCCAGCCTTCAAAAGCAGGCAACTTTGGAATAATTTTATTAGCGTGTCGGCGTGGAGCAAGAGAGAGATCTACCTTGGTCAAACCCAGGAACTTCACCTTCAGAAGGGCTGGAGGAAATGAAAGATTCTTGATTGCCAGAAGGGGCAGCTGTAGACTTCCTCTACTGCCCAGAGGATGAAAATGATGATGGGTGGTATGTAAATTGAAGCGATAAATAATGAACAAACTGACAGTAGTACCTGCTTTTTCCATCTGGTTAGGGTGATGAAGAAAGGGGAGAAATAGAAAACGGAATCTATGGAACATTTGGAATGTGCATTTATGCACAGAGAATGATGCCACTTTTACTGAAATATCTGAAATATTTTTAAAGTGTCCAGAGAAGTCATATAAATGGGGACTTTATGATGTGGGGAGAAAGATAAGGATAGTTTTGATTATTCTAGAAGGTTTGATGATTCCAGCATTGTTACCCACTTGAGCGTTTGGGAAATGATGGGCTATAATTCAAAAAAGAGGTCGGGAGAAATCAATAGACATATTAAATTAGAGAAGTTGAACCTCATAAATTCCAATGATTTAACTTTTCTATTTTATACAAGTACAGAGCATGGAAAAAACACAGGCTGGAACGGATCAGTTCATTTTCACTACACCTGAACACACTGTGAACAGAAATTTTTTCTTTGCACTGTTTTTCTAGGCTAAGTTTGGATACTTTCTAGGAAAGGTTAAGTCATGGTGTATTACTAACACTGCAACCCCTATACATACTTACTGTGGAGTAAGTTCCATTGAACTCTGAGGTGACAAGTTTACCACTATAATTATACCATAAGACATCAATGTATAATAAGAAGGATGGAAGTGAGAGAGTATTTAGAGAGAAGTTAACTTTTGCTTGCATGCCAGTTCTGCTGAATGGCCTTTTAAAATTAAAATTAAAAACCACATGCGGATGCAGTCATGGATTGGTTGGATGTAGAAGAGTGGTAGGAGCCACCAGCTAGGGAATCCCATGGGAAGAAGACTCAGAGTCGGGGGACTGGTGGTGGGACGATGATGAGCGTTCGGAGGGAGGAGGTATCAGAGGAGGAGGTATCAGGAGCAGATGGGGCAATAGGGTTTAATGAGCAGGAAGAGGCTATGGCGAGATGACAAAGTCCCAAAACCCATACAAGCTCTTCCTGACAAGAAGACAAACAGCAGAATATGGATTATGGTGGTGTCCACAGTCAATGGGGTAATATCAAGCACATTGTAAACACAATTTTGCAGTCACACTTAGGGAATGAAAAGAGAATGGTGGGTTTGCCTTCATTTTTAATGCATTTGCATTTGTGTGGAGAAGTCATCTCCAGACACCCTCAGGGCCAATCAGGGAGAGAGGGGCAGAAGAGCCAACTGACCTGGGCCTCAAGCTCAAAGAGTGCTCCAAATGTAGACGAGCTGTAAGGTAAAGGTAAAGGGACCCCTGACCATTAGGTCCAGTTGTGACCAACTCTGGGGTTGCCGCGCTCATCTTGCTTTATTGGCCGAGGGAGCCGGCGTACAGCTTCCGGGTCTTGTGGCCAGCATGACTAAGCCGCTTCTGGTGAACCAGAGCAGCACACGGAAACGCCGTTTACCCTCCCGCTGGAGTGGTACCTATTTATCTACTTGCACTTTGACGTGCTTTCGAACTGCTAGGTTGGCAGGAGCAGGGACCGAGCAACAGGAGCTCACCCCGTCGTGGGGATTCGAACCGCTGACCTTCTGATCGGCAAGTCCTAGGCTCTGTGGTTTAACCCACAGCACCACCCACGTCCCATGTTTAGAGCTGTAAATTCCAGCAAATAAGTCTTGTTGGCGATTTATAAGTGTTCATAAACTTTAATTATATATATATATATATATATATATATATATATATATATATATATATATACACACACCGTATTTTTCGCCCCATAGGGCGCACCTAGTTTTTTTTTGGGGGGGAAATAAAGAAAAAAAATTATTTCCCCTCCAGGCGCGGGGCTTCCCCCAATCCCAGCCCCGAGAACAGCCTGCTATCCGCAAGCCTAGGGAGGCCAGCGGTAAGTTGCGCCGGTCTCCCCAGGCTTCGGAATGCAGGCAGCTCGCCCAGGACAGCAGGCAGCTCTGCGCAGCCAACGGGAGGTGGGCGCGACTTCGCGCCCCACTCCGGATGGCTGCGCAGAGCTGCGCTCGCCCCGAGACAGCAGGCAGCTCTGCATTCGCCCCATAGGACACACACACATTTCCCCTTCATTTTTGGAGGGGAAAAAGTGTGTCCTATAGGGCGAAAAATACGGTATATATATATATATATATATATTCTCTCAGGATAGTTGATTATATAAACAAACCATTTATTTTTAGTTTGTTTTCATGAATCATCAGGCCTTAAAAGCTCAAAGTGGCCCAGAGATCTCTGAACCTCTGAGAGGTCCTGCACACACTGCAACTCACAGAGGACAGTGGAAAAGGTGTGTGTTTGAGTGATAGATGTTTGAAGGTGTAGGCAAATGAATTCTTGCCAGAGGTCTAATATGCATGAGCACATCACATGAAACCCAAAGGTGAAGAAACACCCAGCAACTGAACACAACAAGTTTTGTATGCCCTACCAATTTCACTGTACCCTCTTCACTTTACACACCCCACACACCCAGATGTCACAGTCAGCTGGTCCGGGGCTCTCTTTCTTTCTTGCCATAAACTAATTAAAGATGTATGAGGCTGCCATCATGGAATTATTTCCTGGTAATCACCTTGTGGCTTCAGACACAGGGTACAGTGTGATTCAAGAGACACTGCCTTCCCAACAGCCAGCCTGTGAAAACCCCGACCCTCCGAATGACAGGTCAGAGTTCAAAAGCTCATTACAGAACCGACAGCTGCTTTTATAGGATTCTGTGCCTGAAGCCAGACTACAGGCACAGGGATTGCCATCTGTCTGAGGAATAACATCTTACAAACACACCCTGAAACAATAATCTATGATGCCCTTTCGAGGAGATAACTGGCACATAAAACCAAGTCTACTGATACCAGTTCAGGGATGCATATGTGTAAACACACATCTGCATAAAGGACACATCTGCTTATGAGAAGGAGAACCTGGAAGAAGGGGGAAAATGATAAAATAGTGGAATCCATGACACTATTCCGGAGGAGTCCAAATATTTAAAATGTTTGTTAGTTGAGTTTACAGTGCAGTCCTAGGCATGCCTACTCAGAGATAAGTTCCATTAAATTCATTGGACTTAATGAAGCAAACCTATCAGTACAAGCCTATTTGGAAGTGAACCCCATTGAGTATGCTCAGGTGAGAGAGTTTAGGATTGCAGCCTAACAGAGCAATGTTAATGAAGGGCAGAGAGGTGCAGATCTTCTGCCACATTTGAAGGCTTCCAAATTTTGGTTTACTACTCCATCAGTCTCAACCAACATGACCAATAGTCAGGAAGAAGAAGAAGAAGAAGAAGAAGAAGAAGAAGAAGAAGAAGAAGAGGAGTTTGGATTTGATATCCCGCCTTTCACTCCCTTAAGGAGTCTCAAAGTGGCTAACATTCTCCTTTCCCTTCCTCCCCCACAACAAACACTCTGCGAGGTGAGTGGGGCTGAGAGACTGAGGCTGAGAGTGGGGCTGAAAGAAATGTGACTAGCCCAAGGTCACCCAGCAGCTGCATGTGGAGGAGCGGAGACGCGAACCCGGTTCCCCAGATTATGAGACTACCGCTCTTAACCACTACACCACACTGGCTCTCAGTGTGGGAATGGTGGGAGTGGTAGTCCACAACATCTAGAGGCACCACATTAGCTACCCCTGGCACAGAGAGTACTGAATTAGATGGACTAATTACAGCTTCCTATGTTTCTAACAAACTTTATCTCTCCCCATTCTTTTCTCCCCTCCCAGAAGGGAGAAGAAAATATCTGAAAGTGAACTCCTAGATACATGTATTCAGTAAGTCCTATTTTCTTCGTAGAACCGCAGAGTTGGAAGACACCACCTTCTAGGAAATGAAATTGTCAGCAAGGCAATTGAGTAATTTATTGGATCTTACATTCTTGGCATTCTATTTCATATAATGCTGCTGGTGGTCCCTTCCTGTTTGGTCTATTCCTTTTGAATAGCTTACACCCCTCAATTTCTACATTCCAGTCATGAGTCACATCCCACCAGGGTTTCAGTAATGCCTATTAGGTCATAATTGCCATGCTTTATTAAATGCTCAACTTCATCTTGCTTGTTTTCTATGCCCTGTGCATTAGTATTAAGACAAGTGAAACCACGATTCATTCTCTCTAGCTACTTCCTTCTTGTCATGGTAGAGAAGCTGCTTTGCATGTGCTAGGTCCCAAGTGCAATAACTGGCATCTCCAGATATGGCTGAAAAAACTACTGATGGAAATCTTAGAGAACTGCTACCAGTCAGTATATACAATACTGAGCTAGATGGGTCAACAATCTAACTCTGTTTCAAACAGCTTCCTATCTTCCTAAGATTTTGGCCTGAGTGGAAGATTCTACAGCTGTCTGAATGCTGAATTTCACCTCCAACTGGGAAATTAGCCCCCCGCCTTTGGTAAGAGAAGCAGGAGATCAAGAACAGAAGCCCAATTCCTGCTCCTGATTTCTACCAAGAAGACTGAGTGTGATGGGGGAGTACAGTGATGTAACAGACAAATCCCTTCAAAGCTTAAATGTGCTTACTGTCACCTTAAATGTAACCTGCATACAGTACATATTAATCAACCCAACCCTTCTCCAAATGATGGGTGGCATGCCAAGCACTACGGCTTCTTTCAGAGCTGTGATGCACCCCATTCTGGCCCTATGGACCCTGCATTTTGCTAAGCCATCTCACGCGCAGGCAGGCCACAACAGCAGCCAAGTGCTCAGTCCCCAAGGCTCAGATTCCATCACAACTTTTTCATGTGAGGAAGAGCTTGAGGCACTGAGGACGGGAAGCCGTACAGGAAGCAGGGGCTCCACAGCTGCCTCCAGCTGCTGGAACAGGCTTCTCTCCAAGCCCTTTTCAAGGAAGTGCAAACTTTGGCCTTTGCTTTGATTCCCACCATTCGTAGCTGCCTTTTGAGGGAGGGGGAAGATGTGTGTAAGCAAAGAAACAGTATTAATTAGAAGACACAGAACTTCCCAGATCTGAAGCATCAAGGAGTGCCAGTACTTAACCCCCCACACATACACACAGAGATCCTTGAAAGAAAAGTATACTGAATCATCTTTCATCTCCTTGCAGAACGCTGCCTAAGATAGTGGCATTCTTTTCCTCTCGCAAATCCAGTGGCAGCTTTACAAAGGCAGGCAAGATTAAAACATACTAAATAGACGATCTTGGAGTGACTGACGGGATAATGGCATTCCAGTGGGCAACTGAATCTGTGGCGGGCTAAACAAAGGATCAGAAGGCAAAAATAGCACCTCTCAAAAACAACCCTTCACCCTAACGTCCTTAGTAATGATTTCTTTTCTCCCCCCACCCCCACCGCATCCTTTGTAACTTACTCCCCTACATTTTTAACACAACCTACATAAGGTTTCCTTCACCCTCAGGCTTTATAAAGTCACATTACACTGAAGGAAGGGGGTGGGCGGGGGAAGCTTCACCTGCTATTGAACTCTGCCTGCTCAATAGACTTGTTCAACGATTCCTCAATTTTTTAAATCAATGAGGCCATTGTGACTGGCTTCCCTCCCCCCCCCCCAACTCACTCCTTTCCCAATTTCTCCCTTGTGAACCTAGGAACTTGCAGACGTGAAACAGAGAGAAAGCTGCTGCAGGCACTCAGCTTCCCCCGAAATATCCAGCCCACATGGATCCATCCATTGAGATGTCACAGCTTTCAAATTTAAAGCCCCGCTATTGTGTTTAAATAAGGATCTCTGCAGTGGGTGATCTGCCTTTGCAATGTGAGAGATGTGCTCTTAAGGGAAGGTATGGGTGGGAGCAGGGAAGAGACTTTGTTCCCCTTGAATCAGCACGCAGCGCTGCAGACATGTTTCATTTCCGATTCTGATCCATAAGCAAGCAGAAAGAATTTAACTGGCTAACAGGGGGATTAGCTAGAGGAGCACACTCTGCTTTCATATAGTCTTCAAAATCACTGTCTTGTTGGGGGGTTTTTAGGAAATAAAAGAGCTTAATCAGATTGACCTACTCAGCTTCTGTCCACAATATTACTAAACTTTTGATTTCTCATTAGAAAAGCAACATGAAACTCTGTTTCTATGCATCATTTTTTAAATGTATGCTTGGTTACTAAATATTTCCATTCTAGTAGGTCCATTAATGTTTTATTTTCAACTGTAGAGGTCACTGTTGTCCTCTTATGTAAGTAAAAAATAGAAACTAACCCAAGAGAACAACTTGAGAGACTGATGTTAAAGCCACTGTGCTCTTCTAATTGCATGTTCCAAACACCGTGTTCCACTAGGATATTTTAACATAAACATCCGTATGTTGTATTTGCTAGTTTTAATGGCTTGGAGCTTAATTAGGGATGGGATTTCTATACTGGCCAATAGTTTTATCAGGAAAATGCTCTTCCCTCCACAAAAAAAGCTTTGGGTAGCCTGCAATCCTAAACACTCAGAGATCAAGCCTTGTGAACACAGTAAAACTTACTCCTGAGTAAACACGCATAGGATTGCACTGTTTATCTTCAGCTTTGTAGGAGACATGGAATATATGCTGTAACAACGATCCTCAAATCTTACTCCCAAGTAGTCCTGATGTATCTACTTCAGAGAAAATTGGTTGCAAATTGCTTTGGTCTATAAAAATATGAACTGGAATCAAACAAGTACTTTGTTGGCTTTGATTTTTTCATATAAGAATAGTCACCAACTATCTTGAGTACTTACTGAACTTGCCCTTGTTCATCCTCCATATATTTCCATGCAAGGTTAATCTAACACTATTTTCAATTCACTCTAAGGAGCGAGATGGAAAACAGTAAATGCTTTTTTTTTTAAGTTATTAAAAAAAATATGTCACCATGAACTGGTGGGTCTCCCCTCTTACTTCCTAAATCCCAAAGGCAAGTACAGTCATACCTTGGGATAAATACGCTTCAGGTTGAATGCTTTTGGGTTGCGCTCCGTGGCGACCCGGAAGTAATGGAGCGCATTACTTCCGGGTTTTGCTGCTCGCGTATGCGCAGATGGTCAAAATGACATCACGCACATGCGCAGAAGCAGCGAAACGCGTCCCGCACACTTGCAGACGCACTGTCCGTCTTACATTCTGTTCGGGATGTGAACAGGGCTCCAGAACGGATCCCGTTCGCATCCTGAGGTACCACTGTATGGCATCCTTTTACTGATCTCACTCTGACATCTTATTCCTAAAGACATTACTTCCTAATGTATAAATGCATGGGGAGGAATTCAGTGTAGTGTTAAGGAGACTGTTGCATTTCAGCTTGCCGGATGGAACAATCTCTCCTCTCCTCTCATGCACTGCTCTGGGGTTCCCTGACCACTCCAAAGCCAATGTGGGGAGCACACATGGGTGAAAAGTCCCACTGCGCTAGCAGAAGACCTTCCACAGGCTTCTGCTATTAGGACTCATTAGCTGAATCCAGCTCTATGAGTGTGCCTCTGTTTTCTGTGTACCTTGAGTAATGAGGCAAATCAGGGCAATTTAGGGCAGACTCACATGTACTTGAGTTGGACTACAACTTTTCAAAAGCTGTCTCAGTGCAGATCAGCGATCTGTTAAAGTGTCAAATAGCTCTGTGGCCACAGTTTCAATTTGATGGATTGGTTTAGCTTTTAATTGCAGTGTATTGTTTTCTGAAGCCACTCCAATCACCACAGTATGGTGAAAGGTGGTTGTGGTGATGAATTATAGGATAGATTAAATAAAACCATGCAGAAATCAAAGTGTCTCCAAGATCAATTGTACCTATGTGAAAATTATTATGGCCACTTAAAAAAAAATATTAATTGCACTGCAATGTGTGATGCCAGTGGCAGATCTTGGGGTCTCAAATTTCTGCAGTGCCCTCCCCCTCACCTCTTATCTTCCATTCTACATCACAGTTGTGGCACCTCCAAGACTCCATACCCAGTGTGACTGAACCAGTCATGCTCTCTTAAATTCACTGCTGATGAGGCAGCTCCTTTATCCAATCCTGCATTCCTTACTCAGACAAAGTTTCTGAAACTATATGCAAAGAGTTTCCTCCCAAAGCTATTTCCTTGATTGCACTGGAATTTATGTCCAAGTCTCCTTAGGATCACAACTAAGTATAAAACAGTTTCCTTGAGTATCAGCCAGACTTTGTGACCACACACTGTCCCCAAAGTCAGGTGTTTATTTTCAAAGTCAAGAAAAATGTGCTTAAAAATAAATGTGAAAAATCTCAGAAGTTTTAATGTTTCCTTTCTGATTCTCTTTCAAGGCACGCAAAATTGGATAACTGCACAGTTAAGAAAATACCATTCCTCAGACAGCTTTGGGTTTCAGGAATAGAAAGTCTTTATTATCAGGGGGGAAATGCATCTGGTCGGTATACCACAGAATTCATGGGGTTAAAGGGGCATAAATTGGCATCTAAATATGGGACTCCTGTTTCAAGAACAATGCTTCAGTTACAACAGGGATGAAGAACCTGTGGCCCTCCAGAAATTGTTGGACACCAGATCCCAGCGAGCACAACCAATGGTAAGGACTGCTGGTAGCTCAAGTCAATTAGGTTCCCATTCCTGACCTACAACCAGAATGTCTAAGCCTGTAATCCTATAGACCAGACCAGTGGTTCTCTCTGGGCCACACCTTCAGAATAAACCTTTGATCAGACCACACCAATTTTTTTATTGATAGGAAATACACTGGAGAACAATAAGAAGCAACTCCTAGCAGTGCTTGATTTATAACACAAAACACAACAACTTTATAATATGATCACGGGACATCCAGAAATGCAACTACATAAGAACATGAATCATTCCCAAAATATGTTGATTGTCCTTGAATCTTCCCACTACACTTGCCATCCTCTGTTGCCACATCATTGTGTTGCACCACACCCTTTGAGAACCACTGCTGTAGACACTCCCAGGTAGGTGTCTACAGGATTGCTGACTTCGACATTCTGGCTGTAGCTCAAGACTTACTCCAAGCCCTACTGAATGCAGTAGGATGTATTATTGAGCAGACATACATCAGACGGCACTGCACATAACTTGCTCTGCTTCTCCCTTTATCTTTACTCTTTCAAACCAATCAAGCAACAGGTTCAACCACAGGAATAATTGAGGTCAGATCAGAACAAGGGGTGATATTGAACACAATTTTACTCAGAGTAGACCCACTGACATCAGTGGACCTAACTTAGTCATGTTAATTCATTTCAGTGGGTGTACTCTGAATAAAACCTAGCTAAATAGGTGTTATCCGAGGAGTACAGTGCAATCATTAGCATGTGTACTCAAAGTAAGTACACATTCTGCATTCATTTCCCTAGCAAGTGAGCCTTTGACTGAAGTCTTACCCAATCCTAGACTTTACAGGGAAGACCTACTGATGATCATTTGGAAGGATGTTTCATTGCTAAGTGTGCACCAATCCCAGCCTTAAAGCCCTTTGTTCCACTCCTGCGTACTTGACGGGAAACAAAGCATTTCTGCCGTGCAACAAAGACAAATTGCTTGCTGAGCCAACAAGCTATTTTCATATTAACTTGCCAGAGGACACAACTTTATTAACTTTAAATGACAGGAGCACGTGGGAGAACCATCTAAACAATGCAAATTGCAAATAAGACAATTGCCCTTTGGCTTTCATGTTTATTTTCACATTGTGGTCTCTTTTTTTGGTCCCCTTTCCCAATGAATGATGAATGTATTCTATTAAAAAATATTTGATTGGATTTGATTAAAGCTGTCTTTGCAGGCACCTCCTGTAACCGACGTTTATTAGATTTCTCAAAATTCTACCATTGTGAAAGTGGCTTATTTAAGGAAATGAAGCGGAGTGGAGGGTGGGAGTCAGGTCTGAACTGAAGACATTCCTGCAAGGTGTTGCACAGCCCTCAGCTACAGGATACACTAAACACCCACTGACTGAGAGCCCCACTACACAAGTAGAATACCAAGTATGCTGAAGGAAAGGCTGAAATGGGGGACAGTCATGGCAGGGCAGTGGAGGGGCACACTTGTGTTGTATCCTACATCCCTACAATCCACAGTTGGACCTCCATCTGTGGCACAGTTTTTAATGTCACCTCAAATCCAGTGCGGGAAATTGTCCTTCCATTGACTTCCATTGAGTCCACACCAGCATGGTGCAACTCAGCACCCAATCACAGCACATCACCCACTGGTACAGTGGTACCTTGGGTTACATACGTTTCAGGTTACATACGCTTCAGGTTACAGACTCCGCTAACCCAGAAATAGTGCTTCAGGTTAAGAACTTTGCTTCAGGATGAGAATAGAAATTGTGCTCCGGCGGCGTGGCAGCAGTGAGAGGCCCCATTAGCTAAAGTGGTGCTTCAGGTTAAGAACAGTTTCAGGTTAAGAATGGACCTCCAGAACGAATTAAGTACTTAACCTGAGGTAAAACTGTATGTAAACCTAAGAGGAGGATAAGGCAAATGCATGGGATGATACTTCTCTGGCCTCGTGTCATACCTAGACTTCCTAAGGGGTAGTTCTGAGCACCTTGCCACAAAAGGGAGACCTGCACAAGCAACCTGACATTGCAACACACGTGGGGACTTAACGCACTGCTAGCACTTCCTTTCTAAGAACCTTAACATGCACCTCAACCTGGGACTCCAGCCACAAACTGGAGACTGCAAACACCAGACTCCATACCAACTGCAAACACTACGCTCCACACCAACAATTGGGGATGCAAGGGCAGAGCAGGTGAGCAAAGGAAGAGAAAGCATTGGGGCCAAGTATGATTTGCTGTGACTGTCTCCCATACCTCTCTCACTCATACTTTACTATAGGTGAATACATTCAGGTTAAGTGCCCTGTTGACAAAGGCCAGGCACTCCCCTCCAGCTGCCACCACTGCTGTCCAAACAGTCATGAGCACATCTACCTTAGAAGATCACAGCCTAAATGAACAGCAATGAAAAACTATGAGAATTCAGTCACTGAATCCCCTTCCCATGATGATTGGTGGTGAGGAGTGGTTGAGACCTGAGCACTGTCTGAGCACTTAGGTGGCCACTACTCCCTCTCTCTCTCACTCCTCACAAGCACAGCTGCCAGTGCCTCTGGGTTCAGGGGCTTTGGATGTGCTCCAGCTGCTGCCTAACACTTGGCAAATATTCTGTGCCTCCCCTTTCCCTCCTCAATGATAGCATCCTGGTGACCTAGCTTGTTCCAGACAGGGCCCAAGATAGGCATGCATGCGACAGGTGAGGGTGGTCCTAGCATGGAGCTGGAACCACATATTCTCCTACTCTGGTTTCTGTCAAGCTGTCCATCTAAGGCACAGAGCCCTGGTGAGGTGATTGTTTGGCAATCCCAAATGAAAGTCTTTCTCTTTCAGGATCTCCCCTATCCCAGTTGCCATGCAAAGCAGTTTAGAAATAAAATGGATAAAAGGCTGTGACTTTTCCATATGCGTTTTTATTTGTTGCTAGGGATATTAAGAGTTTGAAGAAGAAGAGTTTGGATTTGATACCCCGCTTTATCCCTACCCTAAGGAGTTCAAAGTGGCTAACAATCTCCTTTCCCTTCCTCCCCCACAACAAACACTCTGTGAGGTGAGTGGGGCTGAGAGACTTCAGAGAAGTGTGACTAGCCCAAGGTCACCCAGCAGCTGCATGTGAAGGAGCAGGGAAGTGAACCTGGTTATGAGTCCACTGCTTAACCACTACACCAATAGGGCTGCTTTCTCTAACCCTACTATGATCTGGCCTCAGCTTATTTCAGGATAGGATCCTGGAAGTGGAGATAGAGAACTGTGATCTCCCTTCTCTCTACCCACTCAAGTTTCATGAAACAAGCCCATCAGGAGGCACAAGTGGGGGTAGCTGCTTTGTCAAAGTAGTCAGTTTGGGGGTGTGGGGTGCGAGAGGGGCAGTGAATCCTGCTGAATGCTACTTGGCAGGGTCAAGCCATCAGGCAAAATAGCACAAGTGCATGGATTGGTAACATTCATTCATTCATTCATTCATTTATTGACAGTGCTTTTATACTACCCAATAACTAATAATCTCTGGGCAGTCAACAATTAAATGTAAATGCATTTCACACACAGGCATACATAGCTGAGACAAGATGGGTTGGTGGGGGGGAAGAGAGTGCTCTTGAGTGGCGGGATTTGGAGAGCAAGTGTTTTCTTTTTCTTTCCTTCCTTCCTACTGTACCTGTCAACTCCTGTTTATATCCTGAAGGGCCAGTTTCATTTTTAATACAGCTGTTTTGCACAACAGCAATTTCACACAAAACAGCTGTGTGTGTGTGTGTGTGTGTGTGTGTGTGTACCACAACCACATCCTCAGCAGCAACTGGTGGAAACAACACCCAATGAGATGTCTGCATGTGTAAAAAAAGAGCCCTTCCATATTGTGACCTCACAATGCACGTCAGGGAACAAGCAATTACATGCTGGAGGTTTTTCCCCTTTATCAGATTTATCCATGGGGCATAAATTGGGGGGAAAGTATGGGCTTCACAGGATGTTTGTGGATAGTGGCAACCCTTCCCCCCCCAAAAAAAAAATCATCGTGCAAGTAGCTTCAAACCCACATCAAGCTCCTGTGTGGATGAGCCCATGATGATGCATAAACAATCAGATTTAGCTACATGGCGATGACACTGAAAGAAAACAAAGGAAATTCTACTCACACCCTGAAAGGGGTCAAAGCAAAAATGGCCCCAAAGCTAAAGGGTAAAGTCCCTTCTGCCATTTACAAAAAGTGTTTGTCAATCACACTCCCTCTGCTTGCATATGCCTGATTCACACAACCATTCCCCTTCAAAAAAAGGGTGTGTGTGGAAGAAGTGTACCCCTTTCCAGCACAAGTCCAGCAGTCTGTCTAGTATACCAGGTGCAGAAATCCTGTGGTTCTCCAGGTGTTGCTGCACTACAGCTCTCATCATCCCTTGCCATTGGCCATGCAGGGTGTAGTTCAGCAACTTTTTCTACAGATCACAAGGCATAAGAAGGATGGAGACAGTGTAGCTCCTCACTAGCAGTGTCACAGCATTTCCCAGTAGTGGCCTGTGACACATGTGTAATTCTACAGGTGCAAGCCCTGCCAACTCCAGGAAAAGCTGGGGAGAGCTCCTGCCTCATACCTGGGAGAGTCGCTGCCAGCCAGTGTAGACAGCATTGAGCTATACAGAACAATTGTCTGACTTGGAATAAGACTTCACCATTTGAATAGGCAGCTTCCTTTGTTCTCCTACACCAAAAATGTATTAACCCTTGCTGGTTTCAGTGAGAGAGGATGCAAGCCTATACCCCGGGGGTGGCTAAGCCCTGGTCTGATGCAGCCCTCCAATCAATTTTATTTTCGCCCCTAAACCCACTGATTTTGGCAGCAGCAAAAGCAAAAATGGAGACACTGTACAGGGGCCCTGATGGGGATGCAAGCTGTCCCCTCTGTGGCCATCAGTTTAATCATTTGCAGAGCTGAAAAGGAACAATACCCCCCAGCTCATCTGCACAGATCAGGCTGTGTGTCTATGCATGCAAGAATGTGCCACAGCCACACCTACTTTTGGCCTCACACAACTGGCATACCCACCTCCCACCTCCCAAAGTTGGGAAAGGGTGAATATAGTTCTAATATCAAAAACACCCACTTACCAAGGAATAAACCTCAGTTAACAGTGGAACAGACACTCACAAGAGGTGGTGGACTCTCCTTCCTTGTGGGCTTTCAAGTAGAGTTTGGATGACCAAGTGTCTTGTATGATCTAGTTGAGATTCCTGCAATGTAGCAGGTTGGACTAGATGCATACAAGACTGTAGTGTCAAGCATACCTAACTTTGCCTCTGGATTGGGCCCACGGTTTTTAGAAGGACCTTTTGCACAGCATCAAAAATTCTCCATCAAAGGCTCCAGTTGCACAAATCCCTCATGACTGCATAAATGTGTCAATGGCAGAGGAAATAAAATGATAAAAGTATTTACAGGAACAGAGAGGCGGTTAATTGCACTAATTTCCCACAATCCACTGGCAAGAATGTTGTTAAGAGCTTTGAAACAGACAATCAGTGAGTACACACAACTAATTTCTTAACTCTGCCTTCTAAAAAAACCCACCCCTCTTTCTTTTTAATTTTGCTAGATAAAAGTCTGTAAAAATGAGAGCCTACCCATGTTTTGCAATGCACATCCCTTCAATGGAAGTAGATGGGCTGTTATTCTTACAGTTTGTTTTAATTTAACAACTAGTAGTAAAAGAAATCCTGAGGAAGGAACTAGAGAGGGAACCACCTGTCCTTTTGCAGAAATCATCACCTTTCAGACTGTTTGAACAAGTGGCAAACTGGGAGCTTTACATTCCTCGCATCAGAAATTCAAACCTGAAGACCTCTGTTGGCTGAAACACACATTCAGTTCCAAATAGTCTGTTCCACTTTTTATTCTGCATTATAAGTGGTGCATTCCAAATTTTGAAGCACTCATGGCATCACTCCTGCAAATCAGAGTTTTGCCAAGGGCTGCCTTTCTTCTACCTCCTCACCCCACCCTCGAATCCCAAACGAGCCCTTGATTAATTGAGTTTTACCAATCATGTTTGCACACCTCCTCTTTGACCCTGTAGATAAGGGTGAAGGGGGGTCCAAGACAGATACAGAGTGAGGTCACTTTCAAGGCTGAGGCTGGAAAGTTCAGATATAACGAATAGAGTTGATTGCTCAGAGGGGGGAGAAAGTGGGTTCATGGAATGCAGGACGATTAATTAAGGATTTCTTTACAGAAAGTTTGATACATTCACAACATTTATCAGGAAGGACTGACTGGAGCTGGCTGCAACAATGTCCTGAAGACGACTTCTGAGCTTTTTAATGCTGCAAATCTGAACACACTTGACTTGGTAAAACTTTATTGGAATCAAGAGAGTTTGCTTCACTTCCAGATACATGCACTGCAGATCAAGTTGTGAAGATAGGAAGTAGTTCCTAATATAACATGACAAGGAGATGGGGCTGCGTGTAGGAAGAGCAAATGGAGTTATAGGGTGTGGGGCTCCTCTCTTAGGGATGCACATTTGTGGGACGTCTGAGGTTCAAAGCTGGCTGATGCAAAACGTCTTACACAAGGAGTTGCCATACTGAGTACAATTGGTTGTGCTCAGAGTGATGGTTAAAGGTGGGCTTGTGGGACAGGTGTGAAGATGAAGTGTAGGGAGACCAAGCTGGAGACCAAGCTTTAAGCATGCAAACACCTTATTAATTAAAAGGCCAACTAGCGAAAGCTGCTTTACCCATACCTTGTTGTGAAAACACTGTGGTTACCCTTGTGAAAAAGTCAGGGCTGTAAGTAACTTTGACAGTTGAGGTAGAACAACTCAAGTCAGACAGTTAAAGATGCAGGGCTGAGATACCTTCATAGGTTTGGTACCAGAGAAGATAAATACAGGTCAATGGGGAGGCTGTGGACAGGAGTTATGGTCTCATGGTTGGTTAATGATTTATTTATTTTACTTATTCCACAAGATTTATATACCACTTGATTGTAATAAAACTTCAAAGTGGTTTACAAAAAGATTATGCCAAGGCCTTTGACTTTTTAAAAACAAAAAACAAGAGGCTCCAGGAAGATTTGGGCATCAAAGTTTGCCTTTTCAGAAGGAGATATTGGAGCTCTGAAGTGGGTTTTAAACACAAGGCTTTAATCTTGGTGGGAGAATCTCAGGGCAAAGGCCAATAGATTTCTGTGGTTGTGGAAAGGAATGTTCACAGATTTTATGGACCTAGGACAGTAGCAAGGTCTCAGGGAGAGTTTGCAAAGCATGACCCGGGGGGGGGGGCAGACTCATGACTGGTGTGGGCAGAGCATCACACACATTTCCTTAAGAGGAACCCAGGCAAGTTTAGGAATACTCTTGCCATTGTTCAAAGGCCCAGGAGTAATTCTGCCCTCTATGACCTGGCCAGTCCTGGAATATGCAAATCAATCAGTGTTTCTGAACATATACAAATGATATTTCTCTCAGCATTAAATAACCACAGCATGTCCCATACACTTCAAATTAAAAAGCAGTGCTTCCAAGGCAGAAATAATAGTTTTAAGGCCCTCAGCATTACCACAAATAGTAATCAAAACCTATACATGTTTACGCAGGAGAAAGTATTAGTGTTCATAGGGGTTAGGAATTCCCAAGGTAAGTATGCATGGCTTTCTGCTGCCCACAGTTGGATGCATGGCACTGAGTGACAGGAACCCTAAGTTCATATCTCTGTACTGGATTCCCCTTAATTGCCCACACAATATTTCAAGAGTAGCAGTCTGGGCAGGACTGAATCCGGATTCACACAAGAGTAAGGAAGGGGAGGAGAAGGGGCGCCCAGTCCCTCTCCTGAGCCAAGCCAACGTTCAAGAGCAGCGCATCCTCATCCATACCTGTACCAGGCGAGCCCCCGGCCATAGTTCCGATCGAAGAAGTGCGGCTCGGCGCCCGCCGCCCTCACGTCCGGGTGGACCCGCAGGAACTCAAGCAGCGCCCTCGTGCCGCCCTTCTTCACGCCGATGATCACCGCCTGCGGCAGCCGCTTGGTGCCCTCTCCCGCCGCCTGGGGCTGCAGCGAAGGATCGCGGGGCGTGGCGGCGCCCTCGTCGCCTGGCGCGAGCGGGATCGGGGCCGGTTCTCTGGTGAGGACGCGCGCAGCCCCGGCCAGGCAGTAACTGGCGTAGAGAGACATGAGGAGCGAGCCGAGGACCAGCAGCAGCTTCCGCAGGGCGCGCCGGGGCAGGGGCTCTGGGCCAGGCGCTGAGGCGGGGGGCACCCCTCCCCGGGCCATGCTAGGCGGCCCCCCGCGCCGGGGCCATCGCCCCCTACGCTCAGCCCCTTAGCCCTGCCTGGCGGGGAGCGGGCAACCCCATCATGGACGGCTCGGATCGGGGTCCGCTGACGGGTTTGGGTGTATGGGGTGGGGAGCAAGGGCAGAAGGCGCAGCTGGTTTCCCCCCGTGCGCGGAGCTTCACGGGCGCATCATCCCAGCGGCCAGGCGTTGGAGTCGGGCGGGGGTTGGGGTCTGGGCACCTGGGCTTAAGCCAGGCCTTCGAGGGAGCCTCGCAGCAGCCCAGCCGCTGCGAAAGGGGCGGGTAGCATCAACTCCAGCTGGGAGGCGAGTTTGGCGCATCTCCGGTCAAAGCGCCGCCAAGGAGCAGCGCGCCTGAGCGCGGGGGAAACACTGCCAGGCGCCTCTCGGAGGGAGCGCGGCGCATCCAGGCGGAGATCGGAAGCGCGGCCAAATCCGGGAGGCAGCCGCTGGAGGAGGATGCGCTCAAGGTTTCAAGGAGAGGATCTGTCGCCGAGAGGGCTCTCCTCTCTCTGCCACAGCGTCTGTCGGCTGCCCAGGCTGAGATCCCGGGTGATCGTTGTTGCTGATGGAGGAAAGAAGGGAAGCCAGTCCCACCCCGGTCTGCTGGAGCTTTGTGCGCAGCAGAAGAAGAAACAAACCAGTCCTGAGCCGGCAACTCTTCCCAAGCCACCTCGGGTCGCAGATGCTGCCGTGCGCGGTGTTGCTTTTCCGCCGCTGCTCGCTCGGATTTTGCGCGCTCCTTAGCTGTCCAGCAGCAGCGCCCACCTCGCGCGGACGGGTAGGCGAAAATCCTCCCAACCGCCTGTCACCTTTCTTTCCTGCGGGGCTCCCTTTTCCCGGCTGCTCCAGCGGCTACCACACGTGGAGCTCTTGATTGTAGCAAAAACTTCTCCGAAAGGCACCTCCGAAGCTTGAGCGACGGGCCCAGGAGCCAACGGAACGTTGACAAAAGCAAAGTGGGCGGAGATGCCTTTCAGAGAGGACTCTGAATGGAGGCGGAGAAAGAAGTAGTTGGGACACACCCCGCGCAGTCACTTGGGATAGGGAGGGAGTTACTTTTGGGAGATACAGTACTTCTCCAACCACTATCTTCGAAATTCAGAGCTGGAGATGTATAGCTATTGCCAACTTCAGAAGCACTTCTGAAGCCTGATCCTGCTCATGCTATTTACTCGGGTGTGAATTCCGCTCATTTTTCAGGGTTTATGAAACCCAGTGGTTTAATGGTAAATTCTCAAGTGCAGACACCTTTCATAACAGATCCGCAAAACCACACAAAACTATACGGCAAAATTTTTTTTGACCATTGCAGATATTCTGACTTCAGTACTAAGCCTTCCCTTCCCTCACTCTACCTCCCGCTGTGCTTTACAGAAGAGCTCTGGTGGACTCAAAAGCTTACCCCCTATTTTGTAACATTTTGGTTGGTCATAATAAAAGGATTTGGGAATATTTCAAAAAGAAAGTCTCAGTGTAACCCTTAGCCATGTGTGCTAATGTAGCCTTAGATTAGATGGCGAGTTTCTCCCTGAGAAAAGCTTATTTGCCATGCAGAGGATTTACAAATAGCCCATCAGGAGATGACATTATTGGTCCTGCTGTGAAATAAGTGGTAATGCACGGATGCAACTACATAACACTTAGGTAAAGGCTATGTGTGCTCTTTGCTCAGAGAAAACTCACTGGAATTAATGAACATGACAAATTTAAGTGAGTCTCCCTGAGAAAAACTTTATGACCACACGTATAAAAAGTCCATACACCCTCACATCCTTGCAACATCTCTAAACAGCAGGTTTTTCCCAGTTTTACAGATGGGGAAAACTGAACCTATTGGAGCAAGTGTTTTGTGTAGAATCATTCAGTGATTGCATGGCAAAGCAAGAAATGTAAACCTAGGACTCAGTCTGGTGCTCTGCTCACTTGGTCATACTGCCAATAGTCTCTGGCCAAGTGTAGGCAAATGGTGTTGGAGAATTGGGCTGTAATATTTTAACATTAACCATTTTAACATTCTAGCTTTTTTTTTTTTTTACAGCAACCAGATACAAAGACAGGGAGAGATTCTTTACTATCAACAGCTGATTGGAAAAGGGGATTTTTCTGCACTCTCCAATAACCATCAAGTTAGGTGGGTAGGTGGGAAATAAAATTAGCAAGAAAGAAGAAGGGTGAGTAGGAGCTCCTGAACAAATTGTCCCATGAATATCCAACAGCAGACTAACTGCTTTCTACATGGGTGCTGTAACTATGAAGCTAACTGGGAATCAGAGCTGTAGAATTTTATACAGCTGACTTAATCCACTAACTGAGAGCCATTATTTGCTTTGTCCCAACTTCCAACTAGGAAGCCACACTTTCAAAAGGTCATAGAAGCACATGAACAGGAGCAAAGGAGGGCAAAGAAAATAGGCAGCAAGGTTGCGGGGAGGGGGGGAGGCTTAAGAGAGGCTGAAAGAACTGGAGAAGACTGAAGAGGGGACACCCATGATAGCAGATTTCACATACCCAAAGGGCTCTCACGAAGGGAGAGAGCAAACACTTGTTCTCTGATGGTCCAGAAGGCAAGACGAGGTCTCATGAGCTGAAGCTACAGGAGGGCGGATTTTGATTGAAATGTTCTGAAAAACACGTTAAGGGTAAGAGCCATTTGAAAATAGAATCAATTACTTTGGAGGTGATGGGATCTCCCATCTTGGAGAACTCTAGACAGAGGCTGGACCACCATCTTTGGGGAATGTTCTAGCTCTGGATTTACTGCATCAAGCAAGGAGCTAGACCAGGTGGCCTAGAAGATTCAGAGAAACGCAATTTAGGATTCTCTGATCTTGCTTCCTGGCAGGAATCCTGTGCCTTTAAACTGTTGTGCAACAGGTACAGGAAAGTTAACTGTGAAAGCTTTTCCATCTTGGCACAGCTGTTAAAGTCACAGGAACCACACTGGAAAAGATGCAAGGTGAAAAGCAAAATGAGTGCAAAAAGTCACCTTTATAGTGATAAAAGTCCCAAGGTGATACTGTACTCACTCATAGATTTCACTTGTTGAAGCACAACACCCACGTTCCTTGGATATTCTAACACACTGTGTGGCACACACCTTCCTCCTAACCTCTGCAAGTGTTGCTCAATACTTATCAGTGTGGAGATCACCTACTAATGTGTCCCCCAGCAACTTTTTGCATAAATTGATGTAGATCTGGCAGAATTATACATCTGAGGGCACCTATTTCCACACACAGATCACCGTGGCTATACTAGGAATATATATATATATATATATATATATATATATATATATATATATATATTGTTCTTTTTATATTCCTCTCATCACTTAAACTGTTCTGCTTGAGGAGTGAATAACATATAGTAATTTCCTTGCATTTCAGCCGAAAACGCCTGATAGTAAGGGCATCATTATTTCATAGCCTGCAGGGAAGTCCTTTTCACTTGAAATGGCTTCCATAGATTTTAAGAATTGAAGACAAATGGTACTCACGAAACATTTGACTCAGATCTCCTCGTGTTTATTTGCTGTTTGAATTTAGCTCTGATGCTGAACTTCAACGGCTTAGAAAAATGTATCCAGTAATGAAATATCTTCTACTGCTGTGAACCAGCTGATTTCAGTGGGAGACCTGAACATGCACAAACCTACAATTGTACCCACACTAATGAGGCAGTGAGGCTGCAACACTAATGCCCTTACTTGGGTGTAAGTGCCATTAAAATCGGTTCTAGCTTCCAAGCTGGATTCAGAAGCAGCCCCAGACTATGAGCCTCTGTTTTCAAGGGGAATGGCAGTCCATTCAAACCAGTCTGAACTCCATCCCTACCCTAGCAGTTCTATAGAGCAGAAGAACCTCAGGCCTGTATACCTGAAGGAGCGTCTCCACCCACATCGTTCAGCCCAGTCACTGAGGTCCAGCTCCAAGGGCCTTCTGGCGGTTCCCTCACTGTGAGAAGCCAAGTTACAGGGAACCAGGCAGAGGGCCTTTTTGGTAATGGCACCCACCCTATGGAATGCCCTCCCAGCAGATGTCAAGGCAATAAGCAACTATCTTACTTTTAAAAGACATCTGAAGACAGCAGTGTTTAGGGAAGTTTTTAATGTTTAATGCTGTATTGTGCTTTTAATATTCGGTTGGGAGCCGCCCAGAGTGGCTGGGGAAACCCAGCCAGCTGGGCGGGGTATAAATAATAAAAAATCATCATCATCATCATCAGCAGCAGCAGCAGCTAGGGGTTTGTTCAGCACCAGTTTAGCATCTAAATATTCTCCTTGCAGATCAAAAAGGCTGTGGATGTTTTGCAATATCCAGGCAAAATTGACAGTCAAGATGCTATCAGGAACTCCAGCACCTTGCTCAAAAATAAAATGTTGGAGACCTATCTGGGCATGACCCAACACAGCAAGGTTCATGGAGGGTTTTTTTGTTTTTTTTTAAAGAAAAAAGTAGAGGTCTTACCACAACCCATTGGAGTGATGCCCTCCTGTAAGGAGTTATTTATTTACTACTTTATCCACTTTGTCCATCTCAGGCAGCTTCCATCAGCCAATAAGGGCAAGACTCAAACACAAAGTTGGGTAGCTTCACCCCACCAAACACTATATACTCTCCCTCCCCATTTGATTGCCTCATGTATACTTTGGTTGGAAGCATGTGTTCTAATAAGCAAATGGGGATGGGGAGTACACTGAGAATTTGGGATTTCCCCATGCAGAATTCACATGCCCTGTTCTTGAACCCCTGGCTGTTTGATCCACTATCAACAAGGTAGAACAATGTACACCTACAAGATGATTTATAGTGTGAGTATGTCTGTTTTCCCCAGTGGAAAAAACTGGTGGTAGGCACCTAACATGGGCCCCAATATTTAGAAAAGGCCAAGTCCCCTGTCTTCATGAAAACAGGGATGTAAAATGAGACAAAACTGAGGCATCCTGAATCATTATTTGGTTTGGGGCTGTGTACTGCTGCACATTTAAAAATTATTATAATCTTAATTTCTCTACCATGATCTGCGTGGCGTTGGGCTGGGTGTTCCCATGCAATTTAAGCCAGTGGGCTGTTTCCTTAGGCATGAAAGACATTGCAAATGGACTGGTCATTTATACACATTCCTCTGGAAACTAGAAGGCTCTTTGGTTTTGCGTTTTGGAGTCTCCCATCACTTAGACAGGTCTAGAGGTTAAATGGGGAGTTTGGGAGAGAGGGCACGGAGGCTAACACATCCTTACAACTGATTACAAGGTCAAAAGCCAAAGGCAACAACTCCCCCTCTGAAAACTGCACCAGAAGAAAACATGGCATTGTTTGCATCTGGGGAGAGGGGTAAGCTGAGGTTATGGAGAGAAGAGAGAGGCAGATTGATAAGCAAGGGGCGATCTGACCCCATATGGGTTTGAGCAACAAAAGCCCCTTCATCATTTAGAATGAATAGGAACAATAGCAGCAAATGGGGAGGAGCCAGGGCAGTGCGAGTATCTGAGAGCCCAGAGGAAAGGAGTCAATGGAGGCTCCTGTTTTAGCCAAATCCATTATTGAACCGGGTAATCTCCTGGGCATTCTCTCCTTGAAATCAACCAGAAAGTTCAAGGATTTTTCTTTCCTTTCTGGGGAGGAGGGTCTTTCCATTGTGTGTGGACAAATGTTGTTGGGTCGGCTGGGAATTGTGCTGAAATGGTATCTAACTCGTGTCATCCTGGGTGATCTGGCTGAAGCAGCTTCAGGAAACTTAGGCCTCTGGAGCTGAAAGCTGTGTAAATCAGGATTCAACTACTTGACTCTCCCTCTTTTGAGATTCCTTCAGCCTCTTGTGGTTTCTTCCCCAACGCCTAGTCCAAATTTGCAAAAAAGAGAGGTCCCATTTCCCAGGATATGTTCCACTCCAATTCATTTATTCAACAGTAAGCATACATCCAAGTTGCTTGTACACTATTCTGAGCACAGGTGAGAAGGTCATTCAGATGAATCCAAAAGTTGCACAGAGATCATAATAATAATAATAATAATAATAATAATAATAATAATAATAATTTATTTATACCCCACCCTCCCCAGCCAAGACTGGGCTCAGGGTGGCTAACAACCAATAATAAAAACAAGTTGACTGAAATACAACTTAAAAAACAAGATTAAAATACAACATTAAAACATTAAAATGCAGCCTTATAAATTCTAGCCCAGGAGTATGGAGGGGTTTTGTCTCCTTAGTCTATCCCAGGTGTTAGGAACCTTTTTCAGCCATGGGCTAGTCCACCGTCCCTCAGACCATGTGGTGGGCCGGACTATATATATATATATATATATATATATATATATATATATATATATATATTGGGGGGAGAACGAATTCCTATGGCCCACAAATAACCCAGAGATGCATTTTAAATAAAAGGACACATTCTACTCATGTAAAAAAAACACTGATTCCCGGATCAGCCACGGGCCAGATTGAGAAGGTGATTGGGCCGCATCCAGCCCCCAGCCCTTAGGTTGCCTACCCCTGGTATCCAGTCTGACATCCTTTTCCACAAAGGCTAACCAGACAACTAAGAAAAGCCTGCAAGCAGGGTGTGACATTAACCCTCCCCTGCTGCTACTCCCAAGATTCAGAGTCATATTGCCCCTGATACCCAATGTCACAACTGAGACACTTATCCTTCATTGAATTCCTCCAAGTAGTCTATACAACAACTCTGTAAACTAGGCAGGAGCAACTGACACAATGGGACACTGCTGTTTACAAAAATGGGGTGGTGCTTAGCAATTGGGATGATTCGGGGGTCTTCTTCAGTTTAAGCACAATGTCAATTCTGGAGAGCCCTGGAATATTATTATGATTATTTGTTAAAACATAGCAGCAGAGGATTTTTTAAAGCTTCTCATAAGTTTTATTTTTTAAAAAAGAAAATCCTATATTGTTTTGCTTTAACAAAAAATAAATAAATAAATCCAGCTGATAGACAGACCTTCAGAAGACCCTTTCAAAGTACTGCACAAAATAGCACTTTGAAAGGGGCTACTGAAAACCAGCGATCAGCTGGTTGTCAGGTTCTCAAAAGCTCCTTTCAAAGTGCTGTGCAAAATAGTATTTTGAAAGAGGCTTCTGAAGACTCTTGAGGGCATTGAGGTGTCAGGTGATTGATGGGTGGAGAAGATAAAAATCTGGTCTGCTGGGCTAAAAGGGCTTTCCACTTCTGCTCCAGGTTTATCATTCATGGTGCTTAATAAAATCCACTAGCTCCCCCTCTTGCCCCCCAATTTAGCCAAATCAGGCCTCCTTCAAGACTTCAAAAAATGGTAGCTAAGGGGCCCCCTACCCAAGGTCAGGGGACTGCCCCCTATTATCCCTTCTATAAGTCAAGCACTGATTCTTCCTCTACTTCCCATCTCTTTCTCTCCCTCTCTGCCTTCACGTTATCTGTTGTATGCAAACAAACCACAGATCATCCTTCTCTTCAAGAGACAAACCTTTTGAACAATGTACTTTGTGGTTTATCTTGTAATATGGAAATGTGGGCCACATATCCCTGCTCCCTTTCACTCCTCAGAGTCTGACAAATTAAGGAATTATTAGGATTGAAACACACGTTCCTTGCTTTTTCTCAGTTCCAAGCCAATCACTCCTGCTCATCATGTCAGAACAAAATTTATGTGTACTGCAAAGGTTTGCTAAGAAGGAAAAGCTCCATCCACAAAAGACTTTGCTTCCTATTCAGTCTTCTTTTCTTACTATCTTTTACTAATTCATGTTAGGTGGTGGCTGCCTCCCAGATGGCTCTTTGACTGGTGCCAGCCAGCCAGTTGGGATGCGCTGCCTTGCTCCCTTTCCAGGGAGGCTATCAGATGCAAAGTGTTATTGTTTGCCAGAGAAATGTGAGGGCAACTGTTAGAAGATTTTTATTTCACTGTCACCAGTGCAAGGCTGGCAGTACCTTCTCACTGTACATTATACTCTGCTCAGAGTTATATGCCTATAACTGATGATTTTTTAAAAAAAAAACAAATGACATTCCTAAATAAAACTTATTTAGTCCAAAACTTCATGGCCAGATGAGGAATGTTTTGACTATACAACTTAAAAGGTCCTCATCTGAGGCTAGGCACTGATGGATAGACCTGGTGAAGAATGATACATTGCTAAGGAAGAAAACAGAGATATGGTCTGTTTTCAAAGGATATGGTCAAAGGATTGTCTGAATGATTGAAAGTAACAAAAACATCACTCTATGTTCATTTTGAGAATTCCCAATGGTATTGCCTCATGGATTCTTTGTAGGAGTGACCTAATGATTCATTCAGCATTGTTGGAAATACTATGAGTTACATCCAACTAAGGATTTAGCTACATTCATGAAGATAAAATGCTTTATATGCGTTATAACACTGTGACACCACTGTGGAGTCCTGTCTTTTGCCAACGGGATTTCCCTGTACGAAGTTTACAATGCATTTAACTGAGTTGTTTCTTTGATGTGTCTAGATCTAAGTTCTACTGAAGGCTCACTGAAGTTAATGGAGCCTGTTAGTTTTGTCCATTAATTTCAGAGGGTCCATTCTGAGTAAAACTATTGTTGAATACAACCCTGTGTTCAATGCAGCCCATTTGAGTGTCCACTTGATTATTCAGTAGAGCCTCACATAGGGCAATTGCAGTCCAGAAGCACAGTCCATAGAGTGGAGAGTTCTTCAAAGGCCAGCTACCAAGGTAAGCTTAGCCAGGAGGTAGAATCTACAGAACCAAGGACAGCTCCTGGGTAGCAGAAAACTTGCTCCATTGTTTTATATCCTCATTCCCTAACAAGAACGCTCTTTTCAAGATTTCAGCCAATCAGTAAGCCATGCTCTCCATCATGGGATGATGTACATCAAAGGGAAGGAGGTAGATCAGCATGGAATGATCAGTATAGCACTACTATTAAATTTATCCATCAAATGCGTTATGGTAAGGAAAATTGCTTGCAAAAATATGAGAAATGTCTATTAAATCCTGAGGAACTTTCAGAAAGACTCTTTAAAAAAATGCAGACTGATCAGGAAATCTGAACAACTGAATTTAGGATGGGAAAAATAAGACAATGAGAGAAAGTGAAATTGGCAGATTCATCAATTCCCAATCATAAGTTGGGAGGCAAACATCTGAAGTAGGAGCCTCCTGTTTTCATGGAAGCTACTCAGATGGCTTAGACTCTAGGCTCTAAATCTCACAGGGTATCTCTGCAAGTACAGGAAGCTCCCCACTTCAGATGTTTCTCTCCAATTTTGGAGGGTGACAATGTGGACACAGAGCTTAGTGTGTTTGCCTGATGGTGCGCTGCTTTTACACATGAAATATCTTAAGAGTATCACTTGGACTTCTTGTATAAATGACCCCTCCCTCCTTTTTAAAGGTGTGTCCTGAGACAATTCTGGCTCATTGGGCCACCCTTTGGCATTTGTTTAGATCACATTTCATCCAGCGTTAAGCACCTCTGTTGGGACACTTTCACCAATTACTTTTCTATCTCCTCGCACAATTTGTCATAATGAGTCAGCACCAAGAATTTATGGGGCTAATAAACTAATGCACCCAGCAAGAAAATCACTCCCTCTGACACATAAACTAGGGAGATTTATAGACCAATATCCTGTATGTTTCCAATGTCACCCAAAGACCACATTTGAAAACCTTGACATACTAAGTTGCATCTCTCCCAGTCCAACAGCCTGTCAGTACAACACCCAGCCCTAATTATAATTATGAGGGTATTGCAATTCCAAGAATGTGAGTATCACTCATGAGAAAGAAATAAAAAGTGACCTAGTACATTTGTATCAGACATGTGGGTTCAAACCTTTCTAGCACAACCCATCAGAAAAGCCTCACTAGCTACTAGTGGTTACTATTCTAGTGCTTACTAAGCAAAGGTTGCGGCAAGTTTTAAATTATAATTCTATACAAGCAGTTTGAGGTTATCCACATGAAAATTTGGCAACATTTTAGTGCAATTTTCTCCTAATATACATATTTTTGTATGCAGTTTTGACCCTAATATAATGCATTTGGGCATTTTATATTTGCCAATATATGCACTATGCTGCACACCTTTCCCTAATACACACAGTTTTGTAGATATTATTTGGCTGTAGAACTGCATCACAAAATTGAGACAAGTGAGGCTTTTGATGGATAATTGTGTTTTGGTTCACATATTGATTTAAGAAATGCAAATTGGGCAATTTCTCATTTAAATGTCAATAGAATCAAATTTCTTCCCTCTTCCACTGCACAATGTTGAGGGAAGATGCTTTAACTGTACTCGGTAAATGGGCAACAACTGTGCACACTCTAATTGCACAAAGATGCAATCATCTTGGGAAGAGCCTTACATGCTCCTTTTATAACATGATTCCAGTTTTTAAGCATTTGGAGTTAAGATTGTGTTACTCAGTCCTATGACCTTTCGCTTAAGGAGCCAGAGACAGAAAGTTACCCTAAGCAGGCCCCAGGGGTGTTTGGAAAGTACTGAGGGGGGACAAAAGATCTCCCACCATCATCAAATATTCAGTGAGAAAAGTGCTCCGCAAATGCCGTGAGTGGGCATCTGTCATGCACGGATGACAAGCACACATAGTGCCATTTGAGCAAAACTGGCTCCTTGATCTGAAATGGAGCCTTCAAACTTTGACACCTGGCACACTTCTTCAGGCAGAAGCAAACCTGTTATTCCTTTAAAAATGAATACACTTTAAATATTTTTTTAAAAAGAGGGCCCCCAGAACAGACACCTGCCTAAAAGCCATCTCTGAGGCCAGATAACTGCAGTGTGTGTTGGGATGGGGAGCTAGTGAAGGGAATGCACTTTGTAAATGCACAGAGAGGCCATTCCATCTTTTTAACTACTTCACGTGTTTCAGCTTCCCCCATCTTAAACTGATTCCTACACAGAAGCAGAGGTACTCCTAGTACTTAACAATTCTGAGCAAAAAATTGTCCAAATCCTTGTCATCTTCACTTATTGTGCCAGTAAGAGCTGGATGAATATTCCCTGAATAGATTATCTAATTCTTTGTCTATGATTTTACCTTGATTTCATGGGTACTGGGTTGATCAGCAGCCTTTTTGCTTGCCTTGCAATGCAGAAGGTCTCAAATTCAAGCTTCCTGTCTGGAACCCTGGAGAGATGCTGCTAAGCCAGTGTAAACAATACTAAGTGAGATGAACCAATGGTCTGACTTGGTATAAGTCAGCTTCCTATGTTCCTGGCTAATGAAGCCAACGTGCTAATGCCTGTGGCTACTTTTATTGTCAGTCAGTCAGTGGCAGGCAAGAGCCTCTGTGTGGAGCTAAACAAGTCTTGTATTTTAATCATTAGTCTGGTAGCAACTGCGTGCAGCTGAGTGGATGGAATTCCATGAAAGTGAATGTGCAGACTGGTGGGGAAGAAGAAGAGTTTGGATTTGATATCCCGCTTTATCACTACCCGAAGGAGTCTCAAAGCGGCTAACATTCTCCTTTCCCTTGCTCCCCCACAACAAACACTCTGTGAGGTGAGTGGGGCTGAGAGACTTTAGAGAAGTGTGACTAGCCCAAGGTCACCCAGCAGCTGCATGTGGAGGAGTGGAGATGCAAACCTGGTTCCCCAGATTATGAGTCCACAGCTCTTTACTACTACACCACGCTGTCCATCCCTCATTGGCACCCAGCATAGCAGCATAGAAATGCAGTAGGCTGGCAAGGGGGGTAGAAAGCTCCATCCCTTTGCCAATCTCCTACAGACTGGTAAACATTTTTGCAGGCTAGTAACTTTTGTGGTCTTATTTACAAGGGTGTTCATACATTCCGCTCACAGCTGAAGTAAGTTCAGCAAGAAAACCAGCAGGGAGGATTTCTTGTTTTTTTCTGATGCCGATATATTTTATTGTTGTTTTCTAACCAGCTCTATATCTTTCAAAATGGTGGCGGCCATCTGAGGTCCAGTCTCTATTTCTTTTCTGCTGGCAGAAGGCAGAAGTCACAAGCAGTACCAAATCAGTAGTGCAAAAGGAGTGTGTATGATATTTCTCTGTAAATCTACAAATCTCCCCCCTCTGGCCCAGTGCAATGAGTTTTCTCTGTCACTGCAAACAGAGAAAACCAACACATTTTAAAGTGAAAATGAAAACAACCCTAGCCACATGATTAAATGGTCTTCTGCAGGGGCTGGAGAAATGCCTAGGGCCAGTGGTTCAACAGTTTAGGGCAACAAAATATCGATGCAATTTCATGCCTGATTTGCATATGCAGCATCCATGACTTTGTGTTCAATTGGTCGGTTTGTGCAGGCAATTGCACACAGGAATGTTTTGAAAATCTGGCCTTTAATGCTTCACGAAATAAAATCACAATAATCATAATGTGCCTCTATGCATGGGCAAGCACTTATCTGAATGGCTGGGTGGCAAATGATTTTCCCAGCTGTTCCCAATCCTTTGTTTCGCAAGATTTGCTTTTCCATCTTCCCTCTTCCCTTCTGAAGTCACATGTTTTTTTCTTCCTAAATACTTATTCTCATAGCCTACCATCTCAGATTAAAAAGCTCATAACTTACATTTCCCCATCAGTTTTACCAGCTCCATTGGGCCAGCCCATAAAAGGATCCATACTACTCAGAAAAGCTCTGGCGGATGGCACAGTGAGGAGGCAATGGGGCAGTAAAGTATGCTTTTTTCTGCTTTCGCTGCCACTGATCAGTAGTGAGCACACACCAGTATTAAATTGCATTCATCTGGGTTTTTTCCTCCACTTGCATGCCAGCTTGTTTCATTGTCCTAAACTCTGGTGTATACCAAGGGGCCAAAAGGGCTCTTTAATATCCTCCAAATATTGTTGGATTACAACTCTCATTACAAATTACACATTCCTGGCCATTGGCCACACTGGCTGGGGCTGACTGGAGCTGGAGTCCAACACAACATCTGGAGGGCCACAGGTTCCTCACCCACAATACCTTCCCAAGCCCTGGTACATAATGGCTAGTATCTAGAGATCTCATGATTAGAACTCTGCAAGTCTGGATCCAAGCCAGCACCCTTCTTTTCTTTTCTTTTTTCTAATTGGAGATGATGCTGTTTATAAAATTTGGGGATGCTATGCCAAAAGAGAAAAGAAGTGCTCTATCATTCTTGATTCTTGGCTTTTATGTAGGGAAAGGAAAGAACTGGCCAATTTGGCAAAGGGTTCTTCTATGCTCAGAACTTTGTTTCAATGCTTTTTGATCTATGTTCACACTCAATCTGTACTACCCACTGAAGAAAAAGTGTGGCAGTTTACCATTTATGAAAATCCACTCCGACAGGTCATTCACTTCTTTGGGATGCACAATGGTTCACATGGATCTGTATTGCAAGATGAAGAAGCTACAGCTAACTGAAGATTCTGAAGGGGTTCTAGAATGTAAAGTTTCATAATAAACATTTGGAGTTGTGCTTAAAGGTCTTTAGCACACATTATGGAAACAGCATTAATTTTATGGAGCTTATTGTTGCCGTATTGTTACATAATGCATACATTATGCATTCATACGTTCAGTAGATAAATTTGGCTCCCGGGTCTCCATCATCTTTCACCACATATTATGCTAGAAATGGAGAGCTGCAATTGTGTTGTCTACCCCATCCCATCCCACAAATTTCCGGCCCGACTCTGGCAGATCCCCTCTAGCCCCTTTTGCCCTAGATGGGGCTAACAGATAGAAACAAAGGTTTTGGAACAGGACCACCAGGGTAAAGCATAATTTTAATTTGTGCATGAACCATCAGTGCTTCTTTTGAGCAAAGGCTGTGTGTGTGTGTGTGTGTGTTGTAATCTCTAGATGAGAATTACAACATCTCCACCATAGCAAAGGCAACATACTTGAAGCATGTTGTAAGCTTTTTCTCTGCTGCTTGAGTAAACCATTTAAGTGCTGCTAGGAATTGCTTTATAAACTCAGGACAGGAAGGGAATGATTGATGATTCCCCTCTGGACATGACACGGCTCCCACACTTCCCTGTATTTATAATATTTGTGCGTGTGCTGTACCTAGATCTTACAGCTACCGGTCCCGCTTGCTTAGTGTTAAGAATTTGGCATAGGCTGACATAGACCTCATTGTTGAGGGCCACCAAGGAAGAAAGCCATTGTTAGAACTCTCCAATACTCCCCCCATAAACCCCTCCCCTTGTGCACACCACCTTCCTCCCCCCACCCAATTGCATTATTTCTTTACAAGCCAACAAGAACAGAACCAAATGTTTCACATCTGCTCACGTCGCCCCTCCATTTGCATGAGAATCAATGGCCAGTGTTTCAATGAGCCACAGCTCACTGGTTGAGAATCGGGGTTCGGAGCCAGTTCAGAGAGACCTCTCATCCTTTGCCAGATGTGCCACTTGTAAAACACACAGGCGCACACAAACTGATGCCCAAACTTGAAGCAATCACTTTATTTTTGTGTAATCAGAGGCAGCTTTTGTTTGTTTGTTAAGGTGCTGCGTATGTCCTTGGAACTGCCCACTAATTTCCAGGTCAAGCCTTTCCTTTAATAGTAGCATCCAAGCTTTCTTGCTTTTAGGATTCAATCCAATGGCACATTCAGGGCAGCTCCTGTCTAATGAATCACCAAAGGTCATTTCAATAGCCTTTGAGTTGAGAGCCTAGTGCTGGTGAATTTGGGATGGCATCGACAGAAAGATGAGTTCTTTAAAAATGAAATAACAAACAAGTAACCATAATAGCATAGATTCAACGAATGACATTAGAGTGCAAAGGATGCTTGTAAGACTGATGTGAACTTCTAGAAGCTTTTGCTAACAAAAACATATCTGATTTCAATAAGGAAAGAATGATAAAAGAATAACAGTCAGCATTTGTAGAGCACTTCAGAGAGTGCTCAGAACACACCACATACATTGGTTTGCTGCAATCCTTTGGTCAGAGTTATCATCCCCAGATGGTAGAAGAGAGGCAGAGAAAAAGCGTCATGCCCAAGTCAGCTCACAGAATCAAACCAAGGGAGTTTCTGCATGTTCAGTGCCATCACTTGGCATCCTTGGGCAAATGGCAGGAGCCTAGCAGGGCCCACTGCCACTGACACGAGTTGCAGTCTAGATTCCTGCGCCTACTTCTTTTCTTTTCTTTTGCCATTGCTGTCAGCACAGGATCCCTGCAGCTAGAGTCCCTGATACCTCCATTTAAAAGTTCCTCACAATGCAAAGCTGCGCATACACTACAGTGGTGTGGAGGAATTACAATGCCAGGGAGTCCAGCTGCCTGTGACTGATTAAGACTGATGCTTTCTGATGAAGCGTTGGAAGGAAAAGCACTTGATGGAGACCATCTAGTCAAAGATGCAGCAGCCCAGTTCAGAAGACATTTACTCCAAAGTAAAGCCCTATGTGGGCATTCTGGTCCCTCATATAATGTACGGTTGCCATATTTCAAAAAGTATAAACCAGGACACCCCAAAAGTTGTTGAACTTTCTCTAGGAAACCATCAAAATTGTTGAGCTTTTTTCTCTGATTAACTTGCCTAAGGTACAAGACAAAGCGTCAACTTTCGGAAATCCCCCCAGACGTCAATTCCACCTTTGAAATCCCGAAAATCTGGACATATAGCGGCCCTATATAATGGGGGAGGGTGGGAATTAATGCACTGGCTCTGCCCCTTCCCTCACCCATGAAGCTTTTTCTACTTGTATAGGCACATTTAATGGAGCATTCTTTTCTAAAAAACTAAAAACCAACCCCCCCAACCCTATTCCCACTGATCCAGCATGTTTTAAGAATTCAAAGCTACCACAAGAAGGGTTTCTTGTGGATTCCCCCCCCCCACAAGATGTTTTGCTCTCTTCTTCTTCGTCTCCTACTCCCATCTCCCCCTACCATGTCTGGTCTTTATGAGTGTTATTTGACTGGCACAGTAGCTGATCAAAGGGTTAGTATTGGCAAGAGCTGGTAAACTCCCTTTCAGTCTTTTGGCTGGATGACGCAGACATTAATTTGCAGCTCTAATCTGCTGTTTGCATCTGTGTTTCACTCCCTATCATGTCAGAGCTTTACTTAATTATTGGAATTCTGGAATCTTCTAACCGATGCAATTCAGATGTGCGTAGGATTGCCCGTTTGTGATCTCAAAATCCTGCATTTTCTTCCAAGTATTCCGAAACACTCCTGTATGGGGTGCTACTTCATGGAGAAAAAGAAAGCCATCATGGGATGCAATTCAAAGTGGCTTCAGTGCAAGAACTGTTTTATGCTGTGCTATTTAAGAGTTGTGAGACTGAACAAGTTAGATGAAAAGCCTTGAGCAGCCTGTGGTGATTGCACAGGGGTCTATAAACCTAAACCAGCCTCCCTCTCACTTCTTGGTGCCCTCCAGGTGTTATTGGATTACAACTCCCATCATCCCTGACTATTGCCCAAGGGGGCTGATGGGAGTTGGAGTCCAACAACCACATTTGCAAGGGACCAGGTTGGGAAAGCCAGTAAGAAAGTAGGGAATCTTACTGACCTAGACTGCTAGCCTTGGAGAATGAGATGGCGTACTGCTGCATACAGTTCTAGAAAGGTGACTAATTGGGGCAGGATGTGCATTGAGATATACATCTGGATTTCCATTCAGCTGAAAGAAGCACAGTACAAACACATGATACCTGCCTCTGAATGTGCATCTTAATACAGATACCACCCCTCTATACTATATTAGTTTTGCTAGGATGCACCTAATCAGATGCATGATCCAAATCACACAAGATGTCAGTAGTAGTTAGGTCTCGTCTGTGGAAGGCTATGTGCAGTGGCGGAGTTTCATGCTCCAGCACTGGGGGGAGGGGCATGACGTGTGTCCTGGTGGTGTGGTGCACCGCCTGTGGGAGCGTGGCGCCCAGCACAGGGGGGGGCAGCCGCGATGGCACCCCACCGGGATAGCGCTGCCGAGGGTGGTGCGCTCCCCCCCCACTCCTCTTCCTCCGCCAGCGGCTATGTGTGAACTAAGTATGCTACCTAGGATTCTATGAAAGTAAGTCAATACAGGAATGAAACAAGTGGGAGCCATAAGAAAACGTTGCAGTGTGAAGTGCTCCTGTTCCAGCCAATCTGCCATGCCTTCTCCCTCACTGTTCCATGCAATTCTCCCTACCCTGTTTTCCCACCCCCTGGAATAGACACTCAGCATTCCATGTGCCCTGGATATACTCAGTCCTCATCAGGCAGCTTTCTGAGGGAGAAGGGTGCCACTTCACTTGTTTTGTAGATCTATAGGCTTTGGTGTTTCTCCAGAGCATCCTGACACCTCCCTGTTATTTCTCTGCATATCTCTCTTATTTTGGCTACATAATCATCGACACTCAGCGCCTGAGTTTTCTATTAGAGAGAATGGTGATGAAACAAATGGATTTTTGCAAGAGATATAAAACCTCACAAAATTCAGTGAGGCACATCTCCGACGAAAGAAGGCAGAAATACATGACAGCATCCCTCGCAAACTGGAGCCCTTCCTTCTGCAAAGAGTGTGACCCTGAACAAAGGGGCTGGGGAAGGATAGGAGCAAGGCCTGTTGTTGGGGCATCTGCTGCCTGCAGCATTTTGCTATAGGCTGCGCTGCCAACAGGCTCTGTGGAATCCTGAAAGAGGGACCTGAGAGCTGTTTCATGCTATTGAACTGGGACCCGAAGCAGAATTAATTACACTCAAATTGCAGCCCAATAGCAATCCGCTAATCGGCTCCACCAGAAGGATAATGATGTCTGTCACCAAAAAAAGAAAAAAGAAAAAAAATATCAAGCTACAGAAAGGGATGGGGGTTGAGGGTAGAAATGTAGCTTATTAAATTGGAATTTAAGAATAGTTTAACCCCGCCCCCAAAGAAAATCATTTAAATACAGCAATGCCCAATCACTTAATGGATGGGAGAGTGGAGCTCCCTCCTCCTTAAGCGGAACAAGTGCCTCTTGGGATCTCTGCAAACAGCCCATATTACACTACATGATCCAGTGCTAATAGAGCAGGATTATTAGTTGCACCATTCTTAGAGGGTATATATGCTAATGTACAAAAGCTCCTTTAAGCCAAGCAGTGAGCAAACACAGATGAATTAAACCTCACATCCACTTCGCTCTATAATTCTATCGAAGGGAGCGGAGGCTTTTGGCAAGATTGGCATGTTCACACTGCAGAACATCTAGGGCAAACTGGAAAGAGAATTTAGTGGCAAAGCCTTAGCTAGTTCTTTGGGAAAGCACAGTAAACTGCATCCACGTTCCGAGGTGCTTCTGTCAACCTACATTGCTTCCTGCGGCAAGGTATTATTCTCTGGAGCTGTGGCTGATTCTAAGGCTGTGTACACACCACACCTTTAAAGCACATTCGAATCGCGTTCTTTTCCTGGAGTTTACCCCTCACAGAGTTACAATTCCCAGCAACCCCAACCCCTAACAAATGTCAGTGCCCAACATTCTTTGAGAAAAAGAATTTGCTTGTAGCCTAAGTATCTCCCTAAAGCATGCCCACCCTTGCTCCATTATGATGAGACTGGTGTGACTGACTCAAAGTATCTCCCTAACATATGAGACAGAGATAGAGCGCAGAAGTTCTTACAGTAAGAATCACACATATGAATGGAATGATTCCTTCTTGTGTGTATGTGCTATATCACAGGACGTTCTGCTACGAGGTGAGATGCTACTGTGAGGGAGGTGTATAGCACTCAGTTGCATTACAGCAACTTAAGGCACAATCTTACCCCATCACAGATCCTGTCTTATTTTTTAAACATATTTTAATACATGGGCAATTGCATCTTGCCAGTGTGCAACACCCACCCCCTGCACCTATGTGAAAAGGCTGAGTGTCAACATTTCAAGACAAATGCTTTCCACAAATAAGGGAAGGCAGGGCAATTACCCATCCGTTTCCTCTGCCCATCTTAATGTTGTTTAAACCCCAGATTAGAACTCACTAACTGCAGCGTTATGAACTCTGCTCGCTCCCAGTGTCGGTAATGCTGTTACATTTTCTAGCAAGTCAATTAGCTCCAGTGCGCGCATCTCTGGTGGGCAATGGCGGGGCCCTTCCTTTCCCTGCATGGCTCACGGCTCACCATCAAAAATTTATGAACTCCCTTGGACGACATCTGTTTGCTGTTTTGCTTGTGGTATTTGCGTATTTGCAATAGCGACATGCTCTGTGGAGCACACACTGTCCCTTTCAATGCTATCATCAGCTCAGGCCGCACGGCTCTCAGGGTGACGAAAGAAAGCAAACAAACGCCCCGCAGCTGAAGGATACCTGGAGGAAGCAGCTGCTGCTGCGACACATTTGGGCTGCTGCGCAGTGTTCCTGGCCCCCTTCAAAGCATAAGCAGGTTTCGGGCAAGTGAGAGCGGAAGGCGCCGCTCAGCCATTTGCAAGCAGCCACGTACTCCTTTCTCTTCCCCTCACAAATGGAGAAGAGGGAGCGAAGCCTGTGACTGAGATCTCAGTAGCACAGGGGTGGGGCACCTCAGGCTGAATATGGCTGTCCTGGCCCCTCTGTCTGGCCCCGAAACTCTCCACAGGCTACACCCCTACCTTGCCCAGCTTTGCACCTTCTGTGAGGGTTTCTGCATCTGGTTTGCAGGGATGGAGGACAGAGAGGAGGGGTGCTAGCAAACTGTGCAAGTCCAGAGGTGATCTTGACATCTGCTACGCCACCCGCTTTTGCCTAGGATTCTGCCCACCATTAGCATGTAATACTAAAATACTAAAATACTAATACTAATGCTAATACTACCCCACCCATCTGGCAGGGTTGCCCCAGCCACTCTGAGTGGCTTCAAAAGTTGCCCAGAAGGGAATCTGGCCCCTGGGTTTGAAAAGGGCTCCCACCTTTACCATCAGGTTACCTTGATAGAAGGTAAGGTTGCCTTGACCAGATTCCAATGTCTGACAGCTGCTAATGGAGCTGATAGAAGACAGTTCAGTGTGGGTAGGGAATGAGCAAAGCAGATGGAGTTAACCCTAAGGCATGGTTATAGTGATGCCTCTACCTAGATATCTTACCTACTTCTCACAGCCCACCACTACAAAGCACTGGGGTAGGAGAGATACCCTGTAATGCTGGAATCCTCACTGCATCTATGGCTTATCTAGTCAGGGTGGCCTGAGATATTACGTGCTCCCTCCATATATATATCCAGTGAGTCACTGAGGTAAGATCATTCAGAATATCAGCTGGGGGTGGAAATGAGGGGTGGTTATTCCTGCCGCATCCTGCTTGTGGACTTCCCGTAGGTATCTCCTTTGTCTGTGTAGGAACAGATAGTGAACTATATAGGATTGGGGTCAGAATCTCTGACCTGCAGGTCAAATTTGCCTGCCAGAGGTTTAAATTTGGCCTGTAAGGCTGGTTTCCCCAAACCATACCCACAGATGTGGGGCAGGTAGAGACACAGCTGCCGATCAGGTAGAGACACGGCTGCTAATGCATGACTAGGAACCTTAAAATGCACTCCTAATTTTGCACTGGCAAAGAAAAGCAGGTCTTGGCTCTCTACCATCCCCAAACCTGAAGGCTGTTGGATGGAGTGAGTAAGGGAGCTTGCAAAGAAACCAGGGTTTCTTGGGAGACAGTTTGCAAAAACAAACCAAAATATCCTCTTCCACAGTATTTAATGATTGGCGTGCAATATGGAACATCTGAATATCTTGCAAAAGAGCTGAAATGTTTAAAAACATAGCCACCAATTTAATTTCTATTTTATACAAGCGTTTCCCCATTTTATCTTCATCCTTCTTCTGCCCAGGTCTTTGACTGGCTCATCTCATGATCCAGACATTCACTTGGCCTCAGCTTGCCCATCTGCAAAGTGTTCTCACAGCTGCACTGATGCACTCTTTGGAGTCTGCAATGTAATTGAAGGCTCCCAGGTGGAAGCAGCAACCACTCACGGATCCATTACTCTTCACTAACTGATCTCTCCAAGGGAACACACACACACACACACCACACTGCGGATAAAGAATGTGGGAAAGCTAATCACACACTCTTGGCACATTTATTGATACCGCAGGGTGCAGTACAATGATTTTCTTACCGTAGGGTGTTGTATTTCTTACCATAATGTGTGTACAAACCCTCTGATTAATTCACTTAGTTTACCATTCGCAATTTGTAATTGGGAGGGGAGGTTCTCTCTTTGTAATCACTTGCAGCATTGGCATCTTTTATTGCAGATACTTGTTGTGCAATGCTGTTTACATGACTTAAAGACCTGCTTCGCAGTGCCCCGCTGAGATCTGGGCACTTAGCTGAGAGCACTGTCCTTCTTGTCCTCTTGTAGCAAAACCAAATCAGAAACAAATCCTATGCCTTTTTATTTGGACGCAGTGCCCCACTGTGCTCATTGAGACTTCTACCAAGGCAAGTGTGCACTGGATGTGGCAAGATCACCAGTGCCTGGTCCATGGATTTGCTGAAACAGCATGTAGGGACAAGGCTGATGCAGAATCAGACAAAGTTCTGCAGGTGCTGGACCAATGTCTGGAGGCAGTTCTGGGCTGGCTGAAGGCCCTTAAACAAAGACGATGAAGATGTTTATGGAAAGTGGTTTGTGAGCCCAAATGAGCTGCAGCAGTTTGTGATTTAACATGGGGTTAAACCCCCCTGGATTGGCACAAGTCCTCTGTGAGCCTTAGGTTGCAATCATATGTATGTTACCTTCAACTAAGCATCACTGAACTCAGTGGGATTTACTGATTAAGAATGCAGAGGGTTAGACTACGTATATTGAATAGGAAAGTGTATAAAGAAAGAGCTGCTACTATTATCTTCTGCAGGGAGTTAGATGAATCCTCTCCATGTCTCGCCCAGCCTGACCAGGTATACCTGAAGTGGTTTAGGGTAGTGGTGGCTGGCAGGGTTTTTTCCAGCCAGAACTCACCAGAACTCAGTTCTGGCAACTTTCAGGTGGGTGCTATTCTAGGAGAACAAGGGAGGTGTTCGTGGTGAGTTGTGGCACCTCTTTTTCTAGAAAAATAGAGCTGGTGGCTAGCTGCCCAACATTCCCCAAGCCATTATTTAAGCCACAGATGATAGCGGAGCAGAGACAACAAGCTGAAACAGTCAGGACAAGGCTTGTTTGCCTAGATGAGGTAAACTCAATGTTGAGTCAGAAATCCAGTAGCCTTTTCCTGGTAAACACAGCTATCTGGTAGCAGTAGAAGGAGCAGGGAAGTTGTATGGAGTAGGGGACCCCTTGACCTATACTTTCCACAGAGAACCTGTGGCTTGCACTCTGGGAGCTTAAAAAGGGAGGAACAGCACACCATCTATAACCAGGAGCTCCAATAAAATGTATAGTATGGATGAGAAATGTTATTACAAGTCTGATGAGATGCCAGCATGGCTAAACACCAGAGTAAATGGGGCAATAAAATACCTTTGCCTGTGTGGGTGGGTAGGGGGAAGTTTTGCAGGAAAATATAAACTTCTGACCAGTGGCGTAGTGTGGGGGGTGCAGGGGGAGCCGGTCGCACCGGGCGCAACATCTGGAGGTTAGGGTTAGGGGGTGCAAATCCACAGGTTAGGGGGCGCAAATCCACGGGTTAGGGGGCGCAAATTACTTGCCTTGCCCCGGGTGCTGACAACCCACGCTACACCACTGCTTCTGACAAATCATTGGTTCTTACAAGCCCCACTCAAGCCTCCATCATCCTAGGCCATTGGACTTTCTGACTGGGACTAATGGGAGTTGCAATCCAAAACATTTGGAGGGCATCAAGTTAAGGATGGCTGCTTTTCTAAATTAGTCATTTGCTGTTCCAGCACGGCTGTTCTTATATTCTTAATAATAGCCTTGGGGCTGTATGCAACGCCTGGTAAACATTTGCAAGAATCGAAAGCAAATTCTTGCATTGTGCATCTTCTATCATGGACAGAACATCAATGTGATGTTAGGAAAGTTGTGTACGTTATTGCAAGAGAGTGGATTGTGCCCTTTTGAGGGCAGGCCCTTCTTTTGCATGTTCTGAGCTGGTGCAGATGCACTCGTCACCCTAAGTCCCCCAAATTCCCCCCCAAAGGACAAACACTTATTTGTCCAACCGAAGAACATACTGTAGTTAATGCATTGCTTCCCCCACAGGAAACAAAAGGAACAAAATTGAAACAATTTACCTCTGAAGGACTTCAATGAAGTACAGGAAAACTGCCTCTCTCCTCTCTCTCTTTCTGTCTCTCTCTCTCTCTACCATCTGGATGCTGATGATACAATATTAATAACCACACTCGGTTAAACTGGGCATCCCTTGGGATGCAGAGTTTCAACTGGGCAATGTCAATAGAATTGATGTTATCCACGTCCTGTTGCCACTGACAGCAGCTGGCTTGAATGGTGTGTGTGTGAGAGAGAGAAAGAGAGATGCTGTTTGCACATAAAAATATTTTCTTATGGTATTTGTGAGGGCAAAGTTATTTCTGAGGGGAGGAAAGAGAGGTAAGAACTAGCAGTGCTTTCAGTGGAGCTCGAGCCTAAGGGAAAGTACCAATAATCTCTCTCACACACATGACAACTGCCACATCATGTTTAAAGGTGACATTTTCTCCTGTATTGTGATGCCATTCAGGCCAGAAAACTCTGCACACTTACCTGGGAGTAAGCCACTTTTTGCACACAGTGAGATTTACCTCCTAAATGCATAGGACTCATTCATTCTTGAGAATCTAGGCAACAATTCATCAGAATAATTCCATTCCCATTTTATCCCAGATAGCATCCTGGTGGTTTTATATGCTGAGTTTTGAAGCAATCTCTGCAGCCTTCACTGCAATTGCAGTAGTGTCCATTCGGACACGGGGACACAGGTGGCACTGTGGGTTAAACCACAGAGCCTAGGACTTGCCAATCAGAAGGTCGGCAGTTCGAATCCCCGCAACAGGGTGAGCTCCCATCGCTCGGTCCCTGCTCCTGCCAACCTAGCAGTTCGAAAGCACGTCAAAGTGCAAGTACCGGTAGATAAATAGGAACCGCTCTAGCGGGAGGGTTTTCTGTGTTTCTGTGCGCTGCTCTGGTTCGCCAGAAGCGGCTTAGTCATGCTGGCCACATGACCTGGAAGCTGTACGCCGGCTCCCTCGGCCAGTAAAGCGAGATGAGCGTCGCAACCCCAGAGTCGGTCACGACTGGACCTAATGATCAAGGGTCCCTTTACCTTTACATTCGGACGTGAGCTGACATGGTACTGTCTCACCAGGCTTAGAGGTGTGGCTTATGACTAGGCATGGAAGAATACATCATTTTCCATTCTGACCTGTATTTTATAGAATTGTTGAGTTGGAAGGGACCCTGAGGATCATCTAGTCCAACCCCTTGCAATGCAGGAATATGCAGCTGTCCCATATGGGGATCAAACCTGCTACCTTGGCATTCTCAGCACCAAGCTCTAACCAACTGAGCAGCAGTGTTTCTGTTCCACTACAGTTTCCCTTCCACTCAAAACTATGTCAGTAATATTGCTGTCCACTGGGAAGAAAGTATGTGACTTACATAATCAAGGACGTAAATTACATAGTTACTTTGGGCAGTATTCACCTAATCAGCTCCATCAGTGTAAGCCCTGCTCAATGGCATCCTCTTGCACAATGGAAGGTTTCCGCCCTCTTTTCCCTCCCCGTGGTCTCTCCAAAATTGGCTCAAGAGGGATCAAGAGAACCCCCAGAACAGTGTGCAAGGGGAGGAGAAGGAGATCATTCAATCTGGCAAGCTGCAATGCTTGCACAGATGGAACATTTGTAATAACCCAGCGTTGAATTCAACTCATTGTCATTACGTTATTCCACCCCATTCATTTCAATGCAAAGCAAACAGCAATGCAAAGTGTGTGTGTGTGTGTGCGGGGAGTGTAGTCAATCACATATTGTTTGCAGACTGAAAGCAACAACAGCAGTTACCAATTGTATTCACTGGGATGATTTCTGTTTCAAAAGTAAGACAAATAAGTGAACATCAGCAATTTCTGTCCTCTTTCTGTTTTTGCTGGAATTCTCCAAAGGAAAGACTGGTGCATAACAGACTTGTTTTTTATAATGTACAAGCAAGAATGCACACCACTCATCCACCTCTTAATTGTTTTAAGGTACAGATGAACAACAACATTCCCCCCCTTTCTCCTAATAAATGATTGTGGAGGAAAGTGGATCCCTTTTGCTTCCCCCCAACACACACACACAAAACCCTTTTGGACCTCTTTGCCTGCAGTTTGGCAGGCTCAGTCTCCTCTGGAGGGGCTCCTGGGCCTCTAAATTTCATCCACTTTGGTCAAAAAGGGCAAAGTTATAGTTTTTAGATTCTCCATTCTAATGAATGGGGCACACAGAGCTTCATTTTATACAGAGCACATCAGAACGTGAAACATAGGTTGAAGTGGAAAGAACACAGATCATTTTTAATGCACAGATACAGATACAAGCTGAATCTTGGGGCCTGTACACACCCCTAACAAATACCTCCATGAGACAGCCATCGATGGGGATAAATGGGGAGGCAGACAGATGGATTAGCAGACGGGTTTGCTCACAATATGAGGATAAATGAGATTAAAGAGCAACCCGCTGAGGAGTCCCTTTATTCTAATGAGCAAGGACTGGTGGACACAGTCACTTTATATTTTCCATCCTTTCTAAGAGTGATTTGCAAATCCTGCTTTTCTCCAACACCCAGGGCTTTGGGAGGCCCCGGTGTTCACAAGCCTACAAAGCACCAAGAGGGTCGGGGAAGCTGAAGAATCATTCAGGGGAAAAAAAGCTCTCTCCTTGTTCCCCAGGGAATTCTTCCCCTCTCGGCTCCTCTTCCCTTACCACCCACCCTGTTTCCCAAGAGTACTGCATGTTTATCCAGCTGTCCCTGAGCTCAACAGCATTTCCTACATGTTTCCATCACCTATAGCCTCGGCTCTATTAAAGCCACATCATTGAGAATAACTCCTTGTGCTGCTGGGCGTATGTTATATGTGTGTGTGGAAGGGAGGGGAGGGGAGTTACGAGGTGGAGGCTGTGGAGCACCTGCACTTTAGGACTCTTGGAAATTACGTGCAGGGGAAATGGAAAGGAGGTGCTCCTGGGGAACTCTGCGAAATCAGGGCGACATTTGAACTCAGGGCAAACATGGAGTGAAAACAGAAGTGCCACGGGTTTGGCCAGTGAAAATCTAGACCTGAAATAATGTATAACTATAACCCCGATAGTTATAGTTGTTATAAACTGTGGGTTGCCATCTGATTTATTCTGATTTTAATCTAATTTTAATCTGTATTTCAGTCGATTGCTGGACTTTATGTTTTAATGTATTATATACTTTGGTGTTAGCCGCCCTGAGCCTGGTTTGGCCGGGGAGGGCGGGATATAAATAAAAAAATATTATTATTACTATCATCATCATCATCATTGCTCATTTGCATATCAAGTGAAATTTCCACCAGAATGTAATGTATTTGAATTTTGAATTTGCTTGTTTTCCTTCTTCCTTTCCCATCCCCTTTTCTTTTTGCATCTTCTGTAAGGTTGTATACTACTCCAGCAGAGATCTGTCTATTATATTCTTTCCATAGAATAATTTTTAAGTGTTGCTGTTACTCTCGGTAGTAGTAAAAGTAGTGGGTGGTAGTCAACTAAATGTTACTCAGGACTGACCCAATGAAATTAATGAACATTTATAATATAGTTTTTTTCTGAGTAAACCACCCAGTATTAGCATATCTGCTTTCTGCTCAATAGTAACATTGCACTGTATTCTCCATACAGTGCCTAGAAAACAAGTGTAGTAGAACAGTAGATTATTATTAGTCCCTCTCTCTCTCTCTCTCTCTCTCTCTCTCTCTCTCTCTCTCTCTCTCTAGGTATAGTATTATGAGTACATACTTGCTTGCTTTTTGAATCCTGTGCCTGTTTTGTCTATTGTGACGAACAATAGTTATTAATACTGTTATAATAGTAACATCATGGGGTGTTTCCAGCATGCTTCAGTTTTGCATGGATCTCTTTACACATTTAGGTAAATGGCAGTAGATGTCCTTTGTGCAATAACAGAGCATCTGTGCAACAAATCTCCTCCCTGCCCCTAAGGAAAAAAAATGGATTTTTTTCATGGGAAACAACAGTGGAAAGTACGGGATAATAAGCAATGCCATAAAATACCTGCACAAATTTTGTCAAAACAAATTGGGATGATTGGTCAGTAAATGTTTCATCTGGAAGAGGCTGCTAGCAAATAACACAGATGGAGTTCAGAGAGAAAATGAATCCTGATAATAATTTACTGACCAAAACAGAATAAGAACAGTGTCTACTTTGAGGAGAAAGGAACAGAGAGTTTTGTTTTTCTTAGTCTAGATTTTGTACATAGCAAGGAGACATTCAGTCTAAGACTCACAGGAAATAACTCCCTCAGAATTACACAGCCAATCTGGGCACACGCTACCTCAGCAAAGATCATGGCACTTTGCCTGGTTGCAAAGCAACACCTCCATCACCCACCCTTGGTTAGGTGACTTGCTGCTAACATTATTAACCCTTAAATTAGAAACTGAATGATCCCTGCTGCAGCACTTCCAATAGTTGCCAGCATCACAGAATGAACATTACTTTATAAAGTGTCACAGAAATAAATGCTGAATATGTTTTCTATTGATAAATAAGGTATGATTAGCGGAGAATGCATTCCCCATCTCTTTTGTCTCTTCCTAGGACAGACTCTGTGGTTTTTCTCTTATGCTCTTTCTACTTCAAGAATGGAAACATGGAATCAGCTTTCAAGTTGTCAGGTCCCATCACACATCACAAGACATATTTTTATACTCTTCCTTTCAGAATTTATTAACATTTCATTTTAATATGTCAGATCCTATATCCATGTAAAACATGCAGAAACGTTATACAGCCCCCCTTCTCTTCTTCCACATTCTGTGGGAACCTCTCAGAACATCCCCTCTCACTTTTCCTGAAAGGCTGTGCTTTCACACATGTAAGCAGCTCCATTTTGCCCATCCATTTAGTGTCTCTCTCTCAACATCTGTGCAATAAAGCATAAATCTTTACAATCCACCTTACTTCTTGTCTAGGCAGTATATTCAGTTTGGGATTTATGTTGTTTCCCACTTATAGAATGGAATGCATATATAAGTCCCCTGAGGAGCATAGAGTTAAGGGCCTTATTCTGTAGGCTTTGCATGTTACCGCACAGCAGGCTGCAGGAAGCACAAGCGAGTTGCACTTCTTCCTGCCAATCAGTACAACATATGAACAGGAACGTTGCAAGCTGTTTTGCATCAAAGGGATGCAGGCAAAAACAATTGCTGCATCACAATGAAGCCTGCTAAGATGACAATCCTATCTATACCTGCTTACCTGGGATTTACTTCTGAGTAGACGTGTATAGGATTGTGCTGTAAGGCATATACACCATTACTAAGGAGAAAGCCTCACAGAACACAGTGTGCTGATTTGCCAATCCAAACGCATAAGCTTGCACTGCACAGCTGCATTCCAATACAGTGGTGCCCCGCAAGACGAATGCCTCGCAAGACGGAAAACCCGCTAGACGAAAGAGTTTTCCGTTTTGGAGGTGCTTCGCAAAACGAATCTCCTATGGGCTTGCTTCGTAAGATGAAAATGTCTTGCGAGTTCCTGCGGGTTTTTTCCCCTCCCCCCCTTTTCTAAGCCACTAAGCCACTTATCCGCTTATCCGATAAGCCGCTAAAAGCCGCTAAAAGCCGCTAAAAGCCGCTAAAAGCCGCTAATTGCGTTAATCCGCTAATCCGTCAATGGGCTTGCTTCGCAAGACGAAAAAACCGCTAGACGAAGAGACTCGCAGAACTGATTCTTTTCGTCTTGCGAGGCACCACTGTACATGCTTAAAGGTAAAGGTAAAGGGACCCCTGACCATTAGGTCCAGTCGTGGCCGACTCTGGGGTTGTGGCGCTCATCTCGCTTTATTGGCCGAGGGAGCCGGCATACAGCTTCCGGGTCATGTGGCCAGCATGGCGAACCAGAGCAGCGCATGAAACGCCGTTTACCTTCCCACCGGATTGGTACCTATTTATCTACTTGCACTTTGAGGTGCTTTCAAACTGCTAGGTTGGCAGGAGCAGCGACCGAGCAACAAATCCTATTGAATTGAAGGAGGTTTACTTCTGAGTAAACTTGTTTAAAATCTCATAGAGATGGATGAATCTGCTGATATTGGTTGATCTTGGCTTCTTATTTTTCTGATTTAATTTCAATTTGCCACACTGGTGCAGAAGTTTGCAGATTTTTAAATCTTAAAATAAAAAAAAGTTCTCACAAACATTCAGCAGCTTTAGTAGTGTACGTTCCTCCTAATTCACTCATTTTTGTGATTTCTCCTAATATAATCCATTTTGTATGTTATTGTGCCTTATGTGTGTGGTTTTCTCCTTTCTTTTCCCAGTACACATGTTTTCCTATCACTTTCCAGTTGGAGAACTGCACTGCAAAATTCACGAAAGTGCAAATTTCAAAGGGTTGTTGTGCTTTGCATATTGTTTTTGGAAATGTAACTAGGCCAAACTGAGCTCCCCCACTCCACCTCTAGGATTGCATTACAGTGGTGCCTCGGGTTACAGACGCTTCAGGTTACAGACTCCGCTAACCCAGAAATAGTACCTCGGGTTAAGAACTTTGCTTCAGGATGAGAACAGAAATCGCGCGGCGGCAGCAGTGGGAGGCCCCACTAGCTAAAGTGGTGCTTCAGGTTAAGAACAGTTTCAGGTTAAGAACGGACCTCCAGGACAAATTAAGTTCTTAACCTGAGGTACCTCTGTACATGTTAGATTTATTAGACGACTTCTTTTTTTAAAAAAGGATAGGTCAAAGGTGTTGAATATTCACTGAAGATTTTGCACATGTCTGCAACGGGAAGTACCAAAACTGGTTTCCTCCAGCTTGCAGAAGGGGAACCTGGAGACGAAGGGAGCAGCCTGGGGCAGAGAAAAGGATAACAAGCCAGGGCATCTGGGTGGAAGCATTGCTGTAAGGGATTACACTGCAGAGCTGTTGTATAGGGAAGGGGATTACAAGCGAGTGCAGCTGCCATTAAGAGAATCTGGGTCATGCATGGGGATAAATGTGAGTGGGGTGGGGGCTGCAGGATGTATCATGCCATCCAAATTTTTATATATAAATAACTGATTTAAGTATTCAGGTGATAGCAGAACTAACTTCCAGACCACCAGTCCATGGGAATCCTATGAGAGGTGATGAAGACCCAGAGACATCTTCAATTTCCCCTGTTTTGCTCTTTCTGCTCTGCCTAAAGGCAGCCCAAGTTTGTCCTGCAGAGACTGGAGGTTGTTCCAAAGTGAAGCTACTGCAGATGCAATGGATGCCTGCTTCAGCAGAGTTGATCCCTTCTCTTTGCCATCACCCCTTTTCAACTGCGGTTCATAATCAAGCCTCAAAAAATTAGAAAGCAGGAGGCAGCATGAAAAAGCTACCTCCATGCTTCGGTGAACTAAGCACTAAGCAGGGATAAAGGCAGCCTCCCCCTCCCACATAGTCCCAAGCAGAAATGAGCTTGAATAGCTCAGCAGCAGAATAGTAGGACTAGCATGGCTGATTGAAATAAACAATATGGTTATAAACAGAAAAAAAACACCTTTTACCAATCAGGAATAAATCTCTCTCCCCCCAAGAGCCGATTTTCATGTTAGTGGTTTCGCGATGCCTTGAAAGGAACTGTGCACCATTTTTGCAAAGGTTTTCCACAGAACCAAAAAAATGCTTCCCTCTTTCCCCTTGTGTAAACTGTCCTCACTGTCGATTGCCCCGTGTGTGTGTGTGTGTATCTTCCCATTCTGTTCCTTTAAATTGCCTTGCTACCAATTGCCCTTATTTGCCCTCAATGGTTTCAAAACTGCTTCCCATTTTCTGCTGGCTAAAATTGCCCACACTCTCAATTGTCCTCATTTACCCTAAATGATATCAACACGTCACCACATCCGATGGTTTTGTTATCCCTGACATATATGTACAGTAGCACCATCATGCTGCATGCTGCAACTTGATTCACTCCATAATCCTTGATAATGGAATCACCCATGTGCCTAACTTGAGAAGGAGAAGGAACTATCATCTAGATGGGAAACAATAGCACCAGGTCAGGAGTGAGGGTTTCGAGAAGGTGAATATTCACATACATAAGCTGCTACTTGGGGGGTGGGTAGTCTACCCAGTAAAATCACTAGTTTGACTTCCCCAAATTTGATATTAATGAACATTTGGCACGGCTGTGCTTGCATCTGTTGAACATCATTCTCGTTTGCATCTGTTTATAGAGTTCTTTGGGTTATTTAGCCATTATGATTAGTTAACCTGTGTGATGCTATGCATACTTATTTGGAAGTAAGTTCCACTGAATACCAGTACAATGAGACTTACTTCTTAGTAAAGAAGCATGGGTTTACTCTGCAGCCATGCCTGAGTGTTAAAGTATTTTAAAAATATATAAAAACTATTATCATAACACAACTCCGAAGAGCCCAAAATCTTCTGCCATGGAAAAGAAGAGATCTGGCTTCCTTGACCTGCCTTCAGACTATCATGTTCTTCAGGGACATGGAAGTCCAATATTGGGCAGACCTCACTAGACACATCTGGCTGGAATACATCCCCGGAGAGATAATAAACATGTGGTTTATACATCACCACCTGTCACAGGGATGCTCTCTAGCCCAACCTATGAGAAGCAAGTAAATCCACACACCAGTAGATGGTGCTCCAGAATGTGCAGTGAAGTTCCTGGCCTTGTGTAACCAGTAAATATATTGTTGTAAATTGCAGGCAGAAAATGAACAGGGGAGGTTTTGGCAACAGTGGAAGGGTAGGAGATGCCCTACCACTGTAACCTAGTTCCTCAAAATTAGAGCTGGGTGCAAATGGTCCCTCAAAATTCCCTAAGCTATTTAGGTGGGTTGCGGGGACCAGTTGAACACATTTCTCCAGAGAGGATATAAATTCTCCAATAGTTTACAGCAGCAACAACTGTGTTGGCAGCATGGCCACCATTTTGCGTCCTCCACAGTACCCTGGAAATAGCATCACTCCAGCGCATTGGAGTGGGAGTGGCATGAGGTAAAGAAAAGATTTTGATATTTTCTCAGAAAAAAATGGTTCCAATGGGAGAGTTGAAATTGGGAGGGTTTCCCTGTTCCATTTCTTTGTCTTTCCATTCTATCGTTTGCTCCGCTCTGGGTTCTGCTCCTCCTGTGTTCTGACTTAATTAAAATTTCTAAGAGTAATCCTGAAATAAATTCCAAGTTTACAGACTCTCCCCATTCCTTCAGTTCCTGTATGTCTTGTCCTCCAGTTTGTGTTACCGATCTGCATGCCCTCATTCATAAAACACAGCATCAAAATAAAATAAAATAAATAAAATAAAATAAAATAATAAAAAACAATCTGGATGTGATTTTACTATGACTGCATAGAGGTTCTTTTTTGTGGGGTGCTTCACTGGGGTACACATGAACAGTGGTAAACCATATATAAAGAGTCATGCATGCAACCAATGGTACAACCAGACAAGATCGTCCTTGTTTTTGGCAGTGTTTTATGAAAATGCACAGCTCCACACGCGCAGCATTACGTTTCCACACAAAAGGAATATGGTCACAATCATATGAAAAGTCACACAAAGATTGTTTATTTGTACCCACAGTGTAGAGCAGAGCAGCATGACAGCAGGTAGATTAAATTTGGCCCCAACTATATTGTCTGCAAATCACACAGAGTTTGGCATGGGAGTGGGAAATTTCTTGCTTCACTCGGGTTTTTCCTGACATGTTTCACCCATGCATGATGTGTATATTATGAACCATTTCAAATTATTCTATTAAATTTATGTTGCTTTTATGAGTGTTTTATGTGCACCTCTTAGATTTTTTTTTTAATGATTAAGCAGTATATAATTCTGTTAAATTATTAAATGGGGCAAGAATCCAGCTTTCTAACTGCCTGACTGCTGTCAAACCAATTACCCAGCTTGCCTGAAGAAAGCCCTGGCTGGGGTCTGAACAGGCCTCCCAGTTTATAGCCTAGGGGAAAAAACAGAAGGGAGAGGTTTCCCCCTCTGGTCCCTGTGAGGCCTTGGACTGTTTAGGCCAGCCAGGCCAGCTGATTGTTCCCCAGGCAGAGCAAGAACCATGATGCATTCATGAAGTAGCCAGATCCTTCATTGTCCAACCATACCAGTAAATGGGGGTTTGGAGTTAGGAATAGAGGAAGAATCCAATTACATTGAATTTGGCACTTCCAATCGGACTGCCCATTGCCCACATCCGGACTGCCTCTTGAAGTCACTGCCTGCTTGCATCTAAGCCGCACTATATGAATAAACTATATACAAAAATATGTATATTATACCTGTGTCACACATCATGCGATACTATCTTTATGCAGCATAGTTTTAATTTATTAATTAAATATATTAACGTATATTTTTTATACAGTTATATAAAGGTAAAGGTACCCCTGACCGTTAGGGCCGGTCGCAGACGACTCTGGGGTTGCACGCTCATCTCGCTATATAGGCCGAGGGAGCCGGCGTTTGTCCGCAGACAGTTTCTTGGTCATGTGGTCAGCATGACTAAGCCGCTTCTGGTGAACCAGAACAGTGCACGGAAACGCAGTTTACCTTCCCGCCGGAGTGGTACCTATTTATCTACTTGTACTTTGACGTGCTTTCAAACTACTAGGTTGGCAGGAGCAGGGACCGAACAACGGGAGCTCACCCCGTCGTGGGGATTCAAACCGCTGACCTTCTGATTGGCAAGCCCTAGGCTCTGTGGTTTACACCATAGCGCCACCCATGTCCCATACAGTTATATAGATGGTTGTATATATTGGTTTGAATGCTGGTTACTTTAGGAAGTCTGGAGTGCATATGGTGCTGTGCACTGGATTTGGACAAGGCCTAAACCAAATTGGGTTGATTCAGTGGGATCTGGTGATCTGGTTGAGAAATCCCTGGGCCACCATGGGATGGGTTGGATTCAGCTCAGAGCTATCTTGGGTTGTCAGGGGCTGGGGCATCAGAAAGGAAGAAGGAAAAACCATGAAATGAAAGAGGGGACCTACCTGACTTGACCTACCTGTGTCTTCCCAGGAGAAGGTAGGGCTGTGGGGGATGGATGCCCTTGGATGTGGAATGCAGGCTTTCCTGTTCAACTCTCCTTTCAACAGGGCCTCTGCTTCTGTCCCACCCCCTCAAACAGCACCCCACAGGATGCAACCCTCCACACAACAGCTGGTAAGTGGAAAATTTGATCCTGGGGGAGGGCAGGGTGCTGCTCCAGAAGGGTTTTATCCTTCAGGGAAGGTGCTTGTGAAGGATCGGCAACATGCAGGGTGAAATCCCCCACTTACCAGCTAGTAAGCAGAGAATCCCATCCTGCCTCGTGCTTTTCCTTCACAACCACCTTCCCTGCAGGGAAATCACTTGCAGAGGATCATCAAAACCAAGGAGTGAGATGGGAATTAAAACAACAACATTGAGCTTTCAATTCCACCCCTGCTTGTAGTTGTTTTGTCAACTTGTGGTGCTATGTGCATCATTAATTTTAGAGAGGGAAGGCACAAATGAACTGATGCGAATACTATAGCCTCCTGTATTTTAAAAGCCATTATAAACTAGTCAGATTCTTAGGTCTAGCACTAGAGCAGAAAGGCTGAAACTCTAGCAGTCGAACAATTAAGGTGGTTGGCATTAAGGCAGACGTGCGGCTGAAATGGAGCATGAAGCAAGGCTTGCCCTATGCAAATGCAGCACACCAGCAACATCAATATTTTTAAAGGTTGCAGGTTCAACTCTCAGCATAGTCATAGATTTGCTTGCTGTCACTGGGCAAATCCTTGCTGCTATTTTAGCTCTTCCTGCGCAGGATCAGAACACTGCTAGGTTTTCATGATGGACCAGACAGTATGAAGAGATGTTTCCATGAGGAATGGAAAAAAGAAAGAGATCTGCCCAGGCCCATAAACTGTGGGACTATAATCAAGGTGACATCCACATCATACATTTAAAGCACTATGATACTGCTTTAAACAGTCATGGCTCCCCACCCAAATAATTATGGGAGCTATAGTTTGTTAAGGGTGCAGAGAGTTGTTAGGAGAGTCCTGTTGCCTTCACAGAGCAACAACTCCCAGAGTTCTCTGGCAAGAGGGATTTATTTTTAAACCACTCTTGGAATTGTAGCTCTGAGAGGGGAATAAAAAGGTAAAGGTACCCCCCCCCCCCTGACTGTTAGGACCAGTCACAGACAACTCTGGGGTTGCGGCACTCATCTTGCTTTATTGGCTGAGGGAGCCGGCGTACAGCTTCCGGGTCATGTGGCCAGCATGACTAAGCCACTTCTGGCGAACCAGAACAGTGCACGGAAATGCCATTTACCTTCCCGCTGGAGGGGTACCTATTTATCTACTTGCACTTTGACGTGCTTTCAAACTGCTAGGTTGACAGGAGCTGGGACTGAACAATGGGAGCTCAACCCGTCGTGGGGATTCAAACCGCCGACCTTCTGATCGGCAAGCCCTAGGCTCTGTGGTTTAGACCACAGCACCACCCGCGTCCCACCAGGAGGGGAATAGGGATCTCTTAACAACCTACAGCTCCCAGAATTCTTTGGGGGAAGCCATGGCTGTTTAAAGAGGTATCATAGTGCTTTAAATGCATGGTAAAAGCCTCACCAGTGTCCAAAGTGTGCACACCATTGTTGCATTGTGGTAGATGCCTCAGATAACCTCGTATGTCTTTTCATGCTCTATAATCCCGAGAGCCTCGAGCCCAAAGTCACATTCAGAGAGCAGGCTTGTGATTTCAGTCCCAGCTGCCAAGGTTGTGCACAGATCAGGCTGAAAGGTGTTTAATACGCTGTAATATTTAGACACACTTGGCTCCGATGTTTATGGGGGCTGTTTGTAGCAACATGTAACATGCACTCATCCCCCAAGTATGCAGCTCTCACATAAAATTCACACAGATGTGCTGGAAAAAGAAAGAGAGGGAGGCTTGTCAGCCTGAGAGGAATGGGGAACAAGGCTCCTCTACAGCATTCTGGGCGCCCGTGGAGGAGATTGTAACTTGCCCTGCTAACTCCACCTCAGCTGTGGCGATGTTTATGGCCTGATTATTCTCACTTGCTCCCACCCCCATCCCCTGACCCCACCTTTAGGTCCCACAGCCCATTGCACAGCACTGTAAAAAAAGATGCTGGTAAAATATTTTATGGCCTCATTTCTGGTTTCTGCCAAGGGGGCTGAACTCCACAGTTACCTGATTGCTCAAAGGGGTACTAATCAAGAGATACTGCAGGTCCGGATCTCATCTCTGCACCTGAGAAACAGACAGGGATCAAGAATGAATTTGGTTCCTGAGGTAAGAGCAGAAGTAGATCAAAAGCAGCCCACACAGTTACTGTCAGGAATGATCAGTGATATCCTGCTCATCTGAATTTGAGGCACCATGGTGGGGAAACTGATTTCACTGTTCTAGTCCCTTTGTCTGTAACAGGAATGAGAAAGTTGTGGCTCTCCGGGTATTGTCGGGGTCCAACTCCTACGAGTTGTTACCAGCATAGCCAATGGCTAGAGAGTTTTAGTCCAGTAGCATCTAGAGGGCCACAGGTTCCCCATTCCTGGCTTATAACCTCCCAGGACCTTTTGGAAAAGGAAACAGGAAGGGACTATTGGTAAACTATATTTGGAACAGAGGAACTGCACTTCATCTCACTGTAAGTTTTGCTTCTCTGAATCTGTCTTACCTGCCTGTTTATAGTCTTTCGCTGTGTGTGTGTAGTATTCTGCACCCTCCCTTGAATCTGCTACACGCTCTGCATTTCCTCCAAGTTTTGCTGGTGTGCCTACTTCTCTTGTTTGGTGTCTTCACTGAATTCAATTTTGTCTTGCTGCTCTCCCACACTTGATTCCATCCTAGACCTGAACTTGCTAAATTACTTTCCGAAACCTGATTTCAGGGCTCGACTTAGGTTTCTGTTCATCTGACAAACAATCCAGCTATCCTATAGCACCCGCTCCAATACCCAAACCCAAGAAAAGAATAAAAATTGTGTGATGCTTTCCAGCATTTGCTCTAGGTCACTGCAGAGCAGAGGAGGTCATGAAGTAATCCTTGTCCAATCACAGCATAGGTCACTGGCAGCCAATCAGACTGGTTGGCATCATGAGGCTCAAGATCCTACCAGGGCTGTCCACCTTTTCTCATAATGCTGTATTTGTGGCTGAAATCCTTCCTTCCCTGCCAGATTAAAAACATAAGACTTCCCTCCTGATGGAATCTAGATTCAAAATGTTGGTACTAAGGAGTCATGATGGAGAGAAGGAAACAATGAGCCTGTCAATGTTCCAGAATTGTGAGCCAAAGTGCATCATAACCCAATAGATCAAAATAATGATATATAAATATAAGATACTCAAACTGAAGTTTTATTTATTCCTCTTATAAATTTTTGAGTTGTGTAAGTTCCAATGATTAGATCACTTTCGATACAAGGAAGGAAGCAGTGAAGCATTTTCAGCTAGGGTGAGGCTCTGGCAATCTTGACGGCCTTCTCTTTCCTCTATAAATGCTGCAGCTAGCTGGGGGAATTTTTTTCACACGGATTGAAAAGTTGTGAGGCATTCTAGAGGCCTACAGAGACCTCTCCTTTTGCAGATGTGAGCCTTGCTTGCTGCCAGCAGCCAGTTTGGCCTATCGTGGGGTGTAAAGAAAGAGAGAATGCAGGCAGCTGTATTTGGGGAAGTTTGGCTTTATTCTCTGTTCAGAGAAACATTCACTTAATGCAAAGGTTGACTAGAAATTGGTATTTATTTATCTGATGTGTTTATATCCCACCATTTAGATTAAAACCTTCAGAAGATGGCTTAGAGCAATTAGCTAATAAAAATCTGTAAAACATAAAGACAACATTAAAACTAAAGCAGTGAATTAACAATTAAAACAACAACAGCTGACTCAAACTTAAACCAAAGGAAAAACAAAGATCAATTTGAGAAACTGAGCAAAACAGAACCTTCTTTAAAAGCCACTTGAAAGCTTCCAAGGTGGGTGTCCTATGGGAGAGGGAAATCAAAAGATGTAAGGTCACCACTGAAAAGGCCCTGCCCCTGGTACCATCAATCTAGGTGGGTCTAGGTGGTGGGCCAAAGAGAAGACAGAACCCAGAAAGTTCACATGGGTTCATGAAGTCCTTCAAGTAACTTGAATTCAAACTATTTAAGGGCTTTACTGTAAGTGGGGTGGTGACTCAAGAGTGCTTTAAGTTAAGCCCAGAACCAAATAGACAGCCCATGCAATTGGCGCAAAATCAGTATGGCATGATCCAAATGCCCGGCTCCCACAAGTATTCAGTTGAAGTTTCTGAACATCAGCACACAAAGTGCAGTGCAGTAGGCTAATCTGGATAAAAGCAAGCTGCTTGTCAGTGAAGCCCATCCTGCTTCCTCCAGATAGAGATGCAAATCAATTTAGGATGATAAAAGATATTCCTAGGCACCACCACCACCTCAATAGATCAGAGCAGTGTGCATCATCCAGAAGATTTGGTTTGGACCACAACTGAGCATTTTGTAAAATCCAATCCAGAACCAATTTACAGACAGCCCTGGCTAGTGGGTGTGAGTCCCCACAATCCTATGCACACCTGTACTAGATACCACCAAGTCCAGAAGAACCCAAAGAGTTCTTCCCTGGCTTTTAAGAAGGACTGCAACACTATCCAACACTGGTTGCAAAGCTCCATCCAGATTCACACAGCACTTCCAAGCCCTTTGTGTTTAGCTTCAACTCGTTTATCTTCATCCATAACAAAGCTACCTTCAAACACTCAACCATGGATTCCATCACTTCCTGGGATTGGTCGATGTAAAACAGAGGTGCAGCTTTGTGATATCTAAAGCTGTGACACTACTCCTTCAAAAGGAATTTGGGGAGGAGACCAACTTGACGGGGGGGGGGCATCATATTCTAAAGACCTTTCATGGGTGAATATATGTTATCTTAATTTTAAATGAAATATGAGGTGCTGGTGGTTTGTTTTCTTCCTTTCGATTCCCTCCCCCCCCCTTTAAAATATCAAAAGCTAAGTCATTTTTGAGCAAATAGAAGCTAGGTTCCAGCAGTGTTCATTTCTTCAGAAGAAATAGGAATGGCAATGCAGCAGTCTGACCAAGGTGATTTCTATCACAGCACCAGGTAGGGATGGAATGGATCCAAATAAATAGTGTCCTAAATTTCCTGGGGTTGAGAAGACACTTCCCACTCTAATATCTTGCTCAGAAATGGGCAGGTCATTTGACTCAGTAGAGTCTAGATTTATTCTCTAAAGGCCAAACTATCTCCACTTTCAGGATAATAGGGATCACCACCACCCCTCAAAGAGACATACCTCAGAGGCCCAAACTGCAATCCTAGTCAAAGCTGATCTGAAAAGATGAGAGACAAGGTTACTAAGAGAAAGCTGTAAGCATCAAACCTCTAAGCAACTTGTCGACATCTCCAGATTACATAAAGTATCTGTAATAACCTAACCAGATGGCATCTTGGCTGCATCCATCTCTGACACTGTAGTAACTCTGGCATCCCAGTCAGACTGGATTTGACTGATTATAACTGCAAAACGTAAAGTAAATTGGTCACAGCAGGCTCCCAAGGGCTCCAACATCTGATCCCCTGGGCCTGTGGGAAATAGATCCTTCACCACTGGGGTGTGTGTGTGTGAGAGAGAGAGTGCACACACGTAAATGCAATGATGGCAGAGAAGCAAACTTTCTTTGCTGCCATTGCTGCCACAAAGAGGCATTAAAATGGGGTCTAGCTTATATTTGATCATGCTTGCCTTGAGTCTTCTGCCATTTGCACTCCAGCTGAGTCATTGCGCTCATCTGCTTGGAATACCAAGGATCCCAAACTGGAACTGGAGCAAAATTTCCAGAAGGTCAAGATGTGGTTGAAAGTGCTACTCTACCAACACCTATACAGAACCTGAACACTATTGAGCTGTGTGAAGATGGCAACTTGAAATTCTCTACCCAATTTGTGGGCAGAGAAATTCAGGAAACCAAATAATCACATGGCTCCACAATGCTCTGGAACTGGTATTATTCTGGGGCATGAGGGGTGGGGCACAAGATAGCAGCCACCACACACACACACCACACACAAAAATGGCAAAAGGTTTTCAGAATTTTTTGAAATCTTGACTTTTGGATCAGAACAGCACTAGCCATCTCAGGTGGCTCAGTATATATTACCAAATGAAGCTTTTTAATATATCACCTGCACACCTGTTTTAAATGCTGGTTTTCCTTTTGAGCAAAATAAATGTTGCAAATTGCATAGCATAGCTATTCCTATAATCTACATTTGCTGGAATGTTTTACCACAAACAACACACCCTAAACAGAAAACTCAGGTACTTGAACTCTAATCATTCATCTGGCAAAAAATTAAAGGTATTGCTTATCATATGCATCTTTGTCCCTGCCAATATCCACTGCAGTATGAAACACAGAGGGACAAGAATTATAATAGCCCCCTGCATAAAAAATGGGGCCCATCCTTCAGCTTGATGCATCTTTCCTGGTGAGTAGTTTCCTTCTCTTATCAGGCAAAGTGAAATGATTAAAAGAAAATGATTGGAATACCCTGCATCTCCATGAGAGATCAGAGCTGGTCGTTTGGAAAATAAGTAATGAACATCATTTGTTAATGTCACTGTTAAGTGATGAATTTTCTTATGCCTAACACCCCAGAAATATGTCTTCTTTATCCTAAGTTTGTTTTTGGATCTGTTAATTTAATTAAATCTCTACCATCAAAGCTCTATAAAAGGTGACGAAGCATGAAAGGTGCCTGGTTTGTTGCACCGGATAATTAAAACCGGGTGGGGTTAGGTGGAGTGGAGGGAAAGAGAGAGGGTGGGTGGGTGGGTGGATGGATGGAAGGATGAAAAGTGAGCTTGAGTCCTCTTCTGCTAAAATTGACATGTCTTGGAACATCACTGTTCGGGCAATGCCTGCAGATCAGAAACCACGTTCTTCAGAGTGCAGAAGGATGATCTGTAGTCCTCCAGACATTGCTGGATTCCAGCTTCCATCAGCTGCAGTCAGCATAGCCAATGGTCAGAGATTTTGGGAGCTGGTGCCCAACAGTATCTGGAGGTCCACAGATTTCCCATTCTTGCTTTGGAGCATGCCCATTGAAGTTCATAGGAGAACAGTTCATATTAAGTGTTTTATGGTGTATCGCCAGCTGTAAGCCATTTGTTTGAAGTATAGCTGGGTTAAAGAGCTGTCCATGGGTGCCATACTAAGGCCTTGAGTTCCAAAAGCAGCACATACACAAAGGGGGAAGGGGCAGTGGTCCCCAAGCCCAATGTTAAACCTAATACTGCAGCCACTGGGTCAGTGCCAAGTGAATAGCCTCTCTCGCACACACATGCCAAGGCCCAGGCGCTCTACTGAGCCCATTTCTGAATGCAGCAATGCACTTAACAAGAAAGAGCTGACAGAACTGCAGGCTCCGGGATAGAGGGCAGCCCCTTTTAAAGTTCCCCTCTTGCAAAGGGGCAGAGCCTAGAAAACATAGCCAGGCCTACCAAATACAAAAGGCCTCAGTGAAGACAGGAGTTCTCTGAATTTGCTCCTTAAGCTCTGTCCGGGGTCCTGAAAGACCTACCTCCAACTTCCTTTGTTTACTGGAGTCCTGGCTGCCCTATTTCCTCTCCCTCTGCTCCGAACCACTTGCTAGATTTGCATCTTCCCAATTTTTCCATGGGCCCCACCTCACCAGGATTGGACAGTCAAGGTATGGGGCTGAGAGAAAGATAAATTATTTGGCAGCTTTCTTTAAAATGTGAGGAATTCTTGAGACAGCAATGTCTAAACAAGGCTCCCTATGCATCAACTGCCCCACCCCCACAAAACTGCTTTTGGTTTTGACAACTGACTTAAATGGCTGCAGCAGGACATCCCCATTAAAAAAAATAAAAATGGAGAGAAATGCTGTTGCTGCTACGGCTCAGATACATATCTGCTTCCGCCACGAGAGTAAATGATTAATGGTGGCAGCCCTTTATTTCTAATTGTGGGAGGTCAACCATGACTCTGAAATCTCAACCACCTATACAAAGCTGCCTAGGAAAGCCCAACATGGTGGGACAGTGTAGAGGAGTCACCCTCTTGACACTGATGTCACAGTTGCTCTGTGAGTGCACTGGTGGGAGCATTGGCTGGGCATCTCTGAGATAGAGGGTGTTGCTGGTACACTGGCAGAGGCAATCCAGTGCTCCCAGCAGTGCACCTGCAGAGCCCTGACCTTGCCACCAAACTGCCCTACCCATCCCTGTCCTGGCAAGCAGCAGCGACACCCATGTCTGGAGGGTGGCTCTACAGCACTGTCCCACCATGCAGGTTGACTCCTGCCACTTACTGGAGATTCGGCTTTAGTCATTGGGAAATCTACATGAGAAAGCCACATTAACAGGGAAAGTTCCACCCGTGATGCCCAGCTGAAAATAAACCCAGGGTGTTTTCACAGGTGCTGCCCAGGATGTGTTTAGTCTGGAATGTGTCACTTATGAAGGCTTAGAGTAAGGTAGAAATCTGAAGCAGAACCAATTTTTAAAAATGGAATATGCATTGCAGCTAATTTAAGTTGATCTATGGGCAAGGATAATGTAGTGACCAATTTAAGCATCACTTGTGATGTCTCTGCTGTCTAATGTGTTTGGACACTAAATCAGCTGTATGGATATATTATGACAGTTCCCTTTTATGCTTTCTCCTTTCTTCTGCCAAAGAAGAGGCATCTGTGAAATCTGGACTGTGCAAGCAATAGAAGGGCCTCAGCAAAGGCAGCAATTAGGACATGGCTGCTAGTAGTGCTATATTTTAATTTTCTTCTCAGTCTAAATAGCTTTGTCCCCATGGGTCTTTCATGTGTTAACTTTGGGCAGTCTGAGGACTAATGTAGGTGATTTGCAGCTACTCTTCCATTCTCACAATGCACATAGACAGTGAATCCTGACCAATCTGTATGGCTGGCTGGGGATATTATACAATGATTTCAAGCATGCACAATATGCAGCTTTCTTTACAAGAGAATCCTCTTGCTCTTCCACTTGTGCACCAGTAAGGCAAGAGCACCAGAAAGCACTGTCTTATATACCCTGGGGTCATGTCCACTGCTGACACTCTTTGGTAGGGAACAACAGTAACATGTTCTGCGTAGTCCTGGGAAGGCAATCCTGGCATCTTCTGTAATGCAAACACCTGCAGCTAATCTTGGTTTATTGTAGTTCAGAAGGTTATAAAATGGATGTTTATTTCAGATGCAGGAAAACCCTTCATGAAGACATGATCTTATTCAGGAAAGATGGCAACCTGATGATTTTTATTTCCTTTCCATCTCACCAAAATAAAGTTCTTTTGGAGTAAGAAAGATTCATGTGGGTGGGTGGTATCTGCAGAAATAAATTGCAGTCTTCCCATTTATTATATCGTTTCCTTTGCCTCTGTTTTCTTCACAAACAACTTGAGGTTAACTTTCAGCCAACTAGCAGAGGGATGCATTCTTCCTCTGCCCGGCTAGCTCCACTTTAGAATTCATCTCACGGCACAATAAATATGATCATTGTATAATACATGGATTTATCTAGTCCCAGGACTCGGCTAGATTGGTAAAGAAAAAGCATTTTATATGCATTGTATATGCGATATAACACTGTGATACCAGATGGTGCTGTGGAGTCCCGTTTTTCCATACCAGATTTCCCTGTGCGAGTTTACAAGGTGTTTAACTGAACCGCCTCTTTGATATGTCTAGATCCAGCCCTAGATAAGTCAGTGAAGCAAAACTGGTGCAGATCTGAGTGTTTTTACTAAAATGGTGAAGAATGAGAGCAAGGGTAGGAAAACTGGGACTTTCTGTTGGAATTTTGCTTTTATTTTCCAGCTGGGGTGGGGGTGGTGATCCAGTTGTCTTCAGCAATGATAAGGTGCATAGCAACTCACTCAAGGAGAAGGGAAGAAGCACCCAAGAAAAGATGTTGTAACTACAGATGCTGTCAAATGTTGATCTGCTTCTGTTGGGTGCCATGGTGACAGTTACCGTATTTTTCGTCCCATAGGACGCTCTGTCCCATAGGACGCACCTAGTTTTTTTGGGGGGAAATAAAGGGGAAAAAAATTCCTTTATTTCCCCCCCAAAACCAGGTCGGGGAAACCGAACCAGGTCGAGGAACAGCGGGATGGCGGCGCTGGGCCTCCCTGCTGTCCCTCGAGCTTGTGGGGCTGGCCGATGTCTGCCCGGCGCGTGGGGCACTCTGCTTCAGGGTGCCCTGCACGCTGGGTGGCAGGCTGCTATCCACAGCGTGGGGAGCCCTGCGGGGAACTCCTGCAGGGCTCCCCACGCTGCAGATGTCTGCCCGGCGCGAGGGACACTCTGCTTCAGGGCGCCCCTCGCGCCGGGCGGCAGGCTGCTATCCGCAGCCTAGACAGCCCTGCGGGAACTCCCGCAGGGTTGCCTAGGCTGCAGATGTGTTCCCTAAGCGCTGGGCACTCTGCTTTCAGCGCACCCAGCGCTGCGGGAAGCAGGCTGCTATCCGCAGCCTAGACAGCCCTGCGGGACCTCCCGCAGGGTTCCCTAGGCTGCGGATGCGTTCCCGAAGCGCCGGGCGCTATGCTTTCAGCGCGCCCGGTGCTCCGGGAAACAAGCTGCTATCCGCAGCCTAGACAGCCCTGCGGGACCTCCCGCAGGGCTGCCTAGGCTGCGGATGTGTTCCCGAAGCACCGGACGCTGTGCTTTCAGTGCGCCCGGCGCTCCGGGAAGCAGGCTGCCTAGGCTGCGGATGTCTTCCTGAAGCCTGGAGAGCGAGAGGGGTCGGTGCGCACCGACCCCTCTCGCTCTCCAAGCTTCAGTGAAAGCCTGTATTCGGCCCATAGGACGCACCCAGATTTCCCCTTCATTTTTGGAGGGGAAAAAGTGCATCCTATAGGGTGAAAAATACGGTAACTATCCTTCGATTCTCTAAGGCGTATTTTGGGCATGTAGACATGAAGGGGAGAACGAGGCACTGAAAACAGCACAACTAAGCAATAGCCAGGTCAGCCAGCTTGATGTCTTCCAGGCTTCATTTCTGACTCTTCATAAATTGCTGCAGTCAGATTGAATTCTTATTTCAAAAGGTATTCCATTTGGACCACAATAAATAGATGGGAATTTCAGGTTATGAGGCAATGGAATTTCCTTTTTCTAAGCCTTTTAGGAGAGTGAAAGTCATTTCAACTTCATGCACACATAGGTGTCTGCAAGCAGAACAAGGGGACTTTTATGGAGACTATGATTGCATCCAGGTGACAGCACTTTCCCACTGGAAGAGGGAGGATGTATCCCTCTCATGTACATACACAAGTGCCCAGAGTCATCTTTTGGCAAAAAAATAATAATGGCTAAATTATTCAGCAATGTTTCTGTCTAGTAGGAAAAGAAGAGAGAGTGGAGTTTTCCATTTCTAATTTTCCATTTTTATTTTATTTTATTTTTCCTTTAGGAGAATAGGTTTAGTGTGGGATTTGAACAGGAGGTAATGTGTCAAGCTAGAGAGTTCCAGAAAGACATCTACTTCTGCTTCATTGACTATGCAAAAGCCTTTGACTGTGTCGACCACAGCAAACTATGGCAAGTTCTTAAAGAAATGGGAGTGCCTGATCACCTCATCTGTCTCCTGAGAAATCTCTATGTGGGACAAGAAGCTACAGTTAGAACTGGATATGGAACAACTGATTGGTTCAAAATTGGGAAAGGAGTACGACAAGGCTGTATAATGTCTCCCTGCTTATTTAACTTATATGCAGAATTCATCATGCGAAAGGCTGGGCTGGATGAATCCGAAGCCGGAATTAAGATTGCTGGAAGAAATATCAACAACCTCAGATATGCAGATGACACAACCTTGATGACAGAAAGTGAGGAGGAATTAAAGAACCTTTTATTGAGGGTGAAAGAGGAGAGCACAAAATATGGTCTGAAGCTCAACATCAAAAAAACGAAGATCATGGCCACTGGTCCCATCACCTCCTGGCAAATAGAAGGGGAAGAAATGGAGGCAGTAAGAGATTTTACTTTCTTGGGCTCCATGATCACTGCAGATGGTGACAGCAGTCACGAAATTAAAAGACGCCTGCTTCTTAGGAGAAAAGCAGTGACAAACCTAGACAGCATCTTAAAAAGTAGAGACATCACCTTGCCAACAAAGGTCCGTATAGTTAAAGCTATGGTTTTCCCAGTAGTGATGTATGGAAGTGAGAGCTGGACCATAAAGAAGGCTGATAGCCGAAGAATTGATGCTTTTGAATTATGGTGCTGGAGGAGACTCTTGAGAGTCCCATGGACTGCAAGAAGATCAAACGTATCCATTCTTAAGGAAATCAGCCCTGAGTGCTCACTGGAAGGACAGATCGTGAAGCTGAGGCCACCTCATGAGAAGAGAAGACTCCCTGGAAAAGACCCTGATGTTGGGAAAGATGGAGGGCACAAGGAGAAGGGGACGACAGAGGATGAGATGGTTGGATGGTGTTCTTGAAGCTACCGGCATGAGTTTGATCAAACTGCGGGAGGCAGTGGAGGACAGAAGTGCCTGGCGTGCTCTGGTCCATGGGGTCACGAAGAGTCGGACACGACTAAACGACTAAACAACAACAACAATGTGTCAAGCATTATGCCTCTGAATACCAGTTGCTGGCTATTACAGACAGGCAGAATGCTGCCACACTCATTTCCAGCTTGAAAGTTCCCCACAGGCATGTGGTTGGCTACTGTAAGAACAGGTAGCTGTCTTAGATGGACCATTGGCCTGATACAACAGGCTCTTAAGAACAGACTCAGGTGTCATGTGTAGCATACTGAGTGTCTCTGTTTTCATTATAAACAAACAAAGGGTGAGGCATGCTTCTAGCCTTCATGACAAAGGCATAATTGGAGGCATGTGAGTAGTGTATTATGTTGGCTTGTTATACAGATGCAGATGTTATACAGAGGCACTATGATTGGCATAGTCATTTACCCACTCCTATTTCCTCCAGGATTTTCTCTGTAGCCCCACCCATGGATTGCCTCTAATGTAAGCACAAGCTGAGCCTAAGCTTGGCCATCAAAGGCATTTGAGTGCTCAACAACTAACTACCTAAATGACTACATACCTATTGCATTAACATCTGTAGTGATGAAATGCTTCGAGAGATTGGTCCTTCAACACCTTAGGACATGTTTTCCACCGGATTTTGATAAACATCAGTTCACCTATAGGAGAAATAGGTAAACAGATGATGCCATAGCTACAGCCTTTCACCTTGCAGCGAGTCATCTGGAGATACTGGGGAATTATGTTAGAATGTTGTTTATTGATTATAGCTCGGCTTTTAATACCATCCTTCCGGACTTTCTTATCAAAAAGCTGATGGAACTAGACCTTTCTTCTACCATCTGTGACTGGATTAAAAACTTTCTGAGGGATCGGACACAAACAGTGAGGCTTGGGCCTGTTACATCTACCTCCCTGAAGCTCAGCACTGCCACCCCACAGGGATGTGTGCTGAGTCCCTCCCTGTACTCGTTGTATAAATATGACTGTATTTCATCGGATCCATCCACTGTAATTATTAAGTTTGCAGATGATACTACCATAATGGGTCTAATTACAGGTGGAGATGAATCAGCGTACAAGGGGGAGGTTCAAAATGTATCTACATGGTGCTTAGAGAATAACTTGCACCTAAATATTAGCAGGACAAAGGAGATGGTGTTGGACTTTTGGGGGAAGAGAGGAGAACTAGCCCCATTGTATATCAGGGTGTGTTGTGTGGAGAGAGTCTCTTCCTTTAAATTCCTGGGAGTTTACCTTAGTGAAGACCTCACTTGGAAAAACAATATAACTCAGGTGGTTAGGAAGGCCCAACAGAGACTCAATTTTCTTAGGGTCCTGCGAAAGAACAATGTTAAACATCAATTGATAACCTCCTCCTACCAGTCCACAATAGAAATTATCCTCTCATATTGTATCACAGTGTGGTATGTTGGCTTGACAGCCACGGACAGAAAGTCTTTACAGAGGGTGGTGAACACAGCACATGATCTCATGGGCTGTCCCCTGAACCCACTAGATGACATCGCAAGGGATCATTGCCTTAGGAGAGTGAGAAAAATTCTCAGGGATGATTTACACCCCGGTCAGCACCTCTTTAATCTTCTACCCTCGGGCGGGAGATATAGAAGTATAATCAGTCATTGTTGTTTAGTAGTTTAGTCGTGTCTGACTCTTCGTGACCCCATGGACCAGAGCATGCCAGGCACTCCTGTCTTCCACTGCTTCCCGCAGTTTGGTCAAACTCATGTTGGTAGCTTCGAGAACACTGTCCAGCCATCTCGCCCTCTGTCGTCCCCTTCTCCTTGTGCCCTCAATCTTTCCCAACATCAAGGTCTTTTCCAAGGAGTCTTCTCTTCTCATGAGGTGGCTAAAGTATTGGAATCTCAGCTTCAGGATCTGTCCTTCCAGTGAGCACTCAGGGCTGATTTCCTTAAGAATGGATAGATTTGATCTTCTTGCATTCCATGGGACTCTCAAGAGTCTCCTCCAGCACCATAATTCAAAAGCATCAATTCTTCAGCGATCAGCCTTCTTTATGGTCCAGCTCTCACAACACACAACAGGCTAAAAAACAGTTTCTATCTGTGGGCTGTTAGGCTGCTGAACAGAAAATAATATAGTGCAACTGACTTTCGGGGTTGGTGTATTGTGCGACAAGCACACAGAGTGCAATGAGATTGAGTGTTTGTGGGCGGGGGGGAGGCTTGGTTAATTTCATTTGACACAGGTTATACATTGACAATAATGGTATTATTATTACTATTAACAGTAGACCCTAAATATATAAAAATGAGGTGTTCAACCATAAGGATTTGCTTCAATGTGGGATTCTCCTACTAGTGAAGGACCTTGCCAGCCATATCTCCCAGGTCCCATTCCAATGTGCTGAATTAGAATATGAAATCAAATGGATTCATATGATGGACTGGTTTACTTTGCCTTGATGTTCCCCAACTCAAGGCACACCCTTCTTTAGTGTTCAGGGCAGAGGCCATGGGGGTGCTTCTAATGGAACCCATCTCACAGAACATCTGAGAGGAGATGGTGGGCCTGAGTCCAGTTAAGATGAATCAGGGTCTTAAGTCAGGGCCTGCAGGGGTAGCTTAAACATGACCCAACCTTGGGTACTAGAACTACATTTAAAAGCATGTGCACACATCAAATGAAGTTAGGCTCTCGGCAGATTCAGAGCTAGCAGTGATTACGTTTCCTCAGGAAAATGAGGAAGAAATCTGGGAAGGGCAAAAACCCCACAAATGCAAATTTAGATTTAAAAATATCTGGAGTGTATTCAAGCTCCATCTGTAAATGAAGAGACCAGCTGCTGTGTCTCCAATCTCCAAGCATGGAATATACACACACAAAATGTCCTTGCTTGTAAATGTTTAGAGAAAAACAGTTTGCAATGTTCCCTTCCAAGATCCGTTTTGTATCATCTGGATGCTTGACTGGGAGAAGGGGAATTTTGCCAGTTCTGTATGTGTACCCTAGATGAGTTTAGGTTCATGGCTTCATAAATCACAGCGTGAATTTACCTCGCCAAACCTCAAATGCACATTCTTGCATAGGATGAAAGAAAGTTGAAGTTGCACCATTAGTATCTACATGAAAGCTACATTCTGTTCTCAGTCCAGAATTTCTAGTTACTGCCATCATCTACCTGTTAGACTGAGTTCTGCCACAGACCCTGTTGTCCAGTGTAGCAACAGATAGGCTACAACAGAAGACAGAGCATGAAAAGCAGCTGGAGAGGGACAGAGGGTGAAGAAAGAGCTGTTGAGTGGAGGGGGAGGGGGCTGTTTCCCGTTCTCTGGACCCCCCAGGAAGCTCAACAAACTTGCTGCACCAGGAACTGGATTTGGAGAGTGCAGCTGTGGGCAGCCTGAGGAAGTGCTATCCACTTTGGGCCTGCCCATATAATGCAAATCTAGAGTGAGAGACTAGGGTGATGCCCGCTGTTTCCAGGAACTCTTCTCATTGTGAGACTTTGGTGGATGAATTCAGAATTGGTTTGCACCCTGGGTGAGGACCCAAAGGCTGAGAGGGAGGGTGTGTTGGAAGGAAAATAAGTTGATATTGATTTATATATGTTAGTGATTTTGTATTAATGTAACTTTTTTGTATGTAACTGCATATTATTGTAATATTTTGTTTTGTCTGTTGCTGCTTCAGTTTTTTAATGCTAGAGTGGTGCATGCTCTGGTATCTCCCGCTTGGACTACTGCAATGCGCTCTGTGTAGGGCTACCTGTGAAGGTGACCCGGAAACTATAACTAATCCAGAATGCGGCAGCTAGACTGCTGACTGGGAGCAGCCGCCGAAACCACATAACACCGGTTTTAAAAGACCTACATTGGCTCCCAGTACGTTTCCAAGCACAATTCAAAGTGTTGGTGCTGACCTTTAAAGCCCTAAATGGCCTCGGTCCAGTATACCTGAAGGAGCATCTCCACCCCCATTGTTCTGCCCAGACACTGAGGTCCAGTGCCAAGGGCCTTCTGGCGGTTCCCTCACTGCGAGAAGCCAAGTTACAGGGAACCAGGCAGAGGGCCTTCTCGGTAGTGGCGCCTGCCCTGTGGAACGCCCTCCCGCCAGATGTCAGAGAACAACAACTACCAGACTTTTAGAAGACATCTGAAGGCAGCCCTGTTTAGGGAAGCTTTTAATGTTTGATGGATTACTGCATTTTAAATATTTTGTTGGAAACCGCCCAGAGCGGCTGGGGAAACCCAGCCAGATGGGTAAGAGGTAAAGGGTAAAGGGATCCCTGACCATTAGGTCCAGTCGCGGACGACTCTGGGGTTGCGGCGCTCATCTCACTTTACTGGCCGAGGGAGCCGGCGTACAGCTTCCGGGTCATGTGGCCAGCATGACTAAGCCGCTTCTGGCAAACCAGAGCAGCGCACGGAAACGCCGGTTACCTTCCTGCCGGAGCGGTACCTATTTCTCTACTTGCACTTTGTTGTGCTTTCAAACTGCTAGGTTGGCAGGAGCAGGGACCGAGCAACGGGAGCTCACCCCGTCACGGGGATTCGAACTGCTGACCTTCTGATCGGCAAGTCCTAGGCTCTGTGGTTTAACCCACAGTGTCACCCGCGTCCCTAGCCAGATGGGTAGGATAATAATAATAATAATAATAATAATACTGCTTGCAGATATATATCATTAATATATTAAGTGGTATAGAAATTAAATAATCAACCAGACAGGGTGAATTGGTACTAAAAGGCTAAGAATTTCATCTTTAGTGAGAGCAGGAGCTTCATCAGATTAGTCTTTTTTCCATGTGAAGGGCATAAACTGATTGCCACATTTTGACTGAGGAAAAAATCCCCTACTCCTCTTCCAGTTTGCTAGGAACTTTTGGACTGCCACCCCCATTCCCACTTACTGCAGATGTAATGTTCTATTGCTTTTCTCCTTCTTCTTTGTTCTTTCTGCTCTGTTAACTTGCAGCATGCAGAAGGCTGCTCTTCCATTTCATCACAGGACTAATTTCTTTGAGGCACAGAGCAATTTGCTCTGCTATATGAGTTGGGGAGCTTCAGGCTTGGGAGTCAAATGTGGCCTTACGGTCCTCTCTACCTGGCTCTCAGGAACCTCCTGAGCCACATTCTCTCTCCTCAAGCCATGGGAATTGTGTTCTGGCTCAGAATAAACCAGGTCAATGGAGAAATGAAAAGCTATTCATTGCCATTAGCATCCGCGGGCTCAACGCCGTGGGTGGCTCTCTCTCTGGCTAGCGAAACACAACACTGTGTGTGACCCAACAGTATGTCAGCTAGGGCAGCTCTGGGGTTGGGCCTCTACAGTACTCTTGTTGCTATGATATATCATTAACGATATATCATTAAAGGAGAGAGAGAGAAATCCCTAGGCTGCAATGTGAATGGCCCATTCCACCCTGTTGTCAGCAAAACCTCCATCTCATTTGACTTTTCCTTCCCAGCCTAATTTTGGTCTGTTGCCAGTGGATTATGCCTCCTTTTGCGGGCTGTCGTTCACAGTGAAGCTAAGTCAGTAATGAAGTCTGTTCAAATTTCCTGGGACTCTGATTGTTCTTCTCTCAATTAGCAAAGAATGCAAATTATTTTCCCAACTGAGGTTGGGGCTGGGGTGAGAAAGGAGGAGGGGAGAAGAAATGGAGAACAGTGGGGCAAGATGGGCATTCTGAGCAAAGGGGGGGTGCCCCCAGTTTCTTGACTGGCTCTTATTTTGCTGCATGGACCATAAAGCTCTTTAACGGTGGTGACAGGCGAGCTCTGACTGAGAATTAATAACCTTTTAACTCTGCTCCATTAATGAGTGAGGTTATGGCAAATTCTAGTCCCTTTAAGTCACATTACCGCCACATTCATCAGTCATTAACCAAATGGACTCACAGTTGCCCTGTGAGGAGCCCCTTGTCCAGGAGTGGGTTTCCAGTGGGGGGTGGGCTGGAGGACAGCAAAAGATGCTTCATTTGGGGACAATTAGGTGACATCTAGTGGCAATGTACTGCCCTCAATGTGTCAGGGAGGCACTTGATGAGGCCTGCAGACATGTCAGAAAATTGCAGTGACAGGAATTCCCTGCCGTGCTGGGCACACACACAGTCGACTCAGTTCCAGAAACACCAGTGTTGTCTTCCTCTTCCCATCACATGCCTCCTTCCCTCCCACGAACCATTTGATTTTATCAAAATGACATTAACCCATCAAAGGGTTCCAGTTACATCAAAGGGTGTGAGCCAACTTAGCTTCCTTAATGTCATTTGCCATATTTTGGTCCTCTTACCACTTCATCTGTAAAAAGAATGCAATATGTGGATCGTCTGCCATGGTTCAATTTGTCTAGGTTTTATTTTTTAATTTCTATTCACAATGGGTAGGTGGTATTAGCTTGAAATGCCATACCTTCTGCATTCGTCCATTTCTTACTCAAACTTAAATGTTCCTATATGTGTGTCTGCTCATGAACAACACCCAGGTATGCCAAGAATCCCAGAGTGGCTTGGCATACTCATTCATTTTCCAAGAGCAGAAGTATGTATTTCCCATCTTATGGTTTTCATGACTGAGGGGTCAAACCTGTGGCTGGCAGGGCATGATGGAGTGACATAGCTGCTGCCATTCCCCCCTCCCAATTTCTCTTTTCCAGGGCTTCATCTGTTTAACAACAACAACAACATATCCTGGTTTTGAGTCAGAATGTTTTCTGCAGTTAACGATAGTGGTAGTGGTTTTCGTTTAAGACTTTGGTTTGGTGCAGTTTGGACAGCGCTTTTTGGGGAACGAAGACACAGGGGTATGCATACCCCTAAACTTTTTGTGAATCTTTGTACTTTTGTCCATTTACTGCATTTATTTTTCTCAATTTAAACTGTAAAATGGTGATTTTCTTGAGTCAAAATGAGAGTACCTCTGGCGTTTGCCCATTCTTTGGGGATACATTTGTATTGGGGGAGAGAAAGGGTTAATAGGCTGACCAATAAGAAGGCTCGGATGTGGAGCCTACCTGATTTTGAGGCTCAGCCTAGAGGTTTTGACAGTTAGTTTGGTTGGTTCTTTTTTGGTGGGGGGGGAGATAGAGGAGTCAAAGTGAGTTAGAGACGGGGACAAGACGAGAGGGAACAGAGTGACAGCATTTTGAATATATTTTAAAACTTGTTTGTGTTCTTCATTGTTAACTCTACCTGACTGAGACTCAATACTTCACCAGGGAACCCTGGTTTTTTTCCACAAAATTGGTGGCAGCGGAAGGATAAAGTAGTGGTGTACAGGTCAATAGTCCATGAAACGACTGGGGGCTCTGTACGAACACCACAGTACCCCTAAATATATTTTTTTAAGAAAAAAAGCACTGAGTAAGGGTATTGGTCTGGATGTGGAGGATCCCTACCCAGACCAACCTCTTTCCCAGGGTAACTTTGAAAAAATGCTCAGCCAGCCCAGAGTCCTTTGCGCAGAGTAGGACAGTATCATAGGTAGTACTAAATGACATGCAGCACAGACCAACTGACTAAAACCACAGCTTTGCCATATGTTACATTGAAGCCTCATTGCCGTTGTTTTCTCCCCTGACTTAGTTCTGCAAACTGCAGGGTTGCAACTGTCTCGTGGGTTTTTGTTTCGAACATACAGAGGACCTCATTACTAGTTGGCCTATCCTCTGGCCCTTAACATTGTCCCATGTCTATAGTGTAATGCCTGACTGATGTAAGGCAATACAGTAGCCCCGACAGACACTGAATAATATACCCATTATTCTTGGGCATGTTACATAGATGGATTTTTTTTAAAAAAAATAGCTGGAATCTCCATACAGAAGAGGTTCAGCTCAAATGAAGGCAATGGTTTGGCTCATTATTCTTTAATTATGGAAGTGAGTAATTTGGGTGAAAACAAGGAACCCCCCCACAATGGAGGTGATATTCCAGTTCATTGAATTGGTTCAAGTTTCCTTATGCGTTGTTTTCACATGACAATTTATTCAATTTCCCCAACGTTTCCTGAACTGTTAATTTCCACATTATATTTGAGCTTTCACACGTTGTAAAAGCCACTTCTAGGAACATAGTGCATGTTTCATACTCATTTCTGTTTTATTTGCAAACAGATTGGCAGCAAATAACAAGGAAATGAGAGCTAAACTTGCACCATTTTCTGCTATACTTCCAGAAGTGCCTTTTACATTGTGTGAAAGCTCAAATATAATGCAGGTATTAACAGCTCTGGAAATGTTGGGAAAAGAGAATAAACTGAATATGTGAATGCAGCCATTGTAATTCAGGCTGGAGTATTGTTTATGGGTTTTTCTTGCTGTTAGGGCTATTTTTTTCTTTCTGTATTTATTATGATTTATGCGGAAATTGTTCAGTTTTGTTGTATAATTTTTGATGTGATTGATTTATCATTTATGACTACTTTTGCAATTAAATCTTTTCATGTTCCAAGCCACCTTGAGCATGATTTTAACTGTAAAGGCAGCATACAAATAAAATGATGATGATGATGATGATGATGATGAAATGAAAGCCAGGTGATATGTTTTTCCATTTAATTATCTCATTGCCAGTGCTATTTTTCAGGAAAAAGAGGTTCTGGAACTCACCATGAACACCTCCCTCATTCTCTTAGGATGGCAATGGCACCTACCTGAGAGGTGCAGAAACCGAGTACTGGCGAATTCCAGCTGAAAAAGCATCCTGCCCATTGTAGACAAAGTCGAAAAATAAGGGAAACTTCAGACTCTGGTCATGTGTCATATTTGTATTCCCTCTGATCCTGAAGGACAGTACAAAAGGAAATCTATTTATCCGCCTATCTACATGCACACAACACACACTTGTTTTATGTGGGTGTTATGGTAAAGTGTCAGTGCAATTAGAACATGATAACATGTTTTCTAGATTCCCACAATGAAAAATTAGCTGCATCCAACTGTATATTGCAGCTATTCTACCTTGGTCATTACTCTTTCTCCCTTCTGTGCCTGAAACCTAATGTCTCTGTTGTTCCTGGTATCACTTTCAGTCAGCCGTATAATCATGTATATTATTTTTCTTCTATTGTCTCGCCCGCAGGCTGCTTTCCCTAGCAGCCCAATATGAAACATTTGGAATGCATGCACAATGATAGCTGTACATCGAGACAACTTTGATGAATTCCTGTTCAAAATGTGCTTACATTTGGTGCTAGTGGAATAAAATTTGCCCCCTCCATTTGAATAGAATAAAAGTTTTCATTCTTGTCTTTGGAAATCTGAAGCAGCAGAGATAAAAAGTCTAAAAAAGTCACAGTTCAGGGAATGTTGACCCCCCCCCCCCTTTTTAGTAGGTCTGGATTCAAAGAATTACATGATTTGTTCTATTTGCCCAGGTGAGATTTGGGTTGGTTTTATCTCAAGTCTAACACCTCTACCTCATAACACATCATAATGAACTTTTTTTTAAAAAAAGAAACCTGAGGACACAGACAGGCCATAGAAAATGAGAGGGGCATAACTGACCCCCACCCCAACAAGTAACTGTTCCCCATCCCTCCCCTCATTTTTTACCCCCTGTGGTTGCTTAAAGGAAAGATGCTTTTCAAAATCAAAATTGGAAATGAAAATAAGGGTGCAATCAACAGGATTTACAAAAGAGAAAATCTGTTTAGGGTAGGAGTGTTAATATGAAATATGCCATTGTTTTGCTTTCAGAAATTGAAAAGTGGTACAAAGCTTGCTCCTTTCAGCTGTTCCAGGTACAGTGGTACCTTCAGGTTACAGACTCCGCTAACCCAGAAATAGTACCTCAGGTTAAGAACTTTGCTTCAGGATGAGAACAGAAATTGTGCAGCGGCAGTGGGAGGCCCCATTAGCTAAAGTGTTTCCTCAGGTTAAGAACAGTTTCAGGTTAAGAACGGACCTCCAGAACGAATTAAGTTCTTAACCTGAGGTATCACTCTCTATATTTTTTTCTGGTGCTGCAGCGACTGAGGGAGATTTCAAAAGCAGTTTTCGGCTCCAGTCCCCATCAGCACAAGCCAGCACATTCAATTATCAGTGATGATGAGAACAGGAGTCCAACCATATCTGGAGAATGCCAGGTTTGGGAAGACCGCTCTATTTCAGTGCTAACCTTTCCATGAATATTTGTGGTTCCATGAAATTCAAAATTAGCAGCATGGTCTATCTCGACAACACTTCTGAACAGATATTTTCCTTTTGTCAGAGACAAGAACGCAGGTGGCAGTATCTTTCATATGAGATATCTGTGTACAGGTTAAACAGTGAGAAATTCCAAGATGATGGTGATAAGGATGATACGGATGCCTTATTTGTTGGAACAATAGAAGACATGTGTAATTAAACTTCTGTTATTGATAGTGCATTTCTCAATTAAGCCAGGGAACTGTAACATACAGAGCTCTACAGATCCTGGCACCCTTAAACTATAGTTCTCAAGATTCTTTGGTAAGGTTTATGTGCTCTAAATGTGTGCACATAGCCTGACACTCTAGTCCCCTGCCAGACAGTTAAAATATCATACAGTTTCTTTCTCTCAAACTGGACAGCTACAACTTAACTTGTAGTGGGGACAGGACCAATTCAGTTGTTCTTCTTAGCACTGTCAACAGACTTAGCTTAGGTTTGTCAGGGTAAGCTGGCATGTGTTTTCTTGTAGCTCTTGGTAGAAATATGTAGGCTTTTTCAGCTCCCTGAAATCTGCATATCCAGTTTTGGTAACCTTTTATACACATGAAACTATGACTCCATTTATTCCCATGTTTGCTCCAAGAAGATGATAAGCTTTGTGGTAGCTTTGTGGTGGCAGAGTACATATTCTACAGCATTGCATCTTCATGAAGGGTTTAAAGCGGGGAGCCGTGGACTCTTTCAGAAACCTTCCATTTGGGTTGTGGACTGCAACTGTCCACAGAATTATGCATGCAGGGTGAGTTTTCAAAAAGAGGTTATATTTTCATGATTTTCTTCTTTCGCAACTGTTTTTTGAGACTGTAAAAATAAAGAGCCCCACAGAACACCTGTCAGCTCCAGGCATAGGAAGAAAACACTGATGGAACCATTTGACCTTGGGTAAAAAGAAATATTTTGTAGAGGTGGGGGGGAGCTCTTTTAAAGCTTTCAAACAAAGTCAGCTTGTCACTTCTCACAGACTTTCTAATTCTTTCCAGCTGTAAATCAATCATCCCATTAACTCTTCTCTCCTGGTCTCCCACTAAGTTATCTGGG